>NC_090824.1:624230-1240961 GCF_028021215.1 Eschrichtius robustus
GGACATTCTGGCACAGGCTGCAATATGTGTAGTGAAATAAGCCAGTCACAGGAAACACAAATATTGTTTAGTCCAGGGATCCCCGGCTCCCCCCCACCCCCGCCAACCAGGCTGCGCAGCAGGAGGTGAGCGGCGGGTGAGCGAGCGAAGCTTCATTTGCCGCTCCCCATCGCTCTCATTACCGCCTGAGCCATCCCCCCCCCCGCCGCCGCCGGCCCCACCGTCGGTGGAGAAATTGTCTTCCATGAAACCAGTACCTGTGCCAAAAAGGCTGGGGACCGCTGTCTTAGCCCACTCATACGAGTTACCTAGGGTCATCAGATCTGTAGAGTCAGAACATGTAATGATGGCTGCCAGGGCTGGGCGAGGGCGAGGTGCTGCTTAATGCGGACAGAGTTTCAGGTTTGCAAGATGGAAAAGTTCTGGAGATGGGTTTCACAGCAATGCAAATATACTTAACACTACTGAACCGTACACTTCAAAACGGTTAGGATGGCCCAAAAAAAAAAAAAGTGGATACTTGGACCCAGAAACACGCACAGAAGGAAGATGATGTGAGAAGACACAGGGAGAAGATGGCCGTCTACAAGCCAAGGAGAGAGGCCTGGAAGAGACCCTTCCCTCGCAGCCCTCAGAGGGAACCAGCCCTGCTGACACTTTCATTTTGAACTTCTTGCCTCCAGACTGCGAGACGATACATTTCTGTTGTTTAAGCCAAAGAAAGTGAAGCCCCCAGCCCCTCTTCCCACTCTGCACCAAGAACAGTGGCAGCCTGGCTAAGCTCCTCTTCTGCGCAGGAGAGGGGAGGGGTCCTTTCTGGGGAGAAAGGCCAGCCCCAGAGAAGAGGCCTACAGACACTAAGAGTGGGGGGTGCCCAATGCAGAGCAACCCAAACCTGCCCGATCACCCCACAAAGAGCGTGACCACTGGTGAGGCTGCCTGGCGCACGGGGCCTTTAGCCTGCCCTGCGTGCCCCACTCTTCAGTGTAGACCAAGAGCGGCCCCCGCCCCCAATCTGAGAACATCTCCAGTGTGAAACACAGAGGCCAAACCACCAACCCGGGCAGAAGAAACTCAGAGGACAGGGAGCTATTACAGGGAGCAGAAGAAAGCAGGCCACCTCCCCCTGTAACTGTTGTTCTCCTAGATTCAATGTACCTATGAAACAAGAAGAGGATGATGTGAAAAAGGGCTGTTCAGAGAACAGGGATGAGCTCTTTCAAGTTAAAAATATGATGTCAGAATTAAAACTTCTATAGAAGGTGCTGGGGTACACTGTTGACCCTAGTTCGTCACTGCCTTCCTGTCATCAAATCCTACACCTCCCCTTTAACATGTGACGTCACGCCGGTTCCCACTAGAGTATATTTTCCTGCCTCAATGATGTTGGGCAGGTCCACAGGATGCTGACAGAGCACATGCATCGCCAGTGTGGTCTGAGTGGGCCTCCTGAGATTCTGTGTCCACACGAGCACAGGGTTTGCTGGGAAGACCTCTGAGGGTAAGAGGCATGGAAGACACACAACCTGCGAGAGGAAAAACAAAAGTTTGCTGTTGTGAATCATGGAAATTTTGGAGTTGTTTATCACAGAGCATCATTACAGCAAATGCTGATAATAGAAGGGCTGGCAGCAAAGCCCAAAAAGCCAAGGTAACAAAATATGAGAAAATGGGAGAGTCAATCACGTAGGCCCAACATCCAACTAATAGAGTTTTCAGAAAGAGACAGAACAGAGAAGATGAACACACACACACACACACACACACACACACACACACACCACGAAGGGAACAAGGCTCCAGATCGAAGGGGCTCACACAGGACCAAGAAAGGGAACAGACTGGCACCAGAGGACAGTGTGGTGATATTTCAGAACCAGGGCAAGAGGAGAAAGAGGCTGACTTCCAGAGACTAAAAAGCAGGGCACATACAAAGGATGAGAAGTCCTCAGGGTCCAGGGCATCAAGCAACCCCACTGGAAGCTGGAAGGCAATGGAACAACGGCCTAAAAAGCCTGAAAGAAAATTATTTGCCACCGAGAATTTTCACCCAACCAAAGTATCACTCAAGTGTGCAGGCAGAATAAAGATATTTTCAGAACTTTAAAGTCTCAGGACATTGAGTATCTTCAGGGCCTTCTGAGGAGCTGCGAGATGAGGGGCTCCAGCAGACAAGGGGGGAGCCGGCAGGAGGGACACCCAGGGCCCAGGAACTGGGGTCCCGGCCAGGAGCGGCAGGGAGGGTCCCTGGGTGAGGCAGGTACAGGGTGGCACAGAGGCAGGGGTGGTGGAACCCCCAGACCTGAGGGGTCAGGTCATTTGCGAGCCGAGTGTCACAGTTTCTCTGGAAAGTTTGGGAAAGAATCAATAATCAGTGCACAGAAAATGAAGAAGAAGGGGCAGGAGGGCGCGATTATTACCTCCAGGGAAAAAGAGAAGTGGTCCGAGAAGAGAAACCTCGACATTTTGAGGGAAACGTCCCCACATTCAGCTGTGGGCAGGCTTCCAGAGGTCACTGGGGAGCAGACATTCGCAGCAGGTTGAGGTAAAAGGATGGGCCGACTCCAGGTCCGGGGAGGGGGAGGTGTCTTCGGGGCGGGTGCGGCCCGCAGTCCCTGTGGGGGAGCCGGCAGATGCAGGCAGCTGGGCCATGACCCGCAGGGCCAGGCAGGGCTGCTGTTCTCAATTATGCGCCCGCGAGTGGTAATAAAACTGGCATAAGATTTTGCAAAGAGATCGAAGCAATTAAGTAGAGTGACCTAACAGAGAGCACACACAGGGGACCCCCATTCTCACCAGCAAGAGGAACCATCGTGCACACTGGCCGGGCTCCAGGCCACGGGCAGAAAAGACCCCCCGTGGGCCCGACTGGAAACCAGAACAAGGTGCTTCTGTGGGCGCGGACGCAGGAGTGGAAGGGAAACCCAGTCCCCGGGAGGAGCCAGGGGGGACTCCCACCGGCCAAGAGGGTGGCCAAAGCTGCCCTCTGAAGACACACGATAGCTTTAAAGGCTGGAAAATTAGAAAACAGCCCTGGAACGAGGGACAAAGCAAACAATTCAAGAAGCTAGGAAAACAGCAACAAAAGCAGTTCACTGAAAGTTTAAAGACAGAATTAGGAAAGACTGGTGAATAAATTAAAACGAAAAAAATAGTGTCCAATGATCACAAACTGGTTCTTTGAAAAACCAGTAAAACAGAACTACTGTTTCCCTTGCGTCCTCACCGACTCCACACAGATCTGTCTTTATCATCTTGTTTTCCTTTTCTTAATTCTAGTTTTATTAGAGTATCGTTGATTTACAATGTTGTGTTAGTTTCAGGTGCACAGCAAAGTGATTCAGTTACACATATGTTCATTCTTTTTCATGTAGGTTATCACAGAATATTGAGTAGAGTTCCCTGTGCTATACAGTAGGTCCTTGTTTGTTATCTACCTTGTATATAGTAGTGTGTGTATGTTCACCCCAAGCTCCTGATTTATCCCTCCCCCCAACACGTTTCCCCTTTGGTAACCATATAAATGAACTTATTTACAAAACAGAAACAGACTTAGAGACATTGAAAACAGAAACAATCTTCCTGGAGCACCAATCACTTCCTTGTTCAAAACCATTCCCTGGCTTTGTTCACACTCTCCCTGGAGTTCTTTGCCCACTTGCCATGCCATCCTCCTCTTGGGCCCTCATCAGGCTAACTTCTACTCATCCTTTGAGACTCTGGAAGCACTTCTTTGCTCTCCACTCTGCTGCCAGGCTCTACCAGATAGCCCCACTATCCCACTCCCCTTTGAATGTGTGTACTGTAGCACTCACTGCCTTAATTGTAACTGTGCCTGCCTCCCTAACGGGGCTGAGGACTTCCTGGGAACAGAGGTATATTTCATCCCAGTCACCTAGCAGAACTCCTAGCCCATACTAGCTACTTAGAAACTTTAATTAATTCATGTTTTCTCTGGGTCCAGAAATGTCATTGATCTAAAGCAGAACAGTCATGACCCAGCCACCTCAATCTGTTCAGTGAAGCAAAGCAGAGGTGGGCTGAGATGCAAGCCCAGTGCCCCAGACAGATGCCAGAGTCTTCGTTGGACACTGGTTTCTGCATGTGGCAAATGCTAAGTTGGGTCAAGTTGACGCTAACAAACTGAGGCAGAGCCATTCTGACGGCCGTTTCTGTTTCCCAGTGAACGCTGCGTACAGGAGATGCTACATTAGGCAATTATTTTACACAAAATGTAATCAATTTCCCGGTGTTGCTTTCTCTCCAGCAAATGATTCTGCATAAAGCAAAGTTTAATGTTTTGGCCTGGCTAAGAGGCTTTATCTTGGATGGAAAAAGAAGTGCTCCAGAAACCTTGCCAGAAATTTCCAAATATCACTGAGTCTTCAAATATTGCACTACGCTGATCAGTTTTCGTTGACTTCCACATACAGCGTTGACTCAATTCCTTTGCAAATCACTCCGTTCTTTAGACCTCATTTTCTCCATCTGCTGGTGTTGGAGGGTCTCCTGCGGAGGCGGGGTGCGCTGTGTCTCACCGTGAGGACGAGGACACTGGCAGCGGAAGCCCCGGGGAGCAATCCCTGGCGTGAGCCCTCCGAGAGTCCGCCATTAGCCCCACCAAACAGCCCGGGTCTGTCTTTGTCATTTTTGCCAGTCTTTTCACATTTAGCACCCATTTCGTCTCTCCGTTATGAACTGTAAGTCCATAGACTTAACACACTTTTCTGCTCAGTTTTAAAAACCGTTTTCTCTTTGCTCTGAAGCATCTCTCCACAGATTCCGGTTGGTAAACATTTGTTTGTTCTAAATATTACAAGTATTTTCTTCCAGAGTGTCCTGTAACACTTTTGTGTCTTTGATTGTACTAGCCTTTAAAAACGGCAGTCAGATTTGTCAGGATTTTCCTTTACGGATTTGGCCTAAAATGGGCATTTCCCACTTGGATTCTAAACACTGCTACATTCTCCCTGTGCTTCTGTGGTTTGGTTTTAATGTTCAGCACGTGCGTGCGCGTGTGTGTGTGTGCGATGAGTGGTGGGGATCTACTTTACGATCTTCTAAATGGATAGCCAATCACCCCAATACCATTCATTGAAAAGTCTGTTTCCCACTGCTCTGCAGAATCTCGGAAATTAAATTCCCAGATTTAAACCAGGGTCCATTTCTGGACTGTTTGTGCAGGTCATAAGTCTTCTTGCCAACTTCTGCCCCAGCACCACACGACATGCCCTGCTCTTCTTTTTTAAAACTCTTGCATGGGGACTTCCCTGGTGGTCCACTGGCTAAGACTCCACGCTCCCAATGCAGGGGGCCTGGGTTCAATCCCTGGTCAGGGAACTAGATCCCACATGCTGCAACTAATGATCCCGCGTGCCACAACTAATGATCCTGCGTGCCGCAACGAAGATCCCGAGTGCCACAACTAAGACCCGGCACAGCCAAAATACATAAATAAATAAATATTAAAAAAAAAAAAAACTCTTGCATGGCTTCTTTTGCAAGTAAAAAATTTTAAAATCTCTAATTTTTCAAATTATGTTGTTCCTCTGCAGTAATACACTGTTTTCTTTTGCCCACACCGCATGGGTACCCCGCCTCCTGCTCCTTTCCCTGGAGGGCGCCCACCAGGCCGCCTTGCTGTGTGTGGAGGGGCGTCCACCCGCCCTGACCCCAGAGCCCACGGGACGCTGGCGGCGTCTGGCAGCTGAGCACCGCTGAACTAATGCCAGACTGTTGACAGTAGGCCTCCTCCCACTTGTGGGAATGTTCCATCCTTCTCTCCGCAGCCTTCCATGTGCGTGTCGAGGGCTTGGGTGGTTTGCAGCCCGCTCTGACAACAGCTGCCTTTAACCTGAGTTGACCGACACTGCTAATTCCCCTTCTGCCGCGTCTCCTGCTTTGTTGGTCTTGCCTATTTTAGGGTCTTTCTCTGTCTTCTTCTGGCTCGATCAGGTGTTGTTTCTAGCCACTTCCCCTCCACTTGTTCAGAGGCAGCTCTCTTCCTAGTCTTGTGATGTAATCAAAACCCACCAAGCCCACCTGAGCCTGAGGTTGACAACCATCTCCACCGGCGTCTCCACCAGCGCCGGGGATCTAGAACACTGACTCGCCAGCCGCTCGAGGCAGCCACGATCTCCAGCCTTCCTCAAGCTTCCGGATGACTGCAGCTCTGCCTGGCGTCTTGGAATAACCTCACGAGAGACCCCGAGCCAGAGCCACACAGCTAAGCAGCTCCCAAACTCCTGACCTATAGAAACTGGGACAAAAATATTTATTATTGTTCTAAGCTGCTGAATTCTGGAGACTTTTGTTATGCACTAACAGATAACTAATACACTGCCAGAAACGCTGTGTACCTTTAAGATAAAATTTTCAAGATTCATGAAAAACGTTTTTTCTTTTTTCTAATTAGGATTGCCCTGAATTATTTATTTTGGGAAAATCTGGCAGGTTTAAAACATTAAATCTTCCCACCCAATAATATGACACAACTTTCCCTTAGGAATTCTCTGTCATTTGTCGCATTTTATAGTGTTCTTCACATAGGCATCAAACGAGAACAGATTTATTTCTAGGACATCGTAGTTTCTGTTGCTAAAGTGAATGGATCCTTTCTGCTACTACATTTCCTGGTTGGTTATTTTTAGTGCATTGGAAACTATTAAGTTTTGAATGGTGATCATATATCCGACCTTCCTCTTTCATTAGTGGTCTTTTATTTTGATTGTCCCGCGTGGATTTTCTAGGTAGACGGTGTGCTAGCTGCAGATGGTGGCTGCTTCAGGCGTTCACGGTTCATTTCATTCTCCTGACTCCTGCGCAAGCTCCATGTGCTGCCTCATCGTCATGGTGATGCCCTGCCTGCTGCTTGACGCTTCAGGAAGCACGTCCACTGTGGGCTCTGGATGCTCCCCTTCGCCAGGTTACAGAAGTGTCCATTTCTTCCTACCTTATTAAGAATCGACAGGTTTTGTTTTTTATTTTTTTAATTTTATTTTTTATTGATTTATTTTTGGCCGCCTTGGGTCTTCGTTGCGGTGCGCTGGCTTCTTATTGCGGTGGCTTCTCTTGTTGCGGAGCACGGGCTCTAGGCACGCGGGCTTCAGTAGCTGTGGCACGAGGACTCACTAGTTGCGGCTCGCGGGCTTAGTTGCTCCGCGGCATGTGGGATCTTCCCGGACCGGGGCTCAAGCCCGTGTCCCCTGCGTCGGCAGGCGGGTTCTTAACCACTGCGCCACCAGGGAAGTCCCCTCAATGTATGTTCATCGAGCACCTGCGACGTGCCGTGCACCCTCCTGGCGCTGGGGACAGAGCTGTGAGGAACGGAGGCCCTGCTGTCCTGGACGGGGTTACCCTTCGTGGTCGTGCAGTTTGCTGCTTGGTTCAATTAACTTCCTGCGCGTTCAGGACTTTTCAACCTGTGCTCCAGTTAGAGGGCGCATCCTTTCCTTTCCTTTTCTCTTTCCCCTCCTCCTCACCCAGCACTGGTGTCAGGGTGATACTCTGGGCAGCGGGAACCTCGTTGATGGGGAGGACTTGTTTCTTAGCTGCTTGGGGACGCCTACCCACAAATCCTTCATTAGGGAAGACCCAGGCCCACTTTAGAATTTCCTTTGTTATCAGTCTCTTCAGGTTTTTGACAATCAATTTGTAACACGGATTCCGATCATCACGGTTCGGGGTCCTTGCTTTGCTCCTCACGTGGCGAGACTGCACAGTGAAGGCCTCCCGCCGTCTGTGGGCGCTGGCCCTGGGGGCTCGGGTCCCACTGGCCTCAGCTGTGTTTGGGGCACTCCTGGGTCACCCCAGGCGAGGGGAGGGCTGTGCCCACCACGGAGGAGTCCCTGCAGCCAGCCCCCGGGCCTGCACACAAGGCCCCGTCCGTGGAAGGGCTGTCCCACCCTAGCCCGGCCTTAGGCACAGTTTAGTTTAAAACTAATGGTAACCACATGAGAAAAACGCAAAGGAAAATACATGAAAAAACCCAGGAATCCACTACCCAAAATGAACAATGCCATACTTGCTTCCGACCTTTTCCCCCAAGAAATAAAACATATTGATATGGTCTCGTGCAAGGCTCCTCTCTCCACCCCCAGTGAGGGAGGTGAGCCGGGAGCCCGGGTTTGCTTCCCGCTTTCCGGTCCTGCCACCAGCAGATGTGGCCACAAACCACGCGAGGCACCAGGCTGGTCTCTGACGCAGGTAACCGGAGCCACGGGGTGCGGAGTCTCTTCCGCGTGCTTCTCAACCTGCTTCTGAGACATTTCCCCGTGGACTTGCAGGGGCTAGTCCATCAACTGTCACTGCTGTGCTGCCCTCACCTGAACCAACAGCCCCGATTACTTCACCACCCCCACTGTGGGGACAGCAGGCTGGACACGTGGGCTCCTGCGGGGCAGCTGGCGTCTCGCCTTCTCCAGGCGCTGCCTGGGGCCGCCCCAGAGCTCCCACCAGCAGGGGTGCTGGCTCCGCACCCCGCATCTTGGCCAGAACTCTGGCCTCTCATGCTTTTGTCAATTGAACTTCATTTATTTCCCTGACATCAAATACCTTTTAGTTTTCTTTCTAGCCAGTGGGGACTCCCTTTCTGCGAAGGGCCTGTGAATCCTGGGGACCATCTGCCTCTCCTGCAGGCGTGCGTGTGGTGTGTGTGTGGTGCGTGTGTGGTGTCTGTGTGTGATGTGTGTGGTGTGTGTCGTGTGTGTGCATGTGTGTGTAAGGTGCCCCTCTGGGCCTCACACTGGCCCTCTGTCCGGTGTGGGTGTTGGGACAGGGATGGGCCTGGGGCTTCCTCAGGAAGGTGACAGGCGTTCACACTGTTTCCAGTGCAACCTGCTGGTCCCGGCTGCCTAGGGTGTCCAGCCCAGACTGGCCCGAGCCCTGTGGGGCCAGCGGTGGGAGAATCAGGCCCAGCGTGGCCTTGCTCAGCCTCTCCCCGGTCCTTCTGGAACTTGTTCTGAAGTTCCCCTCCGGGCCTCTAGCCCTACTTCCCCGCTCACCTGCGATTCATCTAAGCCTCTCGGGGCTGTGTCCTCGGTTAACTCAGGACCAGCCGTGCTCACCAGCCCTTCCTCCCGGGCCAGGCCAGACCCTACTCATTACAGGAAGCTCCACTTCCGGGACCTGGAATTTGTTTTGCTTCGCCCTGTTCCATCAAGTGATCTCTTGTTCCTTCTATTTTTTTCTTCCCTTTTTACATAGTTTTTTTTACTGGGATAAAATGCACATAACATAAAATTTACCATTTTGACCATTTTTAAGTGTACAGCTCACTAGCATAAACACATTCACATTGTTGTGCGACCATCTCCAACATCATCTCCAGAACCTTCCATCTCCCCAAACTGAGACTCTGTCGGCATTAAGCTCACTCCCCACCCCTCCTCCAGCCCCTGGCACCCACCCTTCTACTTTCTGTCTCTAAATCCGACCCCTCTCGGGACCTAACGAGTGGACCATACAGTGTTTGTCCTTCCGTGTCTGGCTTATCTCACTCAGCGTCACGTCCTCAAGGTCCATCCGTGTTGTGCCATGTGTCAAAATGTCTTTCCTTTTTAGGGCTGAGTTATACTCCCATTGCATGTTTTTACCACATTCATCCGTCAATGAACACTTGGTTTGCTTCTACCTTTTGGCTATTGTGAATAGTGCTACTGTGAACATGGATCTACAAGTACCTGTTTGTGTCTCTGCCTTGGATTCTTTGAGATATTTACTCAGAATTGGAATTGCTGGATCATATGATAATTCTATGCTTAATTTTTTGAGGAACCTCCATACTGTTTCCCGTGGTGACTGTGCCATTTTACATTCCACCCAGCAGTGTACAAGAGTTCCAATTTCTCCACATCCTCACCAGCACTTGTTCTTTTTAAAAAAATTATTATTATAGCCATCCTAACAGGTGTGAAGTGGTATCTCACTGTGGTTTTGACTTGCATTGCCCTAGGACTAATGTAGTTGAGCATCTTTTCATGTGCTTGCTGACCATTTGTGTATCTTTGGAGAAGTGTCTATTCAAGTCCTTTGGCCATTTTTTTTTTTTTTTTTTAATATTTATTTTTGGCTGTGTTGGGTCTTCGTTTCTGGGCGAGGGCTTTCTCTAGTTGCGGCAAGCGGGGGCCACTCTTCATCGTGGTGCGTGGGCCTCTCACTGTCGCGGCCTCTCTTGTTGTGGAGCACAAGCTCCAGACGTGCAGGCTCAGTAGTTGTGGCTCACGGGCCTAGTTGCTCCGCGGCACGTGGGATCCTCCCAGACCAGGGCTCGAACCCGTGTCCCCTGCATTGGCAGGCAGACTCTCAACCGCTGCGCCACCAGGGAAGCCCCCCCTTTGGCCATTTTTGAATCGAGTTATTGGTTTTGTTGTTGGTGTTGTTGAGTTTTAGGAGTTCTCTATATATTAAGGATATTAATCCCTGAGCAGATATGGATTTGCAAATACAGTTGACTCTTGAACAACATGGCTTTGAACTGCATGGGTCTGCTTATACGTGGGTTCTTTTCCATAAATGTGTACTAGAGCAGCGGTCCCCAACCTTTTTGGCACCAGGGACCGGTTTCGTGGAAGACAATTTTGCCCTGGGGGTGGGGAGGGGGGATGGCTCAGGTAGTAATGCCAGTGATGGGGCGTGGCAGATGAAGCTTCGCTCACTCACCCACCGCTCACTTCCTGCTGTGCGGCCCAGTTCCTAACAGGCCGCAGACTGGTAGTGGTTAGGGTTAGGACGTGGGACTTCAAATACAGAGGGCCAACTATAAAGTTTTACTCAGATTTTTGACTGCTGGGCAGGGGGTCGGTGCCCCTAACCCTCAAGTTATTCAGGAGTCGATTATGCTTTCTCCTGTTCCGTGTGTTGACTTTTCACTCTGTTGGCAGTGTCCTTTGATGATCAAAAGTTTTTAATTTTGATGAAGCCCAATTCATCTATTTTTACTTTTGTCGCCTGTGCCTTTGGTGTCCTATCCAAGACATCATTGCCAAATCCAGCGTCAGGATGTTTCCCCGTTTTCTTCTAGGAGTTTTATAGGTTTAGTTCTTACGTCTATGTCTTTGATCCATTCTGAGTTAATTTTTTCACGTGGCATTAGGTAAGAGTCAAACTTCATTCTTTTGCTTGTAGATATCCAGTATTCCCAGCACCGTTTGTTGAAAAGACAGGGAATTCCCTGGCGGTCTAGTGGGTAGGACCCTGTGCTCTCGCTGCCAAGGGCCTGGGTTCGATCCCTGGTCAGGGAACTAAGGTCCCACAAGCCATGTGGCGTGGGCAAAAAAAAAAACCCAAAAACCAAAAAAACCGCCTTCTGCCATTGAACAGTCTTGGCAACCTTGTCAACTATGATTATTTTTTATTTCCGAAATGAAAATATAGTTTATTACAAAAAGTTTATTATATTCATAAATTATAAGGGAAAAAACAATGAAGTCATTTCCAAAGATGCCAAAAAGGGACTTAATATAATTTAACAGGCCTTTCTAATTCAATAAAAGTTATTAGCGTATTACAACAAAAAGAATATAAGAGAAATTAAAGCAACATTAGATTAGATTAACAGTGAAACACTAGCAGCCATTCCATTAAAGTCAGGAAGAAGACAATGATACTCACCATCACTGCTATTTAAATCATGCAGGAAATCAACTTAATAGGCCAACTAAAAAAAATTCTAAAAATATTAGAAGAGACAAACTTTTCACTATTTTCAGATGTTATCATTGTCTTCCTAAAAATTTCAAGAAAATGAACTGGGAGAGGACTTCCCTGATGGTCCAGTGGTAAAGAATCCGCCTTACAATGCAAGGGACACGGGTTCAGTCCCTGGTCAGGGAACTAAGATCCCACATGTCGAGGGGCAACTAAGCCCATGCGCCACAACTAGAGAGGCTGCGTGCCTCAAACTACAGCGCCCACGTGCTCTGGAACCCGCACACCACAACCACAGAGCCCACGCGCCCTGGAGCCTGCATGCCACAACTAGAGAGAAGCCTGCGTGCCTCAACAAAGAGCCTGTGCGCCACAACAAAAGATCCCGCATGCCACAGCTAAGAGACCCGACACAGCCAAAAATAAATAAAATAAATAAATATTAAAAGAAGAGGTTAACTTGTTTTTTAAAAAAAAAAGAAAATGAGCTGGTAAATTATTAAAAAAATAAGAGTGTAGTATAGTAACAAATTAGAAAATAAATATTCTGAAATAAGTAGCTTTCTATATACTGGCAACAGACTGAAATATAACTGAGAAAAATCCATTCACAGTTGTGACAATAAAACGATCAAATATCTAGGAGTAAGTGTAAATTGAAAATAAATGAATAAAATCTATATGAAGAAAACTGTTCAACACTGCTGAAGAACAGAGAAGAAAACCTGAACATGTGGAGTGACATACCATGTTCATAGATGAGGAAATTCGATATTGTCAAGAAATCAATTTTCCCCCAAGTAGATTTTTAAATTCAAAGCAATTCCATTAAACATATTCTACATTTGAAATAGTGAAAATGTATAATCTACATAAAAGATGAAAATAGTGCAATAAACATTTGTACACCCCTCACCTCAATTTACCAGTCGTTAGCATCTTGCCACCTTTACTTCATCTCAACTACTTTTATTTTCTGAACGTTTCGAATGTAAGTTGCAGAAAGCAATGTCACTTTGCCCCTGAATACTTCAACATGCATCTCCTAAGAATTAAGGCATTTTGACACAGCCATACTCATCAGTTTCACACTTGAGACAGTTAACAATAATCCTATAGTTCCACCAAAAACAGTGCTTGTCAAATTTTACTATACATGTGAGCCACCTGGGGATCTTGTCAAAATGCAGATTCTGATTCAGTGGGTCTGGAGTGATGGCTGAGGTTCTACATTTCTAACAAGTTACCAAATGATGATGATGATGCTGGTCTGGCAGAACACACTTGGAGTTTCAAGGATCAAATGTTGTTCCTTCTATACCCCCTTCCCAGGTTATCACTCCTCTCTCCTCCTCTAAAGAAGGAACCATTATCTTAAACTTGGTGTAGTTTATTCCTATGCATGTTTTCATACACTTATTAGATATACGTATCCCTTAACTATATACAGTATGTTTTCCATATTTTTGAACTTTACATACGGTATCACATTGAACATATTCTGGGGCAACTTGCTATCTTCATTCAGCATTATGTGAGGTTTATCCATGTTGATAAATGTAGTTCTGAGCCATTCATTTTAACTTCAACAAATCTTCCCCAAGGAGCTATGGCTGGTGGGTAGGCTGGCTGCAGAGAACTCGCAGAAGTGTGGTGATGGAGGAGTTGGTATTTGGAGTTGGACATTAACCAGGCTGCTTCATTTTCCATTGTGAGGTTGTAATTCACAAACAACCTAGCTTATACAGTTCTGGAGGTGGGAATTCCAACATCAAGGCTCCAGAATATTCGATATCTGGCAAAGGCCTGCTTCCTTGTTCATAGATAGCCGTCTTCTTGCTGTGTCTTCATGTGGCAGAAGGGCCCTTGTCAGTTATTTTGACTTTGCTCATGGTGTATATTTTGCCTTGATGGAGGGTTTTTTTGTTTGTTTCTCACATGTGGTTAAATGTATCTCTCTTTGCTTTTATGGCTTCTGGACTTTGAGGCTTGGTTAGAAAGGCCGCCCCTACTCCACGGTTATAAAGGGATCTACCCAGGGTTTCTTCTAGTACTTTTATGGTTTTATTCTTCTACATTTAAAACGTCAACACATTTGGAGCTCATCCTGGTACTCTGTGAGAGGTATGGCTACAACTTACTTTCTTCTAGGCAGCTGCACAGTGTCCCAGCGTCAATCAAAAACACCACCGCCTCTCCCCCACAGCCACGGATTTGAGGTGCCATCTTCAGCCCACACTAAGTGTCTGCAGGCATGTGGGTCAGTTTCTACATTTCCTATTCCGCACTGTGGCTCATGCATCACATGACAGGACCCTATCGCCCTGATAATCGAAGCTTTGTGATATGAATTCACGTGAGAGCTGAACCTATTCTTGCTTATTTTTCCATTTGACCAGTTTGCCAAATTGAAAAGGGAAGATGAGCTTTTAGCAATTTTTATCGTTGATGACACTGAGCTGTGAAGCACCTGGGGAGAACCCTCTGTGCTGGTGAGTCTTCCTCTCCAAGAACATGGTGTCCTCCCACCGCCAAGTCTCTTGATAATGCCCTGCAGTGTTTTAAAGTTTCTCTCAAACAGGTTTGCGCTATTTCCTGTTAAGCTTATTCCTGTTGTCAAATGTGCCTTTTTCACTCATTTATCTTCTAGAGTCTATTTACATCTGTAAAGACCACTGACTTCCGAGCCGCTGTCTGCACCCTCTTCCCGCCGCACCCTCTGCCGTGGACGGATTCCAGTCCACTCTCCTGTGCTGGCGGGGCACAGTCACGTGTCTCCCGTGATGCTGGCGTCACCTCCTCCCCAGTTGCTCATGTCCTCCGCCCCTCTTGCTCGGCTGCGTGGGCCAATGTTTCCAAGATGGCGCAGGTCACCTTGGGGATGGTGACACACCTCCAGCTCTGCTCTGCCTGGCACTGTGGTTCTTCTGACTCCTTTTTTTCCAGGTGTTTTGCTCTCCTTCGTGGCAGAGATCCTCCCCGAATGTCTGGTGCCCTTGGCTGTTAATTCGTGTTTAAAGCGGGGACTGGGGCTTCCCTGGTGGCACAGTGGTTAAGAATCCGCCTGCCAATGGAGGGGACACGGGTTCGAGCCCTGGTCCAGGAAGATCCCACATGCCACGGAGCAACTAAGCCCGTGCGCCACAACTACTGAGCCTGTGCTCTAGAGCCCGCGAGCCACAACTACTGAGCCCGCGTGCCTAGAGTCTATGCTCCGCAACAAGAGAAGCCACCGCAATGAGAAGCCCGCGCACCACAACGAAGAGTAGCCCCCGCTCGCCACAACTAGAGAAAGCCTGTGCACAGCAACGAAAACCCAACACAGCCAAAAATAAATAAATTAAACTAAACTAAAATAAAAATAAAGTAAAGCGGGGACTGACAGCTGACAGCAACGTGGGCAGACTGGGGCTTGGTAGCTGGGGCAGCTTCCTGTTTCTGCGGCCTCAGCCATGCAGCTGGGAGCTGACTCTCCAGCTCTGCCCACCCCGTGGCCACCCACCGGAATGTGGCTGCCACCTCCTGTTGACCGGTCCTCCAGTCCAATTCTGTCCTGTGGGTTCTTGCCTTCCTCAGAGCCCTCTGCAGTCATTTCGGTGGGACTCCTCGGAAGCAGAAAGGCACAGGTTTGCCCAGCTCTCTGTGGGAGGCTGGACGTCTGCAGACCCTTGTCAGGGGAGGTCTTCTGAGACCTAGGCCTCAGCCTGAGGTCGCTGCCCTTCTGTGAGCACGGGTCCCCACCATGCGGGGCACTGGGGGCCTGCAGTGACACTGCAGATGAGGGCGGCTCTCGTGGGGCTCGGGCTGGAAAGGGCAGGGACCAAGGGACTGGTAGGGCTAACCTGTGCCAGCCGGGCTTGTCCCTGAAAGACGACGCCTGACAACGCCCAGGTGTGGGGAGATCCCGAGGAAGAGCCTTCCGTGCCGAGGGTGCGCCAGGAGGGGACACACAGGATGGACACCCTGCAGGACAGAGAGACGGCAGCCTGGAGCGCCCGTCAAGGCCACAGCAAGTGGCTGACATCGCCCAAGGGCTGGCAGCAGTGGAGGGAAGAGGCAGCATGACACCGGCGGAGCGGCCAGGGTGTGGGGGACACTGCAGGGACTCCGTGCCCCCAAGTTAGAAACCTGGGAGTCTGCGGAGAGGGGTCTGCACCCCTTCCCCGCCGCCCCAGAAGCCCCTCTCCTCTGCGCCGCCTCCTGCCTCCCAGCCTCGTCCCCACACACCCCTTACCCACAGGGGCCCCCACCTCCCGGAAATGCAAACTTGGCAGGTCGCCCCTGCCCAGGAGCCGCCCGGGCCGTCCATCGGCAGGTGCGCGGTGGGATAGAAGCCCCATGCCCCGGCCCCTCCCGAGAGGTCCTTGCCCCCGACAGGTACACGCTTGTGTGTTCTATGTCCTAGCTGGCCCATCCTGAGACGTCGGCCTCATGGAAGCTGAGGGGCGGCTGGTTTCCGGCAAGGGCACAGCTGGTAAGGCACACGGAGCCCGCTTTCCTTCTCCACCACCTTTTCACGTAAACCTTCGACCTCGAGAACACCCACGCAGACGGGTCCAAGCACACAGCTTCACGGGCTCCACTGAGCCTGGCCTGCCACAGCCCGGATCCATCTAGCCTGGCTTTGACCCTGACGCCCAGGGAACAATACAGAACTCCTGGGGGCGTGGCTTCTGTTGCTTGTGAAGCGCCCCGGGGGCCAGAGGAGCTGTGACCTGTCCCCTCGCGGCTGCAGGGCGACGAGCAGCTGCCCGCCCACCGGGTTGGGAGGCAGGCAGCGGTACCTCCAGACTGGGGCTGGCTCAAAGCAGCGCCTCCAGAACCATTTTGGCCAGACTCTGGTTGACAAGTCCTCCGGCTGACTGCCCGCCTGCCTGGTCAGTAGGACGCCGTCCCTGCTCTGGGGGCAGAGCTCCCCCTGACTGGGATCCCTCCGCTCGGTGGCGCCCGGGGTTGGGGTGGCCGGCAGAGGGGCAGAGCCCACGGCTGTGGGGGACAGGAGGGGCCACGCCCACCCTGGTGTCCACCCAGGGCTCTGGGAAGAGAATGCTGACGCTCTGCATGGCCCCCAACCCAGCACCTGCTTCTCATCAGACGCTGTTTGGCCCTCCCCCAGCTCGAGAGGCCCCCTCTCCACCCACACCTCCCCGGCCAGTCCCCGGGGTTTCCAGAGAGGAGCCCGGGGGCCCAGAGGCCACAGCCCGCTTCGGCTTACCCAGTCCTATCAGCACCTGCTGACTGCTGCTCGGGGCACTGCGCTGGCCCCAGGCCACCGCTGGGCTTGGTGGAGCCGAGGGCCGCCCATTCTCTTGGGACGGCTGCGACTCTGGCATCTTCCCCAGGAAGGCCTTAAACAAACGCTTCCCGCTGTCCACCTCCAGCCCCTTGGGGGGCTCGCCTGCACCTCTGGGGCTCTGGGGGTAGGTGCCCGCAGCTACGTGTGCCCCTCGGGCAGACGGAGGCCGCGTCAGGGTCAGCGGGGCTCATCTTCCAGCCACTGCCCAGACAGTGCCGGGTGGGCCTCAGCCAGGGACACCCAGCAGGGTCGACCCCCTTGGGTGTCCTGGGTCCCCAGCTCCTACAGCCATTCTTCTCCACATGGTCAACCCAGGCCGGAGCAGCTGCGGCCGCCGCCCTGCCCGGCCTCCTGCAGGCTCCCCCAGGGACGCCCCTTCTCCCACCGCGGCTCCAGCTCCTCGGATCTGCCCCCAGACGGCCCGGGTGCGTCTCCTCAGGACCCTGCCTGCGGGGCGCACTGAAGGCGCGGAACGACCAGGCGAGAAAGAAGGGCCGCCCTCGCTCTCCCCGCCTCCCTCCTCCCGACCCCTGTGACCTCACCTCGACGCCCCCCCGGCCACACCCCAAGGTCCAGGCTCTGCGCCCCCAACCCGCACGACCACGCGTGAAGACGCCGCAGCAGACGGCAGCCGGCCCTCTCCACTCCACGGGGTCTGGGGATGAGGAGTTCGCTGAGGGGTGGCAGGGCAAGGGTCATGGGTACACACGGCGAGCGTCAAAGGGAGGGAACCATGGGAGGCGGCGGTCAGCGGGGGAGGGGCGGGATACACTACGGGTACGGAGGTGGGGGAGAGGTGGGGTACACAAGGGGGGCAGGGGTGGGGGAGGGGCGGGTACACAAGCTATGGGACGGGTGCGGGGAGGGGCACACTACGGGGACGGGGGCGGGGTACACTGGGTGGAGGGCGGGGAGGGGTGGGGCACAGTAGGGGTACGGGGTGGGGGAGGGGAGGGGCACACTGGGTTACGGGAGCGGGGGGAGGGGCGGGGCACACTACGGGAATGGGGGCGGGGCACACTACGGGTACGGAGGTGGGGGAGAGGCGGGGTACACAAGGGGGGCAGGGGTGCGGGAGGGGTGGGGGAGGGGCGGGGTACACAAGCTACGGGACCGGGGGCGGGGAGGGGCACACTACGGGGACGGGGGCGGGGCACACGGGGTGGAGGGCGGGGAGGGGCGGGGCACAGTAGGGGGTACGGGGTGGGGGAGGGCAGGGGCACACTGGGTTACGGGACCGGGGGGAGGGGCGGGGCACACTACGGGTACGGGGGCGGACCCATCGTGGTGGGAGGGTCAGAGGGTGGGGCCCACAGCGGTTCTGGAAGGCTCGAGGGGGCGGAGTCGAGCCCCACGAACTTCCGCTTCGACAGGCTCCGCCCTGCCGTTTCCGCTTCCGGCCCGTTTTCGCGCCTGCGTCCTGGGCTCGGTTGTCAGGGGCCGGCCGGGGTTCCGCTCGCCACGCGGACCTGGTCCCACCCCGGTGTCCATGGCCCGGGGCTTCATCTCGGGCTCTCGAGGAGTCCCGGCCCCGCGCCGCTCGGAGGGGATCGCCTCGCAGACGCCCCCAGCCGTCCGCACCCTGACCCCAGGCCCCCTTGGGTCCCCGCCTCGCGTGGGGGCCTCGGAGCGCCGGCCCGCGACGTGCGGGCGGAGCTCGCGCCTGGACGGATGGAGGGGCCGAGACCGCTCGAGAGGAATCACACAGCAGGCGAGGGAAGGCCTGGGAGTGCTCCCCGCGTTTATTAGTGTCGCATCAGCACCTTAAAATACTCCACGTGGTCACATAACGTGACAGATTAGAATCTGTTTTCCAAAAACGCTATTTACATTAATCCTGTTTTCCATTAAAAAAAACAACAAACAAAAAACCTAGCAACACGTACATCCTAGAAACCAAACAATGCACAAAGAACTGGACGGGGGGTCTGCAGGAACGCACGGTGGCACCCCTTAGCCTCCCCTGGGGGAGGGACCCCCAAGCCCAGTCCTCAGGCCCCTGCCAAGGACTTATCTTCCTCTCCACCGGAGGACAGGACGGGTCTCGGGAGGGGGTCAAGGAACAGGTGCAGGGGTCAGGCAACTGGCCTTTGGGAGCGAGTGGCCCGGTCTTGTCATGAGGAACCTGTTCTGGGACAAAGGCCAGTCAGGTCTTCATATCTGGGAGTGAGGACAGGGCAGCAATGCTGGCCCTGGCCGCTCTGATCTGCCCGCCGCTGCACAGAGACCTTTGGTTCTGGGCCCAGAGTCCCTCTCCTTCCGGACCTGCAGCCGTGACACTGACTCGGGACACCGGCCTGCATGCCCTGAGGAGACGGGGACCCAGGGGACCAACACGAGGAGGGAGAAGCAGTGGCCCGGATACAGGGCTGGAGCTCACCTCCACGGGGCCTCAGCGAGGGCAGAGCCTGCCCACACCGTGCCACCAGGCCCACGAGGAGCCTGGCCTTACCCGAAGGTAACTGGTCACCCAATGGGCTGAGAACCCCTGCTCCTGTCCTGTGCGTCATGGTCTGGGGCCCGTGTTCCTCACAGGGCCACACCGCCCTCCATGTGCTCACGGCTGCACTGGCTCAGTCACAGACGGCTTTGGCTTCTGCATCACCTTCCTCCCAGGGACAAAGTGCTTTTATATGTATCCTCAGAACAGCTCCATGAGGTAGGCAGGGGAAACGTGACCATCCCCGTTTAGCCGATGGGGAAACCGAGGCACCGGCGTGAGCAAAGCCCAGGTCTCCAAGAGAGTTATGGTGATCGGGGCCATCTGCACGACTCCTGGGCCCATGAACAGTGTGGCCGGTGGGCCCCGTGGCACTGGACAGACCACAACTGGGCTCTGCAGGCCCAGCGGCACAGGGTGGAGGTGCTGGGTGTCTTCTCCTTGTGGGTACAAGGACACAGGGAGGCGTGAGGAGGACAGCTCACAGTTGGGATGGATGGGACAGCCCCCTTTGGCCCTTCTTCTAAAACTAGCTCTGCAGCTGTAAAGCTAAGTCAAGGGTGTGTCACCTGCACCTCCTTCCTGTTGAGTGTGACCTTTGGAAACTCGAGCAGTAACCAAGGCCCTGAGGCCAGTGGTGGGAACAGGGGTGGGGAGGCTCAAGGTCCCCAGGCTGCTTCTGAGTGTAGCCGCAGATGGGTGCTGCACAGGCCGCCCAAGGCGTCCTCAGCTCAGCGGCCTGCACCCTCACCCAGGTCCTTCCCAGGGAGGGTCAGGGCCCCTGGCCCAAGGTCATGTCCAAATCCTGTCTGCCAGCTAGGTCCAAGGCCCTCAGCCATGGACACTCGGACCCTGTACAGCCGCCTGGGGAGGTAAGCAGGTAGTCGCAGGTAAGAAAAACAGGCCATTTTCCATCCACCAAGTGGGACCCCTCTGTGCCACGGGCTGTTGGTGAGGCCGGTCCTCCAGAAGAGCGGGAAAGGCCTGCAACCTGTCTGCGTTTGGCACTGTTTTTCCGAGCACAGCACGTGTGGCTCTCGGCCCTAGGAAACTCGGCTCACGGCTCCCTGGGTGGGTCACCACGGTCCTACAGCCACAGCTGCCAAGGGGCAGGAGCTGGGGGGCTCTTCCTGTGGAGTGCTGGGGTGCAGGCCTGTGGGGGAGCAGGACTGGCGAGGAGCCTGGCCTCAGGTGGAGGGTAGGCTCGCCCCCCTCCGCAGGGACCCAGACCCCACACCCCTCCGTCCTGAGGAGCCCGGCCTAGAGGTGGGGCCCCAGCTTCACCCACAGCCCCGACGGGGCTCGGCCCCTATGGTCTGGCCACATTAGTGTTGCAGGTGACAAACACCTGGCTGCCTGGCCAGACACCTCCCAGCCAGCAGGGGGGCTGGGGTGGGGGCAGGAAGTGGCAGCTGCGGAAGCCACTGTGCCCACTAAGTTTGGGGCGGGCACAACCCGCAGAAGCAGAGCGGCGCCGCAGGGACGGCCGGGGGAGCAGTGGGTGTGGGGGGCTGGGACTCCGGGCAGCACAGCTGGCTCTGCCTAAGCCCTAAGGGGCTGTTGGGGCTTCATAAGAGCAACGTCTGTTTGGCAGCTACATTGCAACATGTATTTGAAAGCATTAAAAATATCCGCTACTATAAAACCTCCACTGCCCCCTGTGGCTGGAGTTTACTGGGATCCACGAGTGGGCGGTGCTGGGGCATCTCTTGGCTGGTTGGTGGCTGGAGCCCAGGGCTGGGCTGACTGGCCTGACTGGCCTCTGTTCCGCCCAGGACGCCCCCAACAGAAGGCTGGACTTTGGCCTCTGGCCACCCAGCTCGGTGCCTGGGCACACAGGCAGCCTGGGGTCCGGGGGGCCGCCCGCCGGACCCTGGCTCCGAGGAAGCAGAGTCCTGGCTTTCAGAGAGGACAGGACGCAAAGGCAAGAACCCTTCTTGTTGGGGGGCTGGGTGGGGGGAGTCCTGAGGCCACAACACACCTTCCACAATTCTCAAGTTCAACACTGTCCGCCTGACCTCCCACCCCTGCCGGAACGTTCTGGTTAATAAGCAGAGCAGTTATGGGGTCCCGGTGGGGGGCCGCCCCGTTAGTTTCCAGGTAGTGAGCATGTTCATACTTAAGACTGTTTTTCTCTGGGTTTTTAAGGGTCTGTCTCTGCAGTAAACTGAAATGTTAACAGAAAAGCAGCTGGGCCCTCCCGGCGCTCGGCCATCGCAGGGCTGCAGGGCGGGGAGCCGGCGCGGCCCCTCGGCAGGCAGGGCTAAAAGGTGGACTTGGAGTGTCCGAAGATGCAGATGGGGAAGTGCTTGACGTGGGAGGACCACTGGGCCGCCAGCTGGAAGAACTTGACGTCGTTCCACTCCACACCATCGATGAGGACTGTGGGGGACAAGACCGCCTGACCCACCTGCCCCTCCTCCAGGCCGCAGCACAGAGTGAGGCTGGAGGGCCTGACACCCCCGGGGATTCCCAGGCTCCCGGGTGACACTCGCCGGTTCTCAGTGGCCCCTAGGAGGAGGAGGTGCGGGACGGCCCAGCCCACCTTGCTGACCTTCCTGCCACCTGCCCACCACCGCCCCCATGGCCAGCCCCTCCCCGACTTCGGGGGAGCTGCTTGTCCGCAGCCCCTCTGCCTCAGCAGGGGTCTGCAAACCCAATTTAAAACACTCTCCACTTAAAGCAGAAAATCAACAGAGGCAGGCCAGGGTGGTTCTTGGCCACTGTGGTCAGACTCAAGCTCGTGAAAAAAGAAAAATCTCGAGAGCTCCATATTCTGTTAGTTGTAGAGTATCTTCTATAGAGAGTCTGAGGTAAAGCACAAAGGACTGAGAAATTACTTCTCAGAATTGGAAAAGCCACTCCACGCACACAAATAGCCTCATCCACGTGTGTTCAAAGCTCAAACTACGTAATATGACTTCATAGCAAACAAAAGCATTTCCTGAGGTGAACTTAGAAAAGCCACCCAGTTCGGTTCTGGTTTACTTCCATATCCTACCGCCCCCCCCCACTCCCGCTGGGGGACAGAGAGAGAGGGAGGGAGGGAGAGAGGGAGGGAGGGAGAGAGGGAGGGAGGGAGAGGGAGGGAGGGGGAGGGAGGGAGAGAGGGAGGGAGAGGGAGGGAGGGAGAGGGAGGGAGAGAGGGAGGGAGGGAGAGGGAGGGAGAGAGGGAGGGAGAGGAGGGAGAGAAGGAGGGAGAGGGAGGGAGGGAGAGGGAGGGAGGGAGAGGGAGGGAGGGAGAGGAGGGAGGGAGGGAGGGAGGGAGAGGAGGGAGAGAAGGAGGGAGAGGGAGGGAGGGAGAGGAGGGAGAGAACGAGGGAGAGGGAGGGAGAGGGAGGGAGAGGGAGGGAGGGAGAGGAGGGAGAGAAGGAGGGAGAGGGAGGGAGAGAGAGGGAGGGAGAGGGAGGGAGAGGGAGAGAGGGGGAGAGGGAGAGAGGGGGAGAGGGAGGGAGGGAGAGGAGGGAGAGGCAGAGGGAGAGAGGGAGGGAGAGAGGGAGGGAGAGAGGGAGGGAGGGAGGGAGGCAGCGCTCACCCCGCAGCATGTTCTGCTGGTGCTTGGCAGTGCAGATGAGCCGGCTGATACCCTCAATGCACTGGCTTTTGGACTCTACATCCTTGTCCTTGGTTTTCTTGGGCAAGAACATCACTAGGAGGAAAAGGGGCTGTGCTGTCCTCCCGCTGTCCCTCAGGGGTGGGGGGCTAGCAGGGGCTGTGGGCGCACCTCGGCCCTTGGACCCTGCTCATCTGGACCCCCTTCCGCACGGACCCTGCCTGCCACCGCCCGCCCACCGGGAGGCCTTTGCCCGGGGCTCTGGTCAGAAGCGGCCCCCAGGCCTGTGGTGCCCTCGGGGCCTGCCCGGCGGCCCCTTCGATTGTCCCGACAGCCAGCCCGCCTCCCCACCTCACCCTTCTTGTTCTTCTCCTTGGTGACCACGGTCATGGACATGGTGGGCGTGGCCGCAGCCTCGCCGCTGCTGGGCAGCCTGCTGACCTGGAGAGACCGGAAGGTGCACTTGAGTGTGTTTTTGGTGGTGGGCGGGTCCTTCCTCTCCGCATCTCTCTTCCTGTCTGTGGGCTGGGCTGCCGTCCAGTAATCCACCTGCAGCCCCATCAGCTCGGCGCCGACGCCCTGGCTGTGAAAGACGAGGGAGGCTCACCCCTCCATCCTCAGCGGGTGACGGCAGCACCCCCGCGGCTGGCACAGGCAAGGAGGCGCCCGCCGGGACGTCAGGGGGCCGCCGGCAGTGGCTGAGGACGGAGGGGAGCTCGGGGCCCAGAGCCCGCTGGCGGGCCGTCCCGGTCTCCTGGGGCAGCCCCGTCTGCGCCCGTGGCTCCAGCGTAGTCACGATGCTGGGGTCACCCAGGAGTGTCCAGACCTGCCGCCCGCCCACGCTGCCGCTTTGTCTGGCGGGCCCAGGCCAACCGCCCCCTTGGAGGTGCAGCCTCAGGGCCCAAGTCCTCCCCGACCCTGGGGCAGTCCTGCCTGGGTGAGTTCTGCTCACGAGAGCCCCGAGGGCAGCCGAGAGGGGCTGCGGACCCCCACCCACTGTCGCCACGCCTTCTACTCACATCTGAGTTTCCAAAATCCCCTCTGTGCGCAGAGCACCCCGTATTTATACTCTGTAGCTCCCGTCTCTAGGAATGCAGGGGGTGGGGCGAGGTGGGGAGAAACCAGGCCAGGACTGAGCAGTCCAGCGCCCCAACTCACTTGTCTGATGAGCCTGGGTGGACACCACCACGGCCCCTGCGGGGCCGCTGAGCCCACCTTCCGCCCTGACCCTCTGCTTCCTGGCACCCCCGGGTCCGGCCAGGGACCACGAGGAACCGCCAGTGTTCTCAGCACAGCCCCTGCTGCGCTGGGGGGACGGACGGCGTGAGCTGGTGGGCAGCGTCCGCCCACATGGCTGCATTTACCTGGGGGAGGACAGGCCCCCGCTCACCGACGGGGAGGAGGGCGGGGTGGGTGAGGCCTCCTTGGCCGCGGGAGATGTGGACGGCG
Organism: Eschrichtius robustus; assembly: GCF_028021215.1. Classification (NCBI taxonomy): domain Eukaryota; kingdom Metazoa; phylum Chordata; class Mammalia; order Artiodactyla; family Eschrichtiidae; genus Eschrichtius; species Eschrichtius robustus. The sequence goes on from NC_090824.1 coordinate 648,615, forward strand.
GGGTGGACGAGAGTGCGCTGGAGCCCGAGGGGGCCGCGTCATCTGAGTCACCTTGGGAAGGAGTCGGGGGGGCACCGCTGAGCTCCCCCGCTGCTCTGCCCCAAGCAGCCCCAGGCCCTCTGGACCCAGACATGGCAGGGAGGCCAGGCAGCTGTGGGCTGGGTGGGGGTGTGTGTGGGAAGCGGGAGACCCCCCCAACCCCGCCGCTCAGGGTCAGGGGTGGCCCATCCACGGGGAACAGAAGCCCGGCAGCAAGGTGCGTGTTGGTGCTAAGGCTGCCCCAGCCCTCCTGCGTCCCAGCCCCCCCCCCCCCCACCCCCCGTGCAGGGATGATGGAGTTACCTGACGTGGCCGAAGACGGCTCCACTATTCCAACCTTCACCACCTAGAAGGCAACAGGACGCTGCTGGCAGTGGCGCGGGGGTGGTGCTGGGACTCCACACCCGGGCAGGGACCTGTTTTCCTACCACCCGTCCTCCATGTCCCCCATCCCCCAGGAGCTCCTGGGGCCGAGCCAGGTCCCAGCCCCTCGGTCTGTGGGGCAGAGCTAAGCTCCAGGGAGCCACCGCCTGGGTGGGTCCTGCTGAGGGACCGCCCTGTGCCGGGGGCGTGTTTGGGAGACGCCCTTGAATTAAAGCAAGCTCTGTGGCCATCCTGCACTCCCGGGACGAGGGCTGCCAGCCAGCCCCTGGCCTGGCCCTGACCTGTGGCCAGCATTCGGGACACATGTGGCCTCCGGCAGGACTGGCGCCCTCCCTCCACGGGCGAACCTCTCAGGTCCCACTCCCCGGACTCAGCAAACTGCGTGCCCGTGAGACTGGCTGGCGCAGACGTCAGCGGGTCAGGTGCTGGAGCGAGGGAGCCCTGCCCAGCGGGGCACAAAGGCAGCCCTGGGGCCTGCACCAAACCCGCGTGGGCTGCCGGGGGAGCCCGGCCCCACCCCGACCAGGGCGGGAGCTGTGTCACGTGAAAGAAATCACGACAACGGCTGCTGCCTCGGTCACACGGTGGCATCTCAAGTGCAGCCAGCGGGACAGGCCCTCCTGTCACTGCAGCAGCTTCCTCAGGACAGGCTGCTCCGGACCAGCACCCTCCAAGTACAGCCAGCAGCCACCCGACGCCTGAGCAGACTGAACCACGGCCTAGAGGCCCTGCTGCCTGCCAGGCGGCCGTACGGCTCTCACAGCAGACGCTGGGCTGGAGACCACGGTGGGACCACAGGCTGTGGACGCGTGGCCTGGCTGGCGAGGAGTAGCCCTTACTCCTTGGCAGTGGGAAAAAGCAAAACCTCCCAGCTTACAGGGATGATCCCAGATGAGCAAGCCTGCCCTGCGGCTCCCAAAGGACAGAGGCAGCCCTCTGCCCCCACCCCAGGCGGGGCCTGTCCTGAGGCCCGCCGACCCTCGGTACCCCCTGAAGAGCCGAGCCTCACACTGGCCCCGGACACCCAGGACGGTGCTGAGAACTGGACCCTCACCCCCAGGTGGGCTGCCTGCTTCCACATGTCAGGCCGCAGCAGAGCCGGGGCAGCGATACGCCTGGGCTCACCCCCCCACTCAACAAGAAAAAACAGAGAGCTTTAGGGTGGGAGAAATGTATAAGGCAAGTCCTCAGCTCAAACTGGTGAGGAAGGTTCTGGAACATATCAAGTTAATGCAAGAACAGACTGATTATAAAAGACCTCTTGGCAGATAAACGGCCTCCCAGCAGCAGCTGGAGCCAGCCAAGCGGCAGGAAAGCTTTGGGCAAAGCGCTGCCTGCCCGAGCAGTACTCACCCCTACGAAGGGAATGAACTTCTGAGAGGACTCTTCGTCGGGGCTAAGACGAGGGAAACAGACAGTTAGCGCTCTCCCCGAGGGACAGGCCCTTTCGGAGTGGCCCTGCCCCACCCACTGCCTCGCTCCCACCTTCCCGCAGGACGCCTGGCCTGGACCTCGGACCCGCAAACCCTTCTGACATAGAGGAAGGGCAAACGCATCTCTGCACAGAGGTCCAGAGGCCCACGGGACAGCCCAGAGGGGAAGGGTGGAGAGTGCAGCCTCGCCCAGGAATCTGCCACTCTATCCTGGGGGCCTGGGGCTCAGGGCAGCCAGCCCAGCCCAGCCCAAAGGTCTTCCTGCTGGCCCCACTCACTGAGCCCCAAGACAGGCCGGCTTTCTGTGCCCCCAGGATGCCCCAGGAACAGTCTGGGCCTCCACCAGTGATTGGGGGTGACTGTCCCAAGCCAGACTAGGGAGGTTTTCTCCCACATGGTCTGGGTAAAGTTGGTGCCCACTGTGGGGTGGGCCTATTTCCAGGACTTTGGCCTCGGTGATGGGGCGCACATGTCACGTTCTAACAGAACGATGCCCCAAGGGTAGCCCGAGGGCGAGACCAAGGCTCTGTGGGCTGTGCTGCTGTACTGTGCCCACGGGCTCTGCAGGACTTCTGGCAGAACCTCAGCCTCGCCGGAACCGCTGGTCGCGGCCCATCGGTGGCAAAGGCATCCAGTGTCCAAGGGCCCTGGGTGTGGGCGTTGGCAGGAGCCAAGGGGGTGCAAACCCCTGTCTCTTCCTCCCCCTCTTCCCCAGCCAGGGCCGCTGCTGTGGCTCAGCTGGCAGCAGGCTGCCCCCACCTGGTGTCTGCCTTAGCCTGGCCTGTGGTCCGAGGGGCTCTCCCGCAGGACTGAGGCTCCACCGGCAGCTAGGAGAGCGCCTCTTTCTTGGCCCCCTCCGTGTAGGTCCCCAGGGCGGGGCCGGTCCTGGGCCTTCTGTCCCTCCCCCAGCTTCAGGGAAGATAGGCGCCCCCTCCCCGCTTCCTCGGCTGGCGGCGTCCACCCAGCCGCGGGCCTGCTCTCTGAGCTGACCTCCCAGTTCCACTTGTCTCATCTCCCTAAACCAGAGCCTGTCGTCAAAGATCGGCTCCTCTGCGGGTAAGTCCACACGTGCGTGCCACGCAAGGCAGTGGCCCAGGGGTGTCACTCAGGGAGAAGCCTCTGCTCCAAGCAAGCTGTTGGGGGGCCTCCCTGGGCACCAATTCCCGGGACCAGGAGCCCCACGTCGCCAGAGCCTTCAAGAGGCCCTCCCCTCCCTGCCCCTGCAGGGGGCGGAGGCCTGCACCTGGCTGGCGCTCCCCGTGAAGTGTGGCCACCAGCTGGCCAAGTGACCGTGGCCCAGGGGCCAGCACAAAGCGCTGTCAGGCTGGTCCTGGCAGGAGGTGCCGCCCCACACCCAGCGCCACGGCACCCACCAGCAGGAGCCGCGCCCCCCCCCCCCCCCGGGCGCCCCTGGGAAGCGGTCATCCACGACCTCTGCCCCAGCACCACCCACCCCACCTTCGCAAAAGAGACAGCAAACATCTTTGGGTGAAAGACCCTACAGGTTCAGTCCATCCAATTGAAAATAACCAGATGACCAGTCTCTCTCCCCGTTGCAAGGAGAGTACAGTTGGAAGAAAAAACTTCTCTTTTCATTTCAAGCAATGAAACAACCCAAATCCTGCGCCCAGACCTCCTTCTGCATGCAGGGTGGCAAGAAGCAGGAAGCCGGGTGGGGTTCCTGGCCCAGCGCACAGGAGTCTCGGGCCCTTAGGGCTCCCACCCTCAGCGAGCCACTGCCCCCACCCCGCCCCTCCGCCCCAGGATTGGCACGCAGGAAGGCAGGCAAGTGGGGGCCTCAAGAGATGGGACTCGGGAGACTGCACGCCACAAACACCAAAGCCAAGCCGTGCCCCTGGGCCATGCAGACCACATCCAGCACGCGGCACGCGCCCGGCGAGACTGGGGTGACACCAGCTTCCACTGAGACCCCTCAACCTGGACCCTGGATGCGGAGGGGCACATGTGTTCTCGGCAGGGACAGCGGACAGAACTCCTAGGGCTTGAGCCGTGGCTCTGCGGCAGGGCCCCTGGGCGTGGCTCCTGAGACCCGCACATGGGGGGAGGTGTAGCGTGCCTCTACTTGACACGGGGTGGGGGGGGCTTGGAAGCTGAGGGGGCGCAGCCCACACGAGGCCGGCGTGGAGGCGCTGGGCAGCCCCCTAGCGGTTGCCCGGGGGGACCAATGGCGGGTCTGACCCCAGGCCGGGAGCTGGCGCTGAGCAGATAGGCTCCGCCCTGCAGGTGCCCTCACGGGGCCCGGGCTGGAGAGGGACCGGAAGGGCCATGCCCGCTGCCCACCCTCTCCTGGGTCTCCTGACCCCTCCAGGTGGACAGCAGCCTGTTCTCTGTCACAGCAGGCAAAGGCCGACCTGCTACCCTTCCAGCCCCGGGCTCCAAGCGTGGATGGCACGCTGCCTTCACAGGGCTCAACCCAGGGCATCTGGAGCCCCCACCCGACCCCCCGTGCTGGTGTCACCACTGTAACGCGGAGGCAGGGGCATGAGGCATGGAGTTGGCTCGGGGTCTCCTAAGCCCCGGCCCGAGGCTCACGAGCGCCAACCGCAGCACAGTCGAGAAGCTGTGGCCCAGGCAGCGAGGCACGCCGCAGACTCCTGGCGCCTCGGCTAAGGGGGGGTGGGGTGGGGTGGGGAGGGGAGGGAAGCCGGCGCAGGCCCACAGGACAGCCTGAGGGGTCAGCAAGGCACACCACGGCTGGTCTTTCTCTAGCCCCTGAGGCTTGTTTAGCAGGACAGTCGAACGAGCTTAGACCCCCTCCTCCTGGTCTGCCCCAGGGCCCAGCAGAGAGGCCACTTGGGACCCAAGGACCCTCCCTGGGGGGCTTTCCCAGGAGAGCAAATAACCTGAGACCCACGGCAGAGAAGCGCCCTGAGGGACCCAGTGCAGGACGCCAGGCAGGCAGGGGCCTTGTGTGAAAGGGCAACTCTGGGAGCATCCGGAGCTCAGCTCCCAACGGACAGCCAAACCGAGGGTGGAGCCGCCTCAGGGGAGAAAAGCACTTCGCCCCTGTGCAGCGGTCCCATCCAGGTAAACTCGGCCCGGAGCTGCTCTCTGCCGCCTGGGTGCGGGGTGGCGGGGGGCTTGGAGCTGGCCACTGAGCACTGCCGTCACCCAGAGCGAGCTCCCCATCCCCTCTCCTCAGCGTCCCCACGTGGAGGGTCAGCAGGAACGCCAGCCTCCCGCAGCTGCTGGCACCACGTGCTGGGAGCAAAGCCCGCAGTCGGAGTGGTGCCAGCACCCGGCAGCTCTCGGGGTGAAACCAGCCCCTGCTGCTAATTTAAGAGGTAGCGCCGCCAGGCTTCAGAGATGGAGCAACTCAGGGAGAAGTCCAATCGGCCACTTCTTAAACCCAAACTCAGGACTGAAACAAAGAGCCCACCCAGCGACTTGCAGGCAGCAGGCTTTTGTCGCTGCAGCTGGGTGGGGGCCCGAGAGTGCAGGCCTGGCTAGGGCAGCTGGCAGCGCACCGGGGCCCACCTGACGGAGGCCTCCCCTCCTGACTCCTGGCGGGGAAGTGGACGATGGGGGATGGAAACCTGAGGACGCACCCCACCTGCTGACACTGCTAAACAGCCCTAAAGACCAGCCAGCGGGTGGAAGGGGGCGCGGCCCCAGGGACAGCGGTACCTGAGGGTAAAGTCAAAATGAAAGTTCTTTCTCCTTTTCAGAAAGCCACCAAAGAGAAAAACATGACGTTATCAGGTGCTCAGGTGCGGCGAGGCACCCCAGGCACGGCACCAGCACAGTGGTCCCCGTGCCCCTCGCAGAGGAAGAGCCGGGAACCTTGCACTAGGCTGTGTGCTGGGCGCCTGCAGAGGCTTTGGCTCGATTCTACCTCCGCCTTGGAAGCCGTGCACCGTCCCCCAGCGGGAGTGGGGGAGCTGTACTTCATCAGCCCGGCCGGCCATGGTCTGCCTATTCCTGCCCTTCCCCACCCGGGGCGCCTCTGTCCGGGGGCTGGCTAAGGGGCCGCTCGATCCCCCAACCTGTGCGCCCAGCCCCACCCCGTCCTGGGCACGGCCCCTGACCACCGTCCTGCACTGGGCGGGGTGAGAAACGGGTCTCCCTGCCAGGAAGCCCCGCTGTTGGAGGAGCGTGTGCCCAGGCTGGAGAAAGCAGGTCGCTGCTGGGGGCCAAGCACCAGGACCACTATTCCTGTAACTTTTATTACCGGAAGTTCAAACACATACAAAGAGAAAGAAAAAGCGACCAGCTCATTCTAACTCCGATTCGCGTCGGGAAAGGGTGCGGTGGTCGAGGAGAACTGGGGGCTGCTTGGATGGCTCACAGGCTCCCCCTGATCCCAGCTCGGCTTCCCTCCCGCAGAGCCCAACGAGCAACCCAAGGAGCTGGGACAGCGAGAACTGCGGGCTGCCCGCCGAGACCGCAGAGGGACGGCGGGTCGCTGCCGCCGCCCCACGCCCGCCCAGGCCCCACGAGGTACCTCTTCTGCTTGTAGGTCAGCATGGCCTCCGCGATGGGCAGCTGGTGGGCGCAGTTGGCCCCCGAGATGTACTGCGTGATCCTCGACACAATGTCCGGCGTGTCCTGCACTGCACGAGGAGACCAGAAGGGGTTCGTGGGGTGCTGCACGCCAGCACCCCGAATCCAGGCGGCCATGCTGGGGGCGGCTGAGCGGCTCCTCTGGCCGCCACCCTCACGGGGTCCTGGGGAGGGCAGCGAGGCCTGTCCAAGTCCTGAAGAGCCCTCCCCGGGGGCCCGGTCGCCAAGGACCTCTGCGGCTCACGGTGGGCAAAGGGAAGCATCCTGGCCGAGGCTCCACTGGCCCTGCCCGCTGACCCCACCTCCCTCCCAGGCGCTCAGGCCCCCCGGGGGCCTAAGAAAAAGGCAGGCACACAGGTCGCGTCTCAGGGGACAGCGAGTGACTCAGGCTCTCACGGAGGCTTGGTGGGGTGTGCGCCAGGGCTGGGGGGGCGTGGCGACGCGGGGACGCGCGTGAGGGGCGTGGCAGCGTGGGCTCGAGGGCGGGGGCGCAAGGGGCGCGGCCTCACCGGCGCTCTGGGCCTCCAGCTTGCTGAACAGGTCTCTCCAGGTCAGATCCTGGAAGAAGTTGTTGTACCTGTAGTCCACGGAGCCCAGGTATCTGGCCACCGGGTGGGAGCCTGCGAGCGAGGGGAGAGCGTCAGGGCGTGCGGACCCCGCGCGCAGTTCCGCGCCGCCCCGATGACCTCGGCCCCCAGCCCCCGGTCCCCAAGGAAGCGGCTTCCCGGCCTCCTTGGCACACAGATCACTCGGCCGGACCAAGGTGTGTCCTGCAGACCAGACGGCCTCTCGCGCTGCGGGGAGGGGTCTCCTCTAGACCTCAGCCCTTTGCAGGAGACAGATTTGTTTGCAACATATTGTGTAAGCCAAAAAATGGGATTTTGGTTCTGACTTGCAGAGGATTTTGATTAACTTTAAGAGGTTAATAACCAACCCCTGCTTGGCATTTTGACAACAAATCCCAGCCGGCATCGAGTCGCCCAAGCTGCGGGGCCTGCGGGAGCTCGGAGGGCGGACACCGCTGCCGGGCACCCGCGTGGCTCCTGCGGAACCAAGAGCGCCCCTCACCCAGCGGGATGACGAGGAAGCGCATGTAGCCCAGCCAGTCGGGGGTCTTGTGGGACAGCTGCTCCACGAAGAGCCGCAGAATGGCGCTGAGGTAATGCTGCGCCCCCGCCACGGCGATCTTCACGGGGGTCGGGGGCTGGGAATTGCAGTTGCAGCTGCGGCCCCGCAGGCAGGACGAGAGGGAACAGGCGCCTCAGGGAGCCGGCCGCGCCGCGAGGGAGGCCCCGGGGCGCCCCTGCTCCCCTCCACCCGGCCTCTCCCGCGGCCCACGCTGATGGAGCCACCGGAACCCAGGCCCCCCAGACCCGCCCGGGGTTCCCCCAGCGCTGAGGAAGCTCCCGCCTGGGCCGCTGCTCTCCACCCCGCTCTGGCAAGACTGCGGGTCGGCAGGACGGAGCCACACGAAACGCTGGGGTGCAGAGATCCCCACGGACTCCCGGGCGGCGGTGCCCCGCGGCAGCCACGGAGGGTGTGGGACTCACTATCTCTGTATCCGAGAGACGATGGTGCTGAAGGCCGCCTGGACGTCGGCAGCAGAGCACGTGCACACCACGGGGAGCGTGTGCCGCTGCAGGACGTCTGAGAGGAACTGGGAGGCGGGGGAGGGTGAGCCTCCGAGCCACCCACCACCAGCCTGGCCTGTGAGCGCGCCTCGGTCAGGGTCCTCGAACAGGCAAGGCTGGCCAGACACCCCCGCCACTCCATCCTGCGGGGAGGACGCCCAGCCCCTGGACGCTCCACCCTGCAGAGGGGCTGCGCCGCCCCTCCCCCGTCCCCCCTGCGGGGAGGATGCGCCGCCCCCTCCCCCTCCCCCCTCCCCTCTGCGGAAGGATGCGCCGCCCCTCCCCCCTTCTCTCTGCGGGAGGATGCGCCGCCCCTCCCCCCTCCCCTCTGCGGGGAGGCTGCGCCGCCCCTCCCCACCTGCCCCTGCCAGTCCGAGGTGTTGACAAGAATGATGTTTTCGGGGAGCTGGTCATCGGAGATGAGGATGTGGTTTAACTGGTCATACACAGTCTTCCTGGGGATCTGAAGACACAGAGCCCGCAGAACCCAGCGTGAGGGGAGCTGCGCCCGCCGCCCCCTCACCTGCTCAGCCCACTCCCTCTCCGGCAGCCACCTGGGAGCACTCAGCCCCCTCTGCGCTCAGACACACGGGCTGAAGGCGCTGCAGGGCCACTGCAGCCCACGGGCAGTGGGGCGGCAGGAGCGGCGGCAGGGGGCTGTCCCGACAAGCCCTCCAGGTGCAGGACAGGCGCCCTCGCCTCGGAGCTGGGCCCGCCCTGGGCCAGCCGGGGGTGGGGGGGCCGGGGTCCCCGCGCTGGGCGGCGCACCCACCTGCAGCGGGCTCCGAGTGTCCGGGCAGCGCTCGTTGTCCAGGCTGTTGGCCCGCTCATTCTGCGGACGCGCCGGCTGCCGCTCCTTCAGCGACGTGCTCCGGCCCCGGCGGCCGGCCTGCTTCCCCTCGGACCTGCGGGGGGAAGGGAGAGGCTGGGGCAGCCCGCAGGCACGCGCTGCCCCAGGCAAGGGCCACCCAGCAGCAGAGGCAGCTGAGGATGGTGGTGCGCGCTGCCGGGCAGCAGGGCCGGAGGCCACACAGAGCCCCCCAACCCCCGAGGGCCCGAGGGGCACCTGCGGGGACCGAGACCTCCCACGCCCTGGACACAGCCTGGTGCAGCCCAGTGCCCGGCATCCTGGAGCGCCTCCCCGTCCTGACACCGGCCTCTGCGCGCCCCCGCCAGGTCAGTGCCAGCACCCAGACCCACCGCTTCTGGAAAATTCCTGTCACAGAAACAAGACAGGGCACCCTGGTGCTCGAGGTGCCTGTCCCGCTGGGTCTCACGCCGGGGCAGGGGCTGCCGTTGGGTGAAAATCTAGGCTGGGGGTTTCAACACCAAATGCCGTATTAATGCTGGGTTTTGTTTCTCGTTTCTGTGAGTAGACTTGCGTGGGGTGGCGGGCAGGCAGTGGGCAGTGAGGGCTGATCCGTGGGGTCCCACACTTGAAAATCGGGGCGTAAGGCCTGATGCAGCGTGTTGAGTGTCGGCTGCACGGGACCGCAGCCCCGGGAGAGGGCGGGGGGGAGGCCCACGCCAGCTCTGTGGCCCTCCAGGGGCGCGGCGAGCTGTGGGGTGGGATCCGAGGCCCTGAGGCAGTGGTGGGCATGTGGCCAAGTGCGGCCTGCAGGGGGGTGGGGGGAGGTGGGAGGTGACCACGCACGGCAGCTCAGAGGGCGAGGGTGGGTGCCCAAGTGCCCAAGAGCAGCAGAGCTGGGGCAAGGACCTGACCGAGGTGGGGGAGGGGAAGAGGGCACGTGAGGGACCCAGAAGGCTCATCCACCACCAGGAAGCCACCCGAGGTCACTGCAACTCAGACCCCAGCTTTCGACACTGCGCTCACCCCATCACATGACCCACTCTGGGAGGCAGGGGCCTCGGGACCCCGGCCCAGTTGCCCCCCGCCCCGCAGACGTCCCGTGCTGGACCCCCCACACTCCGTGAGGGCTGCTGTGCCCGTCCACACAGGCGCTGGGTCCAGCTCCTCCGACGCAGCGCACGTGGGCTCAGCAGGGCACACCCTACGTGCTCCGGCGCCCAGCGGCACCTAGCACAAGCCCTGCTGCACTCGTACAGTCCCTGGTCCAGGACAACGTGAGTCAAGGACAGCGGGGCCTCCCCTGCCCTTGGAGCAGGCAGCCACACCTCGCCCCGGTCAGGCCTGCAGGCGGCTAGTTAGGTGCAGATGGGGAGTGGGGGTCCAACGTGGACCTCCCGGGACGGGCCTGGAGACCTGAGCGCTTCCCGGGTGACGCTCATCCGGTCTGACGGTCCCTCCCACACTGGCCCACACAGGCATCGCCGGGCTGATGGCTTCCCCGGGCGGCCAGTCACCTGGTGGAGGGAATGACCAGAGACTCTGTCTTGGTGATCCGCCCGCTGGGTGGCAGCTTCTCGGTGAACATGTCCAGGGCAGAGGTCTCCACCTCCGGGCTGTCCTCGGGCTGGGCTGGCTGCTCCCCCGGGGCAGGTGGGCTCTGATGGGCAGAGAATGGCGCTGGTCAGGAACACACGCCCCTCCAGGGCCTCCTCTCGGCCGTGCACTCCTGTGCCAGAGGGGCCTTGGTTTGGGTGAGACTGCTTAGGCCTCTCTTGGTCTGGTGGCTCCCTGCGTGTGGACACGGCCACGTGCTGCCCTGGGAAGCGAGCTGACTTCACCCTCCAACCACAGGGCTCCCAGTCCTGGCTGCCACCGGGAGACCAGCACCAACCCTCCCCAAACCTCCTCGGGACCTTCCCTAAGAACCCTCACAAGGGCAGCAGGAACCAGCTGTGGTGTTCACGGGCCGTGCCTGACAGGGAAGTGTGGGGACGCCTGCTGCCCCCCAGAGCTGCGGTGAATCCAGGGCGGGCCTTGACCATGCCCCTGGGGTGTGGTGATCCGGGGGGCCCTGACCACCCCCTTGGGGTGGGGGTGAATCCAGGGAGCCCTAACCACATCCTGGGGCGGTGGTGAATCCAGGGGGGCCCTGACCGTCCCCCTGAGGTGGGGTGAATCCAGGGGCCCTGACCGTCCCCCTGGGGCGGGGGTGAATCTGGAGGGCCCTGACCATCCCCCTGGGGTGGTATGAATCCGGGGGGCCCTGACCGTTCCCCAGGGGTGGGGTGAATCCAGGGGCCCTGACCGTCCCCCTGGGGCGGGGGTGAATCTGGAGGGCCCTGACCGTCCCCCTGGGGTGGGGTGAATCCGGGGGGCCCTGACCGTCCCCCGGGGGGGGGTGAATCCAGGGGCCCTGACCGTTCCCCTGGCATGGGGTGAAACCGGGCCCCCTCCCTGGGGTGGGGGTGAGTTCAGGGGCGCCCTCGTGGTTCTGTGCACAGGTTCTGGGTGGCGGAAGCAGGTGGACCTGCCGGTCAGGGATCAGACCCCTAAAGGCAGCACGTAAGTGGGCTCTATCCTGGCACCCGTGAACGTGGCCCCGCCTGCTTACATGGGCCACGGAATCGGAGATGCTGTCACTTGGCTGCTTCCCTCCGAGGGCCCGCGTCTTCTCGGGCACGTCGGCCTGTGTGGACGAGACGGGAGGGAATCAGGCTGTGTCCGACCATGGCGCCGAGGCTGGCTCACCTCTGGGCAGGGGGTTCTGGGCTTGGAGGCAGCCTGGGGAGACTGGCCAGGATTTCCTGGACTGTGGGTTCAGGGTCACCCCACGACAGTCACCTGGAACCTGGCAGGGGGACTCGGGCCACACCAAAAGCCAGGAGCGCGCTTGGCCTTGGGTTGGTCCAGCACCGATGTGCAAGACGCCTCGAGCGACTCAGACAGACAGGAAGGAACAGGTCGCGCCCCACCCCCACCCGAGGACCGCAGTGGGAGCACGGGGCTGCCTGGTTCCGGGCCGCTCACCGGACTCGGAGGCTCCTTCTGGCTCCGGGCACTGTGGATGCTCCCGATCTCTGTCTGCGAGCTGGAGTGGGACAGGCCTTCGAAGTACGGCCTGGGCGGCGTGGACGGAGAGCGCGTTATTCTCCAATGCCTCCCCAAGCTGAAGGCGCAGCCACGGCGCCTGGCGGGGTCGGACGCGGAGCAGGGCCCCCACCCTCGAGGACCACGGCACAGGTGAGGACACCGAGGGCCTGAGAGCAGCTGAGCAGACCTGTGCCCCGAAACCCCATCGGCTCTCGGCCTTGGCCCTGGCGGGGTGGCCGGCGGCACACGTTGACAGCTGCACCCGACACCCGGGCTGGAGGCCTGTCTGGTGGGGAACCCACAGCCAGCTTGCAGGAGCTGAGATCAAGCTAAAACGAGGGGCGGGACTCACGCAGTGTCTGGTGATGAAGCCACGTGGGGCAGGACCACGGTGCGTGGCAGGAGGGTCAGGCCTGAGACGCCACGCCTCAGCCCCAGGACTGGGACGCTGGCTGGCCAGGGCTCGCCCTACAGGCACAGCTAACATTATGGAGGGAGCTACAGGCGGGGACGGCCCGGGTCAGCCGGGCGGCCGAGGTAACCACAGCGGCTGATAAAAGCAGAGATCTTCTCCAGCTGAAGGCAGAGAGGGGTCAGGGGGCTAATACTGAGGGACATGACCACCGTGTTGGCCTTAAAGGTGGCGGGGGCAGCAGGTAGAAGGGAGGCAGGAGCCCCGTCCTGCAGCCGCCTGGCTGAGCCCCCAGGAGGCCCGTGGCTGACACCCTGACTTGGGCCCACAGTCTCCAGCCTCCCAGAGGAGGAAACCTGGGCGCTTGGGTCAAAGGGCGCTGGTCAGCAGCTGGGGACCCTGCACCGGGAGGCGGGTCTGCGAGGCTGCGGCGGGAGCCGGAGGGCGGGTGACAACGTGGCCACCCCTTTCTCGTGTGTGCTTCCCTGTGTCTGACTTATGCTTGTTTTAAGTTTAAACACCAACCGGTCCACAGACCTTCCCACCTCTGACTTGGACCCCCTCCACCCCCACCGGCTCCTGACGCGGACTCAGACCCGTGCGCTCTCCCCACCGGGCCGGCCGTCAGCGCCCGCATCACCTGTCCCCCAGGCTCCCTTCCAGCACCAGCCACGCCACACCCGTGCCCCTGGGGGGCGGCCCCAGCACGCCCCTCACCTCCCCATCGGACGCAGAGCCCTGTGGCCCCGCGCTCGCCGGTCCCCTCCTGTGATGCCCAGCCAGCACCCCCTCCCCAGCCCACATCCCACCCGCCCCACGCCCAGGGCCCCTGCCTTCCACGCAACTTCCCAGCCCGCCCCCCTCCTGCCCCAACACCACGGCCTCCTGCAGGGAGGACCCGAGCTGCTCCCAGCAGATCCCAGAGAGACCTTTCCCAGCTGCAAACTGGACCCTGTCACTTTGCCACTTCTCACCTCTGGAAGCACCGCAGACCTGGGGCACCGTTGGGGTACGCGGCTCCTGCCCTCCCCTCCCCAGAGCCTGCACCCCCGAGGGCCTGCTTTCCCACAAACCACCTTTCCCTCTGGCCCCGACAACCCCCAAGATGGACTTCCTCCCAGCCTCCGGCTTTGAAAGCAGACGGCCGTGTCCACTGTGCCCCGGCATGGTGGCCTACGCCAGCCAGCGGCTGTGCCCACCTGAGCTTTGGCTTGGGGGTGCTGAGGACGCTGTCGTCGTCCTCCATGTCGGGGCCGCTGTCGCTGGGGTTCTCCATGTCCAGCGTGTCGTACAGAAGGTCCAGGTCCTCCTCCACCTCGGGGACGTGCTCTGCAGGGTCCTGCTCCGAGTCCAGGACCTACGTGCGATCAGAAGTGTGAGGCCGGCCCGGTGGGAAGGGGCGTCTGCGGGACAGACGGGAGGAGGGCGCAGGCCGCCCAGCACCCTTCCTCCAGCCTGCGCCACCAGCCAGTCCCTGGGGACCTCCGGTCACCCGGGCGCTGGGCAGGGCTCTTCTCCCCAGCCTCGGAAGCTTTAACACCCCAACGCACCCTTTAGAGCACCAAGCGGCGCTGTGACGGCGTGTGCTGTGGTGTGGCACCACCGTGATCAGGATGTAAAAGGCTTCCCTCCCCAGGCGCCCCCTGCCCCCGGCGGTCCCCCCACCCAGCCCCCGTGCGCTGGGCCTTTCCCGGGACGGCACGTGAATGGAACTGCTCCGCGTGCAGCCTCCCCTCACTCAGCGTGACGTGTGTGTGTGTGTGTGTGTGTGTGTAAGTGTGTGTGCCCACAGCCTGCTCCTTCTTGGTAGTGGGCCACCCACGGGGGGTCACAGCATGTCTGACCAACGGCCGGTGGAGGACAGGGCGATGGTCCCGGCGTCTGCACCACAGGTGAAGCTCCTGTGACGCTTATCAGTCTGTGTGTGGACTTGTTTCCATCTCTCGTAGGGAAAGACGCAGCAGTGGGACTGCTGGGTGCCTGGCGGGCCTTCCGAGGCACCGCTGGCCTGTTCTCCAAAGTGGCTGCACCGCTTCCGTTCCCTCCAGCACGTGTCACGTTCCCACTGTTACACACCCTTGTCGACACTTATCTTCCGTGTTCCTGGTGACGGCCGCCCTGGTGGGTATGAAGAGGAGTCTGTGGTTCTGATCTTGTTCCCCAAAGACGAGAGACGCCAAGCACCTCTTCACGGGCTGACTGGCTGTCTGTATTTCTTCTTTGGAGGACTATCCAGTCAGATCCTTTGCCCAATTTTTAAAGTGGACAATTAATTTTTTAACTGCATTGTTCTGTTTTTGAGATGTAAGTGTTCTTTATGTACTCTGGATACAAGTCTCTTATCAGATATATGATTTTTTAAAATTTTATTTTATTTATCTATTTTTGGCTGCGTTGGGTCTTCGTTGCTGTGCGCGGGCTTTCTCTAGTTGCGGCGAGCGGGGGCTACTCTTCGTTGTGGTGCATGGGTTTCTCATTGTGGTGGCTTCTCTTGTTGCGGAGCACAGGCTCTAGGCGCGTGGGCTTCAGTAGTTGTGGCACGTGGGCTCAGTAGTTGTGGTTCGAGGGCTCTAGAGCGCAGGCTCAGTAGTTGTGGCGCACAGGCTTAGTTGCTCCACGGCATGTGGGATCTTCCCAGACCAGGGCTCGAACCCATGTCCCCTGCATTGGCAGGGGGATTCTGAACCACTGCACCACCAGGGAAGCCCCAGATATATGATTTGCAAAAAATTTTTTCCCATTTTGTGGGCTGTTGTTTCATTTTCTTGATGGTATTGTTGTAAGCACAGCAGGTTTAAATTTTGATGTAGTCCAACTTACCTATTTTTTCTTCGTTTGCCATGCTTTTGGTGTCATTATCTAAAAAACCATTGCCTGACCCAAGATCACAAATACACCTATGTTTTCTTCTAAGAGGTCTATAGTTTTAGCTCATACATTTAGATCTTTGACCCATTTTGAGTTAATTTTTGTACGCTGTGGCATGAGGTAAGGGTCCAACTTCATTCTTTTGCACGCAGATATCCAATTGTTCCAGCACTATTCGCTGAAAAGGCTATTTTTCTCCCCACTGAATGGTCTTAGCGTCTTGTCGAAAATCAACTGATCATAAATAGAAGGATTTATTTCTGGACTCTTAACCTTACTTCATTGACCCATCATAGTCTGATGACAGTAGCTTTTGGTAAGTTTTGAAAATGGACAGGTGAGTCCTCCAACTTTGTGCTTTTTCACGATTATTTTGTTGATTCTGGGTCCCTTGCATTTCCACGTAAGTTTCAGGACTAGCTGTTGGTTTCTGCAAAAAGGCAGCTGGCGATTTGACAGGAATCATGTTGACGCTGTGGGTCAGTGTGGGAAGGACCGTGGCTGAGCCGGGCCCGTTTCGAGCAGCTGCACCTGCTAAGAGCTGCTGCAAGAGGATGCCCCACCACCGCGCGTGGACGCATAGCCGCGGCTTCCGGGAAGCACACAGCTCGCTTTACAGGCCATCGTGACACGTGTGATGACGACGTCTTGGGGCTTCGATACTTAAATGCCACCTCTCCTGGGTGGGTCCAGAACCTGGGGACTAATTTTCCTCTGATCACATTAAAAAAAAAAAAAAAAAAAAGATTTTTTTTTTTCTGGTTACCACAGTTACGCAAAGTCATCGTTTGGAGACTAGAAAAAAGCTAAAAGAAGAAATTTTAAAACACATAGTATGTTGATCATGGGGAGGCAGTGTGTGGGGTGACAGGGCACGTGGAAACTCTGTACTCAGTTTTGCTGTGAACCTAAAACTGCCCTAAAAAATAAAGTTGATTTATAAAAAAACACAAAACACAAAAACCCATGGTCACACCCCGCAAAGACAATGTACCGCTCTCCTCCAGGTCTGTTCAGCAAGCTGTCAAGAAACGCAGCAGGCATCGCCTGGGGCCTCTGCCTGCCCCTCAAGTGTCCCCGGGGGCAGGCGCCACCATCACCCTCGCTCCCGGAGAAGACAGTGGCGTGCAGAGGGCCACGGGGAGAGGGAGCAGCAGGGCGGGGCCTGGCCGGAACTGGCCTGCAGAGCCCTCCCCGCACCGGGACGCGGGGCTGCCACGGGGGGAGGGGCTGCTCACGCACCTCATCGGAAACTTTAAATCTCCGCAGCAGGGCCACGACTTTCTGCTTGAAGTTCTGTTGCTGCAAGACAAGCAGGACGGCATCAGAACCCTTGGAGCCGCTTCCCGGAGGACACAGTGGGGCCGGCACAGGGCTGCACCGCGAGGGCGGCCTCAGCAGGCGGGGGGCGCAGCTCAGACACGCGGCAACACCTGTGAACTTGGACACGGCTGCTGGCACTTTAACAACAGTAAGCGTTTTCACAAGCATCTGAAACCACAGCTGTGGACAGACTTAGAAATGGACCCAGAGAGGAGCTGCCAGCCTCAGAGCCGGCGACGGGGAGCCGCAGGGAGGGTGTGTCCATGGTTGTTCCAGAAGCCTCTGTGCCAGTGAGGCCCCCGCCCTCCCTCCTCGGGACCTAGGGCGCGGTCAGGGCGCGCCGGAGCCTGAGCCCATCTGCTCCTGGTGCTGCCCTGGCCACTGGCCTCCGACCGAGGCCACCCAAAAGGAGGCCCACGCCCCCTCCACAGAAGTTGGGCATCGGGTCCTGGACCTGAGGCTCAAACAGGTACTGTCACAGCAGCGTGCGGGCCTCCACACCCGGTATACGGGGACCAGCCCACGGTCTCCCAGCATGGCCGGGGGGGAAGTGGTCTCTGGGGCTGGGCTGGGCCATCAGCACCGGGGCCTCCCGGGTCTCCCTTCGAGCCGGCCTGGCCTGGGGCCGCAGGGCAGAGTAGCTTGGCACTGTGCGCTCGCCCAGGGGCTCTGGCACCAGCGGTGGACGTTCCATGATGGGCAGAGATGGTGGGGGGGGCTGGCCTCACACTGGGCGTGTCTGGGCCAAGCGGCAGGGGGCCGGCCCTCGGCTCTGCTCGGAGAGTGGCCTTGCCCGCTGTCCTCTGGGCTGTAGGCCACAGCCCCCCTCCCAGGGCAAGGCCGTGGCATGGGGTCTCCCCACCTTCACGCTGTATTTGGGGAAGAGACTGGGCCTCTGAAGAAGCCACAGGGCTGGGCTCAGGGGACAGCCCGTGTGCCCATGCGATCCCAGGGCAGGCCGCCTCACGTCCTGACCCGCCCCTCCCGAGGGCTCCACCCGGCCCCCACCCCCTGCCCTTCCCCAGTGTTAGTAAAACCAGTTTCCACCGACCCTGGTCATGGACGTCGTTCTTACTATCGATCGCCGTTGCTTCTTGGGCTTCCCCACGTCGAAGTCATCCTCGTCCAAGTCCTGCAGAGACACGTGGCACCTGGGGCCAGGCTGCCCTCAGTACCCGTGGGACCCCGCCCCTGCCTGCTCTGCGCCTGGCCCGGGGCCTACCCACGTGGACGGGGGGCCTCCCCGGGCGGCCTGGGGAGGGGACTGGTCCCCTGGGCGTCCCAGAGCGTCTGCTGACACCCTCCAGCCCGGGGACGGGGACCAGGCTCCCAGCCCCCTGTGCCCCCTGCTACCCTGGCAACAGTGGCTCTGGAGGGGCCTGGGCCCATCCACGGGGGGCTGCGCAGCTGCTGGGGGTCTTGGCAGGAGCCGGGGGCCCCGCGTTACCTGCCCCTGCGCGGCGTCGTCACTGGCCTCCTGCTCGGAGGAGAAGCTCTCGTCCTCCTCCTCGGAGTAGTTATCTGTGGGGGGAGCAGACGGGGGGGGGGCACCGCGACGTTCCAGCCGGCGCCCCAGTGACAGCCCCCCGCCCCCGGCGCGCAGCGGAGCCACGGGACACAGCCCCGCACGCGGCAGGCGGACAGTCGAGGGGGGAGGGGCCGCGCTTTGTAGCCCCCACGTGCCTCCACCCCCCACCGTGGCCCCCAGCCCTTCTGCCCGTCACGGGGTTCAGACTGGATCTCCTGCTCGACTAGGTCCCCACGGTGGCCCACCCTCACCTCAGGGGAGACGTGACCCCAACTGCGACGGAGGTGACAGCCCACACCACGACCGTGCCAGACCCTGGAAGGCACCACGGTCGACCCCGTGACCTGCTTCCTGACCGTGTCCCAGTGTGAAGGCAGGGCTGACACGCCCACAGCCCAGAGAATAGCTGCAGACCCTCACATCCCCTCCCCAGCCTCTCAAACCCACGGGCCAGTGGCCAGGAGGCGGCATCCGTGACGGAAACGCTGCCAGCAGCTGCACTCACCGGTGGACTTGGCCTTGGGGCCGGCCTGCATGCTGCTGTCCTCGTGGTCGATGGGCTGGCTGGACAGGGAGAAGATCCAGATCTCGGCCACCTTGACGGCGGCCTCCTTGATGTTGCTGCAAAGGCTCAGCACCTGGCCGCCCTCGGAGGGGTGCTGCATCACCTGTGGGCGGGGCACACGTCACCAGCCTCACCCCGCGGGGGGCACGCGCTGGGGGTCGGGTGGGCTTTCCTGTGGTGGTGACAACAGGGGATGCACTCAGCAGGGCAAGCACGGTGGCCGGGGGCGGTGCAAGAGGACACGAGGACAGGGGGCCGGTGGACGGGCCACGAGAGGAGACACGGGAGCAGGGTGGACGGGCTGGGAGGGAGCACACGGGGCCAGGCTGGGAGGTCAGCCAGGCCCAGCCCCTGAGGGCTGGAGGCCATCACGGAGGAGGGTCGGCGGCAGCGAGCAGCGTGTGAAGCCACGCAGGGGCCAGTCCAGACACAGCCACCGACCCTCCGGACTCAACCCCAGGAACCCGTGTCCCTGGGGGACCAAGGAGGACCGGGCCCCCAGTGCAAGCCAGGGCTCTGGTGCCGCGGAGCTGACATGCGCCAGGTTTGGCCCACTAGGATGATGAGGCCTTGCGGCCGTTCCGATCATGAGAGAATCAAATAAACTGGGGGGAGCGGCAGAGCCCCCCCGCGTCCCCCTGCCCGGCGCCGGCCTGAGCCCCGCGCTGGTCCCAGACACCCAAGCCATTCACCTTGATGGGGTCTCGTCATGACAACCCAGCGAATGCGTGCCTCTGCATTTTAGAAGCTGCCTTTTGGGTCATTTGATCACATCTAGATGCTGGGGTTTTATGGACCAGATTCTTTTTTAATTTGGGGGGGCTTGGTTAGGGGGGCCAACTCCTTAGTCAAGTAAGAAGATAAGAACTTTGAGAAAAGTAACATCGCCTATCACCATCAGTGAAAAAGCCAAGTTAAAAAGGTGAGCCGGCGGCCCCTCTGACCCACACGAGCACGTGTCCACCCACCCCAGGGAGCCCCCGTCCTGCCGAGCGGGACGTCCAGGAGGACAGCGTGGGGCAAGGGCGCCTGGAGGGATGCCCCCCCGGGGGGGCACAGGAGGGAGGTCTGGCCGCCACCCAGCCTCCCTCACTTCGGCCATGTTGATGGAGCCAGCTGCCAGCGTTTTGTAGCCCAGGATCGTCCGGTTCTTGTACCGCTTTCTTCGCTGCAACATGATCTGAAGCTTGTTGCCTTCTCTTTTCAAGAAGTGGGGGTACTGTGGGAGAAGGACGGGGTGTCACAGCGATGAAGGCAGCCACGCCCACCGACACCCACGAGGTCTCACGCACCCAAGCCCCAGGGCTCCCTCCCTGCTGGTCATCAAGGGCCTCGGTCACCAGGAACAGCCCCTGGCGGCAGATGTGTGCCACATGGCCAGGCCCTCGGGAGGGGCCCGCGCATCTGTGGACACGCGGTAACTGCTCAGCGGTGCTTCCGCCTGGCGGTCCAGGGGGCCGTGCCCACCCAGCACTCCTGGTCCAGGCCGCCTCGCCTGCTCGTGGGACTGCAGGGCTTTTACACGCTGCAGAGCTCGTGTGCACACAGCAGACGTGCACGTTTCCTCAAGGTTCACAAATAAAAACCTCCTTTAAAAGCTGGGGCACGGGGCTTCCCTGGTGGCGCACTGGTTGAGAATCTGCCTGCCAATGCAGGGGACACGGATTCGAGCCCTGGTCTGGGAAGATCCCACATGCCGCGGAGCGACTAGGCCCGTGAGCCACAGCTACTGAGCCTCCGCGTCTGGAGCCTGTGCTCCGCAACAAGAGAGGCCGCGATAGTGAGAGGCCCGCGCACCGCGATGAAGAGCGGCCCCCGCCTGCCACAACCAGAGAAAGCCCTCGCACAGAAACGAAGACCAAACACAGCCATAAATAAATAAATAAATAAATAATTTAAAAAAAAAAAAGCTGGGGCACGATGGGGCTGCCCTCCACCTTGACTGCGGTGGTGGTTACATACCTGTGCACCACGAAGCCGTAAACTTAAAAACAGTGAACTGTACATTTTGGAAATTATACTCAGTAAACCTGACTCCCGGGGAATTCTCTAGTGGTCCAGTGGTTAAGACCCCCGCCTTCCACTGCAGGGGGTGTGGGTTTGGCCGGGGAACTAAGATCCCACATGCCTCGGGGCATGGCCAAAAAATAAAAATAATAAAAAAACCCAAAAGCTGCTGTGGGTCTGGGCTCCGGCAGAGCCAGGCACGGCCGGGTGAGGTGGTCTTGGCGGAGGGCAGAGGCGGACTGCCAGGCTTCTCACAGACTCGCTAAAGCACGGCCCCGTCTTCTACACTTACAGGGAGAATGGAGAAGCTTAATGTATCGGAAAAGCACTGATACTAAATACAGCAAGTGTATTCAGCCAGAACTACATCCACTGAATTTAAATAATGCAGATCTTAATTATGCAAAGAGAAGCGGAGGGATGAGGAGCCTGGGGGGCGGGGGAGGGCTGACCTACTCACACCCCCCACCCCCCATTCCCCATCGGGGGGCCCTCTGTTTCACACGGTGGGGGGGGTCCCGGTCTAAACAGCCCACGTTCACCCCCAGCACACCCCAAAATAATACTCCCGAGGGGTTTGAACTTGCAACACTGAGTTTCCATAGGTTCCTCCCCATCTTTCCTTTTCTTTTTTTAAACAATGTTGTTTTTTTGAGTGGCTTCCCTCAGCCCCCGCTCCCCCATCTTTTCTAAACACAGGAATGAGGCGACCTAAACCGATCATCTGAGTTTTGGCCTCACTACGTTCTCTTCCTCATGGGAATGCGACGAGAGACTCGACCTAATAAGCAAGCACATTTCTAACCTTGGAGAGTGAGCCCTGTGGGAGAGGGGACCTCTGTGGCCACAGGGGCTGCGGGAAGGGTGAGGGTGGGGGGTCCCCCTGGAGGCCCACCTGCAGGGAGAACGTCAGCGCCAGGTCAGTCTCCACTTGTCCACTGGGGGGCAGCACGATCTCGTGGGACCGCAGGATCCGCTTGGAGCCCTGGGACAGAACAAGACACCTAGTTCAGAAGAAGGCATCTTAAAATGAAACAGCGAAGGTGTCAGCTTGTCAGGTCTCTTCAGACTGTCAGGCAAAGACCCGCAGATGGCGGGGGTGAGGCCTGAGCGCGTGTGACTCCCAAAGGCCCCGTGGGGAGATTTATCCAGAGCCTTAAAAGAGCCCATATCCTCTGACCCCCAAGTCCTCCTCTAGAAGTCTGTGCTAAGCCATGAGAGAGGAGATGGAGAACAGTCGCTGCCAAATTTCACGCAGCTGCAGGACAGAGATGCAGGTGCACAGGCAGGTGTGCAAGAAGCCACACGCTCCCAGGAAAGCAGGACGGGGAGCGGTGACGGCCCCCTCCCCGCTGAGAGCCGAATAACTGAAGCCCAGCGGCACCGTCACGAGGACAGAGAGAGCAGTACAAGCCTAGAACCAGATTCAGAAAACACACAGACTCGTGTAAAAACAAACCTAGTGTGTAATAAGGAGCCTTCAGGTCGGCAAGAAAAGCTAATCACTAAATGGCTGAGATACACGGGTGGTGAATCATCTGTATAAAACACACAGGTCCCGGGGGTTTCCTGGTGGCGCAGTGGTTAAGAATCCGCCTGTCGATGCAGGGGACACGGGTTCGAGCCCTGGTCCGGGAGGATCCCGCATGCCTCGGAGCAAATAAGCCCGTGTGCCACAACTACTGAGCCTGTGCTCTAGAGCCCGCAAGCCACAACTACTGAGCCCACGCACCACAACTGCTGAAGCCTGCGTGCCTAGAGCCCGTGCTCCGCAACAAGAGAAGCCACCGCAATGAGAAGCCCGCGCACCGTAACGAAGAGTAGCCCCCACTCACCGCAACTAGAGAAAGCCCGCGCGCAGCAACAAAGACCCAACATGGCCAAAAATAAATAAATAAATTAATTAAAAAAACAATTAAAAAACAAACAAAAACCCCCCCCCCAGTTTCCAACCTCAAACCTTGTACCAAAATAAGTTCCAAATGGATTAAAGATGTTCATGATAGTATTGTTTTAAAAATAGCTCTCCCAACATGGACGAGCCTTGGAGATGTTACACTAAGAGCAGGAAGCCAGACACAGCAGGACAAACCCCGTGAGCCCACGTCCAGGGGGCACCATGAGGAGCCAGATTCGCAGAGCCAGGCAGGAGAGCAGAGGTTACCACGCGGCTGACAAGGCCAGGGGTGGCCTCGGGAGCTCCCAAGGCGTCTCACCAAGATGAGGGGGTGCAGAGAAATGGGTGGGAGTGGGGTGTGGGTCCAGGACAAAGACGTGAGCAGCACAGACGTGTGAGCTGGCGGGAGTGACGGGGAGGGGGCCTGGGCACCAGTGTGGGGTGGCCGAGCGGCTGAGAAGAAGTCTTGCTGGAGACACTGCCCTCTGGATGCACGAGGCGGTGGCGCCGAGGCCGCGCTGCCTGCAGCTGCTCCCAGCATGCAGTGTGCCGAGGGGGCCCCTCCTGCCACTCCTCCCCCACCCCTAGCTCTCCCAGGGGCAGGCACCCCGTGTGGGGTCTGGCGCTCTCCCCACCCCCTGGCCCATTCCCCTTTGTCCCTCACAGCCGTTTCCCCCCAGTTTCCTGCACATCTGACCCCACTCAGGTCAGGACCTGAACCGATGGGCCCGTGCCCGGGGAAGGGGGATCCATGCGCAGACGGGGCGAGGGGGCAGCAGTGGACACACGCATGGAGGCTCGGGTCAGCGAGGGAGGCCAGCTCGTCTGCTTCCTCTGGGAGTCAGGACACAGGGGCCTGGGGGCAGGGGGCAGCTGAGGAGCCAGGAGCAGGTGTGAAAGGCAGGTGACCCAGGCAGGAGAGGATGCACCAAGAGAAGCAGGCAAGGAGCTGTGCCTGCCAGCTGGGGGTGGCGGGGGCCAGGCGGGTGAGCTGGAGGAACGGGGTGGCTCCAAGGGGCCTGGGACCCTGATCAGAGGCTGAGTGCTCGATAATGACGGGGTCCAGGGCAGGACCACAGAGACGGGCAGCGGGAGGAACGGGGCCAGAGTGCAGGGGGTCCCGTCGTGTCAGAGGTCAACAGTGCCGGTTTCAGAGGCCAGGGATGGGTAAACCACCTTGTTCTGAGGACCCGGAGCGCAATCGACCCCTCCCGAGCCACGAGGCCCAGAGCACAGCCGCTGCTGCCCGCAGGCCGGCGGGGCTGGTTCTCGTGTGGGCACCTTCCCACGTCCCAGGCGTGCGGCCGGGCACGGCCTGCTTCACGCTGAGAGCAGCAGCACCTTCGGTGGGGAAAAGCGTTTCTTCGGGTCTTTGTTCAACAACGTACTGCTTTTCTGGTGACGGCAAATGACCGGGAAGGGCGGGCCTCACGCCTGCCGGGCTCCAACCTGAGCTCCCAGTTTGGAGGAAGGCCTGGCGCCGAGGCCCACGAGCTGCTCCTGGAGGTCCAGCCAGGAAGCACTGGTGAGCCTCATCAGGAGCCGCAGGCCAGGTCCCGAGCACCCACGCCAGCCGCGAGCCTGGGCTCCAGCAGCCTGCGGCTGGGGGAGAAGCGGGGCCTCCGCCCTGCGTGGTGCCGACGGTCTGGGGGTCCTAACAGGACAGGCCTCCGTACCCACTGGGCCCCAGCCAAGGGGCCGAACCCAGGACGTCCCCACTTCCAGGAGCTGCCACACAAAGCCACGCGTGAGCAGTGCTGGGGGAGGGAGGGCCCTGCCGAGGTGGGCCCGACACACGGCCACAGCCGCGGGGGACGGCTGCAAAGGGCTGCGCGAGGTAGAGCCCAGGCCCGAGACCCACGTCCCACCTCCGGGGCCACCAAAAGGCCAAGGCAGCTCGCACGGCTAACGGGGCCCTCCTCCAGGGCTGCTGGGGAAGGGGGCGCTGAGCGCTGGGGCAGCTGGGTCCCCCTGAAACACCAACACTTGTTCAAAGGCAGAAAGAAGGACCTGTGAGGCCCAAGGAACACGGAGTATTATGGCCTGGGAGCGAGAGCTGAGCACAGCCAGGCTGGGCCCGGGTGGAGGGCTGGCGGGCAAGGGGTATGCAGTGCCGGGGGGCGAGTGGGGAGCAGGGAGGGTCTGTCCGAGCTTCTGCATGGGGCCCGTCTGCAGGTGAGCTCAGCACGCTTGCTTTCCCCCCCATCCGGGGACCCTGGTGGCCTGCGCTTTGCTGTGCCCGGGAGGGCGGGGCCTCCTGCACAGGCAAGGGTCCAGCTGCTGGTGCGGCTGTGCCCCTCTCGTCTCCTGGGCAACACAGGCACCCTCATGGCCCCAGGTCAGTGACACAGGCAGACTCTCACCTGCATCTTGACAGCAATCACCACCGAGATGAGCTCCTTCTCCAGCTCCTTGAAGACCACCAGCTTCTTCAAGGTCAGGCTGCACAACCTGCAAAGGGCACAGACGGGCTCAGCAGTGACCGTGCACTCCGACGCCTTCTCATGTTCCAGGAAGGCCCCAAACCGCAGCAGCCCCAGCCTCAGCTGGACCGCGGGCTCTCTGACCCCAGCACCTCGGTCACTCATGGAGACTGGCCCTCACGTCTCCCAGGAGCCCTTGCCCACGCCCGGCCAGACTGGGAGCCACCCTCGGGGTCCCTGCACGTAGGGGGCACCCATCAGCACCCCCAGGCTGTTGGACCAAGTGCCCCTCCGCAGAGGGTCTCCCTCTGGTGAAGGTGGCCTGGGTGGGTCCACGGGCGGGCAGACAGGAAACCTGAGACCACAAACCCCAGAAGCCCCCAGGGACCAGGGTACCAGCGCTTGGGAATCCCACTCCCAGCTGCCAGAGCACAGGCCTCCCAGGGACCCTGCCCTCAGGGTCCACTCGAGGCCCCGCTCCCCCTCCTCTCCAGGGTCCTGCCCACCCACATGGCCCCACCCATCCCACAGGCCCCACCCACCCCAGCTGGGCTTCACCTCAGCCTGTCACCCTGGAGACTGTCACCTGCCCTCCACTGAGCCCAGAGGGGCCAGGAGACAGACATCAGGGCTTCCCCAGGCAGGGGATGCCCCTTATTTGACCACTGCAGGTTAGAGAGAGACACAGTACGTCCCTGATAGTCCCTGACACACAGCAGTGAAGCAGGGGAGCCCAGCAGGACCCCTCTCATGGCGGGGCCACTCTCACAGCTCAGCCCCTCTACCACGGGGGCTGCTCTGATTCTGCAGGGCCAGGGAAAAAGCTAGAGAAGGAGACGGATGAAAGCAGTTAACGTTCACCAGGACAGACCACATCCTGGGCCATAAAACAATGCTTCACACGCACACACTAAAAGAACCGAATCACATAAAGTATGTTCTCTGATGAAAACGGAGTTAGCTAGAAATCAGCAATAGAAGGACAGCTGGAAAACACCAGCTACTTGGGAAATTCAACCGCACACTGCTAAATCACCAACAGGACAAAGAGGAAACCCGGAAGGACATTAGACATATTTTGTGTGGAATGAAAGTGAAAAACAACATGTCAAAAATTGTGGAATGCAGCTAAAGCAGTACTGAGAGGAGAATTCACAGCATTAAATGCTTATATTAGAAAAGAAAGACATTCTCAACTATACAATCTAGGCTTTACCTTAAGACACCAGGAAAAGAGCAAATTAAACCCAAAGTGAGAAGGCAGGAAATGAGGATACAAGCAGAACAATGAAATTGAAGACAAAGAAACAATTAGAAAAAATAAAACCAAAATCTGGTTCTTTGGGAAGAGTAATACAATTGACAAAAACTCCAGCCACACAAAGGAAAAAAAAGAGAGAGAAGGCAAAAATGACCCACATCAGGAATCAAAGAAGGAACATCACTACAGAGCTCACAGACATGGAACAGCATGATCAGGGATACTACAGATAACTCAATGCACACAAATCTGAGAACTGAGATTACATGTACCAAATCCCTGAAAGCTACAAACTGCCCAAACTCACCAGGACGAACAACAGCCTGATCTATTAAAGAAGTTGAATTAATAGTTAAACACTTCTGAAAAAGAAAACTCCAGGTGAGTTTAACCAGATATTAAAAGAAGAAATAACACCAATTCTACAAAATATCTTCCAGAAAACAGAAGAGGAAAGAATACTTCTCAAATCATCTTATGAGGTTAGCAAAAACACCCTGATACCAGCACCAACATCAGACAAAAACAGTACAAAAAAGGAAACTACAGACCAGTATTCCTTTCTGAACACACATATAAAAATCTTCAACAAAATATTAGCAAACTGAATCCAGACATATATAAAAGGAACAACGGATAATACACCATAACCAAAGGGGGTTTGTTCCAGGAATGCAAGGTTGGTTCAACATTTGAAATCAATGTGATACACACCAACAGAGTAAATACGAAAAACCATAAAATCTCAATCAATTCAGAAAAACTTCTGACAAATTCGATATCCATTCATGATTAAAAACTCTCAGAGAATGAAGAATAGATGGGAATCCCCTCAACCTGATAAAGAGCACGTCCAAAGGTCCCCAGCGAACATCACGCTGGATGGTGAGAGAGAGAATACTGTCCCCTAAAATCAGGAACAAGGCAAAGCCGCAGCCTTTCACCCCTGCAATTCAGTGGGCACTGAAGGCCCGCCCAGGGAAAGAGGGCAAGAGAAGGAAACAAAAGGCAGGATAGGAAAGGACAGAATAAAGCTCTTCTTATGTGCAGACAACACAATCATTATGTAGAACGTCCCAAGGAATGTAGGAGAATGTGAAAACGAGCTCCAAGAACTAATGAGCTTAGCAAGATTGAACGACATCAGTTCAACATATGAAAGGCAACCACATTTCTATATACCAGTAATGAACAACTGAAGTCAGTGTTTAAAAAACCTTCCATTTACAAAAAAGAAATACCTAAATCTCATAAAATAAATGCACAATCTGCATGCTAGAAACTCCCCACTGCTGTCACAAGGAATCAAAGAAGATGTGCCAGGCTCATGGACATTAATTCTCCCCAAACTAGATCTACAGATTTAATGCAATTCCAATGAAATCCCAGCAAGACTTTTTTGTAGTTATTAGTAAGCTGACTTTTAAATTTATATGGAAAGGCGAAGGAACTAGAATAATCATAATAATTTAGGAAAAAAGCAAAAATAAACAAATGGTACCTAATTAAACTTAAAAGCTTTTGCACAGCAAAGGAAACCACTGACAAGACAAAAAGACAATCTACGGAATGGGAGAAACGATTTGCAAATGATACGACCAATAAGGGGTTAATATCCAAAATATATAAACAGCTCATACCACTAAATATTGAAAAAACAACCAACCTGATTAAAAAATGAGCGGAAGACCTGAATAGATATTTTTCCAAAGAATACATACAGACGGCCAAAAGACACATGAAAAGATGTTCAACATCACTAATCATCAGGGAAATGCAAATCTAAACCACAATGAGGTATCATCTCACACCCGTCATAATGGCCATCATCAAAAAGTCTACACATAACAAATGCTGGAGAGGATGTGGAGAAAAGGGAACCCTTGTACACTGTTGGTGGGAATGTACGTTGGTGAAGCCACTAAGGAAAACAGTATGGAGGTTCCCCAAAAAACTAAAAATAGAGTTACCAAATAACCCAGCGATTCCACTCCTGGGCATATATCGGTTAGAGACAAAAATACTAATTTGAAAAGATACGTGCACCCCAATGTTCACAGCAGCACTGTTTACAATTGCCAAGGCATGGAAGCAATCTAGGTGTCTGTCCAGATATGAAAGGATAAAGAAGACGTGGTATGTATGTATGTATATGTGTGTGTACATATATATGTGCATATATATATATATATATATATATATATACATATATATATATAATAGAATATTACTCAGCCATAAAAAAGAATGAAATTCTGCCATTTACAACATGGGTGGACCTAGAAATAAGTCAGGCAGAGAAAGACAAAATACTCTATCATTTATATGTGGAATCTAAAAAATAAAATAAATGAATGCATATAACAGAAACAGACTCAAATATAGAGAACTAGTGGTTACCAGTGGGGAGAGGGAAGGCGGGAGGGGAGAGATAGGTATAGGGGAATGAGGTACAAACTCCCATGTATAAAATAAATAAGCTACAAGAATGTATTGTACAGCACAGAGAATATAACCACTACTTACAGTCACTTTAAAGGGAGTATAATCTGTGAAACTATTGCGTCACTATGCCGAAACTAATATAATATTGTAAATCAACTACACTTTGATAGAAAAAAATAATGACTTTGAAAAAGGAGAACAAAGTAAGCTGGGCACCTCTCACTGACATCAAGACTTGCTATAAACCAACAGTCATCAAGACAGAGTGCTGTTGACAAAGGAAAGGCGTATAGATTAATAGAATAGAAAAAGAAAGTCCGATAAATTGGATGTCATCAAAATTTAAAACTCTGCTCTGCGAAAAACACTATTAAGAAAATGAGAAGACAAGCTAAGAGTGGGAGAAAATATTTGCAAATCACATATTCAACAAAGGATTTTATCCAGAGCATATAAAGAACTCTCAAATCTCAATAATATGAAAATAAACAACCCAATAAAAACGGGCAAAAGATTTCAACAGACTCTTCACCAAAAAAGACATATGGACAATAAATAAGCACATGGAAAGATGCTCTACGTTATTAGCTATTAGGGAAATGCAAATTAAAGCCAGAGCTAGATACCACACACCTATTACAAAGGCGGAAACAAGATCCAAAGGCCCAGTGCTGGCGAGCCGGCGGGGGGAGGGCCGTGACCCTGCAGGTTGAGCATCAGCTCCCAGGACCCCCAGCCCCACTCCTGGGAATCCACCCAAAGACTCGGACACGAACATGCACAGCAGCTGAGTTCACATTCGCCCCAAACTGGAAACCCAGACATCCCTCAAAGCCACCAGGCCATCCACACCAGGGGGTGCTGCTGGGGGACCGGAGGACCGAGCCCCGCCATGTGCACACGCATGCAGGGGCGCACACGCACGCTGCAGGAGAGAAGCCAGAGTCCAGAGGTCGCGCCCTGCATCTTCGCCCACCTATGTACCTTCTGGGAGAGGCAGTGGAGGGCACAGGGCGGAGGGTGGAGCAGGGGCCCCGAGGTTTGGTCTTGGGTGTCCTGCCCTGCCTGAGGGGTGACAGGGCTCAGAGCTGCAGACAGAAAAGCAGGCAGGGTTGAATTTTACTGCATATATGGGTTTTGTTTTTTTAATTAATTTATTTTATTTGTTATTTATTTTTGGTTGCATCGGGTCTTTGTTGCTGCACGTGGGCCTTCTCTAGTTGTGGAGAGCGGGGGCTACTCTTTGTTGCGGAGCACGGGCTCAAGGCGCGCAGGCTTCAGTAGTTGTGGCACACGGGCTCAGTAGTTGTGGCTCGCGAGCTCTAGAGCGCAGGCTCAGTAGTTGTGGCACACGGGCTTAGCTGCCCCGTGGCATGTGGGATCTTCCCGGACCAGGGCTCGAACCCGTGTCCCCTGCATTGGCAGGCAGACTCTCAACCACTGCGCCACCAGGGAAGTACCTGCATGTACGTTTTTAAAGTACCTTTTCAAAAGTTAGAAGAACCTAGAAGACCTAAAGGATATATCAACCAACTGCAAAACGGGGGCCTTATTTGGATCCTGCTCTGAATCAATTAATCATTAAAAAATACTTCCCAGTCCTTATTTGGGGGTGGGGGGTCTCAGGATCTCGATCTCTTACTTTCAGGGCTTTCACAACCCCTGTTTCTAGAAGCTGACGCCCCTCACGATGTGTCTGGCTGGGGAGGGGGTGAGTCCAGCGTTCAGAGTCCACAGCGCAGAGGGGACCATCCAGGAAGAGCCGGGTGCCCACGAGGACGTGGCAGTTAAGAAACCACTCCATGAAGGGCGTGGCTTCCAGGCCGTAAGGAGGGGCCGTGGATCTGCAGGGAGCCCGGCTCCACCCCGGACGGACTCACTTCAGAGGCTCATCTCCCAGGTGACTGTGACACCTACAGCCATTTGGGATTTCCTGTGGGGTGTGTGTGTTCTAAGGTATGTTCAAGCTGATGCTATTTGTGCAAACAAGAGTAAAAGAATCGAAAGGATCACCTGCACCCAGAGACTGAGCCGGATCAACAGAATAAATGCTATTTGTTTTTTATCCAAGGTTGGTTCTGAGAAATAGGCCTGAGGGCAGCCAAGGATGAGATTTACTGCAGAATGCTTGGCCCTCAAGGAAACCATAAACAAGTACACTGAGAAGCCCCCACAAACAGTGATTCATCACTAAGCTGGGACCATTACTCCGTCAAACACCCTGCATGGCACTAGGTTCCGCAGTGACACACAAAGAAGCCAAGGGGATCTTACACAGTCCCTATAAAACTCCACCCCATCAGCAGGTGAAAACCCAGTCTTTCCACGGGAGGGGGCCTCGCTCAACAGCCAGTGTTCTCTTTCCTCGGACCGTGTCTGCTCCGAGCAGGAGAGAGGAAAGAGCCAAGCTCCACACCTAACCCAGAGAGGCAACATTCTGGTCTGTCTTCTAAAATAGAGAAAAGTTACAAAGAGTGATGCCACAAAACCCACATACCCACCACCAAGCGCTAACAAATGTTCTCCATGCTAGCTGCAGATCTCTTTAGAGAAATAAGGCGCCCATGACCACAGAAACACACTGTGTGCTCTCCTCACCACCCCCTCCCTCCAAAGGAACCACCATCTGGAGGAGGGGTCTCCTCCCAGGATACTGCCAGCCGTCCCCCAACTCCGGTGTCCCCGTCCTCCCTTGATAACAGGCCTCCCCCATGTTAGCTGGGCACCTGCCTCCTGGCAAGAGACCACAGTCCTGTCTGGGGCAGCTCGGCATGGCCACTGAGCAGCCGGGGCGGCAGAACCCGAGCAGAGGCCACGTGATCATATTCTGGGTGGCAAGCCCTTGCTCACTGCCTTCCCCCTAGATGCAATGGCAGGACCCAGGCAGGCACCTTGGATCCAGAAGTGGAAGCCACACGCTCAGGACGGCAGAGGGCCCAGCCAGCCCTGGACCCCTAACCCTGGGCTGTACAAGAGGCAGGAATCAGCACCTTCAGGTGGCTCTGCCTTTCTGACTCCCTGTCACAGAGACATCGGCTGTGCTCTGGACTGCCAGGCATGTCCCATTTTCACTAAATTTGCATGTACGCGTAAGCGTGCATTGCTCTGTTTCTCAAGTCACATGCTAACACCACCCTGCAACTTGCCCTTCCTTCTCTCCCCACCTCTCATTTCTTTTCGAGAGCCATGGGCACGTAACTAGTGTGCACTCCCCATGCCCGCCATGTACTTCCTCTCTGTACGAGCATATGGCTTCTCCATCTCCCTGTGATGGCCGTTCAGGCTGCTCCAGTGATCCGACACTACACGCTCTGGCCCCGTCTTCAAAGGGCTGCGCGGGCACCTTCTGCCCAAGTGGGGTTACTGGGTCAGCTCCACACACTCAGAACCTGTCCAGGGGTTTTGTCAAACCGTTCTCCCAAGCTATGGGGTTAATGTGCACTCCTGCTGGCCCAGGGGGGTGTTGGTGTCCTGGGCCAGCCATAACGAATACCAGACAGGGCGGCTTAGACAACAGTCATTTGTTTCTCACGGTCTGGAGGCTGGCGGTCCGGGATCGGGGTGCCTGCAGGGCTGGTTTCCTCTGGTCATAAGAGAAGTATCTGTTTGGGCCTCTCTCCCTGGTTGGCAGACGGCCGCTCCTCACGGCCTCCACGTGGCCTCCACTCTGTGCACGCCCCCCACCCCCACCCCAGCGTCTCTCTGGGCGTCTAGATCTCCTCTTTTTAAGGACACCAGTCATAGTGGAGAAGGACCTGCCCTAGGGCCTCATTTTTAAGCTAATCGCCTCTTTGAATACCTGTCTCCAAATACAGTTACATCCCGACGCACTGGGAGAGTCAGGGAGTCACAGTGTGAACCTGGTGGGGGCGGGACACAATTCAGCCCCTAGCACTCAACCCCCCAAACGAACAGAATCACTAGACTTGGGGGATCTCGCGGTGGTTTTATCTGGTATCGCCCTGACCTCCAGGGAGGCTGTGCAACTTCTCAGGTGCTTGCTGGCCGTGAGCGATTCCACAGCCTGCCGGTACAAAACCTTTGCCCATTATTCTATTGCACTGGCATTTCCTCACTGTCTAGGGATTCTTCATTTATTCTAGGTGTAATCATTGGCCTATGTACATCACATCTATCATCTACGTCCTAGCTGCGGGCTGTCACATGAGTGGGTTTCTAGACAATGTTTATTTAATTAAATGTCTTTTATGATTTATGCCTCTTGGATAATACATTCGTTAATTTCACACCCCTCCTCCCAGTTTTTTTTTTTTTTCCTCTTTTCACTGAGGTCATTAATCTATGTGGAGCTGTTCTGTGTATGGTGTGAGGTAGGGACCTGATTTTATTATTTTCTATATGGATGCCCACCTGTCCCCCAACCACTTCTGAAAGAGTACATCCCTTCCTTACGGATGAAGAAGGCTGTTTCTGAAGCGTGCTGCGTTTGTGTGTTTCTGTGTCCTGCTCTATGCCCCACAGGTCAATCTGTCCATACTTCTGACAATTGCATATTGTTTTCATCAGTATAGCTTATTTAAATAAACATGCATCTGCTAAGGTGAACACAAGCATACTTCATTTTTCTTTAAAGTTGCTTGTCTGTTTCATAGAAACTTCATAATTTGCTTGCCAAGTTCAATTCCTTCACGGCATTTTGTAAAACTGAATTGCATTTAGGGAGAAGTGACATCTTTAGGTCATCACGGAGCCTCAGCACCTCCTTACTCAGGTGTTTTATGTCCTTGAGTCAGTGGTTAGCTGTTTCTCTGGCGAAAGTCATTAATGCCCTTTGGCCAACTGATTCCTAAATAAGCTACTAGCTGCTTTTCTGAATAACACTGTTCTTCTTATTTTCAAATTGAAACGCTGCAGGTGTTTCAACACTATTGATTCTGTGTGTTGATCTTGTATCAGTCAACCTTCCAGGACTGTTACTGGTTCTAACAGCTTGTATGCTCTCTTGTATTGTCCATTTGAACAACAATGCCATCTGCAACTGGCAGTTGTGTTTCTTTCAACCCATTCCTATCTGCTTTTCACGTCTTGTTGCACCGTCCAGTACCTCAAGGATAACAGCAGTTACCTTTCTTCTTGGTTTTAGAGGTAATATTTCTAGTGTTTAAGAATGATGTGTGTACAGCAGCGAAGTCCAGTAACCTTTCTGCAGTGATGGAAATGTTCTATAGCTGCACTCTCTAATGTGGTAACCAGTAGCCAGCAGTCGGAATACGGCTGGTGCTACTGCAGAAGTGAATTATACATTTTAATGGATAAATGGATTAATCAGTAGCCAAATGTAGGCTAATACATTGGATAGTGCAGGTCTGTAGATTTTTAGTAGGTGCCCTATAACAGGTTAAAGTTCCTGTTTATTTCTACATCCCTAAGAATGTCTCTTAAATTTCATCAAATGCTTTTTCTGGATAGATCATATGATTTTTCTCTTTCACTCTGAATGTGATAAAGATAATAGTCTAATGTTAAGTAAATCACCCACACACTCTTGAGATAATTCCTATTTCATGAAATACTTTTGCAATTTTATACCTTGTAGGGATTTTTTTGGGGCTCAACATTTTCTTTAGGATTTTCACATCTATGTCCATGAGGTCAACCCTACCCTTGTGCTGCCTCTGGGAGTTTTGATGACTCTACTGCCCTCATAAAATTGACAGCTTTGCCTCTTTTTAAACATCTTTTCAATCTCTGGAACACGTCATACAAGACAGGGTTTATTTCTTGAACATTTGGTAAAACTCACAAATAAAGCCATCTGGTGCTCTTTGGGGAAGAGAGGAGGCTTTGATGTAACTGGTCTCCACACATTTTCTATTTTACTAAGTCAATTACTAAGTAATTCATATTTTCTCTAGAAAAGCATCATACTTATTTTTCATGTTTATTGACAACGTTGTTTAGTGTTCTTCGACTTTGTCGCTTCGTTCCAAAATTGTTTACATGTGTGCTTTCTCTTTCGATCACTTTTGCCAAAGTTTGCTACATTATTAGTCTTTCCGAGCAGTTGACTTCTGGCTTTTGTTAACATTTCATATTGTTTTCTTATTTCATTAAGCTTGCTCTGTTACCTCCATTCCTCTATTTTTTTCTAAGATTTGCCCTGTTCCTTACATAACTTGAGTTGGAGGGGCCTGTGATTGAAGGCTCAGTCTCTCGTTCTCTAACACTTGCACTTGAAGAGGCATCTCAGTGCTCAGAATCGACACCCACGCACGACACCAACGTGGGCTTCTGACGGCACGTGGCGGTCCACCATCCTCCTCACAGGGGCAGCCTCCCTGCCACTTCGGGTTCCCTAACCCCAGGCAGGGTGGCCCCAAGCCCCCCACCGAGTGCCCCGGTTTCACAAGCCCCTCACAGACGTGCTTCTGAGGCCCCCCAGCCACCCCCAGGCACCTCCCTGGCCCAGGTCCCTCTTCATCCAGATGAAGTCCCCCCTGGGGATTTCCCCTTCCTTTGTTTGAGCATGAACACGCAGCAAAGAACTGTTTCTACTCTGTCTTCCCGTGTGTGGTGGCCTCTTCCCAACGCAGCTGCTCTCGCTTTGTGTGAGTGTCCACGGACAGTACGCCCGCCCCTTCCTGCAGCATCTCATTGGATGTCCAGCCACAGGTCATCCTCGGCGCGGGGAGGAGCCGCTATGACTGGGGCATCACCTTAAAGACGGGTGTGGAAGACGCCTCTGCCCCCGGGAAGGGAACGCCCCCGCGTGGGTGTGAGAGGGGCCCTGACACACACTTCAGTCCTCAGGGTCTCTGGTTCTTGCTGTGCGGGAAGAGCTGGGCCTACAGGATTGAGGGACCCAGGAGACAACCGCGCACTCGCAAAGCAGAGACTGAGGAGTGCCCGCGAAGTCAGCTGTGAGGGCCAGCAGAGCTGCGGAGCTGCCCACAGCCCAGGGCAACTAGGCACCCAGGCTGGGCTGTAATCCGGCTGAAGGCAGCTGCGGCCCCCTCAGAGCCGCCTCCCGCCACCAGGTGGGTCCCAGGAGGTGGGGCCGAGCCCATGCTGCCGGGTCTCTGTCCCTCCGGGTGACACCCGGGGCTGGGGCTTCCGTGTGCTCTCAGGTCAGTGGGCCCCACGGGCCCTGACGGGATGGGGCGCCTGGGCCGCCGCACAGTGCCCGCCCCTGCCCGCAAGGCGGGCAGGCCTCCCGGGGCTGGTCCTCGGCCGGCCAAGGTGTTGGACAGAGTCTGGAGGAAAAGGGAGGTGCCAGCAGGGTGGTGGAGCAAGGAGGGACAGAAGAGGAAGGGAGCGGGGAGATGGCACCCTGGGGGAGCGCTGGTCACGTCCTCTCTGGGGTTGACCTGAAGAGGCAGACTCTTAGGGGGACCTGGCAGCATGGGGTGCTGGGCCTGGGCCCTGGAGGGCAGGGGTCACATCGAGCATGGGGTGAATGGACAGAGGCGCTGGGACAGAAGGCTGGCACAGGGGACGGGGACAGGAAGATGAGCAGAGCAGGGCACCCTGGGAACGGGAGAGCGGGGGCGGCAGGGACCTCCCCGGGGGCGTCATTCAACAAGGCCCACGTGAGCACGCACTACCCGGGGGAGCAGGGGCACGGGCTCTGCCGTGGGGTCAGGCTATGCTGGGACCCCGAGGTCAGGGGAGGCGTGCTGGGGGGTGAGGAGGAGCCACCGTATCCCGACACCCCTGGATTTTGTGAGTTACGAAACAAGTGACATTTCAGAAAGTTCACGGAAAGCTGGTTTCGCAGATGTTTTTATACACAGGCCCGCAGGGTGTTCCCACTGACAGGAAGGTCTCACGATTAATGCCCCCCAGGGGCTGGGGGGGGGACCAGTCTGCCCAGCCCCCCCCAGTCACCCCGCAGTGGAGGGAGCTGAGGGTCCCCCAAGGCCCCGCTCCCCGCTGCTGCCCCAGGAAACCTGGCCAGCACCTGTGCCCAGCCCTAGAAAAAAGACCTCAGCCCACCCAGCTTCGGAGCCTGGGTTCCAAGTGGTGGGGGCAGGCCCTCCGGGGCGGGGAGACGAGGCTGCAAAGAGCACAAAGCCCCCGATTCCTCTTTGGGGGACTGACCACCCCCACGTCCCGCGTGGGGGACACGGGAGCCTGCGGCCCTGCTGCCCCGGGGCACTGGGGTCCCAGAGGAGCAGGGCGGCGCCTCCTTTAAACCAAATTCCCCGAGCTTCATTCAGCTGCGGGAGGGGAGGGCAGCGCCAGGTGGCGGGTGGGGACAGGCTCCCTGATGGCGGAACGCCACAGGGTCCCCAGGGCCCCACGTGGGCCAGGAGCGGGGGAAGGGCAGTCCCCACCGGGGGACTCAGCAGGCCTCGGGGTCTGGAGACGGCTCCCCACCTAAGCAGGACCCCAGGCGGGTGGGCCCCGAGCCCCTCCCTGGGTCCCCGCCTGGAGTCCAGCCAGGCAGCGTGAGGGTCAGCGCTGGTGAGCCCCGAGGCGTCCGGCTCTAACTTTTCCCCACCCTGGGAGAGTGTAACTGCTGCAGCCGCGTGTGGGGGAACAGTCTGGCAACGCTACCTCGCTCCTTTTCTATTGCAGTAAAATGTATACAACATGAAATTTACCCCCTGCAAGGAACCAGTCCAGGGGCATCAGGCACATTCACACGGTTGTGCCACCATCACCACGTCCCGTAACTCTTATCATTTTGTAAAACTGAAACTCTGTCCCCATTCAACACTCACTCCCCGCCTGTCCCCCAGCCCGCGGCCCCACCATCCTACTTCCTGTCTATGAATCCGACTGCTCTAGGGACCTCGTACGAGTGGC
The DNA here is from genome assembly GCF_028021215.1 of Eschrichtius robustus. Classification (NCBI taxonomy): domain Eukaryota; kingdom Metazoa; phylum Chordata; class Mammalia; order Artiodactyla; family Eschrichtiidae; genus Eschrichtius; species Eschrichtius robustus. The sequence goes on from NC_090824.1 coordinate 686,028, forward strand.
TCACACACGATCTGTCCTTCTGTGACTGGCCCATGGCACTCAGCGTGTCCCTCCATGATGCAGCCTGTGTCAGGACCCCTTCGTTTTCAAGGCTGGGTCACCGTTACCGTACGGACTAAGCACACTTGCTTGTCCAGCACACTTGCTACACCCGCCAACGCCCTTGGGCTGCTGCTTCCACGTCTCAGCTCATGGGAATCGTGCTGCTAGAGACACGGCGGGGGTGGGGGGGAAATATCTCTTGGAGACCCTGCTTTCAATTCCCCCAGGATACTCACACCCAGACGTGGGATTGCTGGGTCTGGGGCCAGTTCGATCCACTGTTTTACACAGAAGATGCATCATTTAACATTCCCACCAACAGTGCACAAGGCTTGGTTTTAACTTCTGATTGAAAACCTTTGCTAAAGGACTTCCCTGGCGGTCCAGTGGTTAAGACTCCACTCTTCCAGTGCAGGGGACCTGGGTTCCGTTCCTGGTCGGGGAACTAAGATCCCACATGCCACGAGGTGCGGCCAAGAAGAGGAAAGCAAAAACAAACAAACGAAAACCTTTGCTAAGAGGGGCTCTTCCTCAACAGGGCTCCCCACCCCTAAGAGGAAAGCAAGGCTGTCTCACCCGACTGCTCCAGGCCCACCAAGAGCGCGGGGGCCGCACAGCGGGACCTCACCCCCTCCCGTGCTCGCTCTCCTCAGGACGGAAGAGGCAGGACCAGTCAGGAGGAAAGACATCTGAGGAGGGGACCGTCCCCGCCTGGGCCCGCTTGCCGCGGAGGGAGGCTCTGCGCGCTCCGGCAGGGCAGCGACCTTCCCGCACGGCCTGCGGAGGGCACCTCTTGGCCGCCCTGTGGACAGAGTGGACAGAGCACAGGGCCAAGGGCAGCAGGAGGACCGGCGGTGGGTGGGGGCTCCTTCCTGCAGGAGCGCCAAGACACCCCTCTCTCCACACGCGGCGCCTGTCACTGCGACACTGGGGCTCCCACGGTCTCTCTCCTGCCATCTCTGTGCACCTCTGTTTCTGCTCTGCTCCCCGGGACGGCTGCTCAGCTTGCACTTGGCTCCTGTGCCGAGCCCGTCCGCGTCTGCCGTCTAGCTGGGTGTTCCGGAACGTTCTTTCACCAGAGCCTCCTGTCCCCGCTCCACGGGTGCAGGGCTGCGCTGTCGTTGATGCTTCCTGCTCACCGTCACTCTGTTGGACCCGGATGCCGGCGTCTGCTCGCATCCAGAGCAGGGACGAGGAGGGCTCCGGGCTCCTCTCTCCGCCCCGGTGTCTGTGCCTCTGTCCTTTGGAGAATCTGAGGTCTGGGCCTGTCCTTGGCTTTCCCTGCAGTGGGCCCGACCCGGTGGTCCTGGGCTCCCCCCGTACTCCTCCTCCTCCTGGGCCTCCTCCCAGGTCTCTGGCCATTCCTGGTCTTGCTGGCTTCAGAAGGAGGCAGGAGTGCCCGTCTGCACGCCAACCACCATCTTTGCCACCTTTGCTCTTCTTGACATTTTCACTCTAAAATGAAACGTTCCAGCCCAACGTGCAGTCCTTCCCAAAACACGGCCAGTTCCCTCCTGACTGCCCAGGGGCCGATCCCAGGCCCCCCGCCCCTGGCTCTACCCACCTCCTGGAAGCCCCTCAGCCTCCTCTCCACCTGACCAGCCCCCCAGGAGGACCCTGCACTGTCCTGTGGCCGCCAGCCGGTGTGGAGGCGCCTGGCGGAAAGAACCCAGTGACTGGCTCTGTCCAGCCTCCGGGAAGGCCCTAGAGACCTCCTGCACTCCCAGCCCAGGGCCCAGCACTTGGGGCCTGGCCCCGCCCTGCTGACCGGCGCCCCAACATCAGGGAGGTCCGTATCCCACCTCGCCCCACCTCACCCCCCATCACTGATGGTGCTCAGGTGGGAAGTGTCTGTCCCGGTTCACCACGCATCCCCTTAAGCAGGGCTGAGTTCCGCGAGGATGGGACCAGGGCCGGGGCCTAGGACGGCACCTGGTGCACCCAGGTCCTCGGAGGAAGGGGGCCAGATGTGCCCAACTCAGCGGCTCCCCCAGCTCCGCGAGACACTAACTCTTCCTGAGACCGGAAACGTGGACGTTACCGCAAGCAAACTCAGAGCTGGGACAATGGATGTGGGAAAAGAGCCGCGATGCCGACGGCAGACAAAGGACTAATGTCCCAAGTACAAAGGCGCCTACAGAAGAGCAGCAAAAAGACAATCAACCCACAGAAATGTGGGCGACGGCGCAAAGAGGCGACTCACAGGAGTGCAGACCCATAACCCACAACGCCCTCGGGCTCCAGAGCCTTCCAGGGCCTGCAGGTCACTGCCCACCGCCCGCCGCCCTGGCTTTTATGAGGAAAAGTTCGAGCTCCACAGAAAGTTACAGCAAGAGCTCAGCAAACACCCCGCCACCAACAACCAGGGACCCCCTCCCCACGGGCACCTAGGATTGGGGGGCGACCCGGCTGAGAGCAAGCTGGGGCATCAGGACGCCAAGCGCGGGGCCGTCGCCCACGGCGCCCTGTCCTCCCTGCTGTCGGCGGCACGGGCCGAGCGCTATCGCCTGCCTGGCTGGTCTCCTCGGATCTAGAACCATCCCGGCCCCCCTCCTTAAAACTCTTCCCTACTGTAGTAGAACGCGGACAACGTAAAATCGACCACTTTAACCACGTTCAAGCGTACACACCAGTGGCACGCAGCACCTTCACGACGCTGAGCAGCCGTCACCTCTAACCCCAGGACAGCTTCCTCAGCCCACAGAGGCCCGGCCCGGCGGGTCTCTCCTGGCGGCCCTGCCCGGTCTGACGTTCGGTACAAGGGGGTCACACGTGTGGCTCCTCCGAGGGGCGCCACGTCCTGGATTCACCCACCTGGCAGGTGTCGGGACAGCACTCGGCCCTCTGGGCAGCCGCCGTGAACACGCGTGTGCAAGCGTGGCTCCAGCCCCCGTTCCTCTTCTTCTGAAAGAGTGCCGTGCTGGCCACGTGGCGACGTGGCTGGGCCTTTTGAGGGGCTGCAGACCGCCGCCCAGAGCGGCCGCCCCACTGCAGTCCCGCCAGCAGCACTCAGCTTGGGCGCAGGGCGACCACACGGGCCACGAGGGGCTGGCTGGGCCCAGACCCCAGCACAGCGCGCAGCCCGCGAAGCGCAAGGAGAGCGCCCCCCGGGTTTCTCCGGGCCGGGCTGGCCCCCCGAGGAGGACGCTGGCTCCCCCGTTTTCCTCCCGGCACCCAGGACGTCAGCGGTTAAAACGGGGCCACGTGCGGGGCTGCCTCTGTGGCCCCACATGCGCTGGGTGTTCTGTGGGAGGGAGAACTAAGGGGCCTTTTGTCTCCAGGAGCTGACCCTGTCTGCACAGTCCTGCGTCTGCCCCGGTGGGAGCGGGGACCCTACGGCGGCAGGTGGCCACGCGGCCCCCGCGCCCGGCCTGCCCCCAGGGACGGGCCGGCCCACACGTGGCACCCTGGGGGCTCAGGCTCCAGGCCCACGCAGCTTGGCCACGGCAGGGCTGCAGGGCGAGGCTGGGGCACCTGGAGGCCTGGAGGGTTCTCAGGGGCAGAGCCTGCTGGGGGCCAAGGGCTCCAGTTCCACCCGCATCCCGAGCGCTGGTCACCTTCCTCCGGCAGCCTGAGGCGGCTGCCAGCTCTCACTGGCCCAGCTCAGCTTTCTCTGGTGATCGAGCCTTATCTGGACATGGCTGCTTCCTGCTAATCAGGAGAGAAGGTCAGAGGTGCCTTCTCAGCTTCCCTGCCAGCGGTGTGGGGCTGGGATGGCCCTGCAGGAAGCAAGGGACAGTCAGGCACCCCAACACCAAGGCCGGGATCCCTGGAAGGGGTCACTGTGAGCCCACCTTCCTGCCCCAGCAGAGGCTAACCTGCGACGGGGGCCAGGGCACGGGGAGGAGGGGGCAGAAGAGCCAGTCCCCCTGAGGTAGTGGTGGGTGTTGAGTCAGAGGCCAGCATGGCCCCACAGTGGACGAGCCGGCCGGTGGGTGGGCCGGGCCGAGCACGGGTGCCCGGTAGAGGCCACATGGGCCCAGGCGCCTGCAGAGAGCACCCTGTGCCCACAACGGGGGGGGGCCCCGAGGGGGCTGGGCAGACAACACTGGGACACATGCATAACCTCAACACAGGGCCTGGGACCCAGAGGGCTCCGGCCAGCCGGCCACGAGGCTGTTATACGTGGGAGCCGTCAGCCATCCCAGGACCCGGGCCTGGCCATCAGGACCTCCTTCCTTGGGCCTGCTGGGCTTCTGTCCCCCGCCTCAGTGACCAGAGGCCCCGGGCATGCGGGCACACCTCACTAGCCACTGGAGGGGAGCCCCGCACTGTCCTGGCCGCGAGGGAGATGGGGTCCCCTGGCGGGAAAGAGCCCCTGCCCAGCACTTTCCTGCGGGTGGGGCCCTTCCTCGGCAAGGGGCTTTATTCGGGTGGGACGGCAAGGCCAGCACAGGGAAGCTGGGCGCAGAGGACGGCCGCAGGCCACAAGCACCTCGCTTGGGCCACATGCCCTCCTGCACAGCCTGCCGGCTGGACCGCACCACAGGGGACTTCAGGGACCAAGCAGTGGCCCCGCTCAGCCTTGCTCCAGGCGGGAAGCTGTGGCCCAGGTGACTCACAGCCGGGACAGCAAGGGCCCAGCTGGCCGCAAGCCCTGCGGTCTGCCTGGACAGAGTGAAGGTGACGGCCTTCCTCCTGCTTCTTTGCCAAAATCTACCCATCTCCTGCCCCGCTCCCAACTTCCCATGGGGCGGGGGGGAGGGGGGGAGGGCACACTCGGGGGTGGCCCTGGAAGGAGGTGCCCCGTTCCCCGGCTCCTTTAACATTCAGCTTTCCCAAGGGCTGAGAGAGACCACGCTAGCCTCGCCCCAGCCCGGCCCGTCCAGGCGCGTCCCCAGGCCACACCAGCAAGGAGCCAGAGTCCCCAGGCTCCCAGCCCAGTGACAGGCGCCCACGAGGGCTGGCGGAGCGGGGCCCACGGCGACGGGGGAGCACCTGGGCCGCGTGCACTGACAAGCAGAGCCGCCGCGGGACACCGTGACGGGGCAGCCTCTGGTGGCCCCGCAGTGGGCAGGCTCACGGAAGGGAGAGAGCACGCCCTGCTGGGTGTGGAGCGTGGCCGTCTCGGGGAGTTCGGTGGCTCCAGGTTGTCAGACAACAGGGGGTCGAGAGAGCCAGAGCAGTCAGGGCGGGCGAGGTGGGACAGGCGCCTCTGGTGTCTTACAGCAGGTGGTCTACAAGGACCCGACAAGCTCCGGGTCCCAGGCTGTGGGCACGCTCCACTGCAGGCCCACTGCCCACAGGCACCGGGTCTGGGGAGGGCGTGGAGGGCAGCAGCTACATGCACCCTGGAAGCGTCTGTGAGGGGAGCAGAGTGTGTCCTGCCCCAGGTGCCCCTGAAAACACTGGGGGCACAGTGGGGGCTACAGGCTATTGTTTCCCCCAAATCCGTATGTTGAAGCCCTAAGCCCCAATGTGATGCTATCAGGAGGAGGGACTTCTGGGAGGTGATGAGGTCAGGAGGGTGGAGCCCTCGTGAATGGGGTTAGTGCCCTTGTAAAAGGGACCCCAGGGAGCTCCCTCACCCCTTCCCCCAGTGAGGACACAGGGAGACACCATCTATGAACCAGGACGCAGCCCCCACCAGACACCGGACCTGCTGGCACCGAGACCTTGGACTTCCAGCCCTCGGAACTGTGAGAACTAAGTGCTGTTTAAGCTGCACGCCTGTGGCACTTTGCTACCCGCCTGAGCTGACAGTAGGGATGGGGCTCGAGCCTTCTCAGAGGATTTCTGCTCTGCCCCAGACGGGGCGCGTCTAGGACTGAACTTCTCACTTAGGAATCAAGACCCGCTCCTTGGCAGGGGGTCACAGGGGCTGCTGTTCAGCAGGAGACTGAGCCCTCAGCACCCGCGCCCAGGGGCTGGAGCCCCCAAGAGGAGCCCTGGACACTGGACCAAGACCTCCACCTGCGCCTCCTCCAGTTTGTGCCGCGTGGCTCCCTGCAGAGATGCCTCCCCCGGGAAGCCTGGGAGGCCCTGGGGGCCGAGCAATCCCACCATCTGAGGGCCGGGTGCAGTGCCCACCGGGCTTCACCACGGCCAGGAAAGGGTCGGCACGGCCAGGGCTTCTGTTCAGGGGCTCCTGTGTGCCCTGGGGGGCTGCCCGCGTGGCCCAACCACGGAGCTGAGGGTGGCCCCTCATGGTCAGAGCTGGCACTGGACGCTGCCGGGCGCGGCTCTCGCCAGGAAGGGCAACTGGAGACAGAGGAGGGGAAGCAGGACATCCGACCAGACCCCAGATGAGAATTCCTCCAAAACGAGCTGGGCAGACCAGTGTCATCCCAGGGAGGATGAAGTAATAATGTGATAATAAACACACCCAGACATGCCAAATCCAAAGAAAAACACTTCCTAGCAACGAGGGAACACACGCCGCCCACAGGGGAACCACCGGCAGGCTTACCGCAAACTCGTCAAAACCACTAGAGAGGCCAGCGGACAGAGCCCCAGCGGCCCCTCCGTGCCCAGGGTGCGAGGACCGAGCGGGCGCCTGGCCAGAGCGGAAGGCGTGAGGAGGCTGACCCCCTCGTGAGGAGGAGTCTGGAACCGGGGGGCCGGGAGAGGGGTGCAGAGCCCCACTCGGTAAGGCCCTCACTTGCTTGCGAGGGAGGGAGGGATGCTGGTTTCCCGTCAATGCTGGGAATTCTCACTTTTCAAGCACACGATAAAGGAACTTGAAAACAGATTTCCTGGAGAAGGTAATAAACAAAACTCAATCAATCTTCACCAATTTCCAAGGAATAAGTGACCAAAAATAGCAGAGGAAGAGCGAAACAAAGAAAGAATGATGGCAGAAACGAGCGCCAGGCTGACGTCACGGACCGGGCGGGCACGTGGCACCAGACGGGGCATCAAGCGGGATCCGGGTGAAGGCGCCAGAGGTGATAAAAGGGCTAGTCACCAGGAAGCTGAACCACGCGGCCCTGCCCCCCATCACCAGGAAAGGGAGGAACGCTGCGGGTCCCAGCTGGGGGGGCTGGCCGGGCAAGTCACAGAGGCCCGCGCAGGACGCGCCTCAGCTGGAACGGATGCCCCAGACAGCGGAATCCCAGGAACCCCACGTCCCTCCTCCTCCCACGGACACAGCCTGCAGGCACCCACCCCACCGGGGCCTCGTCCTGTCTCCAGGAGGCCCCACGCTCGGACCTCCTCTCGGACCGCCGCCCATCTTCCGGCCCACGTCCTCTAGCGCTGGACCCACTGCGGGTCACCCCAGGCCAGCCCCCAGCCTAGCACCCCATCTCCCTCCCTCTGGTCCCTCCTGGGGCACCCAGTTCACCAATATTCTGCACCTGAGACGCTGGACACAGCCCCGGAGAACCCCTGGCACCACCTGGCCACCCAGGTCCGCGACACGGACGTCCGGCCCCCAACCTTCCTGGGCCCGCCGTCCCTGGACCAACACCTCCCACCGCCCCCCTTCCCCCCACCTCGCTCCACTGCTCGCTCTGCTGAGAAACGGGGGTGACCTGAGGAGAGCTGCTGCTCACAGCAGCCAACACACGGCCATTCCTCCCGGTACCCCCCCATCCCGGCACACCCTCCCGAGCCCCCCCAGCTGCTGCTGCTACGCCCTCTCCAGAGCAGGCTCCAGACCGGGTCCATGCTCACCGCACACCTCAATCCCAGCAGCTGGCCCTCCTGGAAACGCTGGGTCTTGGGCCCTGGCTGTCTGGGACGCTCTATCCTCCGACCTCCGTGTGCCCCGGAGCCCCAGGTCCCTCTCCTCAGCCACACCACTGCCCTCCGTCTGGGCAGGCGCTGGCCACACCAGGGCTGTCACCGGGCGAGGGGCAGGGTCACACTGAGGTCGGGCCAGCGATCAGACACACCAGCCCCCCAGGCTCGGCCACTTCCCACCACGGGCACAGCGGCCACCCCTGGGGGCCCCCGCTTCCCCGGTGGGAAGCCACCACTGCGTCTGCTCAGGTGGGTCCTGCCTCATGGCCTGTCCTCCACAGAGAGGCCCCGAGACCCCAAGACACAAGGGGGCGGGGTTGGTGCCGGCTGGAGCCTCCCCCCACCGGGTGCGGGTGCGGACGCAGGGGTTCACCCCGAGTTCCCTCTTCCAACAGCAGAGGTCCTGGCCCCGCTCGGTGGAGCCCAAGGTCTCCTCCCTGAGACAGGCGCCAGGTGCACCTGCTCTGCGGTAACGCAGCCGCCGTGGACCCACAGGCTTGCTCTCAGTGAGGGCGTACTGGGCCCCGCCAGTCCCCAGGGGACGCTGCAGGGGTCCCTGCTGTGCCCACACAGAGGGCCGCCTGGACCGCGCCCAGCCATCGCGAGAAGCCCGCTGAGTGGTTACAGGTCCTGAGGAGACCAGAAGGCTCCGGCCACTCGCCCCGCCCCACACTGGTGCCCCCAGGGGACGCTCAGGCCCCCAGGCCCCTGACGCACTGCACCACAGAGGCCGAGCCTGGGGGTCCGAGCACCCTAGACTCCCCCAGAGCTCCTGGAGGCCCGGGGTCCCCTCCTCAACCAGGTCCGGTCCCCAGGACGTCCAGGTGCCAGGAAGCAAATCTCGAACGTCGATGGAAACGCCAAGTCAGGCACACAGGCGCGAGAGGCGAGGAGAGGGTCTGGTCGGGGCCATGCGGGGAGGGGCTGCAGCCCGCCAGCCATGCCCAGGGCCCCTACAAACCACAGGCGCGACTCCCCGGAGGCCTCTGCCCATCACCTGGCTCCACGGCCTTCTCCTTCACAAACCCAGCGCACAGCAGCGCCATGGCCGCCCGCCTGGGGAAGGGGGCGTGGGTCAGCCTTGAGAGGCCTCCTGGGGGCGGCCCACAGCCCGCTGAGCTCGCTCGGGAGGAAACAGCTGTGTAACATCCTGGCTTCACCTGAGTTAACTCAACTCACAGCAGGGGGAGGAAATTAAACTAGAGCCCCGGACATCTGTAATGCTCTATTGCTATGAGTTTCCGAATTTCCCTCCCGCAAGGCTCTGGGTCCGGGTGAACCTGACACCCCTTTCTCTCTAGATCAATAACATGCAAAAATGGGGCTGCCAGGCTGCATGTCTCCCTGAGAAAGACTCTCACCTTCACTCTCCTCTTACAGGGAATTGGAGAGACCCCGAGTAGGAGGGGATTCCCGAGGAACTCTCTTCTAAACGGTCTGACCACACGCGGCTTCTTTTTATTCCTAACACAAACAGCCTAACTGGAAATCCCGCTTATCCTGTTGCCCACTGTGCCCTCCTTTAAAGGAGCTGGTTTTCAGCAGGAAGGCGCTGGGCTGGGGCCTACGCAGCCGCCCTCTCTTGCCCCACGGCCCGTGCACACTGCCCCAGAAACCTTCTCTGCAAAAGGACGGCAGCGCTGGGCGCCTATCTTGGGTACAGAGCACGTGCGGGATGGCATGCCCCAGCTTTCCAGCGAGCGTCCCCGAGCAGCTGGTGTAGCAGCTGCCCCCCTCCCCGAGGCCTCTGCGGTGGCGGCGGGATGGAATGTCGGCCTGTCCGCTGAGCCAGGCCCGAGGCTCTGGGGGAGGGGGGCGTTTCTACCAGGCGCTGTCCCCTTTTCTCCGGGAGGCAGATGTGAAAGGGGAGAGAGGTGTGGAGTTCTCTCCACCGGTCGGGAGAGGCCTGGCTCAGCGTCCTGGCCGCACAGGGCCTCCCTACAGACTCGCTCCTCCCGCTGGGGAGGTGGGGGGGGTCCCCGTCTGTGCCGCGCTTCTCTCCTAGAACGACCTTCACCATCGCCCCAAAGCTGGCATGACACCGAGACTGTAGGTGACCCCAGCACGGCCCCAGGGGCTCAGGTGCAGTGGTCCTACCCCCGACCCCATTTCTAATAAACAAACGTCTGAAGCCTTCGATGACCTGCCAGAACCAAGCCCACAGGCGGGTGTTGGCGAGCTGCGGCTGGGGGGTGGGGTGGGGGGAGGCATCAGACCCCCCCGCCGCCCAAACCCTGACGGTCACGGTCCCGTGTCCTCTGTGGGGACCTGCAGCGGGGCACCCCCATCAGCTCTGCCTCGGCCGCTTTGGCACAAACCCAGGACAACGGCCTGCGGGGCAAGCACAGGGCCGTGCTCACAGCGCGACCAGCCGAGGGCCCGAGGGGCGAGTGGCTGGTGGGGGAGCCGGGTCCCTGTGCCACTCGGCATCTGTGTACAGCCCACCACCCGCCTGACCCCAGGGGCGGTCCTCCGGTGGCCCTGATGGGCCCAGACGTGTGCCTCTCCTGCGGCCTCAGGCCGTTGCCGCCGGACCCTTGGCCTGTCCCATGCCCCCTCCTCTGGGAAGCCCTCATTCTGAGTGGGGCCCACGCCCACCCCCCAGCTGGCAGCTCAGTCTCGCCCCATTCTCACTCCTCTCCGGGGGGCGGGCGCCTGGCGCTGCATCGACAAGCACAGTGTTTGGAAACATGCTCGACACGGAGCTCACCTCCTGCCAGAGCCGGGCCGGCCAGGGGCACGCAGTTCGGGGTGTGGTGACTGTCACTCTCCATTAACTTGCCAAAGTGTGACAACCCTTAAGTCACACTGCAACCAGTTAAAGCAGAAAGTCCGGAGCCCGAGCGGGAATCAGCAAGAGACAGCGCGTTCCTGGGGGTGGGTGGGGGCAAGCACAGCGGGGGCACAGCCGGGGGGGACCCCGTAGGGACCCTGACCGAGAGCCGGCAGCAGTGTCCTGGCCGTGGGCTCGGTCACAGGAGCCCAGAACCAAGGACAGGTCTTTGCAGCCAAAGCTCACCCTGCCCTCACTGCCCGGCGCATCCAGCCTGGGCGGGCAGGGCCGGAGGGCCCTGGGCCACCGCAGAGCGTGGAATGGCCACTCCCTCCCGTGACCCGCCACGGGGCGCCTCCGGTGGCTGTACCCAGCCGGCCCCTTGGCGGAGCTCAGGGAAGGAACCGAGGGGGCGCCCAGGGCAGCACCCACCAGGACACTCGCCCCAGCACGACACCTGTCTCAGGCACTTACGGGCTCCTTGGAGATGCACTGTGTCCGCTCCCGGACAACAGGGACCAGCCCAGTCACGACACCCCCGAGCAGGGGGGAGCCCCCCACCCGGGTTCAGAAGCAGGGATGCGGGTGCTGGTTGCCGGGGGCCCCAGTGTGGTGACACTGTCCTCCGAGGCCTGAGGACACCTGCCCAGAGCCAGCCCTCACACGGCGGCACCTGAGGCCCCACACGCAAACTGTGCCGAAAGGCTCATCCCATCCTCTCTGCATCTAAAAGTCGGAAGATCCTGACTGGCCGTGGTCCGATAAAAGATGACACACCATCACTGCCGCGAGGTTGGCTGCAGGGCTTGAAAACGAGGCTCCAGTTAAGGGAAAGGTGCCAGTGTCCCAGCTGTCAAGGGTCCAAGGCGCCTCACTAAGGGTCTCCCCGTAACAGCGTCACCACTGCCCCCGTGGGGACGCAGGCCCTACAGAGTAAAGTGGGCAAGGACGAGGGAGCCCAGCGCCAACTGACGGAGCACGCGGCCCGTGCAGGTGACGCGGGGCAGAGGCGGTCGGAACCCAGGCCGCCGAAGGCCACAGCCACGTCTGAGCAGAGGGCAGTGCCTCTAAGGGCCAACTGCCCGCCAACAGGGTTCCACCTTCAAGGGGGCAGAGACGCCCAAGCCCACGCTGCTCTCCTCGGGCCTCACGGTGTGTGTAGGGCTGCACGTCCTGGCGGCGGGGGCGGAGGGGGGAATCGCCCCACGGACAGTGGAAGCGGAGCCAGCTGATGGCCAGGACGGGAGACAGGAGAGGTGCTTCCCTTCCTGCCAAGGGCAAGACCCGGTGCGTCTGCCCAAGGAGAAGAGGCCAGGCCAGGCTCCTTGTGACGCCTCCCAGCCGCCCCCCTCCGTCCTGACCACTGGGGGGCGGTGGTCCTCACTGCTGGTGGACCTGAGCCCCCTGTGCAGACCCTGCTTGCCCCAGTCCCTCCCCATCCCTCCCCATCCTCTCCTAGCATCGGGACAAAGGTGCCCTGGGGCCAGGCCACCAGGAGCGTCCCTTCTCAGAACGGCAGCTGGATGCCGCCCGGGACCAGGGGGGCGGCGTGGTCTGGCCGGGGAGATGAGGAAAGGCCGGTGGGGGCAGCAGGGCCTGGCGGGCTGCCGCGCGTCTGGCAGGAAGAAGGGCAGCTGCGCCCAGTCCGCGGCATGTCCCACCAGCCTGTGGTTCCAGACGCCCCCCCCACCCCAGGGCCCACTCTGGCCCATCCATGCAGAAGACCGCAGACCTCGGCCTTGACCTCCAATGGGGAGAACTACCAGGCCGGCAGAGCTGGGCGCTGCGTGCCCACTGCTGCCGAGAAGGGGCTCCTGGAGAGCACGCGCGTCTCACCCTGTAAAGCACAGAGCACAGGGCGCCGCCTTCCTCCCGAGGCGGGCGGGGGCCGTGCAGGCTGGAGACACTCAGGAGTAGAAAGTGCTTTACTAGAAATTCTGTTCTTCAGGACAAGGGTGTCCCCACCATGCACCACAGCCCCCTGCAGAGTCCTGCTTGGCTGAGGGCACATCCGTGACAACGCGCCTCCAGGGCGGGAGGAAACTCAGCTTCCACATACACTCACAGGCTATTTTTAGGGCTACTTTCAGGGCCACCGTCTAACAACCCACAAGAGCAGCCAGGCGCAGGCGGCTGGGGGAGGCAGCAGCTCCCACACTCACCGCCCAGCGCATCCTGGAGCCCAAAATACCCAGCACCAGCGGGAATGACAACTGCGAGCCAGTTCCCACCGGGACCGGAAGCTGAGGGGCCCGGTCTGGCGTGTCCGATGAGACCTGGTCGTACCGGCGGGAGGACACGCCGGACTGGTGGGGCCCGGCTGTAACAGCAGCACCAGGCCGCTCAGCGTCAGGAGCGCCCCCCATCCTGCCGTTCCCTGCCCGCCGGCCCCTGAGCACCCGGCTCTGTGATGGGTCACTCTGGCCACACCAAGTGACGCTCGGGCTCCTGAAGGACCCTGAAGATCCAACCGTGATGCCTCCACGTGGCCGTCACAGGGGCAAAGGCTCCCGTCATTCCTCCCGACTGCACAGCTACTCTCTGGAACAGTCCCCCAGCCCCACCCACCTGCTCCCAGACGCCCTTCCTCATCCAACCCTCCTGGGGTGGGATGCTGGGCGTGCTGGGGAGAGGGGGAGGGGAGCTTGTTTTGGAGCCCAGATCCCGGGAAGAGAGGAACAGGCAGCGGGGCGACTGAGGGGCCCCACCTGGTTGATGGGTCACTAAGCATCACATGAGAGGACACCTGCCCCACGTGGCCACTTCCTTCCGCATAAAAGCCAACTCGGGAAGATGGTACGTTTACAGCACTGCGCCCACGGAGGGCTACTGCCCACCTCGATACCTGCCGGAGGAGCAGGCCACCGCCCAGGTGTGCGCCGGGGCCGGGCACTGCCCGGCACAGGGCTATCGGGGGCGCTGAACGGAGCCGCGCTGACTGCAGCAAGGGGCCAGGCCTCCCCCAGAGATGCCCAGCCCGCAGGCCTGGATAGCTGAGGTCAGATGCCTCAGTCTCTCCCTCAACACGGCTCTCATCGCTCGGAAGCTGCCGAGCCCCGAGCCCACTCTCAACCCCCCGTGCTGCCCTCCCCGCCCCGCCTCCCCCCACCCACATGCCCAACCAGAGCTCAGCCTCCAACTAAACTCACACCCCCCAACAGACTGGTGACTTCCCCAGACCTCCAAACGAAGCCCAGGGTCCTGAACACGGCATCCTGTTCAACCACAGGCACGTGCCAAGTGCCACTCCATGCCCGCTCTGCGCACGGTGGGGGACGGCCGATCCCGCCTGCCCCGCATACCCTCCTGCAGGCTGGGGTGCAGTGGGACGCGGACGTGCCTCTGCAGAGAAAAGGGCTGAGAACTGGCCACTGAAACAGGGACGAGCAGAGACTGCCCAGTGGCCGGTCTCAGTGACATCAGAGGGAAGGGCTGCCAAAGGGCCGGCGTGTTCCGGAGGCGAGCAGACAGACAGGAAGAGACGACCACTGCAGAGAAAGTGCCTGAGAACTTCCTGGAAGTCACCAACCCACAAAGTCAAAAAGCCCAATGACCCCAACTCAGGCACACAAGAGAAACCCTCACCTGGGCACAGCAGAGAGGTGACTGCAGAACCACTAGGGAGAAAGGACAGACCTTCCAACCAATCACGGCTGACTGACACTGACCTCTCAACAGCAGAACCGAGAGCCAAGTCGGGGGAGATGCTGGCCAGGACCCCACGACCGGGAGGACACCCTCCGGGACGAGGGTGAACGTTTTCAGATGCACTGAAAGAACAGTTAGTTATCTGCAGGTCTTCACTGAAGAAAACCCTAAAGACGCATTTTCCGACACAAGGAGCAAAATGATTCCAAGTCCTGAGATACAAAAAGAATAAAGAAAAGAAAGTAGTGAGAGTTTTGAGATTAATCACGTATTAACAATATGAAGTAATAATAACCTCATCTGGGCTAAAAAAGAAGACAGTTAAAATACTCTAAACAAAAGCATGTGAACGTGAAAGTGTTGGGTCAGAATAATGTGCTCTAAGGTCCCGGTGTTGTTCAGGAAGAGAATTTACGATTAACTTTAAAATATAACAGCAAGTATGCAATTTACAATTTATATGGTAACCAGTGAAGAAGTAGTGACAAGTTTCAAACTAATAGAAAGGGAAATAGAATAAGAAAAAAACGCAAAATAAGGTATGACAGAAAAGAGAAACAAATGTAAAAAATGTAGGACAATAATAAGCACAAAAATAAAATGGTAGACATGAACCCAAATATCAGTAATTTAGATAAAGGACAACAGACTGAATGTCCTAGTTAAAAAATAAAGATTGTCAGGGCTTCCCTGGTGGCGCAGTGGTTGAGAATCCGCCTGCCAATACAGGGGACACGGGTTCGAGCCCTGGTCTGGGAAGATCCCACATGCCGCGGAGCAACTGGGCCCGTGAGCCACAACTACTGAGCCTGCGCGCCTGGAGCCTGTGCTCCGCAACAAGAGAGGCCACGATAGTGAGAGGCCCGCGCACCGCGATGAAGAGCGGCCCCCACTTGCCGCAACTAGAGAAAGCCCTCACACAGAAACGAAGACCCAACACAGCCAAAAATAAATAAATTAATTAATTAATTAAACGAAATTCGAAAACGAAACGAATTTCGAAAACGAAATCTAGATTGTGCCAAACAACCAAAGATACATGTAACCTGTAAAGATACAGGAAAGTTTAAAGAAACAAGGTGAGCAAAGATATGACAGGCAAATATACCCAAAAGAAAGCTCAGAGAGCTACACTGTTACCAAACCTTTGCTCTGATGAAAAGCACCGTCAGGTCAGGAGTGAGACAGGCTGAACAGTACAAACACCGGGAGGGATTGTGATTTCTAAACAGGACGTACATAATGACAGAACTCCAGGAGAAACAGACAAAGCCAAGCGTGACCTAAAGGGACAGGTATCAAACATGACACTGCCAAGTGCCAAACACATGACCCTTTTCAGGACAGACAGAACGTGTATGAACACTGACTTCAAACAGGGCCACAGAGTAAGTTCCAAAGCATCGTAAGGACCTGGTGTCACACTGACCACCCTCTGTGACAACAACATAACTAAGTTAGAAATGAATAATGGAAAAAAAGAGAAGAAATGAATTCGGCAGTGGAAAAGTAACTAAGGAAAAAAACCATACGTTTGGATATTAAGAGACTTTGAAATATCCCATCATGCCAAAGAGAGAATAATGGAAATTTTTAAAAAGATTTTTAAACTGAAAGATTTTATATATAAAAGCTTGTGAAACGCAGCCAAAGCATTACTTATTTTGTATTTATAAAATCTTATGTGAAAGGAAAGGAGGAAAAATAATAAGCTATTTATTTTAAGAAATTAGAGCATCCAAAAAATTAATTAATTAATTAATTAATTAATTAATTTAAAAAAGGGCTTCCCTGGTGGTGCAGTGGTTGGGAGTCTGCCTGCCAATGCAGGGGACACGGGTTCGAGCCCTGGTCTGGGAGGATCCCACATGCCGCGGAGCGACTGGGCCCGTGAGCCACAACTGCTTAGCCTGCGCGTCTGGAGCCTGTGCTCCGCAACAAGAGAGGCCGCGACGGTGAGAGGCCCGCACACCGCGATGAAGAGTGGCCCCCGCTTGCCGCAACTAGAGAAAGCCCTCGCACAGAAACGAGGACCCAACACAGCCAAGAACAAATTAATTAATTTATTTATTTATTAAAAAGAATCTGCCTGCCAATGCAGGGGACACGGGTTCAAGCCCTGGTCCGGGAAGATCCTACATGCCGCGGAGCAACTAAGCCCATGCGCCACAGCTACTGAGTCTGTGCTCTAGAGCCCGAGAGCCACAACTACTGAGCTCACGTGCCACAACTACTGAAGCCCGCGTGCCTAGAGCCCATGCTCCACAACAAGAGAAGCCACCGCAATGAGAAGCCCACGCACCACAACGAAGAGTGGCCCCCGCTCGCCGCAGCTAGAGAAAGCCCATGGACAGCAACGAACACCTAACGCAGCCAATAAATAAATAAATAAATCAGAACAGGAGCATAAAAATAAAAATAAAGCGCATAAGTGGAAAGAAATAAAGATACGAATATTCATTTTTTTAAAAAAATGATGAACCCTTGGTGAGACAGATCAGAGTGTGGATGTCCACGTGCAGAAATAGTCACCAACGGGAATGAAAAGGGGACAGCTCTGAAGGTCCTGCAGACATTAAAAAAAAAAAAAAAGGAATATTAGGAACAACTTTTTGCCAAAAACTTGAGAATCTGGACGAAATGGACAAATTCCCAGAAAAATATATATCCGAAACTAACTTAAAGTGGGGGTGTGTGTGTCCTACAATCATTAAAGAAATTGAGCCAGGAGTCACACTTGCCCCAAAGCAACTTCAAGCTCAGGTATTGTACTGGTGATTTCTCCCACACATTCAAGGAACAAACAATTCCTGTTTCACACAAACAATACCATGCAACAGCTCATTCTGCAGGATATCTTGGCACCAAAATCTGATAAGGGCAGTAGATGAGCAGGAGATTACAGACCCTAGACAGAGGTGCAAAAGTCCTAAGCAAAATCTTAATTTCAGTCTACCCACGTACAGGAAGGGGAACATGGCATGACCACGCTGGTATTTTTCCAAGAGTGAACGGTTAGCTTAATGCTAGAAAATCCACTGACGTAATTTACCAACCACATCAGTCGTTAAAGGAGAAGGACCACGTCAGGCTCTTGCTTATACCCAACACCCACGCACAACAAGTGCAGAGTGAGACCCCAAGGAGAAACTATCGTGCAGCCACCAGAATGGCTGGAATTGAAAAGATGGTAACACAGAACGTACACAGAACGTGCACAGAACGGCTGGCAGCCTTGGAAGGTGGTGCCACCACTCCGGAAAGCCGGCAGTGTCTTCATAGTTGACACACCCCCGCCTCCCCTGCGACCAGCCATCCTGAAGAGAAGAGCGAACGCAGCCCAAGCCCTGACCCTGGATGGTCACAGTGGCTCTGAACACATCAGCCCCAAAGGAAATGACCCCAACACCCACCGGCAGGAGAAAGTTCAAACCACGTGCGGATGCCACCAACGTGGAGAGGGAGCCGCGGGGCTGCCGTGGGCGATGCCCGGGGCACCTGGCCGGTGGGGGAGCCTGGCCCCGAGCGCTTGACACTCATCTGCGGGGTGACAGAGACGTCCCCATCCTGCGGGCTGTGGTGGACCCGGGCACGCGGCTGCCAAAGCTCACACTTCCAGCTGAAGGCCCTTCTGCGAGTGTGAGCTCACCCTCCGTGGCCGGCAGAGGACGCCAACAGGAGGATGTGGAGGAATGTGAATGCGCAGTTAGCCTGTGGAACGATGTCCGACTCCGT
Organism: Eschrichtius robustus; assembly: GCF_028021215.1. Lineage (NCBI taxonomy): Eukaryota > Metazoa > Chordata > Mammalia > Artiodactyla > Eschrichtiidae > Eschrichtius > Eschrichtius robustus. Next base: position 703,912 of record NC_090824.1, read on the forward strand.
GAAATTAATTCATAAACCTCAACAGGAAGGAAAATTAAGGGGCAAGTGCAAGGGTCCAAAATGCCCCAGACCCCGCTAAAGCTGGCGGGGAAGGAGGCTGCTTTGGGAATCCCAGCAGAGGGGCAGGGATAGGAAGACGCCAGGGCCGGGGGTCACTGGGGAGGGGTGCTGTCCGCTCCCTCGAGGAAATCCACGAAACCGAGCCTGCCTCTGTCACAGCCCCGTGGGCCTGGCACCAGCTCCTGGGAAGAGCAGAGAGCTCTCCCACCACCACCAGGAAGGAAAGACCACAAGACAAGACCAAGGACAACGCCGGGTGCACCTCAGGAGTCAGCACAGACCTCGAAAAGACAGCCAAGAAGCCTGCATCATCAGAGGAGGGTGGTTTCAACACATTGCCGAAAAAGGATTACCAGTCCCTAAAAAGCTGCTGAGACTCAAGTAGGGGGGAAAAAAAAGGAGAAAAAAATTGGCAAAAGAAATGAACAGGAATTTCGCTGATGAGGAAGTACAAATGGCCTACATCAGTAATCAGAGAAATTCAAATTCAAACCACAATACCATTTCACACCCACCAGATTGGCAACAATTGAAAGTCAGGCAGTGCTGGCAAGAAGGCAGAGCAGTGGGGACGCCGGGGTGGGGGGTGGGGGGTGGGGGGTGGGGGTGGGGGCCAGAGCTGGCATCACCGCTCCGGGAAGGCTCCTGGTGGTGACGCCGAGCACACGCCCCCCAAACCCTACTGCCGGCGGCAGAGGGCCAGTGCGAGAATGCCCGCCCACAGGGGTGCATTCATAACTGGCCCAAACCTGTGGACAGCCACAGGTCCCCCCACAAAGCAGAGACACGTGCTGCTGTCCTACAGGGAACACCACGCCGCAGGCACAGCCATCAGCTCGACGCCGCTCAGAAACTTAGAGACCGGGCAAGAGGAGACGCGCACACGGACAGAGAGTGGGATCCCTTCTACATAAAGTCTCTGAGCGAGCGGAACGAAGAACAGCCTATCCAAGGAGGCCTGCTCGGGGGGTACAAGCGGGGGACCCGCAGCACCTTGCGGGGACGGCCGCGCCGGGGCGGGGCTGTTCTGTGCCTCCGACCCCTGAGCTCTGCGCCTGCCCACCCCGACGGCTGCTCAGCCCCACGCCTACAGAGCAACCCGCCAGGCCCCGCCCCGCGCCGTGGACCGCCCCCACCCCGCACCTAGCGCTGCACAGCCCCGCCCCCGCCCTCCCCACACGCCCACCCGAGGGGGCTTCCTACACCAGCTCCGCGAGGGGCCGACTGGGCCCCTCGACCACGCAGCCCCTGCCCACCTGCCACCTCCCTCACCTCCCCCTGGTCAAAACTTTGGTGGTCTTTCGGGGCACCCCAGGAAGCTGCTGAAGAGGTGCAGGAAGGGGGGCAAGCATGCCCCCAGGGAGCGCCGTGGGGAGGCAGCCAGCGCGGGGGTGGGGGGTGACGATGCAGGGGTGACAGACAGGAGAAGCATGGTGGGGAGGGTCCAGGATGACCCTTGGGTGTGACGCCCGACACTGGGCCAAATGCCAACACGGGAAGTTGGAGAGGGTGGGAGGCCAGGCCTGGGAAGGTGCCCCTGAGACTTTGCAGACAAGAGGCAAGCAGGTGGGTCTCCCGCCGACACCACACCCTCCCAAGGTCCCACACAGGTCTGGGAGCACCCATCCTTCCCACTCGGCACAGACAAGGCCCTGAGCCACCAGCCTCATGCTTGGGAGGGCAACCCTGGCACCCGGCACCCTCTGCGTCCCCAACACCTGGCTCGCACACCTGTTGAAGGAGCCGTGGCAGAGCGCACCCCCCTCGGTACACACTGGCCACTTCCTCTGGTCCCGCCAGGGGATCTCCCCAGGGAGAGCTTTTCCCTTCCGCCCCCCTGCAGCCCTTGTGGCCTGGTGTCCATTCCAGAACCAGGCCCTGGTGTGAGTTTGTCTCTCTTCGCCCTCAGCCTGGGAGCTTCCTCAGCAGGGACCACTGAATCAGGAAGAAACCCGCAGAGCTTCAAGCTGGCAGGAGGAGCAGGGAAGCGACAGGCCTGAGTAGAGTCGGGATGGCCATGGCGCTGTCCTGTGGGTGAGCCTCGTCCAGCTGTACCGCTGGGGACAGGGCACTTCCCCCCAAGTGGAAAGGGCAGCGTCCTTTGCGATGGCAAAATTAACAGTATGATGTAAGGAGCAGTGTTTATGTACAAGGAAGTCCCTAAATTACACAGCATAGTGCAAACAGGCAAGGGGCAGATACCTCCCCCCCGCCAGCAGGACAGAGGGGGTAGGGCCAGACCCTCAAAAGGACGAAGGATGAAGGAATAAAATTGTGGTCCCAGGTCCCAGATCTGTATGTCCTCTGGACACTGCGTGCCCTGAGTGACTCCCAGGCCACTCAGGCTTGACAGTGTGGCTGGACGCGAAAGGAAATCTATGGTACCCGGTGGAGAGAGGAGACACCCTGAGTCAACTCCACCGTCACCGCAATGGTAGGCAGGTGCAAACGATGCCGGTTGGGAGCCAACCAGGTAGGCGCCTCGGAGAGCCTCGGGGGACCGCGGGGCCTGAGAAACCCAGCGCCACTTCCTCCGCTGCACGGCACCAGGACCTCAGGGACCATCCACGCATCAGGGGTTGTCTGCACGAAAGGCGCGTGCCCGAGGTGGGGCGCAAAGGCGACGGCCCGGGGTGTGGGTCCCGAGTGGGGATCCCGGAGTGAACGGTTCCGGGTGGACTGTCCCGGGTGGGGGCCCCGGGTGCAGGTCCGGGGTGGCCAGTCCCGCGTGCAGGCCCCGGGTGGGGACCCAGGCGCGAGGTCCCCTGTGGCCGGTCTCGGGTGGCCGGCAGGTGCGCGCGGGAACAAAGCGGCAGGCGGGCGGCGGCGTACCTGGGCACGCAGCTGGGGCTGGAGCCGTCCACCTCCCAGGTGGCGAACAGGTTCATGGGCACCGGCGTGTTGAGCGCGGCGGGCGCGCCGGCCAGGCCCAGGCGGCCCCGCTCGGCCATGGCGCCGGCCCCGCCGCTCCCTCGGCGGCCTGGGCTGCGGCCGGGCCGCGGACGCGCGGCGGGCGGGCGGGCGGGCCGGGCGCGCGGAGGGCGGCGGCGCGGTCACATGGCTGCAGGGCGGCGGGGACAGCCGGGCGGGCGTCGGACAAGCCCGCGGGCGGCGACCAGGCTGCGGCCGCCCCGCCCCGCCCCGCCCCTCCCGCGCGCGCCCCCACCGCGCTCCCCCTCCCCCGACCGCGCCGCCGCCTCCGATTGGCTGGGCGGGCGCGCGCTCGCTGCTTTGGGCCCAATGACGGCCCGCGGAGGGCTCACCGGAAGTGAGATTAAGCGCCCCCCTCGAGCCGGCGCCCCAGGAGGCGCCCCAGCCCGCGGCCCGCGGCCCGCGGGAGCGCGCGTCCGCGCCTGCGCACAGGCCCCGCCCAGAGCGCCGCGCCCCGCCCCCCGGGAGAGGCAGGGAGGGGCCAGAGAGACCTCAGGGTCCGCCTGTGGCCCTGTGCCCCGCGAGCCCCCCAGGAGCACTTATTGTCCCCCTGTATCTCCCGGGCCTCTGCGCGTCCCCGACCCCCCAGTCCTACGCCTCCTCAGAATCTCCCCGCGCCCCCGCGCACTCCGCGTGTCCCCCGGCGCCCTCCAGTCCCATGCCGGCCCCGGGTCCTCCGCACCGACTCCTAGACCACCGGACCCCCGCGCCTCTCGTGTCCCCCGGAGACTTGCCCACCCTGCGAACTCTCTTTGTCCCCCCACCGTCTCCTTGTACCCTCCCCCCGCGCCGACTCCCTTGGCGGATCGCCCGGGTGGGGCGTGAAGTAGGAGGACCAGGGTCGCGGGTGGCACAGACCCATCAGCCCCCCCCAAGGAGTTCCTCCCTGCGGGCGCACTGGGGCTCCACACAGGCTCAGTGTGCAGATTGGTCCTCCATAAATCCCCTCTGGAGTGTCCTCTTTCTGCCTGAGCCTCCTTATTATCCAGCAATGCCCTTTCTGCGGTTTTTACACGTGACAATGGAGAACAAATGTCTGGGGGCAGGGGTGGCTCCTGGCCATGGGGCTCACAGTGAACTTGGGGATCCAGGCAAGTAGGAGGCAATGACCAGAGCTACCTATTGGGCCCATGGGGCAGGGAAGGTCAGAAAAGGCCCTAGAAAAGAACAACTAGTTTTGGGGGCCCAAGGAGGGGTCCCCTCCCCCCATCCTTTTGGCGGTGGTTCTGATCAGTCACCAGATCCTGCTGCTGAGATTTAGGAAAAGCTTTTCTGGCATCTCTTCTGTTTCTTTGTAGCCACAGTATTCACAGTTGCTTTTCTCTCTAGTTGCTGTCTGTGTCTTGTTGTCTACTGAAAGAAGCCCAGCCCAAGCAAACGGACTTTCTTCCCTCACCCTTGGGGTTTACCATCCAGCGCCCCGTTAGCTCTTTCTCCTGCAGAGGACCCCATGCTGGCTCCCTCCTTTGTAAGAGCTCAGCCTCCAGCTCTGACTCCCTATCTGGAGCTGCAAACAGCTGTGGCAGCTTAAAGCCAGGGTGGCATTTTGGAGAGAACAAGAGAATCTGTGTTTCCCACATGTTCCTGCGCCTTTGGGGTGGTACAGCTGAAAGCCACGCGGGGCTGTCTGTCCTCGGCCAGCTGACTGGGTATTGTCTTACATCGCTGCTCCTGCCATGCAGAGTGCCTGTGGGTCTCATACCTCTGAGATGGGGGGAGGGAGATGTCCGGAGAACGGGCACCAGCCCCCTGTGAGTACAGGGGCCCAGTGACCTCGGCATTTGGCGTGCTGCAGTGCCGGACGGAGAGAGGTGCGGTGGCATCAGATGAATGGGCCACCTGACACTTTGTGTCTGTGTGTGCTGGGATCTCACCCAGGAGAGGAGTATACCTGGGGGTCAAGTGAGGAGATGTGGGGTGACTAAGCCGTACACAAGGGGGCTTGACACCAGCTGCCTGTACCATGGAGCTGTGCCCCTCCTTGGTACCAGGGACCACTGTGAACCCTTCATGGACTGGACAGCCCTGTTCCATCCCCAATTCACAGATGAGGAAACTGAGGCACCCAAGGGTATGCAACCCCTAAGGGGAGGGGCCCGGGTGTGGGCTCACACAGTCTGGTCCAGAGCTGTCCCGATAAGCCGACAGTGGAAATGCTTAAATCTTTCTGCAAGGCAGGGAGGCAGAGACTGAAAACAGGCTGTGTGCTCTGTACCTGTGACTCTGTTTTTATTTGTTCCTTTTTTAAGGTAGGACCATGTGGACACCACAATGTTAGTGGTGCTGAGATGGAGTGGACAGGTATCACTTTGTGATCAGTCACCTTTTTGGCCAGAACCTCTTCCATGCATTGCCACCCTCTGTGTTTGAAAATGACTCTGCACTGTGTGTCCCAGGATGAGTGCCCTGAAAGCTGGGAGGATGCCCCTCCAAATGGTACAGGGTGACACATACTCCCCCCCGACCCCGCAAATGTTTGGAGGACATCTGTTCTTTCTGATGGCTGTTTCTTTAGAACAGGAACTTGGTTAAAGAGGCCCCTCTCTGGACAACTGGTGTGGCACGGTTGGGGATGAAGCTGGAGGAGAGGGTTTGTCTGGAGCACTGAGGTCCCTGGAGGGCACCCTGAAATCCTTTGCTGAGGACCTGATAGTGCGCCACCTGCCTGCCAAGTTTTTCAAACGCATTAAGGCCTCAGCTTTCCAAACGGGGCGGTAGGACTGCCGCTGTGTTGAAGCCCCCCGACTCCCGGAAGACGGGACGAGGTGGAGGCTGGCGGCTCCTTCCCTGCGATCCCACCCATCGTCGCTGGGGGCCCGTGCGCCTTCAATTCCGGGCTCTCGCTTTTCTACTGGGGCGCTCTGGACCTCCGGCTCTTTGGAAACTCATTCGTCTGTGCAGCCCGAGTTAAATCCCCCCAGGCGTGGGAGGCGATGCAGCACCAGGCAGGGCGGCCCCTGACGGCAAGAAGCTCCCCTCCGGGCGCGGACACCGCGGGGCTCCCTCCGGCAGGAGCCTCGGTGCGCGTCTTCCCGCGCCTGGAGCGCAGCGGGCTGGGGCGCGCCAAGTCGGGGGAGGCTGGTGTGCTCCTCCGCCCTGTGGCCTTTGGAGCGGCTCCAGCCGGTCAGGTGAGTGGCCAAGGCCTCCTGCAGGACGCAGACACCCGTTCAGCTGGGTGGTTCCAGCCTGCTCCAGCCCGCAGCTCGGCGGCATCTTCTCTTGCTAGGGCGGTGCTGGGGGAGAGGCGCAGGCGCGGAGCGAGACTCTGGCCGGCCCACGCTCCTGGCAGAAACCCCTGGATGTGACCTATGCCCCATCCACTCCTGTGGGTGGAAGATGTGGTGTGGCTGAGGCACCATCACTGAAGTAGGGATGGGAACTCTTCACGGGAGCCCCAGCAGATGACCAGCAGTGGCCCGGGAGGCAGTCCTCTTACAGGGGAAGAACAGCTGTGACCTCCCAGGGCAGGGCAGGTGCGCTGGGAATGCTGTGAGCGGAAGTCTGTGTCTGAGATGCTCCCGGAAGCTGCAACAGGATTGCGGGCATCTGGCACCAGAGCCGCAGGGGTGGGTGGGCTCAGCTTGAGGGCGGCGTCAACGCTCCTTCTGTTGATACTCAACATAGGGTTAGAGGTTCAGACACTTAGGATGCCTGCCTGTCTTATTCACCTGTCCACCCCGGCTGAGCTTCGTAAGCCAGGATGGCATCCAGCATCTGTCTCCCTGGGATGCCCTCTAAGTGGCTGGCAGGGAGCAGGTGCCCCACTGATCCCTACCGTTGACTGACTGCGAAAGAAGCTAGAAATTCCATCGGGAGCTGCCCAGTGAAAACGTCCCGGGTGACCCTTACAGAGCTGAGTGGAAAGGTTCAGACATTTGTTCATTTCATAAATGACAATCAGGCTAGTGTCCAACCCTAGGAGCACAGGAAAGAAAAAGCAGAACCTGGTTCTCACCCCCGTGGAGCATACATTCTCCCGGGGAGAGGATATGAACGGGTCAACCAACACACAAAAACATTGTACTTTCCAATAACGGGTGTTGGGACTGAGAGAGCGTGGGCAGGGAGGTGACGTGGGGCTGAGGACGGAAGGACAGTGAGGTGCCAGTTGGGGGGAGGGCAGTGCCGGCCTGGGAGCTCCCTAGAATGCTGTCTGCTGGGCTCAGGCGCTGGAGGGCTGGAGTGTCCCCAGGAGTTTAGGGCGGGCCTGCCCTCAGCCAGCTGAGTGTTACTGAACAACAGAGAACAGAGACTGAGGACCACGGGCAAAGGCACAGCGGGGTGTTTACAGAGGGGCCAACGGCACGTCATCCAGTGTGCTGGGGGCACAGAACAGAGTACGGGGAAAGGAACCACAAGCCAACCATCTGGAGAGGTCTGCACAGGGGCTCATCTCGGCAGCCTTTTTCTATGCATACCCATACTTTTTAAAAAAATCTGGGTGGAAGTACAAATACTGTATTTTTTTTTCACCTAACAGCGCACTATGAGCATTTTGCTGTATCCTTAAATGTTTTTCTGGAGTGTGGTCTTCAACGGCCTTTTGGTGTTCTGTGATGTGGATATGGTACAATCTGTTTACCCAGATGTCCATTTGCGGGCATTTAGACCAACATCATATATGTGGTAAAGCGTTAGTGGCATCCCATTAAAATGGTCAGTTAGTCTTTAAGACGGTAGTAAGGGCTAATGTTTTAGTGGGAGGAAGGAAGAGGTTACACTGTCATTATGAATAGAATTTGGTTATATCCTGAGAAAATGCAAGAGAAGAACCTGGAAGAGTGCTGTAACTAAGCAGAAGTGAGACTGTTACAGGTTGTAAGATACAAAGGGATGGTCCACCCCTGAAACAGCAAACAATAAAACAAAATACCTCTCGTGGCAGAGAGAGCTAGTTGGCCCCAACATCTGTTCTCTCTCTTCCAGAGGGACGGAGCTCTTGATGTGGGGCTGGACACAGGAGGAGAGATCCCCTTTTCCAGCTTTGGGAGCGTACAGCTGGGTTGTAAAGGAACATTTGCCTGTGCGGACAGCGATGCCGTGTGAGGAGTCTTCTCTGCGAGGGGACTCATCAAGTGCTCCCCACAAGCAGACGGGCCCCAAATGGTCAGTGCAGGGGGCTCGTAGGTAATTTTGTGTTGACCCGATGGCCACAGGTGCCCAGATTAAGCACTGTTTCTGGGTGTGTGTGAGGGTGTTACTGGATGAGGTCAGCACTTGGACAGGTGGACCAGTAACACAGGTGACCCTCCCCAGTGCAGGTGACCCCCCAGTACAGGTGGGCCTCATCCATCCGCTGAGGGTCTGAATAGAACAGAAGGTGGAGGAAGGAGGGATTTGCCCTTTTGCACCTGCCTCACCATCGAGCTGGTCCCGTCTCATCTCCTGTCCTCAGATGGGAGTGATGCCATCGGCTCCCCAGGTTCTCAGGCCCTCGGACTTGGGATGAATCACACCACCTGCTCCCTGGGTCCCCAGCCTGTGGACGGCAGCTCGTGGGACTCCTCAGCCTCCGTGACCGCATGAGCCGACTCCTCATAATAAAGCTCCCTGTCGGGGTACGTCCTATTCGTCTGTGTCCCTGGAGAACCCTTAGTACTACAAGGAGCTTGAAAAACTGCTGCTAACGTTCAACTGGAAGAATAAACAAGTGGTCGTACCCGTGAGATGGGGTGACTGCGGTACCCTGTCTTCTCACTTGTGAGATGGGGTGACTATAGTGCCCACGCTGCCTTGTCGTGGGGTCAGCCACAGGGGTGGGTGTAAACGTGCGGAGCTGCTGCCCGGAAGGCCCCGGAGAAATGGGCAGTGTTGTGATCATCACTGCTACCACGCTTCGGAGGAGGAAGGGGAGGTGTCCTAACCAACTGTCTCATGAGATGACAGGGACCGAAGCCATGACTGCCACTGCAAGAATCCAAGAGGTGATCAGTAGCACAGAACAGGTAAGAGGAAGGCTCTTCTCAAGGCTGCTTGCCAGAAAATCAGGTGTGAGCCTCCCTCGTGCAAAACACCTACGCGAAACCCAGGTGGACGACACAGTTAAGCGTCAAATACGGCAAAGCCACCTCTGGACTTGAGGGGACTTTCTGAGCACAGAAACACTCTAGGAAGTCACGGGCTGATAGCCGGCGGTGTCTGGGTACCTGGAGATGCCCACTGTCTCCGAAGCCAAAAATCCACCGTCAGCAAAGTTAAAAGGGAGAAAGGGGCTTCCCTGGTGGCGCAGTGGTTGAGAATCTGCCTGCCAATGCAGCAGGGGACACGGGTTCGAGCCCTGGTCCGGGAAGATCCCACATGCCACGGAGCGACTAGGCCCATGAGCCACAATTACTGAGCCTGCGCGTCTGGAGCCTGTGCTCCACAACAAGAGAGGCCGCGATAGTGAGAGGCCTGCGCACTGCGATGAAGAGTGGCCCCCGCTTGCCACAACTAGAGAAAGCCCTCGCACAGAAACGAAGACCCAACACAGCCATAAATTAATTAATTAATTAATTTTTTTAAAAAAAGGGAGAAGGATGTCTGGAATGTATGTCGTAGGCCAAGGGTGGTAACCTGGTTACCTAATGACCACCTACAAATGGATAGGAGCGATGCAGACAGGGAAAGGGCATTCCAGAAGACCGGTAGACAGAGGTGGGTTGGCCGGCAGTCATGGGAATCGAATTCCCACGTACAGAGACACCCGTTTTGCCCTGAGAGTTTGAGGATCTAACACTGGGATCCCTGCGTTGGCGCTGGCAGGGAACGGGTGCCGGAGCACCGGAGGGGCTGAATCAGGCCCCCTCTGGGGGAACCAGAGGAGGAGGGGTCAGGAGCACAGGACCCCGCAGGTGGCACTGCCCTGCAGCCACACTGCGGGAGGTTCCTGAGGTCACCTCTGACCTGTGGGAGCCGTGTAGGCCCGGGGCCGGGCCAGCGGGGCTTCTCAGAGTGAAGCCTGGAATCAAGTCCAGGGTCGCAGAGCCGGGGGAGGTCAGGCCGGCCACCGCACAGCCACCCCTTGGAGCATACCCCTGTGCGCAATGGTAGGTTAGGACACGCCTAAAAATACAATCCTTTCTGCTTACAAAATGTGTGTGTAAGTGCATGTACATGTAAAATATATATTTACATGTAAGTGATTATACGTGTAGAAGACCTATTTTCAAAGTACAAGGAAAATACGGAAGGTTAAAAATGAATCCAAAGTGTTAAGAAATTATCTCTTTGGCAGGAATTCAGTTGATCGAACTTTTCTTTTTGCTTCTCTTTATCTCATATTTTCTCTATGATGAATATGTATTAATTGTGCCACAAAAATAAAGGAAAAGAATAGCAGCTTCTGTGGTCAAATGGCACGGGCGGCCTGTGGAACATAAAGATGCCAGTAAAATGGGTGATTGTGCAGCTTTAACAGCATGGAGAAAGCCCACCGCACGTGACTGTGTGAGAATATCAGGGCGTGTAGCTGAACAGACAGCACACCTGGGGTCAGGATAACGCGTAGGAGCCCTCCTGCCTCTTACTGGGGGTTGTTCTGGCCCCTGAGTGTAAGGGGCACCTTTGTAGTTACATTTTAATACTTTTCTGTGTTCCCCACAATGGAAATTGTGTCACAATAAGTCAGTACAAGAGTTAAGCGTTGGAAAAGAAAACAGCAAGGCCCTAATACAGAAATCAACAGAGGACATTCCTGGATAATTCACAAAAGGTGGAACACCATGGTGGCAGCGCCCGTGAATCAATGTTCGACCTCAGTGCTGTTCAGATTAACACAGGAATGATTTCTGGCTTTCCTTAGAATTTTCTTTGTTTTTCTAATGTTTTACAATTAGCAAACATGTTTTTGATACTTGAAAGCAACATTATTTCTCAAGCAGAAGAAATAAAGTCCGGCCAGTGGAGGGTGGGCCCCGAATGCCGGGCTTTGTGCAGTTTTAAGCAAAAAGACACCTGAGTGACACAGCATTTTTCAAATATTGGTGTTGGTCACGTGGCACACGGGACAGGGACATCTGGGGCACCAGGGGGGCACTGCCACTGCCGGGGGTGGGCCTAGCTGGCTGCTGAGAGCCACGGGTAGGTGGGCCTGGGAACGACCTGGTGACCACTTGGGTTTGGGGCAGAGGGGAAGAGAGGAGTAAAAACCAGCTCAGGCTTGGAAACTGACAGTCTCCCAGGAGAACGAGCAAAATTCCTGAGGGGGAGATGCAGTACAGAAAGCAAAACAAACACACAAAGAAAAAACGGGAGAGTGTCTGGGATGCGGAACGGTCGGGTGGGGAGCCTGGCCCTGTGTTGTGCGCTGCAAAGGGACACTGAATCACACAGACACAGCACACCGCCCAGGACACTTCAGGCACTGCGAACTAGTGAGAGTCCCCTGACAGGTCTGTCAAGGGGTAACTTTAGCTGGGACGGGGAGGAATTCACTGGAGGCACAGCGAGTGGCACACGCACCCCAAGGGCCACCTGCATGACGTGGAGGGCGGGCGTGAGCTTTGCGTGGATGAGCCAGCCCAGAGGAGAGCGGGGGCAGGGTGGTCCTCATCCAAGGAGGAAAACTTACCCATCCAGTGAATAGCTAGTAGGCCTCTTCCCCTTTGGGGAAGATTATGTGTTTGTACATAATATTAAATTTTGCAGTAGGCTGGGGGTTTGCAAAAACAGGTTCAGCTAAAAAAAAAAAAAAAAATCCAGCTATTCTACTAACATTGCATGCCGATTTCTCTCATCCAGTATGACCCTGGCGCCGGGGCTGTGTCACCGCTGTGCTGTCCCGTCCCCAGGCCCTTTCCTTCTTGGGACATGTATTGGAGTCATGGGGGTCAGCCAGGGCTTGGAGACGTGAGGACATCCAGGGGACCCTGGGCTTTGACCTTGGGGTACACTCCCCAAGGAGGCCTGGTGCGACATTCCTCTCTCAGATCCTCTGGACCCGGAGTGTGCACCTGATGGGGGCCCTCAGTGTGGCCCCAGGAACAGTCAGGGGAGGCGACACCGTGGCTGTAGGCGGCCTCAGAGCCGGAGAGTGTAGCACCCACGGCGTCCTTAGATTCTTCGTTTGTGCCAAGTCCAAGCCTTATTAACTTGGTCTTGACGACTGTCTTGCACTGGTGCGGATGGGGTGATTCCAGGCTTGCTAAACTGTACACTGCTGGCCGTTGCTCTCCCTGGCCCATCTCGGCACGTCCCCAGGTGAAGGTCCTCCTGACCATCGAGGAGGCACCTTCTCTGAGCAGGTGGAACCAGGAGAGGCTCCGTCCCCAAAAGGCAGCAGCCGCAGCCACGCTCCTCCTCCCGGCGATGCTGTCTCCGAGGACATTCCAGATGTCTGGCGTTCAGGAGCGGTCCGGCGGCCGCAGAACTCAGGCGTGGCAGGAGCTGTAGAAAGGGGTCAGGCCCCCGTCACCCCGTCCACGGGAGGAACCAGAGAGATGCAGGCGGGGCAGGTGGCCCGCTACACCAGGGACCTCTCCTGCCCCTGGTGGAGGTGGGAGCCTGTGACCCACTGTGCGTCGGCCCAGGAGGTGGGACACGAGGGCGCCGGTCCATGGCTTCTGTGGCGGAAGATGGACTGCCCCCCCCCCCCCGCCCAGTGGCACATGATGAGGGTGGGCGGAACAGACAGAGACAGGGGTCTGCGATCGTCACTGCTGTCTGTAGCACATACGCCATTTCCCCTGCTGTGCCCCCACGGCCCCCGCCAATGCTGGGATAGAGGTGCCATCACCTCTGCTACGCAGACGAGGAGATAGAAACTTGGAGACCTCGCCCACGGGCACTGAGCTGCTGATTTTCAGGTGAGGTGATGGAAGCTTGCGTGCCCAGCCCGGTCCTCTCACCTGCGCTGACTGCCACACGTGGGGAAGTGTTGTAAATGTGTTAGGACCAGGGTTATTGTCCTCCTTAATCAACAGAAACTGATCAGAGGCCAGACAAGAAATTCACGCGAGGCTTTACTGGGGCCCCTGCTGCAGCCGGGGGGAGCGAGAAGTATCAGGCTCCCTTGCTTGCTCCCCGAGGTAGGGCGAGCTGGTTCCTTATAAGGGGTAAGGATAGGGGCGTGTCCAGGGGTCAGGCTGGAGGGGCGGCTGAGGTAGTTTGCCTACCCTTAGGCGGCACTGTGTGCAGCGGGCATGCGCAGTCCCCTGCTTTTGCTCTGGGCTCTTCAGAAGCATCAGCTGGGCTTTTTGGTCTTTTTGTATCTTGTTGTCCATAATTTGCCCCAGCTGTTTGCAGGCACGCATTTATTTTCAGTCCCTTATAGTTTCTTTGTACTTTGTTGCTGGAGGAGAGGTGTGTCCAGGTGCAAGCCCTGCAGCAAAGGGTCCCAGGTCCCAGCCCGTCTCAAATGTACCTGAGATTTGTTTTAATCAGGTGTGGTAAGGTGACAGACACAGAGACAACTGCCTTTGAAAGAAGGTGCCCGAAAAGCAGGAAGACAGAGAACCCTACAAAGCCTGGAGTAAAGCTTGGAATCCTATCAGCGCCTGATTGCATCAAGGTATGGGACGCCCCCACCTGTGTGACTGACGGAAGGAAAATAAATTCTCTCTGAATAACAAAAACATCTCCGAGCCTCACAGTTTTTCTTTACAATGATCATCATTTATTCCAAAATTACCAGGTGTGCCAGGAAACGATTTCACATAAGCCAAGAAAAATGATAGACATAAATCCATAGGTCACCAATATTGGAATGATTAGAATGAACCTTACAATGTGATTTATATGTTCAAGAAAATAAATTTTAAAAAATGGAGAACTTCATCAGAGAATTGAAATCTAAAGAAAAATAATCATGAAAATTCTAGAACTGAAATATGAAATAGCTGAAATGAACAACAGAAGAGATGGTTTCAAAAGCAGATTACACACAGCAGAAAAGAGGATTAGTGAAACAGAAATTACGTAAGTAGAAAATACCCAGATGGAAACAAGGAGGGGAAAAAAGAAGTAAAATATAGAGTATAGTACGAGGAACGTGAGCAATGGAATAGATGCTTTTAAAAGCAGATTACACAGAGCAGAAGAGAGGATTAGTGAAATGGAAATTACTTAAGTAGAAAATACCCAGATGGAAACAAGAAGGAGAAAAAAAATGTGTAAAAATACAGAGGCATATAGGACATAGCAAAAATCTAACATGGGTGTAATTGGAATCCTAGAAAGAGATTTAAAAATTTTAAAAGCATCCAGGAAAAAAATTGTAGCTTAGCTTCAAAGTGCAACAAAACATAAAAAAACAGACTTTTTCAACAGAAATGACGCAAAGAAGACCATGGAATGAGCCTTGAAATTACTGAAGGGAAAGGACTGACAGCTTCCAATTCTATCTTGGTTGCCCGCAGCGTGGCCACTCCCGCGGGGCCCTGTCCCCTCTCCAGCCGCCCAGCTGCTCCCATCTGCGCCTCATCACCGAGGGCAGCGGCCAGGCTACAGGGTCCCTCGTGTGTTCTACACTCATCAAGCCCCCCACACCCTCTCATACCCCCACCTCGGGCGTCCACACCGAGGATTCCTGCAGCTGGGCAGGTCCCCAGCCAGGGTGAGGGGCGGGCTCCCTCCTCCAGGAGCCCCCATCTCTCCTCACAAGACCCCAGGGTCGACCCCCACTCCTCTCCCCGAGGGATGGGGAGGAGAAAAGCCACCTGCCCTCAGGACTCCCTGCAAGGAAGGCAGGTGTCTCTCCAGCCCCCGCCCCCCCGGCCTGCAGCCTGAACCCGGGCCTCGGCCTCGGGAGGGAGGCGCCCTCCAGCCTGGCGCTCCAGGTGGGGCCTGGGAGCCCACTGCTCTGACTCGGGGGCCCAGCTGGCTGGGGAGCCCCACCCCACGCCCGGGCAGCCTCTCCTCCTTCCCTCTATCGGGTGACAGGGCAGCCTCTCCTCCTTCCCTCTATCGGGTGACAGGTGCGGGAGGGAGACAGCCGTCCAGCGTCCTCCGCATCTGCTCGTCCGGGGCTGGCCTGGCTCTCTGTTCTGGACACTTCCCTCCTCTGTGTGGGTCGTGAGGCACTCTCGGGGCCCCCGGACCCCGGGTCTCTCCCGCGCCGGCTGCAGCGGGGTCCCCGCGCCGGTCACCATCCCTCGGAAGCCTGCAGGGGTCTGGGCGCCCGGGGTGGCGCTGGACGTCTGGTGCCCCGTGCGCGTGTCAGGTCGGGTCAGGGGGGCGGCCGGCGGCGCTTTTAAATATGTTGTGAGTCTTCCCCCCTCGGGTGTGGGCCGGACGCCCAGGTGGAGCTGTTGCAGCGACGGCACTGGCAGGTCAGTCATCCAAGCCTCGCAGCTTCTGTCCTGCGGGTCCCGGCCCCCCTGTGAGGACGCTGTGGGGGCCGCCGGGCGAGGCGCTCAGGCCCCACCAGGAGCCACGTGGGGGAGCTTGGAGGCAGAGCCCCTGGTTCCGGCCAGGTCTTCAGAGGACGCGGCCCTGGCCGACACTTTGACCGTGGCCTCGGGAGACCCCGGGCCAGGACTGTCCCGCGAAGCCGCTCCCAGACCCCTGACCCACAGAAACTGTGAGATGATAAAGGTTTGTCATTTTAAGCTGCTAACTTTTGTGGTTATTTGTTAGGCAGCAATTGATAATTAGCATACAAAAAGTTGGCCAAAATGTGGAACAGTATTGAACTATGAGACAGTAATTTCATGGGACAATTTTGGGGATCAATTTGCCCATGTATAGTGTGTTGAGTGTAGGAATACTCTGCGCTCCAGGGATGCCCCTTGGGTCTTCCTTGGGGAACATCCATGTGTGCATGGGGGCACGAAGACAAGGGTCATCACTGCAGCAACCTCTGTTTCCTCAGCATGAGACCGGTGACCAAAATTCTGCTCTGTCCTTCCAACAGAAGACTATGTTGTCCTGACCATACGTGCACTGTCTTCTAGCTTAACCGGCTCGACTGCCCACGCCCTGCGGTGAGGGCGGCCACCTGCAGGGGGAGGCGATGATGAGCCACACAGCGAGGGGGCTCAGAGGCCAGGCACCCCCCCCACCCCGTCATGACAGAGACCCACTGCAGATTTACGATACCCTCTTGTATCTCATTCTAGGAGTCTTGCAGTTCTGTTTCTACATTCAGCATTTAATGCCATTTGGGATTTATTTTTAGAACAGGGTGAGGTTGGGGCTCAATTTACCCTTTTCCTCCTCTAAACGGAAACCCCAACCCCACTGAAAAGTCTGTCTTGTCCACAATGATTGAGCCCCCCTAAATTTCCGTGTATAGTTGGGTTTGTTTCTGGACTCCTGGTTTTATTCCACTTGTCCATTTGTCCCTGTACAAATACCACGTGATTTAATGGATGTAATTTGATATAATATTTTGATATACAGAAGGGCAATTTTCCTCTTCTTTTAGAATTTTCTTTTTTTTTTAAAATAAATTTATTTATTTTTGGCTGCGTTGGGTCTTCATTGCTGCGCGTGGGCTTCCTCTAGTTTTGGCGAGCGGGGGCTACTCTTCGTTGTGGTGCATGGGTTTCTCATTGCAGTAGCTTCTCTTGTTGTGGAGCACAGGCTCTAGGCGCGCAGGCTTCAGTAGTTGTGGCACATGGGCTCAGTAGTTGTGGCTCGCGGGTTCTAGAGCACAGGCCCGGTAGTTGTGGCTCACGGACTTAGTTGCTCCGCGGCATGTGCGATCTTCCCGGACCAGGGCTCGAACCCGTGTTCCCTGCATTGGCAGGCGGATTCTTAACCACTGCGCCACCAGGGAAGTCCTTTTCAGAATTTTCTTGACTGTTCTTGTGCAGTATCTCTTCCAGATGACTTTAGGGTCAGCTTATCAAGTTACTTGAAAATCCTGTTGACATTTTGGTGGGGATTAAATCGACTTTACAAACTGACTCGTGAAGATTTTAAGTATTTACAACATTGCTTTCAAATGGGAATAAGGCATTTTCTGATTCAGTCAGAGCTCCTGTCAGTCCTACAGTCAAGGTTTAAGAGTTTTTAAAAAACCTGGTCTTGGGAGTTTCCTGTTGGCCTAGCGGTTAGGATTCCGGATTTTCACTGCTGCGACCCGGGTTCAGTCCCTGTGACTGAGATCCCGCAAGCCGCGCGGCCAAAAAGAAAAAAAAAAAGTGATCTTGCACATTTCTTTTCAGGCTCATTCCCGGGGACCGCATGGGTGTTTCCGCGACTGTGAATGGCATCTGAAGATAACTGAGGGCGCGGGTGAGAGGGACACAGAAGCGTGATGACACCGGTAACCACAGGTGGCACAAGTGACTGTCAGGGGGTGGGGAGACACGGGGGAGGCCACACAACAGGGAGCGGGGTTGCATGGGGGCGTAGGGCCGCGGAGCCTGCCCCCAAGGCCGGAGGGAGGAGCAGGCAGCCCCGGGCGGCCCCGGGCGGTCCCGGGCGAGGGTTTCCACCCTCAACCTGAGCCAATCCGTCGCTGAGCTCTGCTTCTCAGACCCCGCCTGAGGCCCCGCCCACAACAAGGTACGCCCACAGCCCCTGGTCCCGCCCATAAGGCCCTCAGGTTCCGCCCACCATTCCCGTGCTCTCGCTCCTCAGGCCCCGCCCACAAGCCACGGTCCCGCCCGTCTGGCCCCGCCCCCGCAGGCCGCTCAGCTCTTCCTCCTGCTGCTGGCGCGCTGCCGTTGCGGCCTGTTGGTCCCAAGTTCCGAGACCTGGTGGCTGCGTCCCGGCCCGGAGGTCGCGGGTTCGAGTAGTCGCGTCTTCGCCGCGGCCCCGGAGCCCGTGCTCGTTCCACGGGGCGCGACCGTGGCGGGCGGCGCCGTCCCGGCTCGCGCGGCGAATCTGCCGCTGCGAATCGGCGGGCTCGGCGGCGGCGGCCTCGCGAGAGTCTGGGCGGCGCGGACGCGGCTGCGGACGGGCCCGGCGGAGGCGCGGGCCGGCGGGCTGACTGGGACCGGGGCCGGCGGGCGGGGGCCCGGCCCGGAGCCGCCGGCATGACTGGCCGCGTGTGCCGCGGCTGCGGCGGCACCGACATCGAGCTGGACGCGGCGCGCGGCGACGCCGTGTGCACAGGCTGCGGCTCGGTGCTCGAGGACAACATCATCGTGTCCGAGGTGCAGTTCGTGGAGAACAGCGGCGGAGGCTCATCGGCCGTGGGCCAGTTCGTGTCGCTGGACGGTGGGTCCCGACGGGGCTGGCGGGGCGGGGGACCGGGTGGCCCGTGGCCTCCGTGCGTGTGCGGTTCTGGCTTTAGTAACGGAACTTACCGGAACAGGGGACAGGATGCGGCCTGGGGTCGGGGTCGTGGCCCATCCCCCTCAGTCAGCGCAGTCCCTTCGCTCCTTGGGGGGACAGTTGTTTGAATCTGGGGGTCGGGGACGTCAGCGCGTCCCCCCTCTCAGTCATCACAGTCGATTCAGCTCTTTTCGGGTTGCAGTTGTATGAATTTAAACACATTTGGATTCGAGTAACACCACAGCGAGGATAGAGTTCCACAGCCCCACGCCTCCCCGCAGCGGCAGCTGCCCTCCGTCCCTGCAGTCTTGTTTTTCAGGAATGCCGCGTAAATGGAACCAGCCCGTGGGCCACCTTCAGAGACTGGCATCTGTCGCTCAGCCCTGTGCCTTTGGGATTCGCCCAGGCTGTTGCGAGGATCTGGCCTCCTTCCTGTGCACGGCCCACGATTTGCTGAAGGACCTTTGGTTTGTTTCCAGTTGGGGGTGATGATGAATAGAGCTGCTAAAAACTTCGTGGATGGCTTCTTCCGTGGACATAGGTTTTCATTTCTCTAGGGTGGTTACCCAGGAGTGGATGGTAGCTGTATGTTTAACTTTATAACAAACCACTAAACAGATTTTCAATGTGGCTGCACCATTTTGCATTCTCACTAATTGCTTCACCAGAACTTGGTGTTGTCTCTGTATTTATGTGTATTTTGGTTGTGTTTTTAGTGTGTTGTGGTGCCTCATCTCCGTGTTAATGCATTTTCCTAATGCATAGTGATGTTAAACAGCTTTTAATGTGCTTATTTGCCATCCCTTAATCCCCCTTGCTGAAATGTCTGTTCAAGTAGTTTTTTGCTCATTTTTTATTCAGGTTGTTTGTTTTCTTACTGTTGAGTTTTGAGCATTCTTTAAATATTGTAGTTACAAGTCCTTTGTTAGATATGTGATTTGCAGAGCAGAAGTTTAAAATTTTGATTAAAAGTTTTAAAATTTGATGCAGTCCACTTTATTGATTTTTTTTTTCTTTCATAGATTGTGCTTTTGTTGCAGAGCATGGGCTCTAGGCACGTGGGCTTCAGTAGTTGTGGCTCGCGGGCTCTAGAGCACAGGCTCAGTAGTTGTGGCACACGGGCTTAGTTGCTCTGTGGCATGTGGGATCTTCCGGGACCAGGGCTCAAACCCGAGTCCCCTGTATTGGCAGGTGGATTCTTAACCACTGCGCCACCAGGGAGGCACCCTAGAGTGAGTCTTGAAATGAGATGTGATTCCTCCAGCTTTGCTCTTCCTTTTCAGAATTGTTTTAGTTATTGTAGTTCCCTTCCCTTTTCATTCAAGTTTAGAATAAGTTTGTGTATATTTACAAAAAATCTTGCTGGGGCTTTGACTGGAATTGCATTAAATCTCTTGATAAATTTGGAGAGATTTGACATTTTTACTATATTGTGTCTTCCAATCCATGAGCACAGATTTGTCTCTCCATTCATTAGGTTTCCTTTGATCTTCCATCATGATTTGTAGTTTTCAGCATATAGCTCCTGTACATATTTTAGATGTTTACCTAAGACCCAAATAGAGCTATTGTAAATAGTATTTTTCAAAAATTCAGTTTTCAATTGTTCATGGCTGGCATATAGAAATATGGTTGATTTCTGTCATTGGCCTGTTTCCTGTGACCTTGCTAAACTTATTAGTTCTAGGAGTTTTTTTTAAAATAGATTCCTTGGGACTCTTGATGTAGACAATCATATTATCTATAAATAGGGGCTGTTTTCTTTCTTTTGTTTCTGTTTCTTGCTTTTGAGCAGGCATGCTTACCTTCTTCCCAGTCTTAGAGGGAAGCATTCACTCTCCTCCCACTCAATATGATGTTAGCTATAGGTTTTGTTTTTTTTTTAATATTTTATTTATTTATTTATTTATTTATTTATGGCTGTGTTGGGTCTTCGTTTCTGTGTGAGGGCTTTCTCCAGTTGCGGCAAGTGGGGGCCATTCTTCATCGCGGTGCGCGGGCCTCTCACCATCGCGGCCTCTCTTGTTGCGGAGCACAGGCTCCAGACGCGCAGGCTCAGTAATTGTGGCTCACGGGCCCAGTCGCTCCGCGGCATGTGGGATCTTCCCAGACCA
Organism: Eschrichtius robustus; assembly: GCF_028021215.1. NCBI lineage: Eukaryota > Metazoa > Chordata > Mammalia > Artiodactyla > Eschrichtiidae > Eschrichtius > Eschrichtius robustus. The sequence goes on from NC_090824.1 coordinate 724,164, forward strand.
GGGCTCGAACCCGCGTCCCCTGCATTGGCAGGCAGATTCTCAACCACTGCGCCACCAGGGAAGCCCTAGCTATAGGTTTTTGATACCTGTTCTTTATCAATAAAGTTGAGGAAGTTCTCTTTCCACTCCTAGTTCGCTGAAAGTTTTTAATCAAGAGTGGGTGATGAGGGCTTCCCTGGTGGCGCAGTGGTTGAGAATCTGCCTGCCAATGGCAGGGGACGCGGGTTCGAGCCCTGGTCTGGGAAGATCCCACATGCCGCGGAGCGACTGGGCCCGTGAGCCACAATTACTGAGCCTGCGCGTCTGGAGCCTGTGCTTCGCAACAAGAGAGGCCGCGATAGTGAGAGGCCCGCGCACCGCGATGAAGAGTGGCCCCCGCTTGCCACAACTAGAGAAAGCCCTAGCACAGAAACGAAGACCCAACACAGCCATAAATAAATAAATAAATAAATTTAAAAAAAAAAAGAGTGGGTGATGAGTTTTGTTTTTCTTCTTTGGTCTGTCAGTGTGGCTGGTTTTTGAATGTTCAACCTGCTTTGCATTCCTGGGGTAAACCCACTTGATCATGGGGTATTATTCTTTGTATGTGTTGCTAAATTAGATTTGTTAATATTTTGTTGGGGATTCTTACATTTATGTTAATGTGGTATATTAGTGTGCAGTTTTCTTGTAATGTCTTTGTCTGGTTTTGATATCAAGGTAATGCGCCTCCTGGAATGAGTTGGGAAATGTTCCCTTCTCTTCCGTTTTCTGGAAGGGATTGTGTAGAATTGGTGTTATTTCTCCCTTGACTGTTTGGTGGAATCTACTAATGTAGCTATCTGGGCCTGGAGGTTTCTTTTTTAGAAGTTTTTAATTACAGGTTCAGTTTCTTTAATAGTTATAGGTTTTATTTATATTTTAGAATATCTCTTTCATGTCGGGTGAGTTTGTCGTTTTGAGGATTTGGTCCATTTGATCTGAGTTGCTGAATTTATGCACGTAGAGCTTTTGGTACTATTCCCTTATTCTTTGGATGTCCGCAGGGTCTGTAGTGGTGTCTCGTTTCCCTTTCAGATATTGGTGTTTTGTGTCTTCTCTCTTTTTCCCTTTGTTTCTCCTGCTGGAAGTTTATCAAATTTTTTGATCTTTCCAAAGAACCAGTTTTGGGTTTCATTGCTTTTTTTCTCCTGTTTTCTGCGTGGCACACGTCTTTGTGTTCTTCCTGGGACTGCTGTGGCGGAGTCTCCCTGGCACTGTGTTTGCAGCTTTGTCACATGTTGCCACACTGCCCCCTCAGTCATCCAAGACTTTGATGCCTGTTGGGAAGAGAGTAACAACGGCAGGAAGAAGGAATAATCATCGTAGCTGACACTTAGGGTTTCCCGTGGGAGGCACCGTGCTGAGTGCACCCCTTGTACCTGATGACAGCCTGTCCTCCCTGCAGACGACAAAGCTGGGTGCAGAGGAGTCCTGGACGTGAGAGATGTGCTGCCACCTGTGGGCAGTGACGTTGGTCCCACTGCCTGTGAGCACAGGCTCAGAGCTGGGTGCCCGTTGGTGGTGTGATTTAAAGGTGGTATGAACCTGGGCTGGCTCTGTCTGGTGGGCTCACTCTCTGGAGGGTCCCCAGGGAAGCGCTGCAGGGGTTGTGGGTTCTCAGCTCCTGTATAGAGGGCGGAGAGGGAGGGGCGCCGCTGCCTCCAGCAGCCCCTCCCTCCCCTGGGTGGGTCCCTCCCAGACTCCTGGCCTCCTCCCTTCCCCGGCACAGCAGCAGCCATCCTGGTTGTCGGCTCTGGCTGCTGTCAGCCTCCCTGGTGCGGAGTGTGTGCCCAGCTGGCCCCCCAGCTCTTCCTTTGCTCCAGCCTCATCCTGGAAGCTGGGCCTGCTCTCTGGGGTGCCCTTGTGCAGGGCCCACGGCCGCTGTCTTTCCTAAGCGTTCTTGCTTACTCTTTGAGAAGGAGTGGTGGATGGCTGGCGCCGCAGTTCACTTGAGAATATGTAAATCAGACGTCAGGGCCCTGTGGCCAGCGGCCCTGTCACCAGCTGGGCTTCTGACTGTGACCCAGGCCCAGGGTCCAGAGGCGAAGGAGCCCAGACCCCTGGGTCCCCTGGTAGATGTTTGAGGACCGGCAAAGTGAGTCCAGCGTCCCAGGCTGGACTCGCAGAGTGGTGGCAGCTAGGGTGGTGCTGGGGACGCCTGGGCTGTGTCTTTCAGTTGATGGGCAGCTGGTGAGGGGATGGGCGTGGCTGAGAGAAGGGGTGGATGTGAGGACTGCAGAATGGCAAGGTGGTGAGCGGAGCCGGGGCAGCTGGGCCTTTGCAGGCCTGAGGAGGGTCCTGCCGGGTCATGGGGGAGGGGCTCACCAGAGCGTCAAGGAGCTCAGGGGCAGAGTAGGGCTTCCTGGCACAGGCCCACGCCAGCATCCTGTCCCTGGTGTCGGTGCTGAAGGTCTCGAGGACAGCAGGTCTTTCCCCTGGGTCTCCCCTGCAGTTGATGGCGCACGGTGAGCCTGCGGGCCCCTCCCAAGAGCTGTACGTGCTGCTCCCCAGGGTGAAGCCCGGAGGCAGAGGGAGCGCCTGCTGCCCTGGGTCCTTCCCTCCCTCTTCTGGGGCGCACCCCTGTGGGTTCCATGACCACAGCTTGTAATCGCTGCAAGCTTTGTCCCTGAAGTCAAGGTGTCTGTAAGTGCTAGTGTTCTCGTAGTTATGAGTAATGAGGTGCTTTCCATGCGTAACACGACGAGGAAGGTTCGGTGCCCAGCTCTGGCGGGGGTGGAGCCTCTCTTGCTCGCTGGGGCAGCTCCCTGGGTCCTAAAGAACAGCAGGCCCACCTGCCCTCTGCCTGGCTTGTGCCCTGCCCGGAGGGGGTTCTCTCAGGCACAGCCTACCAGGTGTCCTGGCCAAGCTCTAGTCCTGGAGTTTCGGAGGTTCTGCATCTCTGTTTCTATCTTGTGGCCCCTCAGAGCCCCACTGAGTTCCTGCTGGAAGGGACCTGCTCTCAGGAAATGGCTGAGTTTTGTCCTGGAGGCACTTGGGTGAGAGAGGACTGTTGTTCCTAAAATGTCATTTGCTGCTTTTATCACCTGCCATGCTGCATGCTGCATGGTTTCCATAATCAGACTTTTAATCGTGACAAAGCAGGCTCTTCAGTAGCTGTGTCTGGTTGAAAGAAGTTTACGCTGCTGCCGCTGTTTAGCTATTGATTCGCCGACGGCAAGAGGTCTGTGTCCAGCCACGTCCCCATGCCCGGGGCTCAGTGTGGACTTGCTGAGTGTCTTTCGGGTGCCTTAGGGGAGTTATGCCCACGTCCGAGCTCAGGTCGAGGGGCCACTGGATTTCTCTTCCGTCCTGGAACCGCCCAGCTGGACCTCGTGCAGTTGTCCCCCCTTAAGAGGAGTTCCACAGCGGTGACAGAAACCCCTCACTTTAAATAAAATGAATACAGACTTAGGAAAGGTTTTGCTTACCCATGTGGGAGGGATCTGTGAGTGAAATGGAGGACGGTGCTGTGTGCTGCTTTTCTGTTTGTGGTCTTGGGGTGTTGGTGTTGCTGGCTTTGTCCTCAGTGCTCAGAGTGGCCGAGAAGCCCCCCCCCCCCCAAGTTGCAGGGGTCAGGCCTTTGCACCTTCTTGCTTTTGCAGCCACAACTGGGAGGGGCACAGGTGCATCTGGGTGGAATTTCCGGCCCCTCCCCTGCTGTCCACAAGGGGGCAGTCTTGGCCCTGCTGCGCTGACAAAAACTGCAACCTTTACTTCTTAGATGTAGCTGGTGTATCTTGTTTGTTACAGGACCTTGTTATAGAAAATATAAAATGTTTTTAGAAGTAGAGGGAATAATATGAAGGGCATCTGAAAGACAAGTACAGCGTGCATTGATGGTTTTGGTCAGAGGTGGTACTCAAGCTTTCTTTCACGCTTCAGGGGACCCTAGCCCCGTGGTGTTAGCTGTTTGAGATTTGCTGAATAAGCACTTTTCATAGGCTCCACCACTGCTTTCCAGATGTTATCTACTGTAACCAAATCCCCAGTGGGTAGTATTTGTTGAATAAAAGAATATGCATCCATTTGGCAAGCAGGCTTTGACCTCCTGCCCCCTCCCTTCCCCCAGCTGGCTGGACCCAGTAAGGCACCTTCCTTGCCAGGACTTAGTCCCTGTTTCTCCTGGGAGCACGTGCGGGACTGAGGCTACGTACGAGGACCTTGGAGAACACCGGGGTGGTGTGTGTGAGTGTGCATGCTGACAGCAGGCATCGGGAGACAGCTCCCAGAGCAGGTGGGGCCGGAGCAGCCCCAGGAAGGGTGACTGGGGCCTTGGGGAGAGACAGGGAAGGACAGCACGGCAGCAGGAAATAGAGGTCCTGGAAGTGCAAGGGGGGCACGTGCAGAGAGTGCGGGGGGTGGGGGAGTGAGGGGAGAGGGTGAGGGGAGGGTGTGACCTCTCAAGGTCTTGCAGTGCATTTCACGCTCACCCAGAACGAGTCTCCACTCTTACTCAGCAGCATCGTTGTGTGACCTGCCCTGGTCGCTTCCCGTCTGTGTCTAAGCAGGGAGAGGTGGCTGGGAGGAAGGCCACCCAGGGTCCTTGTGCCTGGAAGGTGGGGCTTCAGGGGATTTATACCCTTACATTGTCCTTTTTCTAATGCAACATTATTGTAATTGTTTGCTTAGAACACATGCTGATTTCCGTTAAAACAACATGGTGATTTTTTTTCCTTTTTCTCAAATAAAAGTTGGGCAGCACTGGACACAGGTCAAAATGTGGCTGTCCTGGTCAGGTGACTGAGGGATTGAGGCCTTCTTCAGTGGTTCCTATGTCTAAAAGATCGCAAATATAAAAATTCTAAAGTTTATAAAAGCTGCCAGTTTATAAAAGCTGCCACAAAATAGGAGGGTACAAGATGCAGACCCCCAGTCTCAGGCCAGTGAGCCCGTGTCAGGCTTCTGCAGAGTCAGAGGCAACACTGGAGTGTTGGAAGCCCCTCATTTCTGGGCCGGGTGGACAGGTCTCCCCTGGGCCCTGCACTGCTCCCGGCTCCTCTCTAGGCCCCCAGTGTGCCCTGCCTGGCCCTCTCCCTCCCCGCCCTCTATGGCCAGCTTCTTGAAGACGCTAAGTTTGTGGTAACTTGTCAGGGCAGTGATAGAAAACCAACACACCCAGGGTGACAGCAAAACCTTCCCCAGGCACTGCCACCTGCCCCCAGGCTCCACATCCTACTTTGAGAGAGCCATGGGCTCCCTGCCAGTCCCCACTGGGGCCGGCGCTTAGACCCCACTGTCGGACCACAGGAGTTGGTGGGGGACGCTGCCCAGCCCTGGGCCTCAGCCCCAAGGAAGCTGCTGAGGCAGGGACGCTGGGTGCTGGGGCCACCAGCCAGCCAGCCCCCTGCTGTGCGCCCGGCTACTTCCAACTGCTCGTAGCCCACTAACTGCCCAGCCAGGCCTACTTGCTGCTCGTTTCAAAGTTTTCTTAGCCAATCTTATTTCTTTTTTTCCCAGCTGAACTTTAGAATCATTTTGCTGAGATCTTTAAAGAATCTTGTCAGTACTGGTTTGGGATTTGGTTGCAGTCACAGAGAAGCCGAAGGCTGACTTGTTCTCCGCTATCGGTGCTGGTAGCTGGCCTATGGATGACCGAGAGGTCCCTACTGGCCCCAGGGGGTGGGCCACGTGTTTTCCTCGGGGGACCTGTTCTCAGACTTCAGTGATCTGGCTTCCCAGATCCCTGTCACTGCTGAGTTTCCATTTCATCCTCCAGCAGGCCTTGCACCCTTACCTCTGCCACGTGGCTAACAGGGTGAGGTCGTGTCCCCTAACTTCAGGAGCCTCTAAGCCTTTGCTCTGGACTTGGTAACAGACACGCTGGCCTGTGGGATGCGCAGCACTCCCGGCCCCCCCTGCCTGTGCTTGGCCGCCTGCGCCCCTCACTTGAGCGTGGTGCTCGCTTGAAGGTCGCACTTCAGCGCTGGGGTTTGTAAGTCTGGTGAACAATCCGGATGTCCACCTGGCTGTCTTCACAGGGTATCAGGGCAGAAGTCCCCGCCCTGAAGCCCTGCAGAGTAGAGTACGTGAGACGTTCTGGGGAGGCTTGGAGTTGGTGGCAGGTTCAAAACAGAGCGCCTGTAGGTGCAGCTATGGCTACGCGTTGGGTCCAGGGCTCCCTAGGTTGCTGCTCTGTGGGCGGGCAGCACACAGATGGGTAGAGGTGCCAGCGTCTCCTGCAGACTGGCTCCTGCCCTCCGGGAACCCACCTACCCACCCCCCCCAACCCCGGCCCCCCGGGAGATGGATGCGATAATAAATGTGAATGGGCTGGCCCAGGGCCCGCAGAGGGCCAAGGTGAGGGGCCAGGCTGGGCCGGGCCAGGCCTGGGCTGTAGTTTGGAGAGCTGTGTGACAGTCTGTTCTGGGACATGGTTAGAGAATGCAGATGGGCACGGTCCACGCCCTCAGCTCCAGGTCAAGGCCACGACCCTGTTAGCAGGGCAGAGGTGTGAGTGGTGCGGTGGGATGCTTGCTGCTGCCTCCTGCTCTGAATCTTGCTCCAGAGACACTGATGCAACGAAAGGGCTCTTAACACAGATCTCTGCCCAGTTTCGGCTCATGAGTCTGATTTGTGTCTCTAGGTGCTGGCAAAACCCCAACCCTGGGCGGCGGCTTCCACGTGAACCTGGGAAAGGAGTCAAGAGCACAGACCCTGCAGAACGGTATTTCCCGCCATGGGTGCTGCTGGAAGAGGGTGGGCTCCTGAGGCGGGACAGGGATGTGGGATGAAGGATAAGAGTGGACAGCCTGCCGTGATCCCCCATCCTTGTCACCAAGCCAGCGCAGGCCCCACTTCTGGGAGGAATTGTTGGCGGAGTCCCCTCCCCGGGTCGTCAGGACCCTGCCTGGGTGCCCTGCAGTGCCCTGGGCCTCCTGCAGGGGCTCTCTGCCAGGGCTACTCAGTGAGGTCTCTGGACCCTAACGGGCCCACACCTGTCTGTTACAGTTTCAGTCGCGATAAGCACAGCAAAAACAAATTTATAGCAGTTTTGACGTGCAGTAGCATTTTCGTTGTATTTTATAACAGCCCCAGTCCACAGCAGATTGGAGAAATGTCTGTTCAAACCGTGGCCTGTTTTTAATTGGGTTATTTGTCTTCTTACTGAATTGTAAAAATTCTTTATGTGTTTTAGATACAAGTCTTCTCATCAGTTATATGATTTGCAGAAAATTTTCACCCATTCTGTGGTTTGTTTTTTTCACTCTCTTGATGGTGTGCTTTGAAGCACAAAGGTTTTTAATTTTGATGATGTGCGGTTTATTTATTCCTTTGTTGCCTGTGCTTTTTGTGTCATAAGTAAGAAAGATTGCCTGATTCAATCCAAATCACAAAGATTTATGCTTATGTTTCCTTCTGAGTTATGGTTTTAGCTCTTAGGTGGAGGCTTTGATCCACTCTGAGTTAGTTTTTGTGTCTGGTGTAAGGTAAGGGCCCTACTTCACTCTTCTGCATGTGGATATCCAGCTTTCTCAGCATCATTTGCTGAACAGACTGTATTCAGTTGGCACCCTTGTCAAAAGTCAGTTGACCATAAGTGTGAGGGTTTGGATTCTCACCTCTGTTCCATTGGTCTTCGTCTGTCCTGTTGCTGGTATCACACTGTTTTGGTTATTGCATCTTTGTAGCAAGTTTTGAAATCAGGAAGTGTGAGTCCTCCCAATTTGTTCTTCATTTTTAACATTGTTTTGTTGACTATTCTGAGTCTCTTGAATTTACATATGAATTTTAGGTTTGGTTTGTCAGTTTCTGCAAAGCAGCCAACTGGGATTTTAATAGGGATTACATTGACTCTGTAGATCAATTTGCGGAGTATTGCCGTCTTAACAAGATGAAGTCTTCTGAAACCTGAATGTGGAATGTCTTCCCATTGATTTAGGTCTTCCGTAATTTGTTTCAACAATTTTTATGGTTTTCAGAGTATAAGTTGTACATTTCTTTGCTAAATTTATTCCTAAATATTTTATTCTTTTTGGCTATTGTAAATGGAATTGCTTTTTTAATTTCATTTTTTGGTTGTTTGTTGCCAGTGTGTAGAAATATGAGAGGTATTTGTATATTGATCTTGTATCCTGCAGCCCTTGAAAAACCCACATATTATAATAGCTTTTTTAGTGGATTCCTGAGAATTTTCTATATATAAGATCACGACATCTGAAAATAGATATAGCTTTGCTATACTTTCCAATCTAGACACCTTTTAATTTTCTCCCCTGACAGCCCTGGCTAGAACCTCCAGCACCGCAGTGAATCCAGGTGTCTTATTCCTGATTTCAGGGGAAGTGTCCAGTCTCTCACCATTAAGTGTGATGTTGGCTGTGGTCAGCTCAGGCAGGGACACCCTCTGCTGGGACCTCTCAGACACTGTGAGGACGCTGTCAGGAATGTCATGGCACATAAGAGTGCCTCCGTATTGGGTGCGTCCCTAAGCTCCGCGATCTTCACTTGCACGCTGGGAAGATGGGCTTGGTGAGGTCCAGCATCCTTACCTATATGCTGGCCACCTTCTCCTTGGCTCTGGAGGACCCGCCTCCCGTTGCTGCTGTGGATGGGAGTGGCCAGCACAGACCCGGCCAGCAACTCCCCAGTCCAGCAGGGCTGACATCCACGTCGGCCGACTACCGTGAGGGCAGGTGGTGGGCTTCTAATTATGACTCGCATCAAAATGTTTTAAATTTTCCATTGAGCTTTTTCCTTTGACCCCATGGGTTTATTAGTGTTGTTGGCTCTACCAGCTTGGTTCTTCTGTGTTTAGAGCTCATACTCTGTTGGATTTCAGTCTTTTGAAATGATTTGATGCTTGCGTTATGGCCCAACATATGGTCAATTACAGTCAGTTTGGGCACTTGAAAATATTTTTCTGCAGAAAGTGGGGTGTTCTGTACATGTCACTGGGGTCAGATTTCCTCCCAGTGCTCACTGATTTTGGTTCTGTTTGTCTGTCTATCACTGAAAGGGCATATTAAGATCTCCATGATGATTGTGGATTTGTCCAGTTGTACCCATAGTTTTGTTGGTCTTTTGTTTTGCCTGTTTTAAGACTATGTGTATACAAGTTTAGCGCATACAAACTTATTTATTTATTTATTTATTTTGGCTGTGCTGTGCAGCTTGCAGGATCTCAGTTCCCCAACCAGGGATTGAACCCAGGCCACGGCGGTGAAAGCCCGGAATCCTAACCATTAGGCCACTAGGGAGCTCCTTAATGAACACAAATTCACAATTATTCCTGGCGGGTAGCCTGAGCCTCCATTGCCTATATGCTCGCCTTCAATCCCACTTGTATTGGCCTCGTTCCACCTGCTTTCTTCTAGCTGGTGCTATCACATCATCTTTCTTTTTCTCTGTGGCTGACTTTAAGATCTTCTGCACATGAAGAAGTTTATTCCCTATAGAGAATGTATCTATTTCCGGACTTCCCTGGTGGCACAGTGGTTAAGAATCCGCCTGCCAATGCAGGGGACACGGGTTCGAGCCCTGGTCTGGGAATATCCCACATGCCGCAGAGCAGCTAAGCCCGTGCACCACAGCTGCTGAACCTGAGCTCTAGAGCCCGCGAGCCACAACTGCTGAGCCCATGTGCCACAACTGCTGAAGCCCGGGCACCTAGAGCCCGTGCTCGGCAACAAGAGAAGCCACCGCAATGAGAAGCCCACACACCGCAACGAAGAGCAGTCCCCACTCGCCGCAACTAGAGAAAGCCCGCGCGCAGCAACGAGGACCCAACGCAGCCAAAAATAAATAAATAAATAAAAATAAATTTATAAGGGAAAAAAAAAAGAATGTATATATTTCCAAAAACCTAGACTAGGTGGCACATCGGACTCAAATCAGTTGTAGTTGTAAAGAGGAGCGTTCATGCAGACGTATTCATGGCAGTAGAACTGGAAACTAGCAATAAAGAGAGAGAAATAACCCGCCTAATTTAAAAAAAGACTTTAAATAGCCCTTGGTTCAAGTACGAAATCAAAGCGGAACTCGCGGGCTCCTCGGAAAGGGCCCGGTGAGGCCTGAGGCCGAGGTGCAGCCCGCTCCGCTGTTTGGGGAAGCCCAGAGCCCCGGGGAGCACCCCGTCTCGTCCTCCGCACACCTTTCCCGGGGGCTCCTGCCTGGGGTCCGCGCCCAGCGGCCTGGCCCCTGAGGAGGGGCTGGCCCTCCCTCCGCCCACCTTGGCAGGTGTCCCCTCCTGTCTTCGGCTGCCTCCCCCGGTGTTGTCGTCCTGTCTCTGTCTGGGTGGGGGCTGCAGGGACCGAGGGGGGCCATCTCTCCGCAAGGCGCCTCTTTTCTCCGGACCGGACCGGAGCTGGCCTGTTGTCCTCCCCCAGGGAAGACTCCTGTCTTTTCACTTCCCACCACCCGCCCCCAGTCTGTTGGGTTGGGTTGAAATCTATGGATTTAACTTCAGCTGTTACTATTTGTGTTAGGTTTTGGGTGCCTTTCTTAGACAACAAGAGAGTTGGGAGAGAAACAGACGGCTTGGGTTGTGATTCTGTTCACGCGGGAGCCTGTGCCTCCTGGCCCCCCTCCCTCCCTGGAGGTGTGGTGCCCGCGCAGGTCCCTCTCTTGGGCCGTCTCTGGTTTATTGGGAACGTGCTCAGGTCCCAACTGAGGTGCAGCTCAGTGAGAGAGAAGCCCTGGGCTCTGTCTTCCCTCCGGGTGCCTGGGAGGGGCTGGAGCGGGCGCCCCACTTAGCGTGGAAAGGGCATCCTGGGCGCCAGCGAGGGGATTTGGTCCAATCTGAGTTTCCGTCTCACTCTCTTTTTCTTTCCTAACTTGGACCTTTTGGGGTTTTCTCTCTATCTTTGAAGTTCTGAAATGTCTCTAGGCTGGAGCATTGGTCACTGACTTGATGAGCCCTTTCACATGGGAGACATTTCTCAGGGAAACTTCTTATTCTATTCTTTTTGTTGGTCTGTTTTTCTTGGTATAACGTATGTATAGTAAAGTGTGTAAAATGTACCAGCCTTAAGTGAACTGCTTGATTAATGTGTATGACCTAAGGCCTGGGCTCATATCATGGTCGAGCATGTTTCTTGTACCCCAGGAAGCTCCCCACTGTCGATTAGTTTTACTTGGTTTTCTGCTTCAGACAATTAGAATCGCAGAGAATGTCCTTTTGGTGTGTGTATATCAGCAGTTTGTTTGTTGCCACGTAGGATTTCATTTGTGAATATACCACAACTTATCTATCTGCTTTTCCTAGCCACGGACGTTTGGCATCTCCATTTTGGCTGCCAGGTGTGTTCTTTTTTTTTTTAAATAAGCTTTTACATTCATTTAATTTTTTTGGCTGCATTGGGTCTTAGTTGTGGCACGCGGGATCTTTGTTGAGGTGTGCAGGATCTTTCTTTGTGGCGCGTGGGCTCTTTGTTGCGGCGCTGGACTTCTCTCTAGTTGTGGCGCATGGGCTCTGTAGTTTGCGGCACATGGGCTCTCTCGTTGAGGTGCACGAGTTCAGTAGTTGTGGCGTAAGGGCTTAGTTGCCTCACGGCATGTGGTATCTTAATTCTCTGACCAGGGATCTACCCTAGTCCCCTGCATTGGAAGGCAGATTCTTTACCACTGGTTTCCTTTGCTGTGCAAAAGCTTGTAAGTTTGATTAGGTCCCATTTGTTTATTTTTGTTTTTATTTCTATTGCCTTGGGAGACTGACCTAAGAAAACAGTGGTACAATCTATGTCAGAGAATGTTTTGACTATGATCTCTTCTAGGAGTTTTACGGTGTCATGCCTTTTATTTATTTATTTATTTGGTTGTGCCAGGTCTCAGTTGTGGCAGGCAGGCTCCTTAGTTGCAGCTCTCGGGCTCCTTAGTTGCGGCGTGCAGGCTCCTTAGCTGTGGCATGCGAACTCTTAGTTGTGGCATGCATGTGGGATCTAGTTCTCTGACTAGGAATCAAACCCAGGCCCCCTGCATTGGGAGCATGAAGTCTTAACCACTGCGCCACCAGGGAAGTCCCTATGGTGTCATGTCTTATGTTTAAGTCTTTAAGCCATTTTGAGTTTATTTTTGTGTATAGTGTGAGTGTGTGTTCTAACTTCATTGATTTACGTGCATCTGTCCAACTTTCCCAGCACCACTTGCTGAAGAGACTTTTTCCCATTTTGTATTCTTGTCTCCTTTGTTGAAGATTAATTGACTGTAGGTGTGTGGGTTTATTTCTGGGCTCTCTATTGTGCTCCATTGATCTGTAAGTCTGTTTTTGAACCAGTACCACACCATTTTGATTACCATAGCTTTTCAGTATTGTCTGAAGTCTGGGAGAGTTATGCCTCCTGCTGTGTTTTTTTCCCTCAGGATTGCTTTGGCAATTCTGGGTCTTTTATGGTTCCATATAAATTTTTGGATTATTTGTTCTTGTTCTGTGAAAAATGTCATAGGTATTTTGATAGGGATCACATTAGATCTGTAGATTGCTTTGGATAGTATTGCCATTTTAACAATATTAATTCTTCCAATCCAAGAGCATGGGATATCTTTCCATTTCTTTGAATCCTCTTTAATTTCCTTTATTAATGCTTTATAGTTCTCAGCATATAAGTCTTTCACCTCCTTGATCAGGTTTATTCCTAGGTGTATATATGTATATTTTTTGGTGCTATTTCAAAAGGTATTGTTTTTTTACATTCCCTTTCTGATATTTCATGCTGGTGTAAAGAAATGCAGCCAATTTTTGAATGTTGGTCTTGTATCCTGCTACTTTGCTGAATTCATTTATTAGGTCTAGTAGTTTTTGTGTGGAGTCCTTAGGGTTTTCTATATATAGTATCCTGTCATCTGCATGTAGTGACAGTTTTACCTCCTCCCTTCCAATTTGGATACGTTTTATTTCTTTTTCTTGTCTGATTGCTGTGGCTAGGACTTCCAATACTACATTGAATAGAAATGGTGAGAGTGGGCATCCTTGTCTTGTTTGAGATTTCAGCGGGAAGGCTTTTAGCTTTTCACTGTTGAGTATTATATTGGCTGTGGGTTTGTCATAAATGGCTTTTATTATGTTGAGATATGTTCCCTCTATTCCCACTTTGGTAAGAGTTTTTATCATGAATGGATGTTGAATCATGTCAAATGCTTTTTCTGCATCATTTGAGATGACCATGTGGTTTTGGACTTTTCTTTTGTTAATGTGGTGTATTACATTGATTGATTTGCAAATGTTGAACCATCCTTGTGAACTTGGGATGAATCCCACTTTGTCGTGGTGTATGATCTTTTTTATGTGTTATTGGATTCGGTTTGCTAATATTTTGTTGAGAATTTTTGCATCTATATTCATCAAAGATATCGGCCTGTCATTTTCTTTTTTGGTGGTGTCTTTGTCTGGTTTTGGTATCAGGGTGATGGTGGCTTCATAGAATGTCTTTGGGAGTGTTCCCTCCTCTTTATTCTTTTGGAAGAGTTTGAGAAGGATTGGTATAAATTCATCTTTGTATGTTTGGTAGAATTCGCTTGTGAAGCCATCTGGTCCTGGACTTTTGTTTGTAGGGATTTTTTTGGTTTGTTTTGTTTTTTAACAGAGTCTATTTCACTTCTAGTGATTGGTCTGTTCAAGTCATCTATTTCTTCTTGATTCAGTTTTGGTGGGCAGTATGTTTCTAGAAAGTTGTTCATTTCTTCTAGGTTGTCAAATTTGTTGGTGTATAATTGTTCATAGTATTCTCTTAATTTTTTTTTTGTATTTCTGCGGTGTCAGTTGAGATTTCTCCTTTTTCATTTCTTACTATGTTTATCTGGGTTCTCTTTTCTTCTTGGTGAGCCTGGCCAGAGGTTTGCCAATTGTGTTTACCCTTTCAAAGAACCAGCTCTTGGTTTTACTGATTTATTTTTCTATTTTTTAAAATCTCTATCTCGTTTATTTCCTCCATGATCTTTATTATTTCCTTCCTTCTGCTGACTTTAGGTTTTGTTTGTTCTTCTTTTTCTAATTCTTTTAGGTGGTAGGTTAGGTTGTTTACTTGAGATTTTTCTTGTTTTTTGATGAAGGCCTGTATTGCTGTGAACTTCCCTCTAAGAATTGCTTACGCTGTATCCCATAGATTTTGTATGGTTGTGCTTTCATTGTTGTCTGTCTCAAGGTATTTGTAGCATGTTATTTAGTCTTCATGTAGTCTCTTTTTTTTTTTTTTTTCTCATTTCTTTCCTGTGGTTGATTTCTAGTTTCATTGGCATTCTGGTCAGAGAAGATGCTTGAAATAATTCCTGTAGTTTTAAATTTGTTGAAGTTAGTTTTGTGCCCTAATATGTGGTCAATCCTAGAGAATGTTCCATGTACGTTTGAAAAGAATGTGTATTCTGGTCTCTTTTTTTTTGGATGTAATGTCCTGAAAGTATCAATTAAGTCTAACTGTTGTATTATTTAGGACCTCTGTTGCCTTATTGATTCTCTGTCTGGAAGATCTGTCCATTGAGTGAGTAGGATGTTAAAGTCTTCTACTATTATTGTATTCCTCTCCTTGTGTGTCTTTATCTCCGTTAGTATTTGTTTTATGTATTTGGGTGCTCCTATATTAGGTGCATATATGTTGATGAGTGTAAAATCCTTTTCTTGTATTGATCCTTTTATCATTATATAGTGTCCTTTATCTTTCCTTATGGCCTTTGTTTTTTTGTTTTGTTTTGTTTTTATTAATTAATTTATTTATTTTTGGCTGCATTAGGTCTTAGTTGCTGTGCATGGGCTTTCTCTAGTTGTGGAGAGAGGGGGCTACTCAGTAGTTGTGGCTCACGGGCCTAGTTGCCCTGCAACATGTGGGATCTTCCCGGACCAGGGCTTGAACCTACTTCCCCTGCATTGGCAGGCGGATTCTTAACCACTGCGCCACCAGGGAAGTCCTGGCCTTTGTTTTAAAGTCTATTTTGTCTGATACGAATAGTGTGACTCCCGCTTTCTTGTCATTTCAGTTTGCACGAAATATCATCCCCTCACTTTCAATCTGTGTGTGTCCTTTGCCCTAAAGTGGGTCTCTTGTAGGCAGCATGTTATAGGCTCTTGTTTTTTTAAAAAATATATTTATTTATTTATTTTTGGCTGTGTTGGGTCTTTGTTGCTGCGCGCGGGCTTTCTCTAGTTGTGGTGAGCGGGGGCTACTCTTTGTTGCGGTGTATGAGTTTCTCATTTCGGTGGCTTCTCTTGCTGTGGAGCATGGGCTCTAGGCACGTGGGCTTCAGTAGTTGTGGCACATGGGCTCAGTGGTTGTGGCTCGCGGGCTTAGTTGCTCCACGGCATGTGGGATCTTGCCAGACCAGGGCTCGAACCCGTGTCCCCTGCATTGGCAGACGGACTGTCAACCACTCCGCCACCAGGGAAGCCTGGCTCTTGTTTTTTTATCCAGTCTGCCACTCTGTGTCTTTTGATTGGAGCATTCAGTCTATTGACATTTAAGGTAATTATTGATACATATGTATTTATTGCCATTTCAGACCTTGTTTTGCAGTTGATTCTTTGTTTCTTTTTTGTTTCTTTTTGTTTTTCTTTTTGTGGTTTGATGATTTCCTTTTATGCTTGTGTTCTTTTTGGTTTTCGTGAATCTGTTGTATATTTTTGATTTGCAGTTGCCCTGTTTTTCAAGTGTGTCAATGCCTTCTTATATCTGCTTGCTTTAGACTGATAGTCATATAGGCTTAAACATATTCCAAAAAAAAAAGAAAAAGAATCTGCATTTTCTTACTGTCCTTCCCCACATTTTATGATTTTGATGTCCCTTTTTACATCTTCATGTTTATCCTTTTGCTGTTCCTTGTGTTTATCATTGCTTTCACAAATAGGTTTTTTTTTTCTTTCTGATCTGTTTACTGGATAATTTAAGTGACTTACTGTCCAATTGTGATTTCCTCCTTCCTATATCTTCTTGTTTCCTTTATATTTAGAGATGACCTTTCAATATTTCTTTCAGGATAGGTTTAGTAATTGCTGTATTCTTTTCGTTTTTGCTTGTCTGAGAAATTATTTTTCCTATTCTAAATGATAATCTTGCTGGGTAGAGTATTCTACAGTAGGTTGCAGAGTTTTCTCTTTCAAGACTTTGAATGTATTTTACCACTCCCTTCTGACCTGCAGTGTTTCTGCAGAGAAATCAGCTGATAGCCTTATGGGAGTTCCCTTGTAGTTAACTCTTTGTTTTTCTCTTGCTGCCTTTAGAATCCTCTCTTTATCTTTAACATTTGTCATTTTAATTATAATATGTCTTAGTGTAGGTCTGTTTGGGTTCATCTTGTTTGGGACCCTCTATGCTTCCTGTATCTGGATATCTGTTTCCTGCTTTAGGTTTGGGAATTTCTCAGCCGTAATTTCTTCAAACACATTCTCAATCCCATTTTCTCTTTCTTCTCCTTCTGGAATCCCTATTATGTGTAGATTGGCCTGCTTTTTGTTATCCCATATGTCTCTTATATTGCTTTCATTTTTTTCATTTGGCTTTCTGTCTGCTGATTTGATTGGGTAATTTCCATTATTCTGTCCTCCAGGTCACTTATTCTTTCTTCTGCATTATTCATTCTGCTCTTCTGCCTTTAGCTCAGCTTTTGTCTCAGCAAATGCATTTTCTAATTTTTCTCCGCCCTTCTCTATAGTTCTAGTTCCTTTTTACAGTAATTTGCATTTCTGTCAATAGCCTTTCTTAATTCTTTCAGTATTTTCATTACTGACTTTTTGAACTTGGTGTCTGTTAGACTGAAGAGGTTTCATTGTTTGTTCCTTCAGGGGAATTCTCTTGGTCTTTTAACTGAGAGTGCTTCCTCTGCCTCTTCATTTTGCTTATGTTTCTCTTTGTGAGTTTAGGAGAAACAAATATCTACTGTAGTCTCGGAGGGCTGTTTATATGCCAGAACGTCTCTGTGTAGGTTGTGTGGGTTTAATATTTTTTTGGCGTGAGGGCTGTTCTTGGTTTGGATGCTTGCTCTCTCTTTCTTCAGCTTGTGCTGGCCTTTATCCCCTTGATAGGGGCGTGCAGGTGCATGGCCCATGCGCATGCTCCCAGGGAGGCGGGGCAGCGGTTGGCTTCCGGTCATGGGTCCCTGGCAGAGGCAGCTGGCTGCACGTACTCCGGGGAGGTGGGGCAGTGGTTGGCGCCAGGTCGAGGGACGCTTGGCAGTGGTGGGCTGCCCACGCTCCGGGAAGGTGGGGGCAGTGACCTGCACCTGCTCACAGGACCCTCGGCAGTGCTGGCCCGCACTGCCTCTGAAGTCTGAGATGGCAGCAGCGAGTAGCGCCCGCCCCTGGAGCTCTTGCAGGCAGTGCCCTGCCGCGTGAGAGCGTGGAGAAAGAAGCTCATATGGTGGGCCTGCTCCTCTCCTCGCGTGCCCCCCACAGCGGCACCCTGCCTCTCTGGCGGGCCCAGGCTTCTTCCTGGACTCCCTCATTTGTGGCGCACCACACCCCAGCCCCCTCAGACTGTCTTCGTGCAGCCAACCCCAGTCCTCTCCTCAGGGTCTGACCTCCAAAGCCCGAGCCTCAGCACCCAGCCCCCACCAGCCCCAGTGGACGGGCGTCTCAGACTGTGGAGAGCCTGTCGGCACTGACCCTCTGTGCAGGTCTCTCTCTGCTCTGCCCTCCCCTCTGTCCTGACAGATCTCCCCACCAGTGAGGGGACTTCCCATGTGTGGAAAGCTTTCCTCTTTCACAGCTCCCTCCCAGGGCATAGGTCCTGTCCTGATTCCTTTCTCTCTTTTTTTTTTTTCTTTTGTCCTACCCAGTTACGTGGAGATTTTCTTGCCCTTTTGGAGGTCTGAGGTCTTCTGCCAGCATTCAGTAGATGTTCTGTGAGAGTTCCACATGTAGATGTATTTTTTATTTTTTTAAATTTTTTGCCATGCCTCGCAGCATGTGGGATCTCAGTTCCCTGACCAGGGATCGAACCCGTGCCCCCTGCAGTGGAAGCGTGGAGTCTTAACCACTGGACCACCAGGGGAGCCCCTGTAGATGTATTTTTGATGCATCTGTGGGAGGTGAGCTCTGCGTCCTACTCCTCCACCATCTTGATCCGCTCCCTCGAGGTTTGCATTTTTCACTGTGGACATCCAGTTGTTACAACACCATTTATCAAAAAGACCATTCTTTCCTAGTCAATTGCATTGGTCCATTTGCCATAAATAAAGTGACCATAGACGGAGGAGTCAATTCCAGACTCTGGTGAGACACCACAGACACACTCTCTAACTGCTGTCACTTGGTCTGTCTGTCTGTCCTGAGCTAGTACTACATTGTCCTGATTACTGCGCATTCCAGTGAAAACGTGGTAGTGTAAGTTCTCCAGCTTTGTTGTTGTTCTTCGAGATTGTCTTGGCTATTCTAGCTCCTTTGCATTTCAAAATAAATGTTAGAATCAGCTTGTTGGTTTCCAAAAGGAAACTTGCCGGTTTTTTGATTGGGATTGCATTGAATCTATAGAGCAATTTGTGGAGAATTGTTCCATTTACTTATGAAATCTGGTAGTTTATAAATTCTCTCCTTCTTCATTAACACTCATGTGGTCTGGGACTAGACATTATTTCTTCTTCCTTTCCCCTCTTTATGGTGGTCATTTATTTTCAGGGCTTTGTTACATTTTTATTGCTGTGTGTTGCTGCACTCTGCAGTGAGGTGCTGAATAGAATGGTGGGATTGGGTGTTCTTGTCTGGTTCCTGACAGTGATGGGAAGCGGTCAGTATTTCTTTGTTACTGAGAATGATGTTAGCATTTTGTCACATGCTTCTTTGTATTATTGAAATGATTATATATTTTTTCTGTTTATTTTGTTATTGTAATTAATTACACTGATTGATTTTGTGAATGTGAAGCTCACCCCTCATTTCTGGAATAAATCTCACTGGGTCTCGATGCATTGTTCTTTTTTTGTTCTCTGTAAGAGCTATGTGTGATTTACCACTTTCTTTAAATGTGTGGAAGAATTTACTAGCGAAACCATCTGGGCTTTGAGTTTTCCTTGTAAGGAGATTTTAATTACAGATACATTTCTTTAACAGGACAATTTTAAATAGGAGTTTACTGGGACCACTTAGATTTTCTATTTCTTCTTGTCAGTTTTGGTGAGATGTGCTTCTCAATTTAATATCTGTTGCAGTAATTCAAATTCAGATTTGTTGTCGTAGTCTTTCATAATATTCTCTTATGCTTTTAATGTGTTTCCTAGATTTTTAGTGATGTTCTCCTTTTATTCCTGACATTAGTAATTTATGCTTTATCCCTTTTTTTCTTGATCGATCTTGCTAGGAATTTATCAATTTAGCAATTGTGTTACTCTTTTCAAAGAGTGAATTTGGCTTTGTTGATCTTCTGCTGTCTGCTTTCTATTTGATTGGGTTCCGTTCTTTATTATTCCCTTTCTTCCACATCTTCTGTGTAGTTCGTTATTCTTTTTTGGCTTCTTAAGTTGGAAACTTCATCAGTTTTTCAGGCTTTCTTTTTCTAATATTTGCATTTAAGCTGTACATTTCTCTAAGCTTTAGTCTAGCTGTAACCTCCAAGTTTTGAGATAGCTATTTCTTTTTTTGTTTGTTTGTTGTTGTTGTTGTTGAAGTATAGTTGATTTACCATGTTGTGCTAGAGATAGCTATTTCTCCTTTTAGTTCTGTGGGGTTTTTAAAAAGTTTTTATTTAAAATAGTGTCAGACTTGCAGACTTACAGCAGAGTCGCAGATATAGCACCCTGAGCATTCCGGTCCCCAGCTTTCCCTTTAACATAGACATGGTCCATAACCTCGGCACAGTGACCCACACTGAGAAGGTGTGGCACGTGGTACAGGGCTGCTGACGACACTGCACACCTGGCTCCCCGTCCCGGTCTGCCCACTCGTGCCCTCTCTGCTTCAGGGTCCAATCAGGGCTCCCGGGCTGCATGTGGCCTCACCTTCCATAGTCTCCTCCCATCTGTGACAGTTTCTCCCAACCTGGACACATTGGAAGAGTCCTGGGTGGGTGTTTTATAGAAGGCCCTCAGTTTGAGTTTGCTGTGGATTCTGGGGGAGATCCCACAGAGACGTGGCACCTTTCTCTTTGCCCCATAGCAGGGCTACCTCAAGTCATATGACTTGTCACAGGTGATGTTGGCCTAGATCACTGCCAGGGTCCTCCACAAAATGTCTCACATGTTTCTTTTCCATCCTCTGTCCCTTAGAAGCAAGTCACTGAGTCCAGCTGCACTCAAGACAGGGGAGGGAAACTGAGTCCACCTCCCCGGGGAGGGGGGATGTTAATGTGCACACGTTACTGGAAGATTGTAGGGAGGAACTTAGTGGCTGTGCAATACGCTGCTTCTCCTTGAAGTCTTGCCTGCTGCTCCCAGTGGCCCTCAGCAGATCCTTCCTGCAGCAGCGCCTTTTGTGCTAAGGCCCTCATCCCCACACCATTTTAGTCTTCGGAATTCTGTCAGGTAGCATTGTCCCTTTCCTGTTAGTTCTGTCAAGTTTTACTTTGTATGTTTTGAAGGTAAGTTATTAAGTCCATACTGTTGCCCACCTTCAAATAAAACAGCCAGTTACCTTACCAGCAACATGAGTTTACTCGGGAGAGGCAGGGGAATTGCATTTCGGGACCCGCAAGCTATGGCAAACCACAGGCAAGTCCTGCAACAAAGGAGAGGAGCCTTACTTTATGGAGTGGGGGGTGGGGAGGAAGTTGGGCGGGGCTGCTTTGAAGGTTTTCCAGTCTCCATTGGAGGAAAGTGAGAGTTGAGGGTGGTGGCGGTTTCTCATTGGCTGGGCTGTTGCTGGGCCGGGAGAAAATCTTCCTTCCTCTTCCCGGGGCAGCGCACCAGCTTCTTCCTGCCCAGAAGCGCAAAGCAAGCTGGGAAGGAGGGCCTGGTGTGAGAGCGCCCCCTTCAGGGCGTCCCGCCTCCGTTTTACGCGAGGTTGTCCCTTATTAATTTCCACACTGTGTAGGATTGTTATTTCTTCCTGTGGTGTTTGTATGTTCTTATCACATGCCCTCTTTATTTCTAATAATCCTTCTTGCCTAAAAGTCTGCTCCCTGTCTGGAGGGAGAGGCCTGCCCATGTCAGCAGTGAGCCTCCCTCTGTGGTTTGTCACCTGGCCGCTGCCCTTCTCCTTTGGGGCTGCATTCTGGGAGGGTCCCTTCTTCCAACTCCTAGCTCTCTTTTTATTTTTATTGATTTATTTATAAATTTATTTTATTTACGTATTTTTGGCTGCGTTGGATCTTCGTTGCTGCACATGGGCTTTCTCTGTTTGTGGCGAGCGGGGGCTACTCTTCGTTGCGGTGCGTGGGCTTCTCACTGCAGTGGCTTCTCTTGTTGCAGAGCACGGGCTCTAGGCGCCCAGGCTTCAGTAGTTGTGGTGCACGGGCTCAGTAGTTGTGGCTCGCGGGCTCTAGAGCACAGGCTCAGTAGTTGTGGCGCACGGGCTTAGTTGCTCCGCGGCATGTGGGATCTTCCCAGACCAGGGCTCGAACCCGTGTCCCCTGCATTGGTAGGCGGATTCTTAACCACTGTGCCACCAAGGAAGCCCCAGACTGTGTCTTATTAATTACAGCCTATTCATACATTTCTATGAATTGACATCTTTCTAGTATTTTGAGGTTATGATGCGGCTTGCAAAGCTCTCTTCTGTTAGCAGTTGGCTTGTGGAGCTTGGTGTTTCTCTCTCTTCATGTTGGCGTTTTCTACAGATTCTCAGTTGTTAGTTCACATTTATACGAATGTGGGTCTTAAACTGAACTCTTTACATCTATAGCCCACCTGGGGCACCCATTGGCTTCTGAGCGCCCCTGGATGTGATCATGGGAGTGGCTTCTAGTGTGTCGCTGCGTGGGGATGGGTGTGACATGCTAGTGCACCGTGAGTCAGGCCAGCTGCACAGGCCCGGCTGGCACTGTGAAGGTCCTTCCGGCCTGAGGGAGGCTTCTGGGGGAAGCCCTGTGGTGTCATGGCTTAGCTTCTTGAGCTGGGCCAGGTTAGACCCTCCTTCCACATGTTCCCGGGGCACTTGCCTGCCCGCACGCTGCTCTGTGTTCATTCTCGTGCTCTCTGCCATCACCACAGTCCTGGAAGGATGCTGTTTGGCCACCGTCTCAAAGGGAGAAGCAGGCCTTATTTTTACAAAATGTCAAAAATTTGAACACCCTGTGTGCTAGTGCATTGCTTTTTTGCATTCATTTACTATTC
The DNA here is from genome assembly GCF_028021215.1 of Eschrichtius robustus. Lineage (NCBI taxonomy): Eukaryota > Metazoa > Chordata > Mammalia > Artiodactyla > Eschrichtiidae > Eschrichtius > Eschrichtius robustus. The sequence continues at coordinate 746,301 of NC_090824.1, forward strand.
CAAGGAGAGGAAGCTGTGGTTAGTTAATCAGGAGTCTGTTTTACATGAGTTTGCATTTGTTAATAACACCTTCGTGCATTTAAAAGCTGCACACACGCCTGAGTCATGTGACTTGTTCAGTCTGCCAGTCGTGCTTGCTGAGCTTGCGTGAATTAAAAACTCATTTGGTGGGGGGGTGGGGAGTAACTGCCAGTGGGTACAGGGTTTCCTTTCGGGTGATGAAAATGTACCGAAGTGTGGTAAGGGTCGCACAACTCGGAACATACTAAACCACTCACCTGAAAACATTTTAAGTGGGTAAGTTTTACAGTATGTGAGTTATATTGCAGTAAAGATGTTATAACGTACTGCAATGACTTCAAGCCCCCCAAGCTGCTGGGGGGCCCTGGCCCGTGGTGTGGGGGGTCGGGTTGGGTCCTGGCCTCTGTGAGCTCCTCTGGGGAGCACCTCTCTCTCACCTTCCGTGGCGGGAGTTCCCAAATGCGCACCGAGGAGCTGGTTGGGAGCGAGCCCCCGGCATTAGCAGGTCTCCCATCGGCCGCCCCGTTTACCTCCGAGCTGGCTGGGCTGTGGCGTGGACCGCGTTTGTCTGTCTGGCGTGTCTGGCGTGAGAGCATGCAGTGCTGACGGGGAGCCAGTGCCCACCCTTCCTGTCTTTCTGTCCAGACGGTCAGTATGTCGGCTGTGCCCTGGCCTTGGCTCTGGCGCGGTGTGATCCCACGTCACTTCAGCCTGACCAGAGGCCTCAGAGCTGTGTGGGCTCCAGGCGAGCTTTGCTGGGGGTCGAGGGAGCAGGGCCACAAAGGGCAGGGACGCTTATGGGACGGGCTGACTGCCTGATGCCATGGTCGTCAGGCCCGACCCTTGGCTGCCAGCCTGCATGCCTGTGGCCAGCTCCCCGGGGCGCTGGCTCCCTGGGTGCCCACCTTTGGCCGGCGGTCAGTGTTGGCGTGTGTGGGGTGTGTGGCCCAGACCGTTAGCAGACGAGGCTGGAGGAGACCTCACAGCCCTCGCTTCCCTGAGCCCATGGTCCTTGTCAAAGAGGGCAGCGGAATCGGCTCTTAGCTCTTTGTGGGAGAAGCAGAGGTCCCTGGCCCAGTGTAGGGCGGCCTTCGCCAGAGGAGAGAGGGTCTCGGGTGCCGAGGACACTGGGTGGAACTGGAGTCTGTGCTGGGACCTGTCTGCCCGCTGTGCCAACACAGCACATGGAGGTGGGCATGGGCTGGGCCTGCAGCAGAGACGTAGGAAGCTGTGGACGCTCCGGCTCACAAGGGCGACGCGCGGCCGCGTGCTGGATGGCCCACCGTGACCCGCTGGCGTGTGGGCAGCACGTCTGCTTCCTCTCTTGCTGCTGCCTTTTGGCCCATAGCTTCTGAGACGGCCTCGCTTCAGGAAGAGGTGTGGACGCAGACTGGGGCCCGGGTCAGCTGACATCCTGGCCGTGCGAGGGCCCGCGCCCCTCCCTCCCCGAATCTGCCTGTGCTGCACGTGGCCTCACCGAGGCTGGCGTGGGGGCCTTAGGGAAGGCTGGGTGGGAGTGACCCACCCCCGGCCATGGGAGCAGGAGGTAGAGCCTGGGGAGCTCAGCCACGGGGAGCCGGCGTTTGAGGTTGAGTGTGTGGAACTTGCAGGCCATGTTGTTTAACGGTGTTCAGCGCCAGGCCGGCTGGCCTGCACAGAGCCCTTTCCAGACACCCTGAGCTCAGGGCCCTTGAGAAGGGCCCTTGCCCCCGGGCCTGGACCTGATGCCACTCCAGCCTGGAGGAGAGCATCTCGCGGCACGTGAAATAATAGGAAATTTGTATCCAGTGTCCATACATAAAATTTTACTGGAACCCATGCAGAAAGTGAACTTAAAAATGTAAAAGGAAAAGGGTAAATCTTTACTCTCCATCTTAAATGGCTGAGGCGGTCGTGTGACCCTTTTATTTTTAACGAAGTTGTCATTTAACGGACAGTTGGGAACCCGCGGTAACGTATCATGTTGTGTCCTAGGGAGGCGTCAGATCCATCATCTGGGGAACCAGCTGCAGCTGAACCAACACTGCCTGGACACAGCCTTCAACTTCTTCAAGATGGCCGTGAGCAAGCACCTGACCCGTGGCCGGAAGATGGCCCACGTGATCGCGGCCTGCCTCTACCTGGTGTGCCGGACGGAAGGCACCCCGCGTATCCTTTGGTTTGGGGACCTCTTGGAGGACCCCGTCTTGTCTCCCGGTCAGCCTCCCTCTGCTGTCGGGCTCTGTGTCCCAGTAGCTTAGTGTTTGTGTTTAATGGGAGCACCTTGTTGGGTTCACCGTCTGGACGGACACGAGACGTCCACAGACTGAGGAGCTGGGCGGCTGGGTGCCCGTCCCCCCTCGGCCCCTGGGGAGGACTCTTCAGCATCCTCCTGCGGTTGGCCAGCTGTAGCCAGGCCGGTGTCCCGCGGGGCTGCTGACCTCGCCCCCTCCTCGCCAGCCTCGCCCTCTCCCAGAGCACGGTGCTCTGCTCTCTCCTTGTGCCTGGACGGTGGGCGCTCTCGGCTGCCCTGCAGGCGTTTGCGTGCATCGGGAATTCTGTCCATTGCGCCTTCCTGAAGAGGGCCTTCTGGGGCTTTCTGGCCCCTCCACTTGGCCTCTGTTCTCGCTGCCTCCTCGTGTCTCTTTTCCCTTCGCCTCTTCTTGCGGGACCCACGCTCCTGGCCCTGTGTCCTCGTCCTTATGTGACAGCGCGTCCCCCGTGGCTTCTGAGACAGGGCGCCTCTGAGCATCTGACCTCCTGTGGTCTTCCTTCTGCCCAAGCTTTGGGGATAGTCTGGCAGGATTCTAGGTTGCAAATTGGTCTCCGCAGCATTTGGACAGTGGTGCCCGTAGTCTTCCTGCGTCCCGTGTGCCTGTGGAACAGTTGGATGCCCTGGTTCTGGGCCCTCTGTGAGGGACGGACGGCTGCGTTGCTCTCCGAGCTGCAGCACCTCCTGTTTGTCTTCAGGCTCAGAGGTCCACGTGCGGTGTCCCCAGCGGCCCTTCCCCCGTGGCCTCCCGTCTCCGGCTTCTGGAGTCACTGTGGCTTCTCCCTTCGTGTCTTCTTTGTTCACTCTGCTGCCCTGCTGACCTGTCTTCTGGTCTCCTTTCCTGTTCCCCACTTACTTACCTTTTGCTTTGGGAGAGTTTATCTTCCAGCCAGGCCTGCGTTTCCGCTTTCATGGTTTGAGCCGGAGCAGCTCCGTGTTCTCCGCACCCTTCCTTGTGAGGCGGTCCTGCGAGGCTCTCGTGGGAGCCGCGGCGTCTGGTCTCTCGTAGGAGCGGTGGCCTCTGAGCTCTCTCCTCTCCTGCTGTTCCCTCCGTGTGCCGCGCAGGCTTTCCCCGATGGCGGGTGGCCTGGCCGTCGCCCCTGTTTGCATGGAGTGCTGGAAGGGTCCTGGAGACAGTGTTCGTGGGTGGGCGATCCTCAATATCAGAATCTTGCATTAAAATGTCTTTCAGTTTTTGAAAGGTACCGTTTCAGCATAAAAGGAGCGTTTGTTGCTGGAAGGGATGAAGCTGCGCGCCCTGGCGGCCCCACGAGGTGGCGCGGTGGAGCTCCGTCCGTGGTCACCGCCGTGCCCCGCGGCGAGGCCTGCCCCGGCCTGGCTCAGGCGGGGTGGGGAGCCGGGGGGCTGCAGGGAGGTGCGGGCGCTCGGGTCAGGGCCCCGCTCTGCCTCCTGAGCGTGGCGCGAGCCGGAGCCGGAGCCGCGGGGGCCGCAGGGGCGGTCGGGGCGCGGACACAGGTGTACGGGCGGGCGGGGCTCTGGAGACCCGGCGCTCCAGTCCCCGCCTCTCGCTCCTCCCGCTCCCCTGGGGCGAAGGGGCGGGCACCTCGTCCAGGGGTCCAGGCCTGGCCCCGCCCCCGGGTGGAGGAGAGTGGGCGGGCCCAGAAGCCCCGCCCCTCCCGCCCACACCCGAGGGGTGGGTGCCTCCCACACGGTGGAGCGGCGTGCCGCCTTTAGAGGAACGTGACCCAAACGTCCAGATGAGGCAGATCCAGACAGAGAGCAGATCCGTGGGTGTCGGGGACTGGGGGTGGTGACTGGGGGATTGGGGGCTTTCTTTTTTTTTTTTTTTTTTAATTTATTTATTTATTTATTTATGGCTGTGTTGGGTCTTCGTTTCTGTGCGAGGGCTTTCTCTAGTTGCGGCAAGCGGGGGCCACTCTTCATCGCGGTGCGCGGGCCTCGCACTATCGCGGCCTCTCTTGTTGCGGAGCACAGGCTCCAGACGCGCAGGCTCAGTAGCTGTGGCTCACGGGCCTAGTTGCTCCGCGGCATGTGGGATCTTCCCAGACCAGGGCTCGAACCCGTGTCCCCTGCATTGGCAGGCAGATTCTCAACCACTGCGCCACCAGGGAAGCCCCTGGGGGGGTTCTTTTTGAGGGATAAAAATGTCCTAAAGTTAGATTATGGTGATGTTTGCATAGCTCTGTAAATAGACTAAGAGCCATTGAACTGTACACCTTGAACAGGTGCATTTGTGGCCCTGACTTTGACCTTGAAAAGCTGTTAAAGATGAGACAGCAGTGTGCGGGGAGTCCAGCGCTCTGGCTGGTGGGCCTGCCGGTGGTCCCCTCAGGATGGCCGTTTGGGGGGTGGCGGGGGGGGCCACAAGTGTGACACGGTCCTCTCCTCTTCTGGTTGACGGCACTCCCCTGCCCCCATCCCCCAGCGGGGGTCCCCAGACTTGTGCTGGCCAGGCCTGGGCTCCCACCCCCCTTCCTGCTCCTTCACCCTCCCGGCCCCCTGGCTTGCTCTGTGTCTGCCACCCTGCCAGTGCCACCTCCTTTTCTTCCACGTAAATTCCAAGCCCCTAGAGCGCATTTGAAGGCTTCATTTACTCTCTTCTCCTTGCCCCAGGCTGCCCTCCTGTCTCTGCTGCCTGGGGCTGCACTGGCCCTGAAGACAGCGCCTCCCTCTCCCCGACCCACAGAGGGTAAAGCCCTCGCTGGGACAGGCTGAGGAGAGACCTGCTCTCGAGACCGTCCGTCCCTGGGTGGGCATTTGGCAGAAACTTTCAGGCTGTGAGCAGACACCCCTGTTGCTGCCGGGCAGGTGACCCGGCCAGCGCGTCTTCCCGAGCTGTGTGTCCAGATTGTTACTGGAGCTTTTTAAAAATTTATTTATTTATGTATTTTAAAATATTTATTTATTATTTATCTGTTTTAGCTGTACCAGGTCTTAGTTGCAGCACGTGGGATCTTCGGTGTGGCACGTGGGATCTTTAGTAGCGTCACACAGACTCTTAGTCATGGCATGCATGCGGGATCTAGTTCCCAGAGCAGGGATCGAACCCGGGCCCCCTGCATTGGGAGCGCAGAGTCTTAACTACTGGACCACCAGGGGAATCCCCCCCCGCTTTTTTTTTTTTTTATTTTAACATAGACCATCTTCAAAATCCCTATTGAATTTTTTACAATATTGCTTCTGTTTTATGTTTTGATTTTTTTGGCCTTGAGGCATGTGGGATCTTAGCTCCCTGACCAGGGATCGAACCCGCACTCCCTGCATTTGAAGGCGAAGTCTTAACCACTGGACTGCCAGGGAATTTATTTATTTATTTATTTATTTATTTATTTATTTATTTGGTTGCACTGGGTCTTAGTTGTGGCAGGCGGGCTCCTTAGTTGCGGCTTGTGGGCTCCTTAGTTGTGGCTTGCCAGTTCCTTAGTTGCAGCACGTGGGCTCCTTAGTTGTGGCATGTGAACGTTTAGTTGCGGCATGCATGTGGGATCTAGTTCCCTGACTGGGGTTCGAACCCAGGCCCCCTGTATTGGGAGCGTGGAGTCTTATCCACTGTGCCACTAGGGAAATCCCACCGCAACTTTTTGTGAAACACATCCATGGGAGGTGTGTTTTTGCCCACAGCTATTTTTTAAGTCTTTGGTATTTACTGGGTTCCAGCCGAGCTGCCAGCAGGCCTGTGTATGAGCAGGTGAGCCCTAGCAATGGTCTAGGCCAGGAGGCTGCTGTCACCTGTCACCCTTTCTGTGTAGAGCGTGCCGATGGCCACAGCCGTGTCCTGCCCACCGCGACCTTCAGATCTTCTTCTCTCCCAGGCTTCAGACACCGGGGGTCTTGTTAACAGCGGTTCAGGTCTGCAGATCTGGGGCGGGGGGGTGGGCTTCCAGACTGAGCTTCTGTCCCTCTCCTCAGGTTCACCTGGGGATCTTCTTTCTTGGAGGGCAGTGCAGCTGGGGACTCCCTTCTCCCCAGCCCACCATTACCTGCTTCCCTCCGCCCCTCCCCCGCTGCTTGCCTCCCCAGGGACAGCCTAAGAATTGAAGAGAATTGTTTATTTAAATAAATTTATTTATTTTATTTATTTATTTTTGGCTGTGTTGGGTCTTCGTTGCTGTGCGTGGGCTTTCTCTAGTTGCGGCAAGTGGGGGCCACTCTTCGTTGCGGTGCGCGGGCCTCTCGTTGCAGTGCCTTCTCTTGTTGCGGAGCACGGGCTCTAGGCATGTGGGCCTCAGTAGTTGTGGCGCACAGGCTTAGCTGCTCCGCGGCATGTGGGATCTTCCCGGACCAGGGCTCGAACCCGTGTCCCCTGCATTGGCAGGCGGATTCTCAACCACTGCGCCACCAGGGAAGCCCTAAATAGACTTTATTTTTAAGAGCAGTTTTAGGTTCACAGCAAAATTGAGAGGAGGGTACAGAGATTTCCCATACCCCCCAGTCCCCACACATGCACAGCGTCGCCCGGGATGGGCATCCCCCAGAGCGGAGCATTGTTACCAGTGGTGAACCCACAGTGATGCCTCATCATCACCCAGAGTCCGTGGTTTACCTTGGGGCTCACTCTTGGTGTAGCACATTATGTGGGTTTGGGCGAACGTATAATATGATGATATGCATCTATCATGATGGTATCATGCAGAGAGTATGTGGTCAAGAGAAGGCCTCAGGGTGGCTGATTAGCGTTTATCAGCAGGCACTCAGCATCACTGGGCATGAGGAAGTTGCAAATTCAAACCCATGCCAGGCAGAGATGGAGAGGACCGCCCAGTGTTGGCCAGCCTCGGGCCTCTGGAGCTCTGTGACCTGCTGGCAAGTGTGTCCTGCCTGCCAGCGTCCAGTGGTGCTGAGCATGGGCACACCCTGGGGTCCAGCAGGCATGTCCTGGGCCGAGGCCGGGGCTGGGCATCTGCGTGGAAGGTAGCCTCCCTGTCCTAGCTGCCCTCCACCTCTCGGCAGTGTCTTTTTTTTTTTTTTTTAATTTTAAATTTTAAATTTTAAATTTTATTTATTTATTTATTTATGGCTGTGTTGGGTCTTCGTTTCTGTGCAAGGGCTTTCTCTAGTTGCGGCAAGTGGGGGCCACTCTTCATCGCGGTGCGTGGGCCTCTCACTGTCACGGCCTCTCTTGTTGCGGAGCACAGGCTCCAGACGCGCAGGCTCAGCAATTGTGGCTCACGGGCCTAGTCGCTCCGTGGCATGTGGGATCTTCCCAGACCCAGGGCTCGAACCTGTGTCCCCTGCATTGGCAGGCAGATTCTCAACCACTGCGCCACCAGGGAAGCCCCTCGGCAGTATCTTTTGATGAACAGAGTTCTTAATTCTAATGAAGTACAATTTATCCGTCTTCTCCTTTGTGATTAATGTTTTTGTGTCCCGTTTAAGAAATCTTTGCCCCAAATCCTGGAAATATTCTCCTGTGTTCCCTTCTGGAAACTTTTGGTTTTACATTTCCCATTGGATTGAGGACTTCTAAGGGGTTGGTCTGTGTGTCTGTTGTGAGGAGATGGTCAGAGTTTGCTGCTTTCCACTGGGTGTCCAGGTGACAAGGTGCCATCTGCTGACAACAATTCCTCCCAGCGCACAGTGGTGGCACCACTGTTTTGAACTTAGGTGGGGGTCTATTGCTGCCGTCTCTGACCCCTTCTGCTGGTCTGTTTGTGCCAATACCAGACTGTTATCGGTATGGCGGGTTTATAACCTGTCTCAGGATCTGTGGCATGAGACCTTGAATCCCAGCTCTTCTTCTGCCTCAGGGGTGTCTGGGCTGTTCGTGGCCCTCTGTTTTTCTGTATAAATTTTTAAATCAGATTGTCCATTTCTGTAAAAAAAACTTCTGGGATTCTGATTGGGGTTTGTGGATCAATTTGGGGAAAATTGACATTCATTTTAACAATACTGAATCTTCCAACCTATCAATATCCCTTCTTTCTTTTTAAATTTATTTATTGTATTTTTTTGGCTGCGTTGGGTCTTGGTTGCTGCGCGCGGGCTTCTCTCTAGCTGCGGCGAGCAGGGGCCACTCTTCCCTGCAGCGTGCGGGCCTCTCATTGCGGCGGCTTCTCCTGTTGTGGAGCATGGGCTCTAGGCGCGCGGGCTTCAGCAGTTGTGGCATGCAGGCTCAGCAGTTGTGGCTTGTGGCTCCAGAGCGCAGGCTCAGCAGTTGTGGCACACGGGCTTAGTTGCTCCGCGGCATGTGGGATCTTCCCAGACCAGGGCTTGAACCCGTGTCCCCTGCATTGGCAGGCGGATTCCCAACCACTGCGCCACCAGGGAAGCCCTCCCTTATTTCTTGAGGTATTCTCTGCTTTCTCTCATTTTTGATGAGGAGGTCTTACACTTTGTTCGTTAGTTTTATTCCTAAGTATTTGTGTTTTGAGCTAAGGTAAATGGTAGCTTTTGTTTCCAGTGTACAGAAGTACAGTTGAGGTATGTTGATGTTATATCTAAAAATACAAAATTCAGTGAGTAATCTTACTAATTGAACTTTGGGATGTCTTGTTTTGTTTTCTTTTTCTTTTTTAAAAATTTCTATTTATTTTTGGCTGTGTTGGGTCTTTGTTGCTGCATGCGAGCTTTCTCTAGTTGCGGCTAGTGGGGGCTGCTCTTCGTCGCGGTGTGTGGGCTGCTGATTGCGGTGGCTTCTCGTTGCAGAGCATGGGCTCTAGGCGCACGGGCTTCAGTAGTTGTGGCACGCGGTCTCAGTAGCTGTGGCTCGCGGGCTCTAGAGTGCAGGCTCAGTAGCTGTGGCGCACGGGCTTAGTTGCCATCTGCACGCCTGTGGTGCCCTGTGGGGTGTGAAGGGGTTGCGGGGGCCGGGGAGGTACATCCTCGGCTCTGTTCTGGCTCCGGAGAGCGTTTCCAGCCCTTTGCCTTAGACGTCTGCTCTAAGATACCTTTATCAGGTAACAGGTTGAAGGTGTTTCCTTTTTCCTAATTGCCAGGAGCTTTTATTGTGAAGGGTGTTGAGTCATCTATGTATGTATTGGTATGATCATCATGTGGGGTTCTTCCCCTTAATCTGTGCCGAGGTGAATTACACTGACTGATTTTTTGTGGGGGGGGGGGTTGCCACGCCACGTGGCTTTCGGGATCTTAGTTCCCCGACCAGGGATCCAACCTGGGCCCCCTGCAGTGGGAGCTCGGAGTCCTAACCATTGGACCACCACACTGCCTGATTTTTAAGGTTAAACCACCCTTGCATACCCAGATGTGGTCATGCCAAGTTACCCTCTCCAGGTATTGCTGATATTTTGGGTGGAGCTGTGCTGGTGGCCTGTCTTCTTGCAGTGTCCTCGTCAACTGGGTGTGTCGCAGTCGTGCTTGCCCCGACACCGCTGGGAGGTGCCCCCTCGTGCTCTGCACCCTGGGCAGTCCAGCGGTGACCAGTACTGTTTCCTCTTGAAATGTTTGGGAAAACTCACAGCGAAGCCATCGGGGCCTTTAGCTTTCTTTGTGGTAAGATCGTACTTGTGGCTTCAATTTCTATAGTAGATGTGGAACTATCCAGCCTTTCTGCTTCTCATTCCAGTTTTGCTAGGTTGTATTTTGCAAAGCCTTTGTCTGTGTCACTTCAGAGACCAGATGTATCAGAGTAAAGTTATCCTTAACATTCCCGGTTTCCCTTTCGTGTCTGTGGCACTTGTAGTGACGACCCCGCTGTCATGTCTTACGTTTGTAATTTTGCCTTTTTTCTCTTTGATCCGTGTTGCTAGGGGTTGCCAGTTTTATTAGTCTTTTCCTTGGTAATGGCTTTGTTGAGATGAAATTCACCCGATATGTTGTGCAAGTCACTGGTTTTCAGTTACATGCACACAAGTGTGCAACCGTCACCACAGTCAACGCTAGAGCACTGTCATCGCCTCGGAAGGGACGTCTCTCATGCCACCAGTCCTAAACGAGCAGCAGCCTGCTTTCTGCCACTCTCTGTTTGCCTGTTCTGGACATTTCATGTAAATGGAATCATATAAGCTATCACTGGAGCTCTGTGTTTAACTCTGTGAGGCACTGCTGGACTGTTTTCCAAAGTAGCTGGACTATTTTGCATTCCTGCCAGCAGTGTAGGAGGGTTCCAGTTTCTCTACAGCCTCACCAGAGCTTTTATCAGCCTTCTTAAAGAACCAGACTTTTGCTTTGTTGTTTATCTGTATTGTACGTTTATTTTATATTTCATTGATTTACTTTTATTATTTCTTTCCTTCTAATTTCTTTCGGTTTAATTTACTATTTTCAGCTTTCTTAGGTTCTTGATTTTCATTTTTTCTGTTTCTCCTAATACAAGCATTTGAGACTATAAATTTCTCTCTAGGCAGGTTTTAGTTACATCACACAGTTTTGATGTGTAACATTTTTACTATGATCAGTTCAAAATATTTTCTAATTTCCATTTTTATTTCCTTTAGATATTAAGTCATTTAGAAGTGTACCACTTGTTTTGAAAACAGTTGGGAGTTTTCTAGTTACCTCTGTATTATCAGTTTCTAGTATAATTCCATTGTGGTCAGAGGACAAACACTGAATGATTTCCCTTTTTTCCCAGTGTGCTGAGATTTGATTTACAGCTCAGCGCATGGTCTATTTTGGTGGCCGCGTCATGTGCACTTCAAAGGAATGGGTATCTGCACCTGTTGGGTGGAGCAGTCTATAAATGTCCATTAGGTCAAGTTGGTTAGTCCCGTTCAAATCATCCTTGCCGATTTTTCAGTCCCCTTGTTCTAAAGAAGAGTGTTAAAATTCCCACTGCAGATGTGGACTTATCTACTTTTCCTTTTATCTTGTTTGTTTCCCATTATATTCTTTTCTTTAAATAAATTTTTTTATTTTATTATTTTATTTTATTTATTTTTTGTTCTTTTTGGCTGCGTTGGGTCTTCGTTGCTGTGCGTGGGCTTTTCTCTAGTTGTGGCGAGCAGGGGCTACTCTTTCTTGTGCACGGGCTTCTCATTGCGGTGGCTTCTCTTGTTGCGGAGCATGGGCTCTAGGCACGTGAGCTTCAGTAGTTGTGGCTCGCGGGTTCTAGAGCGCAGGCTCAGAAGTTGTGGCGCATGGGCTTAGTGTCTCCGCGGCATGTGGGATCTTCCCGGACCACGGGCTCGAACCCGTGTCCCCTGCATTGGCAGGCGGATTCTTAACCACTGTGCCACCAGGGAAGCCCTCCCATTATATTCTGATGCTGTGTTAAGAGGATACAGATTCAGGATTCTGTATCTTCCTGGTGGAAATGACGCTTAACATTATAAAATGTCCCTCTTTATCACCAAACGCTTTTCCCCTTAAATTCTGCTGTGTTGGGTGTTAGTATAACTATACCCGCTTTCTTTTGCTGAGTATGTGCGTGGTCTGTCCTTTCCCATATTTTAAAATTCAATGCTTTGTGATATATTTAAGGTATGTTTCTTATAAGCAGCATATAATTGCTACTGAACCAAACTTAGGTCCACTTGCCCACACACAGTAAAGCCAACCTACTGACACTGGTTGTGGTGAAGGAAAGTGCAGGGTTTATTGCAGGCGCCAAGCAAGGAGTCCAGGCAGCTAATGCTCAAAAGAGCCAAACTCCCCAGAGGCTTTCAGGGAAAGGTTTTTAAAGACAGAGTGGGGGAGGGGGTTGTGGGGGCACGATCAGCTCTTGGACGCTCTTCTGATTGGTTGTTGGTGAGGTAATCGGGAGTCAGCATCCTCAGCCTTCTGGTTCCAACTGGTCTGGGGTCTACAGGCTTGTGGTCACCATGCAGTTAACTTCTTCCACCCGATGGGGGTTTCAGTATCTGCAAAACAGCTCAAAGAGCGTGGCTCAGAATAGTACCTATTGCCCTTGAGGAGGAACTAAAGGTCCTTGCCTTTGTTTAATGGCCAAATTGGTATTATTTTGTCTTGCTTGACTGTTGTCCTTTCCTTCTGCAATTTTTTTCACTGCTCTGGTTAAATTTATTCTTTGACTAAAGTTTTTCTACAGACAAAAGGCAGGTGGAGGGCTTGGGTGAAGTGGAGGAGTCCTGTTCTGGGAAGGCCCCATAGGGTCCTGCTCGGTTACATAATTATGTGTATTTGTCTAATTTTTTTATCTAGTCTTAAAACATTTTTTATTGGAGAATTTCATCCATTTAAATTCAATGTGCTTATTGATATATTTGAATTTAATTCTAATATCTTACTATTTTCTGTTTGTTCTCTGTTTTCCCTTTCTTACAACCTCTTAGAGTAATCAAGTATTTCGTTATTCTGTTTTCCTTCAAATACTTTGTTATTTATTTACTTATTACTGCTTTGGTGGTTACCCTAGAGACTGTGTCCTGTGCCCTTGACCTTAAGTTAGAAGCTGGCCTTTCCTGGCAGGACGCGCTCTCCCGGGCCCTGCTAGGGGCACTGTGGGCACTGCTTCCCCAGCCGTTAGTGTGTTCAGTCACACCTACTTGCTCTGACCCTTTCCATTCCTGTGTTTCTGTGGTTTCATCTGGGATCGTTGTCCTCTGTCTGAAAAACAGTATGCCTGCTAGGAAAAGACTCCTTCAGCTTTTATGTGAAAACATCTTTGTTTTGTCCTCATTTTGAAAGATATTTTCAGTGAGTGTGGAATTCTGGGGCAGCAGGTGTTTCTCCTGGAGCTGTACTGCTGTCGTCCCGCTTCTGCCTTCCGCCTTCCGTGGTGCTGTGGAGTGGGCTTTACATCATCTTGTCACTGTTTGAAGGTTACCGTCTCTTACCACTACCTGCTTTTAAGAAATATCTTTTTCTTTCAGGGGTTTGACTCTGATGTACTTAGATGTGGTTTTCTTTCTATTTGTCCAGCTTGTTATTTGTAGAACTTCTGGAATTTGTGACTTAATGTCTTTTGTCTGTTTTGGGGAAATCTTGGGAGGTATCTTTTCAGACATAGTTTCTCTGCCGTTCTTTCTCTGTTCCCTTTCTAGGATCCCAGTTACACACACGTTAGACCCTTTCCTCATGTCTCAGGTTGTGTTGTGTATTTTCCATTCCGTTTTTTTTATTTTTCCTGTCTCTGTTTCACTCTGAATGTTGTCCAGTGACCTGTCTTGAGTTCTTTCATCCTTTCCTTTGCAGTGTCTAACTGGTTGTTAAACCCATCTATTAACTTCCTAACTTCAATGATGGTTTTACATTAGATTCTTTTATTAGATTCCAGTTCTTTGGTAAAATTCTCCGTCTCTGCAGTTATATGAAAGCCTTTAGTAACTCCAACAGTGGGGTCATTGGTGGTTCTGTTTTTATTGTCTGAGTTTTCTTTTGGTTTTGGTTATTTGGTCCTGTCTGTTGTCATACTTGGTAAGTTTTTATCGAAGTGCTGGATGTAGTGTTTGAAAACCTGTGGCAACTGTGGATAATTTTGCGCCCGCAGGGGACTTCGTTTCCTCTGGCAGGCAGAGAGTTGTGGGGAGCTAGCCCGGGTTCAGTGGAGGCTGGCCCGTCTGGGTCCTCACTGCATATCTTGGGATGTGCTCGGCTCAGGACCTGGGCAGGACCTGGCAGTGCCATCACAGGGGTCCCTGCCCACTTTCTCTTCTCCAAGCTGACTGCCGCTGGCCGTGGCGTTAAGCCTTTGCACCCTTGTGGCCGTGCGGAGCAGGAGCTGACCAGGGCCTGGAGGGAGCCTGAGTGCATGGTGTTTGGCCCACTTCTTGACAGTTGGGTCCCTCGAGGCTGTCTTGTAAGTCCCTGAGTCCTACATTTTATCTTCCCTCGGGTGGGACTCTGTGAGCTCCAGGCTGTGGCCTTGACCTCTGCCTTCTGCTGTGGGGGCAGCCAGTGCCCTGAGGGGGAGCAGGAGCAGCTGGCAGGCCCCCTGGCGCAACAGGAAGCCCTTCCTTTTCCTAGGTGGCTCCTGGCTGCTGCCCAACCCCCCCCACCACGCACCTCCGCGTCCAGGCGCCGCCCTCCCTTGTCACACAGCCCTGTAACTCCCCTTGATGCCTGCTTCCACTCCCGGCCCCTTTGAGGATTGCCTCCGGGACTTGGGTGGTCTCTTCGAGCCTTACATCAGGGCTGCATGTCGCTGTGCAGGTACAGCTGCACTGCCAGGTGATAACCGGTGCAGCAGGACACCAGGGAGAGGTGTCCTGGTGGCCTTTGTCCTTGGTAGGGCGTGGCTGCGAGCTCCTGCTCTAAACAGAGCTGTGGGCCGGCTCGTGAATAACTGCCAGCTGGTGCTGGCTGCCTGGGGAAGGGCTCGCCAGAGCAGGGGGCACCCCGCGGGGTTGGAGGGTGGGTGGGTGCTGGGCAGGTCATCCTTCTCAGGGAGGTCGAGGTTTGGCTCTTTAGTGGTGATGGCACCGTTGTTCCTGGGACTCACCGTCTCGTGTCCGGTACGGCCCCAGGAGGGTGCTGTTGGCTCACGTGGCTGCACCCCTGGCCTCACTGTTCATCCTAAAGTGTGGCGTCCACGCACACACATGACATTTCGGACCTCTGGATGTTCAGGGGCAGTTTTTCACCTGGAGAGACACTGTATCAGAGGCAGCGTAGACGAATATCACGTTCTTTTGACCTTTACTTCTGCCTTATTTAAATCTCTGTAAACTTTTCCTTTGACCAAAAATGAGTCTCAGTTTAAATCGGGTCCTGTCTGTGATTGTTTTCCCAGCAGTGCTGTGTGGGCCCACCAGAGGGTCTCCCATCCCCTCGGGGCGGAGCTACTCCTAGGCCCCAGGGGCAGTGGTGGCCCAGTGTGGGCCGCCGCATGCTTTCTAAACCCACTGGACGCACTCTGGTCTTTGGACCCTCAGGAACGTCCAGGATCTTCTGAAGGTGTTTTATCCGCCACCCTTCTTTGTGCTGATGCACCTCTTCTAGGACAGGCACTGAAGTGGGTGTTCGTTGAGCAGAAGTGCCGCCTGCTAGAACACGACTGGGCCCCAGGAGGATGGGAGGGAGACAGAGAGGCCGACAGAACTACACTCATGCTGAGCCAGGGCTTCACGCAGGCCTCGTCTGTGGGCTTACTTACCGTCCCAGCAGGTTTGGGGGTCTGGGGTCTCTGCACTGAGGTTGGACGCAGCTGCCTAGCAAAAGAGAATGGCTGCTGGGAAGGACACTGGCCCAGGGGCCAGCCAGACAGGAGACTTTTCCAAGCCATAGAACCCCAAACGCCCATCAGTTGGACCCAGTGAGGCCCGGGGGGCGTTGGTGGGCTCTGGCCCAGGATGCGGCCTGAGGGGGGCGCCTCGTTCAGGAAGCACGTAATTCAGATCATCCTGCTCAGAGAGGAACCAGGGCTGTCTAGACATTCCTGTGGACACGGGTCAGGTGTCCTGCCATTGTCATTTCAAGGACAGCAAATGTCATTTCATTGTAACTTGGTTAAAAGTTGAATCCCAATCTCCTTTTTAAAATATACACATTTCCCCCCCCATCATTTTATTATGAAAAATATCAAACACGTGGCAAAGTTGAAAGGATTGATTATGCAGTGGGCGCCCCCCACCCCAGTGGCTCCATCCACACCTTGCTAGTCTATGCTCGGCCCCCTCCCACCCGCCAGCCGTCCCTCAGACTGTCCTTTTTTGGTGTTTTTCAAAGTAGGGTGCAGACATCTATCCAGTGCCCCCAAGCCCTTCAGCAGGCAGATTATTAACTGACTAGATACCAGTATTTGTTTATGGTTCTTATTTCCTTTTAAGGTAAAATTGGCATAAAACGAAATGCACAAGTCTTCATCATGCCATTTGATGAGTTCTGAGGAGTGCACGTGTCTGTGCGACCAGGTCTTCTGTCGGGATGCAGGGCGGCACCAACACCCCACCCCAGAGGCACCCGCTCTCCTGGTGACGCCCGTGGGTTAGTTTTGCTTGTTCTGGAACGCCCTGTCCGGGATGTGGGTGTGTGCTCTTCCTGCAGGTCTGTCGCCTGGCAGGCCTCTGCCGTCTTGTCTCCATGGGGCGAGTGTGTGACAGGTCATCGGTGTCTCTGTCGACGGACACCCGGGCTGTTCCCGGTCTTTGCTCTTGTGCCGGAGCTGCTGTGAACATTCTTTCGTCCTCTCCTCGTGGTCGGAGGCCCTCGAGCAGGGCCGGTGTTCCACTGGGCGCCCTGCCGGCGGGCGTGGCAGCTGCGGTCATCTGTTGCTGTTGTAGGGGTGCTTTAGTTTGCTTTTCTGTGATAGCTGCTGAGTTGGGGGGCTCTTTGCTTCATGAAACATCTGTTCAAAACTTTTGCCCGTTTTTTTTGCATTTATTTTATTAGTATTATTTTAAAAATAGACTTCATTTTTAAGAGCAGTTTTAGATTTATGAAGAAATTGTGCAGAGTTCCGTCTTCTCCACCCAGCACAGAGTTTCCCTATGATCAGCTCATGTTAGTGTGCTGTATGTTACAATTGATGGACCCGTGTTGATACGGTACTGTTAACTGAAGTCCATAGCTGATGTGAGGGCTCACTCTTGGTGGTCCACGCTCCACGCGTTTGACGAGTGAAAGGCCACGTGTCCGCCATCGTGGTGTCATACAAGTGGCTTCGCTGCCCTGAAAATCCCGTGCCCCGCCTGTTCATCCTCCCACCTGACCCTTGGCAACCCCTGACCCTTTCACTGTCTCCAGAGTATTGCCTTTTCCAGAATGTCTTAGAGTTGGAATCTTACGGCATATAGTCTCTTGGTTATGTTAATTTGTTCTGTCGTCACCGATTCCCGCTCATATATTTACGGTGGTCTTCCTTTCATTTCTTGTGATTTCACTTCTCTTTTTTTCAAAGTTCTTCTCACTAGTTTGTTGGTCTGCACTGTGGCATTATCTGTCTTCCTGTGACTACACTCCCTGATGAAACGTCTGCCTTCATACGGAGAAACAAGGTGCCTTTGATTCAAGGACCTTGGAGGCCATGTTCAGACGCTCGCCGCCTGGTGTGAGGCTTTGGCATTGGGACTTCCTTTCTCCTTGCTCTGTTGGGCCCAGGATTTCCTTCTGGACACCTGGTCTGGGCTCTGGTTCAGCATCATGGGGATTTCTTAGTCACTTCTCAAAGCCATAGCACATCCATGAATGACACTAATTTCACTTCATTTGACAAGTTGCCTTTCTCAGTGGCTTGTGCTTTATATTTCTGTGTATGTGTCTGGCTGAGTTTTGAATCGCTTAGGACATATTCTGGTTTCTACTTAACCATCTGCTGAGAGCAAGGACAGGTCCCACGCCAGAGTCCCCACAGCTGCCCCCTCAAGCACCAGTACCGTAGTGGTGCCTGCCGGCCACCAAAGGTGGCCTGGTGTGTGTGTCTGTCCCCCAGGAGCCTTGAGTCCTGGGACAGAGGACACTGCTGGGCACCTGGCAGCCACTCAGTGGATGCTCGTGAGACGCAGTGAGTGTGGTCACGCACTTCTTGGGCAGGCCGGGGCAGGAGGCCCCCTCGGAGCAGGGGACTCCTGGCTGGGCAGGGCCCACACAGATGCGGGGCCGTCCTGCAAAGGCAGTTGCACTCCAAGAACCGTGTTGCAGGCCCCCACCCCAGCTCCACTCCCCCTTGTCCGGTAGTGACTCGGAGGTCTCCCAGAAGGTGAGCCCTGATGCGGCTGCCTCACTCTGCCCTCATGGTCCAGTGCTGAGCTTAGGTCTGCAGCCAGGCTCTGCCTCCTGGAAGTTGTCGGGTGGCCGGAGCCTGTGGGCCTGGGCACTGCTCCTTGACTCCCCTTGCAGACATGCTCCTTGACCTCAGCGACCTGCTCCAGGTAGATGCATTTCCTTTCTCAGTCCCTTTCCTGCCCCGGTTGGGAGGGTCCACAGGCGAAGGACACACAGGGTGTGGGTCTCTGTTTGGAAACTGGCAAACAGAGTGGGTAGGGAGACAGTGGACACAGGGTGATGGTGTTGTCCCGGGGGCTGGGCAGCCCTGGCCTTAGAGCCAATGGAGAGACCCAGGTGAACTTTGTCCAAGGCAAGGGAGATTCTTTAAAAGAAAAAAAAAATGGACTCACATGCATACGTTTTAAACAATATAAAAACTTACATTTACAGTCTATTTAGAGAAACTTGCTTTCTGAGTTCCAGGAAGGCACCTCTCATTTCCAAATGCCTGACGGTAATGGGAAGACCCAACAAGAGGGACACCTGTGTGGATGGGACACTCACGGGGTGGGAGCAGCGCTGGGGCGGAGCCGCTGCAACTCCGCACTTGTCCCTGGTGGTGGCGCTGGGGCTGGGGTGAGCTTGGCCCCGTGCCCTGGAGCTGGGCTCTGTGGCGATCATTCCACTGAGGGCTCGGAAGGAGAACTAATGTCGTGGAAAGCAGCCGTGACCGCAGTGTGAGGACTCATGCAGGACTCGCAGGAATCCCACGGCCCCGGGGAAGCTTCCTCGCGAGCCTGGCGCTGTGCTGCCCGGGTGCTGGGCCTTCAGTGCCCTCGGTGCCGGCACACAGACCTTCACTGAACTCAGATGCCGCCTGCATTTGTGTTCTCTCAGGTGCCTTTATAAATGGCATCTCTCAGGAGCCCTGTTGAAACATTCAGGGGTCACGCTAAACATAATCCCTTGGAATCGTGAAAATCCAGCACTCCATGTGCCGTGTTTGGTCAGGGCAAGGCCACGTGGCCTGGTTTCCATCCTGGTGACTCCCCAGGAAGGACAGGAGTGAGGGCTCGCACAGGACAGCGCTCCAGAAGTGCTTGGGCGCCGCTTGGGAGGGAGAGGGAGGTGTTCCAGTACTTTCTTGCTTCACACATTGGGAAGCGGGACACCAGTCAGGGTTCAGGTGGGAGAGGGTGACAGAGTAGATGCTCCCACTCACCTGGGGCTGGATCAGGGCCCAGCGGAGAGTCACCGTGCTGGCCAGTGAGACCCCGTACGTTCAGGCTGGAGCCACACAGACAGTTTTAACACCTCAGGTGGAAGGGTGAGCCTCGGGCCCCCTGGTCTTGGGCAGAGCCCAGCCTGGGCACTGGGAAGGTGGGAGGTGACCTGGCCCCGCCCTGGAGGGGCTGGGACAGGCTCAGCGCTCACAGGACACACGTGTCTGCAGCTGATGTGGACGTGGAGCACGCGTGTCGGGCGAGGGTCCCACTCGGGGGCTTGCACTGCCGAGGGCTGGGCGCTCGGAGGGCGTGAGCAGAAGACCCAGGGCTCTCTCCGTTCTCGCTCACACGCACGCCCAGGGCCCCCTCCGTCCTCGCTCACACGCACGCCCAGGGCCCCCTCTGTCCTCGCTCACACGCACACCCAGGCAGGCTTCCTCCCGGCTTCAGCTCACAGCCAGCACTCTCTGCGCCCTGAGGGTCCTGGCGGGACGTCCCTTTGTGCCCCCTTATAGTGAGGCTGACACAGAGGCACTCACGTGCCTGGGCCACGGCCCCTCAGAGGCAGAGCCGGGAGCCCTCAGGGTCTGCGGAGCCTGCCCGCCATGTGCTAGGGGCCAGGGAGGGCTGGCCACCCACACACAGCCGCGGACACGGGAGAGTGACCGTCAAAGCATCTCTGGCAATAACCACGCATTTTACAGGCATATCCTTTTTAAAATTTGATTTTCCACTTGAAGTTGTTCAGAGAACGCTTTCCTGCAGCATTCAGGCTTCGTCTGCCTAGGTCCCGGGGTTGGGGTGGTGGGGGTCACGGCGTGGGCAGGCAGAATCGGGATGTGCTGCGGGGAAGGCGGAGACGGCACACCGGGTGGCAGGTCCGTTCTGCTCTGGTCTCAGCGGAGGGTGAGGCAGGAGGGTCGGGATGCAGGAGCCTGGTGGGAACCCAGCGGAGGGAGGTGCACACCGACACGCGCACTTTGGTGGCAGGCACCCCGGGAGCCCCCAGCCCTTGGGATGGGGATCTTGGAGGAGGGCAGAGTGACTGCCAGTGGGGTGGGGGGTGCCCTCTGCTGCCTGGACAGGGAGGCCTGGCCCCCGCTGGGAAGGCCCCAGGCTACCTGGTGCCCACAGGTACCCTCATCTCCTCCCCTGGGGAGACTCAATGTTGTACCATTCCTTAGCACCCTGGTCCCCTGGTGGCAGCAGGCGCCCGTGTGCCATCTGCAAGCCCCGTGATGGATATGGCACACAACAAGGTCTTCACTCTTCCTCAGCACCTTTTCTGGTGCCCTCTTGGGTGCTGGGCCAAGGGGCTCACAGGCCAGGCTTGATCGGGTGAGGGAGCTCTCTGAGGCAGTCAGAGGCAGAGGGCCAGAGCCAGCCCTCCTGCGAGGCCCGAGTCCTGTGGGCAGAGCTGGGGTGAAGACAGGTGGCCAGGGGTTTCTCCAGCTCCGGCTGGGACGGCGAAGCCCACAGCTCGGGCCTGGGGCGAGAGCCTGGGCTCTTCTCGGATCTGCGCGCCATCCACGCCTCCCCTGCGCCGCTCCTGCCGTCACTCCGCTCAGCAGCGCCCTCCCCGCGAGCTGCCCAGCCCTCGGCCAGCGCCAGGCAGGCTGGGAGGACAGTGCCTGGCCAGGCCCCGGGCTCAGTCGCGCCCGGGGAGGTTCTGGAAGATGACTGGGTCAGGGGCAGGCTCCACGGTGGATCTGGACCTGAGGTGGGAGCGGTGGAGGATCACTGAGGCCTGCAGAGCCCCACAGCCAGGACTGAGCTGGCCCGTGGGGACAGAAGAGGATGCCCCCGTGAGCCCCTGGGAACGGGGGAGAGGAGTGGCCGTGGCCCCCGCAGTCGTGGCGCCTTGCGCACTGGATGATTCTGCTCGGCCAGCTACTCTTGAGGCAGTTTTTCTTAGCAAGTTCAGTCGTTGCTGAGATAGTGGTAGAGTCTAAAAAAGCCACCTGGGAGAGGGAAGGAGTGCCCTGGGCTGCTCTGGGGGCTCGTGTGGGGCAGCAGGGGGGCTCTTAAAGACTGAACGATGAAAAAAAAAAAAAGCAAACACTTCCTGCACACGAACGCCCTTCTTAGTTGTGGTGTCTTCACGACAGGTGAACGTTTACGTGCTGGGGAAGACGTTCCTTCTTTTGGCGAGAGAGCTCTGCATCAACGCACCAGCAATAGGTACTGTGGGGCTCACGGGGGGCGCTGCCGGTGCTCTGGGTGGGAGGGTGGTGCGTGCAAGGGCAAGGGCCTCGCAGGGAACAAGCGTCGCCTGGAGGCTGCCAGGAGCCCAGCAGCCTGGGGGGTTATTTCCGGTTTAAAACCAGAACGCTGTGGTCAGTGCCCGCAGGTAGGGATGGAGTGAGACGAAAGTGCTGCGTGGATGGGGGCCTGTCTCTCCACCTCTCGAGGAGCACCCCTGGCAGCACGGTGCCTCGGGGTGGGCAGGCCCCCTGCGGACGGAGCTGGGCCTTTCCCAGCCACGGTTGGTCGGCCTTTATGGCAGCTTTACCGTGAGGACTGTTTGCACGGTTGGCTTGGAAGGGCTGCTCCCTCCTTCGCCCATCAGCGTCTAGAGGCACATCTCCTTGTACTAAGGAGGTGGTGTGTGGGGCCAGGGAGGGTGGGCAGGGCGTGCAGTCCTGGGTCACCCACAGGGTGGTCCCCTGGGGCCGGAAGGCACGGTCCAGCAGGGTGGGCCCGTAGGAGGAGGGCCGCAGGCACAGGGAGACCTGGGGCTGGGGGCTGTATCCCTGTGCCGCGTGACACGGTCCCTCCCTCCAGGGGTCATGCGGAGGTTTTTCAGAAACAAAGCAAATGCCCAAGGAGTTTGCAGCAAGGGAGGATAGAGGCAAGAGGCTCAGCGAGCCTGCCTGACGCCACGGCACGCGCGTGCAGGCTGCTTGGGAGCCCGAGGTGGGAGTCCGCTCTCGGGGGCAGGAGCCCTGGGCCCGGCAGAGCACCCCCCACACCCCCACCCAGTCGAAATCAAACAGTAGGATTTTGAGCAGCTAGTGACACTCCAGGAAGTAGACACAACCTGACACCTGGCTTTTTCTAGAGCGGTCTGGCTGCAGCCCGGAGAGCAAGCCCTCCCAGATGGCGGAGGCCCGGGCTGCCGGCAGAGGGCAAACTCGGGGACGGGTGGGCCTCTTGGGAGTACCCGCTAAGCACTGTTAGGGCAATTTGAGACTCGCAGTCGTTTATCTACGTGCGGCTCTCATTTTGTTAAAACTTTATTATGAAAATCCACTTAAACAGGTGAACTGCTTTAAGTGACTTTCCCATTTTGGATTTGAACTGAAGATCTTAAGCTTAGAACCACTTAGAATAGAATCCAAGAGGATGCGAGAGACGGCAAAGCCCTCAAAGCAGGCGGTGTGGGTGCCCCTTGGAGGGAATCTGGAGCCTGCCTTGTGCCCCCCAAATCTGCCCTCCACCTGGGACGTGCGCCCCAACGTACAAGAGATGCAGAGACCGAGGCTCTGGCTGTGCAGGAAAGTGTCTTGTGTCACAGCTTCAGGCTCCAGCCGACCACTTGCAGAGGAGGCACGCCGCGAGCGCAACCTTTGAGGTGGCGGGTCACGGGCTGCCTGTAGAGAAAGGGCCTGCCACTCGCCGTGCACCCCTGCCACCCCACAGCGCCTCAGGCGTAGAAGATGAGCTCGGGGATCTGGCCGCCCTGGACCCCGGTCCCGTTGGTGCTGTCGGAAGAGCACTGGAACTGGAAGGTCACCTTCCCGCACTGCACCTCGGTCATGCCCTCCTGCCCGAAGTAGCTGAGCTCGCTGCCATCCAGGACGGCGCTGGCGGTGTAGAAGGTGTCCTGCTCCACCTGCACGGGGTGTTCAAACCAGACTGAGAAGGTGCTGCTGGAGCCGTCGGAAACAAACGTGGTCAGGTTCTGCGCCAGGACCACCCCCAGCCGCTTGAGTTCAATCTTCACGCTGTACTCGGCTCTCCCGGAGCTAGAGCCGTACAAGCCCAGCCCCGCGATAAACACTCTCCTGTCCACGGCAAACTGGATGCTGTCGCAGCGCCCGCGGTAGCGCCACTGGTTGCTGCGGTAGGCGGAGGACTGGAAGCGGTGGCACGTCTGCGGGGCGAGGCCCTTCCTCTTGGTCAGGGGGAATTCGAGGAGGGGCTTGTTGGCCGCCGTGTACCACAGGAAGATGTTGTGGGTCTCCTCCAGCGTCAGGATGTCCGACTGGGCGGCGCCGTTGGCGAACTCCTCCAGGGTCATGGTTGGAATTCGGACCAGGTAGAGGGCTGGCCCCAAAACATGCCTCTTGTTGCGCGGGGTGACCGGCAGGCCCTGCCGCTTGCACTCTGCCTCGGCCCAGCTCAGGACTGCCTCGAAGACCACAGCCTCCTTGGTGTTGAGGGCCTCCCGCGTCACGATGATCTCCAGCGTCTGCCAGTCAATTTCACAGAAGCCTTCGGACCTCAGGGCCATCTCAGCCTGAGCATCGATGACCTCCCAGCAGCGCTGGGTCAGCTCGGGCTCCTCAAACAGCCGGCTCTGGGACAGCAGCACACAGGCGTTTTTGGCTTCCAGACTTGTCTCCAGGAAGTTGACACAGGCTTTTGCTAACGCGGGGACAATGTACTTCTTGGCGGCATACAGAGTGGCCAGCACCGTGTCAGCTTCCAGGTCAATCTCGTCACTGTACATGTACCTAGGCAGGACGGGGCCAAGTCACAGGCTGCGTGGGGCACGCCGCGCACCCAGGGCCTGGGACAGGAGCCCTCCGTCCCTGTGGAATTCAGGAAGCTGCAGGCAGCTGGCTGGCGGAACCAGGCAGCGAGGAACCGCCCCATCCTTGCACCCTGAGGAGGCAGACTTACTTCAACAAGATGAGAAAAGCTGTAGGTTCCACGTCAGGGATGTGGATTTCTGACTTGACTTCTGCCAGGTCCCCGTAAAACATGGCATAAAAGACAGAGCTACCCACGGCCAAGACATACTGTGGATGAGAGAGAGAGAGAGCTGCCCTGAGCCCTGGGCCCTCCCTGCCCCCAGCGGCTGCCACACCCGGGAAGAGGACCGTCCATACTCGGGAGGCGGCCGGTCGCCTTTGGGAGCTCAAAGGGCCGAGCCTCTACCAACCTTGTGGGCAGGCACCCTCCGGGCCGCACCCGGGGGCCCCACGACGAAGTGCACGTCGGCCATGAGCTCGTTGTTGAACATCAGCGCGTTCCTGCAAAGGGCAGAGGCACAGGACACGGCTCGGGGCTCGCGTCGGCGCGGGGCGCGGGCAGGGGCGGGGGCGCAGGCCCCGGGCTCACCTCTCGCGCAGGGTCGGGTGGAAGGACTGCCAGTTGGGGCTCTCCAAGTTGTTGTTGTCGAGTGCGGGCGGCGCGGGCGCGGGCGGTGGCAGGGCGGGCAGCGGGGCGCTGGGCCGTCCCTTCCTGCCCGCGGCGGCGGCGGCGGCGTTGCTGTTGGCGATGTCCGTGGCGGTGGCGGCCGCGGCTGCGGCGCCGGCGGGCGCATAGAGCTCCGCGGCCATCTTCGCGGGCAGGGCGGCCTCCGCGCGCGGGGGCGGCGCGCCGTGCGCCCTCGCGCCGCGCCGGGGCCTCGGGGGCGGCTCTGCGAGCACCAGGAGCGCGGTGAGGCACTGCGCCACCCGGCCGTGCAGGCAGGCCAGGGGCAGCAGCATGGGGCCGTGGCGGCCCTGCGCGCGGGGGGCCGGCCTGCCCGGGGCGGCGGGCGCTGCTCCCTCGCGCCGCCCCGCCCGCCGGCCGGAGCCTCCAGCCCGCCCGCCCTCGCCCGCACCGCCGCGGCGCCCGCGCGTCACGCCGCGGCGCGGCCCCGCCCCGCGCGGTCGACGTGCTCGCCTGTGGCTCCGCCCCCTGCCCGGCTGCGCCCCGCGCGGCGACGTGCTCGCCCAAAGGCCCCGCCCCTTGTCCGGCCCCGCCCCGCGCGGGCGCTTGCTGGAATCCGGCAGCGGAGGTGGGTGCGGGAGGGACCGTGTGGGCGCGGGCCCGCGGCGGGGCGGCCGGCGGCGGCTTTGGTGGTTCTGGCGTGGTCCGAGCTCTGCGCGGGACCCCGACGTAGGGGCTGCCCCTCTTCGAGGCCCACTCTGCAGCCTGCGCGCCTGTGCTGTCCGGAGTCCACGGGGCTGTCGGGCGGAAGGGACGGGATGAACTCCCGGAGAGACGACCCCCTGGGCGGCCGTCCTAACTAACAGGTGAGGTGCTGTCTCGCAGGGGGTTTGAGTTCCTCACGGTCAGTGATGTGGAGCACCGCGTCAGGTACTTGTTGGTCACCTCTGTGTCTCTGGAGAGAAGTCTCTTGTACTCCTTTGCCTCTTTTTGAATCGGGTTGGTTTTGTCATTGCTGAGATTTAGGCGTATTCTACGTATTCTGGAGATTTATCCCTTACCGGATGCATGATTTGCAAGTACTTCCTCCCATTTTGTAGGTGGCATTTTTCACCCTGTTGACTGTTTCCTTTGCTGCACGGAGGGTGTTAAGTTTGGTGTAGTCCCATTTGTCTGTTTTTGCTTTTGTTGCCTGTGCTTTTGGTGTCATATTCAAGAAGTCATTGCACATTCCAATGTCATGCTCTTCCCCTACGTTTTCTTGTAGGAGTTTTACAGTTTCATGTCCTACGGTTAGGTCTTTAATTCATTTGGAGTTGATTTTTGTATATGATGTGTGAGATAAGGGTCCATCTTTTTTCTCTTGTATGTGAGTGTCCAGTTTTCCAGCACCATCTGTTGAAGACGTTACCCTGTCCCAATTGTGTAGTCTTGGCACCCTTATCAGAGATCATGTGACCATGCATGTGTGAGTTTGTTTCTGAGCTCTCTATTCTGTTCCATTGGTCTATATATGTCTTTGTACCAGCACCATAGTGTTTTTGGTTTTATCTTCTAAAATTCTTTTCCTGGTGAAAGTAATTTATTTATATATATATATTTTTTTATTACTCCTTTTTTCCTGTATTAATATTTTTTCCTAAGATGGAGGTTTTTAACCTTTTTTTTTAATGTTTCATTTGGCTTTAGAATATTTCCATTTCCCCTTTTTTAGCCCTCTTTGCAACACTCATATAATCTTTTTTTAATTAACTTTTTTTGAAGTATAGTTATTTACAATATCGTGTTCGTTTCAGGTGTACAGCGCTGTGATTCAATTATACATAGGTACATATGTATATACATATATATGTATACTTTTTCAGATTCTGTTCCCTTATAGGTAATTACAAAATATTGAGCATAGTTCCCTGTGCTTTACAGTAGGTCCTTACTGGTTATGTATTTTATATATAACGGTGTATATGTGTTAATCCCCACCTCCTAATTTATCCATCCCCCCCCCTTCCCCTTTGGTAACCATAAGTTTTCTATGGCTGTGAGTCTTTCTGTTTTGTAAATAAGTTTGTTTGTACATCTTTAATATTCCACATATAAGCAATATCATATGATATTTGTTTTTCTCTGGTTTACTTCATTTAGTATGATAATCTCTATGTCCAACCATGTTGCTGCAAGTGGCATTATTTCCTTCTTTTTTAAAAAATTTTTGGCTGCGTTGGGTCTTCATTGCTGCGCGCGGGCTTTCTCTAGCTGCGGGAGAAGGGGCTTCTCATTGCGGTGGCTTCTCTTGTTGCGGAGCACGGGCTCTAGGCGCGTGGGCTTCAGTAGTTGCATCACACGGGCTCAGTAGTTGTGGCTCGCGGGCTCTAGAGCGCAGGCTCAGTAGTTGTGGCGCACGGGCTTAGTTGCTCCGTGGCATGTGGGATCTTCCCAGACCAGAGATCGAACCCATGTCCCCTGCATTGGCAGGTGGATTCTTTTTTTTTTTTTTTTTTTTATAAGCAGTTTACTTATATGTGTTTTTTTTTTTATTTAATTAATTTATTTAGTTTTGGCTGTGTTGGGTCTTCGTTTCTGTGCGAGGGCTTTCTCTAGTTGCGGCAAGCGGGGGCCACTCTTCATCGCGGTGCGCGGGCCTCTCACTGTTGTGGCCTCTCTTGTCGCGGAGCACAGGCTCCAGACGCGCAGGCTCAGTAGTTGTGGCTCACGGGTCCAGTCGCTCCGCGGCATGTGGGATCTTCCCAGACCAGGGCTCGAACCCGTGTCCCCTGCATTGGCAGGCAGATTCTCAACCACTGCGCCACCAGGGAAGCCCCTGGCAGGTGGATTCTTAACCACTGTGCCACCAGGGAAGTCCCTCCTTTTTTATGGCTGAGTAATATTCCGTTGTATACGTGTAGCACATCTTCTTCATCCACTCCTCTCTCAATGGACATCTTGTCTACTGTGAATAGTGCTGCTGTGAACGTCGAAGTGCATGTATCTTTTCCTGATATATGCACAGGATTGTGATTGCTGGGTCATATGGTAACTCTATTTTTAGTTTTTTAAGGAACCTCCATACTGTTCTCCATAGTGGCTGTACCAATTTACATTCCCACCAACAGGGTAGGAGGGTTCCCTTTTCTCTACACCCTCTCCAGCATTTATTATTCGTAAATTTTTTTTTGTTGATGGCCATTCTGAGTGTTATGAGGTGGTACCTCGTTGGAGTTTTTTCATTTCTGTAATAATTAGTGATGTTGAGCAGTTTCTCATGTGCCAGTTGGCCATCTGTATGTCGTCTTTGTAGAAATGCCTATTTAAGTCTTCTTTTTTGCCTGTTTTAAATATTTCACTTTGTTAGTTTTTTATTTAACTACTTAGTTCATTATTTTGTCCTTACCTAAGCACTTAAGTCTATTAAGTTACCTAGAAAATTGTTCTTTAATTTCCTAATAGTTTGTCTGGAGGTGAGGGGGCTGTGTACCCTTGTCTTGCTAATTTTTAGTTTTCTTGCCCTTGAGGTCAAAGGGCACATCCTGTGATATTTCTGTTCTCTGGGATGTAGGGAGGGTTTCTTTGTTCTTTAATACTCGGTCAATTTTCATAACCGTTCCACAGACTTTGGAAAAGAATGATTACTTTTTGTAAGGTATTGACTTTAAAACATTTGTTAAATTGAGCCTATGGTGATGGCATCCAGTTCCCCATTTGGTCTTTTTTTCCCCCAAGCCAGTCTGTCAAATTTGAGGGAATTGTGTTAAAAACCTCATACCATTGTGGTTATGTTAAAATCTCATATCAAGTGTGGAAATTTGTTTGCAACACTTTTTGCTTTATTTAATGCTTTCTCCTTCCCCGTGCGTCTACAGATTTGTGACTGTTCTGTCTTCTTTAGGATTATCTTGTCCTTTCCATCCTAAGAAGCATCTGTCTGTGTCCCTTTAAGATTATCTTGTCCTTTCCATCCTAAGAAGCATCTGTCTGTGTCCCTTTAAGATTATCTTGTCCTTTCCATCCTAAGAAGCATCTGTCTGTGTCCCTTTCAGGGGTCCCTTGCCCTGGGTCCCGTGTTGCTGCTCCCTTCACGGCTGCCCTTTTCCTCCTGGTGACCTGCTTCGTGGGCCCAGCAGGGCCTTTGGATCGTCACCTTTTTGCATTATTTTTAAGTGTCTCTTGTAAACACCGTATCCTGGTTTTAGCGCTTTGGTGCAAGCCGATTAGGGAATTTAACTTAACGTTTTGTGACCTATACTTGCGGTTTGTTATTTTCTCCTAGTTTTTTTTTTTTTTCTTCTTCTCCCTGCTTTAGATGCCCCAGTCCATTCCACACCGATCGCAGACTGCTGGCACGTTTGCCTTGAAATTTTTACCAGTACCACAGTTTTCTATTTCAAGAACTAATCAGCGTCCAAGTCCCACCCAAATCAGGATGAGATCTTTTAACGTGCTTTTAACTTAATCCCCAGTTCTGATGGGTTTTGTTTTATTGTAAATAATTAGAAACCTTAGCAATTATATTTTTAAAATATCTTTTTAAGCAACCAAATAACCCCCCCCAAACCCCAAACCAACCCAAAACAAAACACCCACAGTGGAAGTAGGTGTAGCTCCAGACTGCCTAGGCTCAAATGACACTGCCCTATCTTGGGCACCTTGTCGTCTCTGAAAGGGGGTTAAGTGGTAGTAGCTGCCTGTTGTCAACCTAAAACAGCCAATTACGTTACCAGCAACATGAGTTTACTCGGGAGAGGCAGGGGAATTGCGTCTCGGGACCCGCCCGCAGGCCATGGCAAGCCACAGGCAAGTCCTGCAACAAAGGAGAGGAGCCTTACTTTATGGGGCGGGGGGGGCGGGGGGAGGAAGTTGGGCGGGGCTGCTTTGAAGGTTTTCCAGTCTCCATTGGAGGAAAGTGAGAGTTGAGGGTGGTGGCGGTTTCTCATTGGCTGGGCTGTTGCTGGGCCGGGAGAAAATCTTCCTTCCTCTTCCCGGGGCAGCGCACCAGCTTCTTCCTGCCCAGAAGCGCAGAGCAAGCTGGGAAGGAGGGTCTGGTGTGAGAGCGCCCCCTTCAGGGCGTCCCGCCTCCGTTTTACGCGAGGGTTACCCTTATTAATTTCCACACTGTGTTGGCTGGGCTGAGCTGGGTGGCTGTTAGGGTCCAGCTGGCATAAGGCAACCAAGAGGCACTGCTCCCTACGCCACCACAGCCTCCTCGGTCAGTGCAGGGGAGTGTCCGCCTGAATCCATGTGGTCCCTGGACGACCCAGCCTGCTTCAGGGGCGGCTGCCAATCTCTGTGGCCTCAGAAACCTTCCCTGGGTCCTTTATGTGAGCCAAGGCTGGCAGGGGTGGAAGAGGTGCTCGTAGGATCTATGGGGCTTCCAGGGGCCAGAGCTCAGTCATGAATGCCCTGTAGATGTAGGGAGGCCAGGAGAAGTGGGCAGGCTGGGGCCCAGAAGGTCGGTGCTGGGTGTTGGTAAACAGCTGGGGTCTCTGACACGCCTGCTTGCGCTGCTGTTGGAGGTGTCAGAGATGAGCTGACCAGTCCCCTTCCCTCCTGTGCCTCCCAGGGTCTTCCCGATCTGCCCTTCATCCTCCTCCGTCTGCCTGTACACACCTGCTTCCGGGCCAGCCCGTCCCCTCCTGGAACCCCCTCCTCGGGCCTCCGCCCCGGCCCCCTGAGCACAGCCTTCCTGGATGATCTTGTCCAAAGGAGGTCTCGCCCCGCTATTCTCTGTCTTAGGGCTCTGCAGGGTGCCTTCAGTTGCCTATGGCAATCCAGACGCTTAGCTGAATTGAGTAAATTACTTGGTGGTTTTTGCCCGCTCTGTGAAGCTTCTAGCCCAAAGCCGCGTGAGGGAGTGCTGGTAAGGAGGGAGAGGGTGTGTGTGCAGGCGGCTCCGGTCCCTCCTGAGCCGGGCTGACGCCCCCTTAGTGAGAGAGGCGTTCATCTGAAGAGGTGCACACGCCCGTAGACAGGAGGGCAGACGATGGAAGCTGGCATTACACAAGAGTAAGTGCAGAAAATAAGTACGTAAAAACTTGGCTGACTCACAGCAGTCCATGGAATGCCAAATGAAGCAACGGGGTTTTGTGCATGCGTCTGCAGGAGCGTGTGTGATGCGTACGCAGGCTTGGGGCCCCCACGTCCCGTGGCAGGGCACGCACGTCCTGCCCACCGGCTCCACTCTGGGTGCAGCAGCCGCCCGGCCGCAGTGTCTGCAGCTGCTCCGGGAGGCTGCGTGTCCAGGAGGGGGGCTCGTGTCGGAGGAAGGGGGCCCTGGGGAGCCTGTGCGGTGGAAGGACGGGTGAGGGTGGCCCGAGGGGGGGCGCGGGGGAGCACTTGTCACACCAGCTGGGTTTCTGTGTGCTGCCAGATGTGGAGCGCACGCCCCGCAGGGCCTCCTGGCACTGCACACTCCTGTTCCAGGGCGCGTACGGCTGGCTGAGGTGCGTGTCTTCCGCAGACCCCTGCCTGTACATCCCGCGCTTCGCCCACCTGCTGGAGTTCGGTGACAAGAACCACGAGGTGTCCATGACGGCCCTGAGGCTCCTGCAGAGGATGAAGAGGGACTGGATGCACACGGGCCGGCGCCCTTCGGGCCTCTGTGGGGCAGGTGAGGCGGCCTTGGAGTCATGCTGGCTGGGTCCCGCTGCCAGTGTGCGGGTGCTCTGTGTCCCGGCCCTTCAGCAGGCCGAGCCGGTAGGTGGTGGGTTGCCTCCAGAGCTGCCTGCTGGCCTCCCTGGCCCAGTCCGAACCCAGCCCTCAGGGACTTCCGCCTGCTGCCTCTTGACCTCACCTCTGTCTTGGAGGACAGGCAGGACCCTCAGAGGCCAAGGGGACTGCCGAGCTTCCTGGCCTTGACCCCAGGCTTGAATGTTGAGGTGCAGCCGTGCTGAGTCGTTGCTGCAGAGGGCACCCCGGGCTGTCGGGCTAGCGCCCCGTTCCCCAAAGGACAGTTGTCTCGTCTCCCCTCCAGGTGGCAGCAGCCCACAGACGGCCCTCCTGCTCTGTTCCTGACACTCCCTGGACCTGGAGCCCCTCCCCAGGAGGGCCGTTACCCTTCCTCTTAGCCTCTTACCCTGCCCCACAAGGTCGAGTCCCCTCCTTTCCAGAGCGCTCAGCAACCAGCAGGATCAGTGCTTCCTGAGATGCATTTTCCATCGCCAAGCCTGACTCCCGAGTTTGCAGTCCAGAATCTGGGCCTCTCCCAGGATCCAGCCAGTTGTGGTCGGCAGCACAGCACACCTGGGCCCACTCCCTCCCTCCCCGATTCCTGGCTTGTCCATCCCCAGGCAGCGTTTCCCATACAGGTCACCTCAGAGTTCACTCGTTTGCTTTGAGAGGTTACACAAAGTTCTCAGAAAGTGTATTTTAATTTTTCTTGCGTTTAAAGAAGGAACGTGTGATGCAGTACTTCTTACGTTTTTAAAAGTTACTGTATAATTGCCTGCAAAGCGGTTTGTGGATCTCAGGTGTTCTGACAGTCGTGCAGACCGTGCAGCACCGCCCGCAGGAAGGTGAGGAGGGCGGTGTCGCCCCGGGGCTCCCAGAGCACCCTCTGGCGCTGTCTCTCCAGCTGGTCGCACTGTGGGGTCATCAGCCCTCTGCCCACAGGATCGGTCCTGGGTTTGGCAGGAGCATCCTGTTTCTGAATTCCCCATTGTATTCCTTTCCAGCACTTCTGGTTGCAGCCAGGATGCACGATTTCCGGAGAACCGTCAAGGAGGTCATCAGCGTGGTCAAGGTGTGCGAATCCACGCTGCGCAAGAGGTGGGTCGCTCTTATCGCAGCCGGGGGCTTGGCCAGGCTTCCCTGCACAGCCTCTCAGTCCGTCCAAGCGGTGGCCCCTCTCTTCCACCCTGTGTTGAGGTGGACAGTGGTTTGTAAAGTCACTCGACTCACAGGTCAGGAAACAGGTACCGAGAGTGGCCTCGTCTGTCTCCTGGCTGGTGCAGCCTGAGTGACCGGTCTCCCTGGGGGAAGCCAGGCTCAAGCAGAGGGCCACTGTGTCCCTGTAACGGAGTGGTCGGGCGAGCCCCTGCTTTGGATACTGTGTTCACAGGGTCGTTGCGGCAGCTCCAGCAGGAGCTCCACGTAGACTGTGACGAGAGAGTCACCAGCCCAGAGTCGCTGGCACAGCCGTCAGCGCAGGGTATTTACCCCGAGTCTGGAGCTCTTGATGGCTGTCTTTCTACTGAGATCATATCCTATGGCAGTTTTCAAAGGCAGAGGGAAATTTATTTTGCTTATTTGAACTCTGGTTCTCTTTAAAAATTTTTCTGTTGAACATTTTAAAGATGGTATAAAATGTAGGAAATGGACAAGAATTAATTATGGCTGGGCACACTGCAGTACAGGAGCCCTGCCTGCCTGGGACTGGTGGCTCGGCCTCCTTCCTTCTGGGGCCTTCTTGAGTCTACCTGGGGGAGCAATGAGAGTGCCGTGCCTTTTTCTCCCAGGGGCCCAAGCTATCGGCAGGATAGAGTAGGGGCTGAGAGGCTGCCGGACAGCCCCCGGGCCTGTGCTCACAGCTGTGTGTGGCAGGGTGCTGGGCCTGGGAACCAGCACCCCTGAGGGACTGTTTTGTAAACGGAGTGCTGTTTTTTTTTACATTTATTTTATTTATTTTTTGGCTGTGTTGGATCTTTGCTGCACGTGGGCTTTCTCTAGTTGGGGCGAGCGGGGGCTACTCTTCGTTGCGGTGCGCGGGCTTCTCATCGCGGTGGCTTCTCTTGTTGCAGAGCGCGGACCCTAGGTGTGCAGGCTTCAGTAGTTGTGGCTCGCGGGCTCTAGAGCGCAGGCTCAGTAGTTGTGGCACGTGGGCTTAGTGGCTCCGCGACATGTGGGATTTTCCCGGACCAGGGCTTGAACCCTTGTCCCCTGCGTTGGCAGGCGGATTCCCAACCCCTTTGCCAGCAGGGAAGCCCTGGGTGCTGGTTTGAGCGCTGTTCTCGGGCACCAGGTTCCCTTTCAAACATCTGTTTCAGGCTCACAGAGTTTGAAGATACCCCCACCAGTCAGCTGACCGTGGACGAGTTCATGAAGGTCGACCTGGAGGAGGAGTGCGACCCCCCGTCCTACACAGCTGGGCAGAGGAAGCTGCGGATGAAGCAGGTGGGCCCCCCGCACACCCAACCCGTTTCCTGCTCTTGCTTCACAGCACTGGCGTAGCTGCGAAGACTGAAGCGGGGGCGGGGTGCTGAGCCCGGGCGGGGCCGGGGTGGGCCACACGGAGCACAGTCCCTCCTGGGCCCCGAGCCATCTCGTCTGCTGTTGGGGTCTCCCTAGACCCCCCTCAGTGCATCCCGTACAGTTTCTGGGGCGAGCCGCCTCCCTGAGGGCGCTGGTGCTCATGTCTCTGGGGGCCTGAAGCCCGAGTCCCTCTCGTCAGGCTGGGGACCTGCGCTGGGGTCGAGAGGCCGCCGGGTGCTGGCAGGCACCACTCTTGCTCCTTTCGCTAAACGCATTCGTCCTCTTCCTTTTCAGCTGGAACAAGTCCTGTCAAAGCAGCTGGAGGAAGTGGAAGGTAACCAGCCTATCTTAATGTACGGGTGCTTCAGGTCCTTACAGGAACGGATTGTGTGCTTGCTTTTTTTTTTTAAACATTTTATTTAGTTCGTTAGTTAGTTAGTTTGTTCCCGCCGGGTCTTCGTTGCGGTACACGGGCTCCTTAGTTGCGGCTCACGGGCTCCTTAGTTGCGGCACGTGAACTCTTAGTTGCGGCACGCGTGTGGGATCTAGTTCCCCGACCAGGGATCGAACCCAGGCCCCCTGCACTGGGAGCGCAGAGTCTTAGCCACTGGACCACCAGGGAAGTCCCCTGTGCTTATTTTTTGCTGTTAATTTATTGCTTCAGGTGAAATATCCAGCTACCAGGACGCAATTGAGATTGAACTAGAAAACAGCCGGCCAAAGGCAAAGGGGGCCCTTGCCAGCCTGACAAAAGATGGTGAGTCCAGCCACGTCTCCTCACCTGCTGGCTCAGTTCACCCGTGTCCGGCACTTGCCCCGCCGCCGAGCTTCGCTGCCCCTCCTGCTGCCCCCACCGTGGCCGTGCGTCCTGCCTCTTGGCTCCACCCCTGCCCCAGGCCTCCGCGCACCGAGCTGGGCATCCGCTGCTCCCAGGACACCCCGAGCCACCCTGTGTCCCCAGCAGCTCCGGGGCGGCCGAGTCTTCCAGACCAGTCTCCTGCCCCCGCTGCCCTCAGGCTACTCACTCACTGGCAGACGCTGCCTGTGGGAAAGAGCTCACCCTGCGCCCACGGCCCACACAGCCCTCCCCGCTGCCGCCTCTCCCCGCGTCCCATCGCAGCTCGTGCGCGACCCCGTTTCTGGTTTGGAGCCTTGCGAAGCTGCCGTGAGCCCCCTCGGACAGATCTCTTTGTGCATGTGTGGTTTTCATTTCTCCCACGTTGCCTCCCTTGCCGTGCTCCGGGGACACCCCGGCTGGTTCGGGGCGCCCCCTCCGCTCACGCTCTGCGGGTCGGCGGCCGGCGCCCTCCCACCCCCTCTCTGGCTCACAGGACAGGGCCGGGTGCTGAGTAAGCGTTGGTTCCGTCAGTCATCCAGTCTGGAAGGCGAGCACCTGCT
The DNA here is from genome assembly GCF_028021215.1 of Eschrichtius robustus. Lineage (NCBI taxonomy): Eukaryota > Metazoa > Chordata > Mammalia > Artiodactyla > Eschrichtiidae > Eschrichtius > Eschrichtius robustus. The sequence continues at coordinate 781,185 of NC_090824.1, forward strand.
CACCGCTCTCCCCTGGGGCTCTGTAGCTGCCCCCCTCGTTCACTTCCTCGTCCCATCTTCAGAGTCATCCTGGCCGCCGCCCGCCCCAGCGCAGCTCTCCGCTCGGTCCATCACCTGGAGCAGGTTGGCGCCATCCTCCCCCCGAGAGCGAGAGCGGGGTGTCTCCCTCCCGGGGGTCTTCTTCTGAGTCTGAGGCCTTGCCTCAGGTGCTTTGGGTCCCAGCTGCACTGACTTCTCTGTTGCTGCCATAAGTGGCGTCTTCAACTGCTGTGTTTGTGGAAGATACTGATTTCTAGGTGGTGCTTTCGTGCTCTTGTATGTTAGGGATTCTGTCACTGCTTTGAGTACTTCTCAGTTCATCATCGGATTATTCAGGTAATTGGTGAGTTAGGTCGTCTACAGACAGATAGTGGTATTTTACTGCCCTTCACGATTTTTAGGCCCCTGCTTTCTTGCTCTTGCCTAGTCCATTGCTTGACCCTTAAAGACCATGCTGAGTCTTGGCTGTGACAACGGGCATGTCATCCGGCTTCCCCACAAGGCCTCCGTGCTGCCCGGGACACACGGTACAGGCTTTGGGCTGAAATACCACGTTGTCCCGTAAAGGAAACACCCACCGCCGTTTTCACTGAGCCGTCCAATCTCAGCCGTCAGGGAGTGTTTCTGATGTCTGCAGGCTCTGCGGAGAGAACACAGGGTTTTCTTGGGTCAATGAATGTGATCCATCACTTCCACAGTGTCCCATGGTTCTGGGAAGGCCTTGCCTGGCCAGACGGTGAACCTCTCTGTTCTTAGGCTGCCACGGCGTCCCATCCAGGCACAGATTTGAACAAACTTGTATCTAACAATACTTTTGACTTTATTGTTTCTCTGGTTGTTTTCATTTTTATCCTTTCTTATTCTGCGTAGTTTGTTCCTGTGTTTTTTTGGTTTTTTTTAACCTAGCTAGGTTGTTGATTTCCCGTTCAACCAGCTCTCGCACTGATTTATGAACCCTGCTGCCTTCCTGTACACTGTTGCTGATTTCCGCTTCCCTCTGCTCTGTCCTCCTCGCAGCTTCTCTCCTTGTTTTAAACCGAGGTCACTGCCTGGCTGGTTTCCTGTGACACACTCACGCAGGGCAGGGCCCGAGTGTCGTTTGAGCTGCGATCCGCTGTCCTGGTATCAGACGCTTTGCGCTGCTCACGGTCTCAGATGATATTTGTCTTTGGTGCTAAGAGTCAAGTGAGGGAGTTAAGAGTTGGGGCGGGGGCTTTTGTTTTCTGATTTTGTTGTTAACTTCCACACTTACTGCGTTGTGACCGAGTGTGTTGCTGGCCCTGTCCCTCCCTTGTGCCATCAACTCTTGTGGCCACAGGTCCGCTGGTTGGAGACGCCAGTGGTGCTTGGGAGGAGGCCCCCTCTGCTCCCGTCCAGCTGGGCTGGGCTCTGTGTCTGTCGGGGCATCTCACTGGTCACGTCGTCAGCTTTGAGGTCCTCTTGCAGACAGAGGTGGCCGCCGTGTTCCAGCTGAGGCTGGCTTGTTTTTGGTGCCTGGCGCCCTCCACGGCCGGGGGGCATGCCTGGTGGTCTCTGCTCTGCCTGCCCCGCCTGTTCCGTCCGTGTCCTCCTCTTCTAGACAGCAGAGAATTGAGCTCTGCTTTCTGATCCAGCCTGAGAGCTTTTTCTCTTTCAACAGTGGAAGCGAGCTCTTTTATGTCTGCTTATGTGCCTTTCTGCTTGGTGTTTTCTGGACCTTGGGAAGGTCTGGGTTTTGTCCCAGTGGTCTCCTTCACGTGGTTTCTTCAGTCCTCCGTTTCTCGGGCAGCACCTGTTTGCACCTGCCCAGCAGTGGGGCGGACACGGGCTCGCTCTCCTGCCCCCGCCCGGCTGTCACGCTTACCAGGCGCTGTGGAGGGGCCGCTCGTCTCCTGCTCCAGTTCCAGCTTTTCACACGCTTCCCTTCTGGGGAGACCGTCGGGGACGTGTCCTCTTCCACGCCCCTGCCGTTTGGTTATCTGGACCATTTCCACGTTTCATCCGTTGTGTCAAGAATGAAGGGACGGGCCTGGCCCGCCTTGGCCGTGGGTCGCTCCTCGGATCCATTGCCTCCTCGTGAACCAGCCCCTGAGCCTCCCAGTCCCGGCAAGGAAGCCGCAGCTCCCGCGTCCCCTCCTCTGCGGCGAGGACGGAGGCTGGGCTGGAGGAGGGGTGGAGGAGGACGCGGGCCACGGACGCAGGTATGAGTCCTTCCCTCCGGAGGACGTGTCGCATGCGTGCAGGGCACTGGGCCCTGGGACCCCACGGCGGACAGAGCGGACCGACCGATGTCCTCCCTCTGCTGGCCCTCCTGCGGGATGTCCGGTGACACACACGGTAATGGCGTGGGCTTCCAAGCAAGGGGCCGAGAGGGCGTGAGGGAGCTGTGCGCGTGGTCGGGGGTGTGTATTCCAGGCCCAGGGCCCGGCGAGTGCCCACCCCGGTGTGCAGCTGCCTCCTATGGCTGGAAATTAGTCGTGTTGTTTACGTACGTGGGATCGTGTAGTGTGTACCCTGTTTCTCCTCTGGCTTTTTCACTCGGTGTAGTTGTTGTGAGCCGTCCGTCGCTAGATCAGCCCTCTTTGTGGAGTAGTGGTGCCCGAGTGCACCCAGTCTGGGGTGGAAGGACCCCGGGATTATTTCCAGTCTTGGACCGTTGCACGTAACCCGCTGTGAACATTCGTGTAACTGACTTTGTTTTTTTAATTAATTAATTAATTTATTTATTTATTTTTGGGTGCGTTGCGTCTTCGTTGCTGCACGCAGGCTTTCTCTAGTTGCAGCGAGCGGGGGCTACTCTTTGTTGCGGTGCATGGGCTTCTCTTGCTGCTGAGCATGGGCTCTAGGTGCGCGGGCTCAGTAGTTGTGGCTCGCGGGCTCTGGAGCACAGGCTCAGTAGTTGTGGCCCACGGGCTTCATTGCTCCACAGCATGTGGGATCTTCCCGGACCAGGGCTTGAACCCGTGTCCCCTGCATTGGCAGGCGGATTCTTAACCACTGTGCCACTGGGAAAGTCCATCATGTAACTGTCTTTATTTCCTTTTCCCTTGGGTAAATGCTGAGGAGTGGAATCGCTGGGTCAGGGGGAGACGTGTTTTGAGTCTTTAAGAAAGCATCTGACTGTTTTCCAACGTGGTGGCACCGGGAGTGTGGCGTCCATCCCTCCGTGCCCCTCGCACTGGTGTGGCTGTGCGAGGGGGCGGGGCATGCAGGCTTGCAGGTCCGTCGTGACAGCATGACGCATGCCTGTTTATCACCCACGTCGCCACTGCTGGAGTCTCTGGTCAAACCTTTCGCCCATTTTTTATTGGGTGGTGTGTTTTCAGAGTTGTTTACACATTCTAGAGACAAGTGCTTTGTCAGATGTGTGATTTGCAGGTAAGTCTGCAGCTTGTTTTTTTGTCTTAACAGTGTCTTTCAAAGGTAGAGCTCTCAATTTTGATGAAATCCGACTTATCAGTGCTTTATTGATTCTGCTTTCAGCGTCACGTATAAGAAGTTCCGGTTTAATTCACAGTCACCTATCTTCCCATTGTTTCTCTGAAATGTTTACGGTTTTAGCTGTTAGGTTCACATCTGATCCATTTTGAGTTAATCTTTGCGTCACGTGTGAGGTGTGGGCTGAGGCCCGTTCACGGGCGGGTGGGTGTTGGGCGCCCTTGGGACAAGGCACATCTTTTGGAATAAGTGCCTTTTGCAGCTGGGCGGAAACGCTCCTCTTCACCAAGCGGGCTCTCTGGCTTCCTGCCTGGGTAACAGGTTGTGCGTGAAATTGTGTCCCTAGGCTCCGTTGAGGACACCACGTCCAGCTTGTTTGGTGAGGAGGACGCCGAGGATGAAGAGCTGGAGGCCGCGGCCAGCCACCTGAACAAGGACTTCTACCAGGAGCTCCTTGGGGGAGGCATTCCTGGCAGCTCGGAGGCGGCAGGAGGCCCTGAGGGAGGCGGCAGGCCCCCCGCCCTGGAGTCCCTGCTCGGCCCTCTGCCCACCGCGGCCAGTCTGGGCATCTCGGACTCCATCCGAGAGTGCATCTCCTTGCAGAGCCGGGACCCCAGTGAGCGCCCAGGGGCTGGGGGAGCGGGGGCGGGGGGGGTGGAGAGACGGCGGGGGGCTCCTCCGGGCGGGTGGGCTGGGGTTTCCAGGCCTGGGTCGTCGTCCCCGTCGTCCCCCCCCCCCCCCCCCCCCCGCCTGTGGGAGTTGGAGGTGCTGCTTCTGAGGGGCCTCCGAGAAGGGTGGGCTTGGGAGGGGCCCTGCCAGCTCCGCTGCAGGCTGTGTGAGCAATCAGTGACCCCAGCTGTGCTGACGCCCGAATGCCGCAGGGCTTGTCAGCATCTCCGGGACCCTCCTCCGCTGACCAGAGCCCTCAGTTTGGTCGGGCTGTGGCTGGAGGCTCCTTCCTGCCCCTGTGCAGCTCGGGAGGCCTCAGTGCAGAGGCCACATGCTACAGAGGGGCCACAGGGACAGACTGGCATCCCCTGCCCGCGCCTCTGCATCTAACCTGGTGGGAAAGTGTCGGCCAAAGGCGGCATCTCCACTGGTCGGACGGATGTCACTTGCTGGGCTCCAGTGCCTGCAGTGCCGGGGCGCCTGCGCAGGGGCCCAGCTGCTCCTCCCTCGGGGGGGCCTGGCGTGCAGGCAGCTCCAGGAGGGCGGCGGGTTTGGTCTTGTCGCAGTTTCACCGTAAGGTGGGCCCTGCCTCCTCTGGGCGCCAAGGGCTTGGCCTCTGTGTGCGAGGAGCCTCTGTGAGGGGGACGCTGCTCAGATGTTCCTCCCGTGCCCTGTGGCTGGGCGTGGCGATGGGCGGTCGTGCGCCTACTGTGGTGGCGTTGGTGGTCTAGAGGGGAGAGGGATGTGACACAGACCCAGCCCATCAGTTAGGTACAGGTGGGTTGTACCCCAAAGGGGCTGCCGTATGAGTGGAACCCGGAGCAGGTCCCACAGCTCACTGAGCAGAGGGCATGTGCAAAGGCCCTGAGGCCGCTGGGGGCACTGCGACCTGGACAGAAAGAGGCCAAGCTGGCTGGAGCTGAGAGAGCAAGGGGAGCGAGGCTGACCGCAGAGGGGCGTGGGGGTGTGTCTGAGCGCCCAGCCTCTGCCGTGGAGCGGCAACGTGACAGGAGAGCATTCCCAGTTCCCGTCGGGCTGGAACCAACAGGACGGGGCAGAGAACCGTTGGATGACGAGCGGCGGCCCACAGGAGGGGCGGCCCACAGGAGGGCCGGCCCCGGTTTCTGGGCCGTGCAGGTTGTGCTGTTGACCAGCTGGGGCAGGAGGGTGGTGGCCGACAGGTTTTGGGGGTGTCCTGAGCGTGGTCACGGAAGGCTGCCCGAGGCCCCCTCTCCTGGGCCTGTTGATCTGAAAAGCTTTCTGTACAGGAGAGCGTGAGGTCTGGGAGGTCTTCCAAGTTAGCATCCTGCTGCTTCCACTCGGCGCTGGGATGTAAGCCTTGCCCCCTGCGCCCTGCACTCGCAGGGATGGGGCCGGGACCGGCTGGCGGCCGGGAGGAAGCGGCTGCTTAGAAGCCCTTGGCCGCACCCCCGAGTCCTGAGATGGCCCAGGTGATGTATGCGCTCGTTTAACTGGACGTTGACCCTAAATGCCAGGCTATGCTTCCCTCTAGAAGATGCTTCCGGGGACGGTGAGCTAGACCTCAGCGGCATCGATGACCTCGAGATCGACAGAGTAAGCGCCGTGAGCTCTCAGTGGCCTTCCCGGGGGGTGTTGGTTGGGGTCCGTGGAGTGCCAGGCTGCGCCCCATTGGGAAGCTCCTGTGGGCTGGGGGCACAGCTCCATATCCCCCTGGGCCTGCCGTCGTTCGGACGGGCTCTTAGCAGTTTGTCCAGCAATGCTTGTTCTCTGGCAGGCGGGAAGCCTTTCCCCTGATTTGTCACCAATCACCTTGTGCCTGAGGCCACCTGCGTGTTCTTAAGTTGGCGTCTTGGCCCTCACCTCAGTTCCTTCTCCGGGACCCACGTCCCTGCGCTCTGGCTGGCCTGGCTCCTGTGCCCCGGGGGACCACAAACTGCCAAGAGTGGGGGGGCGTTTGCTGCGGGGTTGGTTCATGGATGCGGCCCTCACGCTGGCCTGGAAAGGCTGGAGGACACCAGGGTGTTAGGCGGCTCTCCACACACGTTCCCTCTTGGGTCGGAGGCTTGCTTCCTGGCCCGCGTGTATGAAGGGGCGCACGTTGGCAGAGCTGAGCTCTGGGCGTGCCCTCTGATGGTGACGCTGCGTTCTGCCCCAGTACATCCTGAACGAGGCCGAAGCCCGCGTGAAGGCCGAGCTGTGGATGCGGGAGAATGCTGAGTACCTGCGGGAGCAGAGGGGTGAGTGCCCGCCCAGGCGCCCTGGAACGCGGGCCTCGCGGACCCCCACCCGCCCAGGTGCCCTGGGGCGCCAGCCTTGCTGACCCCGCTCCTTGACCTTTCAGAGAAAGAGGCGAGAATCGCGAAGGAGAGGGAGCTCGGCATCTACAAGGAGCACAAGGTAGGGCGCCGCCTCTTCCTCAGGGACCCGAGAGCTCCCGGCCGCCCACCCTGCGCTGTGCTGGCCTCCCACTGGCAGATGCCCGGCCAGCCCCCGCCCCCGCCCTGTGACCTGGGGAAGCCCGCTTGGGGCCCAGCCCGGCCGGGGCTCTGCACGGTGGGCTGTAGGCAGATTGCAGCTGCCCAGTGGCTCCTCCAGCACTGGACTGCCCTGTGCCCCACTCTCCAGGGAGAGTAAGACTCCCCAGCCGACCCTGATTGCTTGAGCCCCGCTCCCACGTCCTGAGTGGCACCTGGCAGGTTCATAGGACCAAGACCTACAGGAAGCGTAATGTTGTGTTTCCATCGAGCCCAAGAAGTCTTGCAAGCGACGGGAGCCGATCCAGGCTAGCACGGCCGGGGAGGCCATCGAGAAGATGCTGGAGCAGAAGAAGATCTCCAGCAAGATCAACTACAGCGTGCTCCGGGACCTCGACAGCAAGGGCGGGGGCGGCCCACACAAGGAGGACGCCCGGCCTCAGGAGAGGGCTGGAGCCAGGAAGCTGTCTCGGCGGAAGACGCCAGCCAGCAGGAGCGGGGCTGATCCCGTGGCCAGCGTGGGGAAAAGGTACCGTGCCAGGCGGGCTGGGTGTCGGGCAGGCGCAGGGCTGCGGGGCGTTCCCCACCTGTGTGCTGGGAACCAGTGTCGGTGTCCAGCGTGGCCCCCGCTGCCCTGGCCAGGAGCTGAGCAGGGCTTCAGCCCTGGAAGGGGTCCTGCGGCATCGGGGTCTGTTCTGTTTGAAGAGACTTGTGGGCCGGGCCCATTCTCCACCCCAGGGGTCCGTTCTCCCGGGAGGGCCCCCCGCCATGCTCTGCGCACTGCCTGCCTGTCCCCCATCCCCCTGCTCTCTCCGCCGAGGGAGAGCAAACCACTGATGGGGCAAGTGGGATAGGGTGGGGAAGACACCAGCGCGACCACAGGGCCCTCCTGATGGCGGCTGGTGGGGCCAGGTCCAGGCAGCTTTGCAGTGCCCCCCGCCCCAGGCCGAGAGCCCCTGCCGCGGCCGAGGCTGGTCGGTGTGCCCGCAGCCTGGCCCCCAGCTGTGCTCGCGGGGGGATTCCAGAGGGGAGGGCCCTCTGGGGCTGCACTCCCACCACCTGACCCCCTCTTCTCTGGCGCTACCGTTTTCTCGTCCTGACTCATCTGAGAAGTTAAAGATGTTCTGATTTGCATTTCTGTTCTCTAAAGTGGGAGTAATCATTTTTCGCAGTTTTTGCGACACTTCTCCTGTAATTTGGTGACCCCGCTCCCTTGTTCCTCGAGACCCCACGCCCCCAAGTCCCCAAGCGCCCAGTACAGCCTGTCAGTGTCCGGACAGCTGGTCCTGGTCCTGTTGGGTGTCCCCGTGCTCCCTTCTGATGACAGGCACAAGAGCGGGCACTGCGGGAGGCCCGCCCGCCGCTCTCCTGGAGCCTGGGAAGCGCCCCGCCCGGACACGGTGTGGTTGGTGCCTGTGCTCCCGGGTCGTGGCAGGCAGCCTCGTCCTTTGGCGAGGGGGCGCCTCACCCCCAAGCTCGGCATCCCCTGCTCCCATCACCGTGCACGGGGGTGACGGGGGCTTGCTTTCCCAGAGCTCAGGTTCAGCCTGTGTTTGTCAGTGCAAAGCGCTGTGGCCGAGCCCCGTCGCACGGTCCAGCTGTGCCCTCGTGGATGTGGTGTTCGCTGTCCGTCTGTGAGCATTTTGGCGGCTGGCACCCGCGGTGCATTTGCAGAAGCGGTGGGGCAGCGGCCCTGTGGGGCAGCCACGGGCCCTCCAGGCCACCGGCTGGGCGGGGCCGCGGGCGGAGGGGAGGAGCGTGTGCCCAGGTGCCCGCAGACCCCCCCCCCCCCCCAGAGGCCCAGCCAGTCACCGGCTGCCGGCGCGCTTCGAGAGGAGGGCCCAAGACCCAGACCCGCCTCCTGCCGGCCCTCACGTCAGGAGCCGTTCTCACCCCGTCCGCTGACGGCGGGCTCCCCCGGCCGGGCTGGCCTCGGTCGGTAGGGAGCGTGCCACCGGCTCCCGCCTCCTGGGTTCTGGGGACTCTGGACTTCTCTGCTGGGCCTCGGGTTGTTGCGGCTGTGGCTCCAAGCTCACGCCTCCCCAGGTGACAGGTGGGGACCCGGAGAGCCGTCCGTGTGGGAGGGGCTTCCTCCGAGCTTGGGCACAGCCTTGCGTGAGCCGCCGCCTTGTCCCCTCCAGGCTGCAGCCCCAGACCGTGTAGAGCGAGGGCTTCCTGTGAGACCCCGGAGCCACTGCTGCCGAGGCCCTCACGGGGCGGGCTGCCCACACCTGGCCTGACAGGCCAGACCCCCGCCGTCAGGTGTCCGCTGTCAGAGGCTGTTACGGGGTCCATTCCCCGTGTGCCCAGCGTTCATTGGCACGTCACAGCAGGGCTGGGCCAGATAGCCAGGAGGGTCCAGGGTAGCGGACTGTGCGGGGCTGGGGCCGCCGTGGGTGCAGCTTGATCACCTGCGCCCCCTCCCTGCCCCCGCACATCTTCCTTCAAGCCATGCCCTGGAGGGAGCGGCTGCAGTGTGGGCTCTGCCCCTGCCCTGGCCACCCTGCACAGGTCTGGTGGGGGGGGGGGTCCCTGGGTCTGGATGGCTCCCGCGGCCAGGGCTGGGAGGAGGACCTGCCTCATCTCCCGTGGGAGTCCCGCCGTCGCCCTTGGGCAGGTCAGCAGCATCCGGGGAGCCTTGGTGTGCGCCCCCAGCCCCTTGCAGTGGTTTTGTGTAGAAAGCGCCTTGCGTTTTGTGTTTGGAGGGTCCGAGGGAGGAAGAACAAGCCCATTGGAAGGGGTGCTGTTAGCAGAAGTGGGTGCCCGGTGCCTTGGGCCTGGTGGGGTGGAGCGGGCAACCAAGGCTCTCAGGCTGGGAGGGGAGGGGAGGGGAGGGGAGGGGCGGGGCGGGGCGGGGCGGGCTTGGGTCTTAGAACGTGCCTCTCGCCCTCCTCCTCTTCCAGCAACAGGGAAACTCAGGAGGGACCAGTGGGAGGACTGAACGGGTCTCCCACAGCAGCTGCTGCCCACGGCCTCCACACGCTCTCCTGGAAGTATGGGGGTGGCAGGGGGCAGATGGCCCAGGACCGCTTCAGAAAACAGCTGACCTGGGGGGCCTGGAGTGCCTGGTGGCAGGGCAGTGTGATTCCAGTTTTTATCCTTCATCAAGTATCGATCAATACATGGGGGTTCTGTCCAGAGGGACCTTCTGTCGCCCTGCAGAGTGGCTTCAATGAAATTTGAATTTGCTGCCAACATTTAAAAAGGAGCTTTCATACAAAAATCCAGACTTCCGGCTGCTTCTGGCTCCCCGCGCCCCCATCCCCAGCACCCTGGCCCTGCCCTGCCTGTGGGTGCAGTGCTCACCCAGGCCCCGGGGGAATAATCTTGCCTGCGCCATGTCTGTCGGGTAGATGTGAAGAGGCCCAGCCCCCTGCCCAGCCGGTGGGGTGGGGGGAAGGACAGTGCAGGGGCGGGGCGGGCTGCCGGGCCTGGGTGGAGGAGGTGACAGGGCAGCGCTCAGGGCCCAGGCGCAGCCACTGGGCGGACAAGACCCAGTCAGGGTGGTGCCACGGGAGCCTCAGTACACCGTCGTCCTTTACATTTGGCCAGATGCCGCCGTCAGAGAACGGGCCTTCCAGCGGGGCCCGTGTCCTCGTGGCCGATGGTGCAGCCTGGGCTGAGGCCACCGTACTGTGCTCTCTTCCAGGTTGAGGCCGATGGTGTCGACGCAGCCAGCTAATAAGAAGGTGGCCGTGGGAGAGGTGCGTTGTGTGGACATAGCCGGGGGACAGGGATCCTTGGGAAACAGCAGACGCCCGGCACCGTGTCTGTGAGCGCCTGTCAGGGAGGGAGTGCCAGCAGCCCAGCCCAGCCCAGCCCAGCCCAGCCAGAGGGAGGCCCAGGGGCGGCCCGGGGCCTGAAAGCCTGAGCCCACCAGTGTGTGCCAGCCCACAGCCATCGCGACCCTCCGTGTGGGAAGCCAGGCCCAGGTCCCAGGGTCCAGCGCAGTCAGCGGCCTTCCCTCTTCCCTTGTCTTGGGGTTCAGGGGTCTTCCCTTCTTATTGTTGGGGTCCTGGTCTGGCCTAGGAAACAGAAGGGAGAAGCAGGGAGGCAGGGCCCCTGAGGGGTCCCAGGGCAGCTGCAGGGGCAGGCTCGGGGGATCGGGGTGTCCTCGCTGACCACTCTTGAAGGGTGGGGAGTACCCCCCCACCCCAGAGAGCACTCCCCTGCGGTGGCCTGGGAGCCACGCTCTGTCCCCAGCTCACCCCCTCGCCGGCAGGCCTTGCTCCCGAGTCCCCCCTCCCTGGGCGCCGAGCCCGTCAGGCCCACGGCGGTCGTGGTGGAGAGTGGGCCTGTGTCGTACCACCCAGAGGAGGACGCGGACGAGGAGGAGCCCGATGAGGAGGACGGGGAGCCCTGTGTCAGCGCCCTGCAGATGATGGGCGGCGACGGTGAGATGATGGGCGGCAGCTCCGCAAGCGGGTGGGGCGGGGCGGGGGCTTCCGGGGAAAGGGGCACAAACCCCTGACTGCACCTTGGAAGGGAATTTGAACTGGCGTCTTACGATTGGCCGTATTGGCTTTGAGGCCAGGGCTGCTAGAAGGAGCTGGCCGGGACCCGCTTGCTGTGCAGACTGGGGGCTCTGGAGAAAGGTTCCCACCCCCGCACTGCTCACACGGGCGCTTTCCCCCGGGACCTGCAGAGATGAAGGGGCCGACGCAGCGGTCCCCATCAGTGGTGGTGGGGCCCGTGCAGCCTGGCCTGGGGTGCCGCTCACGGGGTGGGCGGTGGCGGGTGCAGCGTGCTTGACCACGCAGCGCCCCCTCAGTGTCCGTGACTCTTTTGTGCTTTGCAGATTACGGCTGTGACGGTGACGATGACGATGGCTACTGAGGCGTGACCTTGCTGCCGGCAGTGTCCTGCTGGTGGACCCCCCGGCATCTCCTGAGGGGTCAGATGGGGCCTCTGGGGCCAGCCCACAGGCATGAGCGCCGAGACTTGGTGACAAGATGGGTGCCGGCCCGCCTGCCCCGCCGCCCTCATCCACAGCCACACGTGGCCTCTGTGGCACTTGCTGTTTGTTGCGACCATGTTTTGAGCGACGTAAGGAGTGTTTCTGCCCAGCAAGGGGGGCCGGACCAGCTTCTGCATCTGGTCAGAGGTGGGTCTCACGGCCCAAGAGCCCTGGCAGGCGGCAATGTCATGTCCCACGGAAGGAAACTAAGGCACAGGGAGCCCCGGCCGCTTGTCCAAGTGCGTGGAGGGCTGGGCGGGCTCCAGGACCCTCCTCTGCCTGTGTGGAGCTGGGTTCCCCGCGCCCCTCACCTTCTTGCCACGTCTGAGAAGCACTTTGTGTCCCGCTGGTCCAGAATTGATCGTGTATCTCCAGCCGAAGTCCCCAGCCAGGCCCTCGCGCCTCCCTGCCACTGCCTGGGCCCTGGGGACCCCACAGATCTGCACCCAAGAGCCCAGAGGCCGCTTGGCCAGCCGGCACCACTCAGCAGACATGTGCACAGCCAGCCGGGTAGCCTGCGCGGCCGGCCTGGGTGAGAGAGCTACAGGTGCTTCGTGCCTGAGCTGCGATCGGGCTCACCGTCCACAGAGGCGTGGCCGGCAGAGGGGCCTCGAGCTTGGCAGCCCTGCTCCGGATGGTTCCTGCCACCCAGAACCCCCCGGGCCAGGCCTCCTCATTGGAAGGCCCAGAGACCACTCTCGGTCTGGCTTGGGCACCGCTGCCCGGGAGGTGTCCTCGGGGGGAGGGCAGATGCTTCTGCCCCACCCAGGGCCCAGCCCCCCCGCCCCTGGGGTGGGCAGATCCCTCCCGGAGTGCACACTCCCGGAGTGCACCAGAGATTGCAGGGGGTGGATTTTGAGGCCATTGGCTGTGCCCCTCGGCCTGTACCATGCAGCCAGCCTGGACTCCAGGGCTCCTGGAAGGCTGGAGTGGAGGGTTGGCTTGGTGAAACAGAAAGATCGTTCCTTAAGCAGAAAGCCACTGAGTCTGTGGTCTACAATTCCCTGTCTGCTCCCTGGAGGAGTGCGGCTGAGGCAGGGGTACCTGTCCTCCAAGCTCCATGCTCCTGGCCTTGACTGATGGGGAACCATCAGTGACATGTCCACCCTCACCGGAAGTCCCCGTGCCACTCTTCCCAGCTGTGGGCCGTCCTGGCCCTGGGCCCCTCTTGGGGCTAGGAGAGCTTGCTTGGCTGCAGGGGCTCTTAGAGGAGCCTCGTGGGCTGGGGGCTCATTGCACTGCGCAGGGAGCAGGTGGTGGGCCGGACCAGAGGCGACCGGGGAGGGGGGTGCTCGGGGAACCTCCCGGCGGGGCTGAGCTGGCGGCTGGGGAGGGCGGAGGGGTGCGCGCTGGCTGTGCCTGTGCGGGGCTGGCTCTCCAGACAGAGCTGTGGCTGGATGGTTCCCCTGGGAGGCTGGGCAAGAAGGGGGTCCGGGGGGAGGCATGGGAGGCTGGGTGGGAGGGGCCGGGTGGGAGGGGCCGGTGCTGCCCAGCCCCGTAAGGTGAGGCCAGGGTGAGGCTCAGGTCTGCGAGTGGGTGTCCGCGTGCAGAGGAGAGGCTGCTGAGGCCGGGAGCGGAGGCGGGCAGGAGGTGGAGGAGGTTTGAGGGGCGAGCCGAGGCCCAGAGTTGAAGTGAGGCTGCTTCCCCAGCTGGGCCTCGTCCACCCCCGGGGACGGGAGGCTGCGAGGCAGGGCGCTGCTGGAAGGGGAGGTCTGGGGGCACGTGGTGGTGACCGGGTGTGGCGTCTGGTTGGAGGAGTCAAGCCCCAGGGTGGCTGGGGGTGCCCCTGGGCCACGGCCCACGCCCTGCGGGCCGGCCACCACTGCCACGTGCTGGCCCAAGGGGGACGTGCAGGCCCGTGTGCACCTGCGTCGCACATCTGCATGCCATCCTCCCACCCCAAAGAACGACCTGTTCGTCTGACCCCAGGATGGAGGGAGGGGAGGCCAGGAGACAGGGCCCCGGAACTCACACTGCCTGGCGTCTGCCTGAAGCCGGGGCCTTCCAGCCGCTGGCCCAGAGCCCTCTCCCAGGTGCAGGCCTCCACACCTGCAGGTACGCACCTGTGCGCACAGACATACACGTACAGCTCGTACACGTCTGCGCCCATCCGTGAACACGCGCATCTGTGCACACATTTATCCATTTGTGCCTCTGGACCACCCTTCAGGGTGCTGGGTGCTGGGCTCTGACAGGACCCAGATCCACACCCCAGTGGTGGCCGAGCTCAGGTGCCCGTGGGCCTGATGGTGCCTCTCGCTGCAGGGCACGTGTGACAGGGCTGCCCACTGCCCAGAGAGGACGTGGCATCTGCTTGTCACCCAGCCCACACCGTGCCCATTCCTGCCCCTCTCTGAGCCACAGACTTGGGACCACAGGTAACCTTCCTGGTAGGGCTGGGTGGGCCCCGGTGACGTGCCACTCACTGCCTCAGGCTCCTCTAAGAATGGGGGGCAGGCCTGAGGGCCCGGCCCCCACCTCCCCCCGGCCAGGGCCCTCAGGTGGGAATGGGCCACATCCTGAGCCAGCCTGCTCTGTGCTGCCCTAGCTGGAGCCTTAGCACCTTGGTCCCAGGTGCCCTGAGCCAGCAGTGGGAACCCGGGGGTGGGGGTCAGGGGTCAGGCAGAAGGAGGGCTGGGATGATGGCAGCGCCCCTCTGCATCCACCTCCCAAGAACTGTCTACAGTGGATGGCATCTATGCAGTCTTTCAAAGAGCTCACAGCCTCAGCCCTTCCTACCCTGTGCCCCGCTGCCACCGGTCACTTAAAGGTCACACCAGCTCGCTCAGCCTCAGGCCGTGTGTGCTCTGGGCCCGGGCCCACACACCTGCCTCTTCCCAGCTGCTCCCCATGAGCCCCCGTGTGGCCCCGCAGTGGTTTCTGGTTTGGCTAGGCAGGCAGCGGACCGAGGGCCACCCACTGCCGCCAAGGCCACGTGTGGGCAGGGGGAGGGCCTCTCTGAGGGAGGGGCAGGTGCTGGGTGGCCCCTGAGAACGAAGGTCCGCTGACACCTTCGCCTCAAGGAGCCCAGCCTGAGCCCCCCACTGCGCCCTTCCCACCGGCAGCCCCATAAACGCTGCTCCCACCAGCTCGGCACCATATGGCAAGTTCCAGACCGCACCTCCCTCCGTCTCACCATCCCGGGGCCGGTGCCCCGTCCCCCATCCATCCCTTGCTCTCCCCCCAGCCCCTCTGCTGTCCTCTACACCCTGCCTCTCCGTCCGCTTCTCAGTAGGCTGGAAAAGCGGCAGAGCGAGGGCTGGGGTGGGCCCAGGGGTGGGGGCCTCTCGTCACTGGCCAGCTCCGGGCCAGGTGCCCACTCCTGCGTTGAGTGGGGCCCCGGGAGGGGTGTAGATGGACCCGTCACCCCCTGCAAGGCTGGGGATCGCCGTACGGATTGTCCAGCAGGCGTGCTGAGAGCACGGCTCCCGGGGTCACAGCAGGACAGACTCAACGGACCCACCGAGAGCGTGGAGGGTACGGTACGCAGGGATCTATGGTTGCGGGTCCCCTCGCGCGGCCGTGACCACGTCGGGAGAAGCCGGGGCCTCGCCCCCATCCAGCACTGGCTGAGTCAGGGCCTGGTTGCCCCCCAGCCCCATAGCCGCGGCCACACGGCTGCCCAGGCCAGTCCACCTGGCTTCCAGGCCACAACGGGGGTTCAACAGAGACCGTGGCCCCCACACCCCGAGGACACCCCGTTCCCTGAATAATAAAGGCTACCCTCAAAGCCACGGGGCTCGGTTCAGGGCCTTTGTTCGCTGTCACCGCTGGGCCCGGGACCGCGCTGCCCACCGAAACCCCAGCGCAGCGCCGCTCCCGCCCTGCACGGGCATCCAAGAAGGCTCGCTGTCCCCCACACGCCCACCCGGTTCCCTTCCTGGGACTGAAGACCCCCTCGCCCAGCAAGACGGTGAAGACTAGCGTGGCGAGAAAGCAGCCCGAGCTGCAGCCCTGGGTCCGAGCGTCACCCCAGGCCCCTGCTGCCCGGGCTCTGGCCACCCCTCCACTTGCGGCCACGGTGCCCAGCGGACCACCCGAGCTCTCAGAGCCTGTGGCCAGCTGGACGCCTCACCCCAGCTGCCTGTGACCTGAGGGGGCCCCAGACTGTGCCCCACCTACAGCACTGGCCCCAGCTATGCAGCCACACCCCAGGCAGCAGGGGGCGCCCCAGGACCAGCTGGGCTTGGTGGGGAGGCCTGGCCTAGCTGGGGCAGGCCGTCTGCCTGTCCCCTGTCCTGCAAGGGGACTGATGCCCTCCTTACGGCCTTGGGTTCTGGGCCCCTACTCCCCAGGGCCAGCCCAGGTGTCCTGCCAACACTCTCCCAGGCCCCAAGCTGCCATGTCCGTAGGACACACAGCCACCCTGCACACACACCCTGGCCCCTTGGGGGACATGGGGGCCAATTGCTTCCTGAGGGTAGGAGCTCCTGAGTGACGGCCGCGTTTGGGGCTGTACCTGCGTGTGGCCGGCAGCTCCCCTGACTGGGCAGTGCCCACCTATGCTGTCCTGTGCCTACGTGCCTGCAGGGTTGGCCGGTCCCCGGGGAGGCCTGGGCCCCGGCCAGGCTGGCAAGGGGTGGGGGCCGAGGAACTGGCTCCAAGGCTGCAGGCCTCGCGCTGGCCGCCCAGGCCCTTCAAAGGGGCCGTGGGCGGTGGCAAAGTGGAGGCTTGATGGCTTTCCTGCTGGGAGAGGAACCTGGCTCAGGAAGCCATTGTCGCCACACAATGGGCCCTGCGAGGGCAGGGGCCCCAGATTGGTAGGACCTGACCCTGACCTCAACCCTGACCCCAGCCCTCAACACAACCTTGACCCTGATCCACTGCCAACCCAGTGGGAGGCCATGATGGGGGCACATCGTGGGATGGCCCCACGGGGCCGTGGTGGAGCAGGGAGGGTCATCACACGTCACAGGGAGCAAACTGCTGAGGCCACGCAGACTTCGCTGGAGCCCAGGGGCCCTGGCTGACCAGAGGCAACGCTGCTCTGCCAGACAGCGTGGGGACTATCCTCCCCTTGGCGACGAGGGGCCTTCACACTGACCAGACTGAGTAATCGCTCCTCCCATCTGGAGGTCACAGTGAATAAGGACATCGTCTGCCAGGTGCCCGCCTCGGTGGGGGCCTGGGAAAACGACCGTCGGGTGCTTCACAGGGCGATGGCACCGTGGCCCTGGCCTCCAGCCTCAGCGGCGGTGTGGAGCTGAGCTGGCAGCTGGGGGGACGCCCCTCGGGCGGGAGGGCTTGGGTCAGCGAGGGCCAAGCCGGCAGGACCCGCGCTGTCCGGGCAGGGCCTGCCTGCAGAGGGAGGTGGGCCCCCTGGGATCGGCAGCTGCAGCTGCACGTGCCACGTCACGTCGAGTGATGGGAAACGGAGATGTTAGTGTCTGCCTCTGTGTCCGTCCCACCCCCCAGGTCTCCCTGAGGTCTCACCACCTCTGGGTTTCCCTCCGCACCAAAGCCCCTTACCAGGATACTCCTTCCAGCCACACACAGGACTCTGGAAAGTACGTATTTCCCACTCAAGACCTCAGCAGGCCTTGGCAAAGCCTCGTGGCGAAGCTCTGAGGTTCTGAGGCTGGCCGTGGGGCCGGGGACACGGCGGGGAGGGAACAGCCTCCGTGCTGTGGGGAAATGCAGCAGGCAGGGCACAGAGGGTGAGCAGTCGTGTGCGCCGGAGGGCGGCGCAGAGGTTCGAGGCCCGCCAGAGGGAGGGGGAGCCAGGCAGGGTCTGCGCAGGAGGCCCCTGTGGTTGTCACTGGGGGATGGGGGCCGTGGGTTCGGGGGCCTGCTGGGTGTGCGGGGCAGCGGATGGAAGCGCCTGAAGTGACGGAAAGGCCACACAAGGGGTGGAAATCCGGAGCACACCAGCCTGCGGATGGCATTCAATCCCCCGCCCCCGTTGGTGCACCCCCAGCCTGGCCCTGGGCAGGACTGCTGCTATTCAGAGACAGATTTTCCAAACGACCGTCACTGACCCCGGCCTGGGAATGTGAATGTTGTAGAGGTGGCATGGGGGTCACAGGCCCCAGGCCACAGGGTGCAAAGGAGTGCCCACGCACACATGGGCACATGCCGTGCGAAGCACCCACTTCCTAGCCCCGCAGGCTCGGCAAGCAGAAGGGGGTCCTGCTTGGTCAGCCAGCAGGCGGTGCTACAGGACTCCCGGGTGGGCCTGAGTGGGCCGGCTGGGTGTGCACGATGAGGACCCTCTTGCAGGTTTTGTGTGTGCGTGTGCACACATGTGCTTGTGCATGTGTGTGGGTCAGTCCCACAAGGAGTCCTGCTCCAGGGAGGGGTTGGCACTTCTCCTTTGGGAAGGGGCCCACCCAGACAGCTGGTTCCTTTGCCATTTACATCTGCCCCAGACCTGGGGAGCGGCGCCCTGCGAGTTCAGACCAAGACGAGCTTCCCAGGGCCCTCTCTGCCCCGTCCCCAACTTCAGTTCCCGTCCTGACCCACGCAGCGTCGCCGGGCGTGCTGGGCAAGGGGTGCACTGGGGCGAGGGTGGGAGGTGGGTTCTGCCAGTGAGCAGCAGACTCTGGGTTCCCGCCGAGGGTCCAATAAAGCTCAGAGACGAGCTCCATGGACTGGAGACATCCATGGGAGGCCCCAGGGTGGGAGGATTGTAGGGGTTAGACCAGGAAGGCTTCCTGGAGGAAGAGGGGTCCACACTGAGACCAGAAGGAGAAGGAACTGGTCAGGCCGTGATGGGGCACAGAGGAGGTAGATGGGCTGCCAACCTGGGGTTGGGTGGCAGGGTGTGGGGAGAAGCAGTGAGAGCTGAGGGTGGGAGGGGTCAGGGTCCCTGGAAGGTGTGGTGTGGTGCGCCTTGCAGAGCTGGGGGACAGCAGAGCCCGTGGGTAGGGAGCAAACTTGTGGCCGCCTAGGTGGGCAAAGCAAGGAGCTTGTGCTCAGCCCTGGTGGGCCCTGCAGCCCCGGCTGCCCACCCTACTGGCTATGAGCACTTGGGACTGGGGGGGGCACAAAGAGGTGGGGCACCTCAGCCCTGCTTGTCGGGGATGGGGAAGGGAGGGCAGGGCTAAAAGATGGGGAAGATGCTGGTGGGTGGAGAATGGTGGGAGGACCGGGGAATGGGGGCTCAGGGTGGCCCTGCCAGCCAGGTGTGGGCCAGGGTGAGGGCAGGAGTTCTCAGGAGGCAGGGGGTGTGGGCCAGGGTGTCCCCAGGCCGGGCCCTCGGTGAGTCACTGCTGACCTGGTGTCCCGGCGCCACGGGGCCCGGGCCTCGCTGGCCGCAGGAAGCGTCGTGGGCTGATAAAGGGTGGGAGTCAGAAGCCGCCGGGCCTCCCATTTCCTGCAGCCCGAGCAGCAGGGCCCGGTGCTGGGCAGAGGACGGGCAGGTATCTACTCATGCAGGCCCGGGTGTCTGTGGCTTGGCCTGGACGGCTCACAAAACGCAAATGTGACCCATGACCACCTGGCTGTGCTTGCGGAGGCCGTAGCGGGGGACATCGTGGTGGGCGCAGGGAGTGCCATGTGGCTGCTGGCAGGAAGGGCAGCCGCAGTTTTGAGGCTTTGGATCAAAGGGTGAAGTGGAGAAGGTGGTCAGGGTGAGGACACGGCCGGGGCCAAGGTGGGGTGGATGGCGGGCCAAGGTTGCTGTTAGTCAGGCTGTGGGTCAGAGGGTCAGGCTGTGTCCGCCGGAGGGTTGGACTGCATCCACCTGAAGGTCAGGTGTGTCCACCTGCCCAGGCCACTGAGGCGTCACGGTTACCTAGGTTACTCAGGAGATGGGGTACTCACAGCACATGGGAGGGGCAGGAAGAGTTGGCAGGGGACACCTTGTTCCTTGGAGGGCACGACCCCAGGCCACTGAGTGGAAGCCTGGGCAGCCTCTCCGAGGCACCTGGAGCCACGTGGGCTGCCCTACGGCACCACCCCCAGTGACCGCAGCCCCAGCACTCTGCCATGCCGCCACGCCCGTGGCCGCAACCTGCCAGCCCACCAGCAGGACCACCACCGTCAGCCAGATGGTGCTCACCACCACCGCCACCAGGCTGGACCTGCATCTCCGGGGCCACAGCCCGCACCCTCTACGCAGCACCGCTGCCACCATCACTCCCGGCCCAGCCTAGCCCCTGGGACCTTGACAGAGCCACCGTGCAAACACTCTCCTTCCGATGGCCACCTTCTCCACAGGCCCAAGGGGCAGCTGTGTCAGGGCGATGCCTGGGGCCTGGACACACCGCCGGCGCCCTGGCTGCTCCACCTGCGCTCCTGGACCCCTTGCCCTTCTCCAAAGGCCTGGCTCCTCCTTGACTCCAGCCTGTGTCTGGGCCACTCCCTCTCCTGGTGGGTCTATCCCGCCCTGCCCTGGCAAATGCAACACAAGTGTCACCTCCCCCAAGAAGCCTTCCGATGGCTGGGTCAGAGCCCTCTCCTGGGCCCTGCAGCCTGCGAGTGTCCCTGTGCCTTGACTTTGCCCACCCTGTATCACCCCTATCCTGGGGAAGGCTCCCACCAGCGCAGGGGCTTGCTGAAGGCGGGGCTTGCAGGCTGGTGATGCCAGGAAGTAATGGCAGAGCTGCGGGCTGGACACACAGAACAGGAGGCTGCCGTGGGCCCAAGCTCCCAGGATCCCTGCTCTGCCTGGGGGCTGCCAGGCTCAGAAGGGGGCCACCTCATCCTGCCAGGAAGAAAGAGCCTGTCTCAGTTCTCCCAAACCTCTAGGCTTGCCCCTCTCAGCCCCCCTCCTCCTCCTCCTGCAGGTGGCCAGGCTTCTTCCGGAAGACGCTGTGACCCCCTTCCCAGACGTACACGCACCCCGCCACATTCCCTGCCTACAGTTCTGTGCCTGCCTCTTCGCAGAGCCTCCCAGACTAGGGGTGATGACCTGGTGCACCCGGGCCCTCCAGAGCCAGCGCAGGGCTGACTCCCGACCTCAGCTCCAGGGCTCAGGCCTGGGCAGGGGCCCCCGCTCGTCTCTGGGAGCTGGCTCTCAGCGCCGGGCCTCCGCACACAGAGCTGCACCATGTTCACCATGGGTCCTGGCGCCCCCGGAGGAGGAGTGCCTCAGGCAGGCGGGAGGACCAGGCTGCCCCCGGAGCACAGCGAGCCGCCCGCGACCCTCGCAGAGAGCCAGGGAGCGCGGGGAAAGCCGGCCGGGCCGCCCTCCCGGACTGTTGCACCCAAAGCAGGCGGAGGAAGCGCAGCGAGGCGCCGACTTCCGACGCTGTTAGAGTGGAAAAACTCTCCAGAGCGTGGCTTCGTTGGCCCGCCCAGGGTGCAGCCGGGCGGGCGCGCCGGGTCGGGCCGGGCCGGGGGCGGGGCCAGAGCCGTTTGGAGGGGCGGGGATGCTCTCCGGTGAGTTCCCGGATTGGTCCCCGAGCGGCCGGCGGGGCGCGCCGTCTCCCCATTGGCCCCCAGTCCGCGGGGCGGGGCCGCGCCAGCCCTGAGCTCCTGCCGCGGAGCCCGGAGCCGGTCAAGCCTGCGAAGCCGTCTTATCAGTGCGGGCAGCTGGTGGCCTGTCCGTGCGCGAGCGCCCCGGCCCAATTCAATGGCCATTGTCCGCCGGCCTCTTTGTTCAGGAGGCGGCCACTTCCTGAGGGGCTGGGCTGGGGCTGGCGGGCAGGAAACGCTCTGAGCTGAGGCCCAGACACAGAGGCCGTCCGGGCCCGGGGTCAGAGGCGACGGCCACCTGCCCAGAGCCGCCCTGGGCTCGCTGTCGGGGGCTCCGAGCCGGACCAGGGGACGAAGCTGGGCTCAGCTCAGCCCTTTCCTCTGGGTCTCAGTCTGCCCGTCTGCAGGGTGGGTGGATGAGCCAGAACGTCCCCTCCTGGGGAAGACTTGGCGGGGGCTGGGCTCGTGAATCAGACCCGGTAGAGCTGGGGGAGGGGCATGGGAAGGCGGAGAGAGACCCGCTGGCGGAGGGGTGCTCCTCTCAGGTCCGGGCTCTTCCTCTGACCCCTGGCAGGGGTTGCAGGCCTGAAGAGGTTAAGAACAGCATCAGGCGGGACTCAGGTTCCAGAGGGTGGAAACCCAGCTCCCACCGCTCCCCTACAGAAGGGGAGGAGGAGCCCCCCGGGACTCCAGGCTGGGAAGCGGGACCGTGGCCTGGCAGGGGAGTGAGGGAAACAGGGGCCCCCCGTGCTTCCCCACCTGGGCCAGGCCTCCCCTCCCTCCTTCACCCGGGCTCTGCCATGCAGTCCTGCCCATCGTGGACAGGCTGTCCACTTGGGGCCACACCAGGCCTCCACTTCCATCGTGCCCTCTGCCCCAAGGTTGCCCATTCACCAGGCCCCGTCAGTCAGCCCAGCGCAGCTCTCTGGCTGGGCCTCAGTCACATGCTCACCCACAGCTGAGAGTGGGGTCTGGGAGGGGATGGGAGACGGAGCTGGCCCCAGAGGCACGACGCCCCGTCCTCACCATGCCAGCCAAGGCGCACATGGCCCAACTTCTGCCCGCTTTCCCACCACACAGAGCGGACCTCTCTGGGCCAGCCCCCAAGCCCACCCCTCTCCCCAGTGCCCCGGAACCTGCTGCAGTTCCTTCCTCTGAACCCCACTGTGGCCCATCCTGCAAAACCCTCCCCGACTCTGTCCAACCCAACCAGAAAAAAACACTGCGGGTATTTCAAATGGCGGGATTTAACATGAGGAGTTGGTCCCAGAGGTCTTGGCTGCCTGAGGCCAGAGGAGCCCAGGGAACAGTTGTCACCCAAAGCCCACCATGGCTGTGTCCCCGCGGTGCTGGGCTGCTGGCCGAGCCCCTCTGCAGCCTCGGGCAAGCCTCAACTCCCTCTGAGCTCAGCTGTAACACCGGGGTTTGCGCAGAGACTTGAGGTGTCAGATGGAGAACGCCCAGCGCAGTGCCAGGACATCGTAGGTGCTGTACAAAGGGCAGCGAGCGTTCGCAAAGGGCCTGAGCACCCACCAGGGAAAGCGGGGAGCCGTGCCACCCTGGAGGCTTGGCCTGAGGTGACCTCCTTGGCTGGAGGTCACAAGGTCCAGGAGGGGCGGCGGCGGCTTGAACTTGATCCCATCTGAGAGGCCAAGTGGGGAGCTGATGTGGAAGAGATCTGGGGGGAAACACCTGTGAAGGATCAAGGGGGGGGGGCCGGAGGAGTGGGGTGCCAGACCCCATGCAGGGAGCCTGCCCCCAGGGAAAGCAGGAGAGGCAGGAGGCCCGGCAGGAGGGGCCTCAGGCTGCCGTGTGGCTGCAGGAAGGGGGCCTCTGCACCCCTGCCGCGCTCCATCTCTCCCTCGTGGGCAGGCGGCAGCCGTGGGCAGTGAGGCCTTGGCGCCAAGGCCCCGCGCATCCGGAGGGCAGAAGCCGGGCCACCGTCCACCAGCCTCACAGCGGGATGTCCTAGTGAAGCCTCATCTCAGCCACACTGGCCCGCCCCGCAGTGCTGTCATCGATGCCTGCAGAGAAGGGCCGTGTGTCCCCAAAGCAGGGCGGTCGGTCCCACCATCTCTGTGTTTTGGGCCTTGAAGGGGAGGAAAGTATGAACCGGGAGCGGCCCCAGAGCTCCAGGGAGAGGGTCTGGCCGTGGTGGGGTTTGGGTGTGGGAGTGGCAGAAACCTCAGGAGAAGGCACGAGGGTGGTCCCTGTGCCCTGGGGACAGAGAAAGGTTGAAACATGGAAGTCAGGGGAGGGCCCGACAGGCTGAGTGCCCTGGAGGACGCATCAGAGCTGGGAAGCAAGGGGAAGGGGGGACCAACAGGCAGCCCTGTCCTCAAGCGTAGAGCTGGGTGGAGACAGCGTCCTTATCACACGGCCCAGAGGACTCCTCAGTGTGAGCCTGGGCCCGGTGCTCTGTCCCAGATGCCGGTGCTCTGCTCTGCGCCTCCCCCGTGCCCCACAGTGGGGTGCAGGGGTCAAACCCCCTCCACCGAGGCCCTGCCTGCAAACCTCTTCTTGAGAAGGGAAAGACCCCAGGAGTGCCCTCAGGATCCTGTCCCCACCCCCCGAGCAGGTCAGACATCCCTGAGCTCTGACCACCCGGGCCATCCAGGGCTGCGCATCACCCAGGACCTGTGGGTGGGCTCCTGGCACCTTCAGCCTCAGTCCCTGGTGTCCCTCGTCGGTCATTAACCGCTAAGCTTCCCCATATCCAGGAATGCCCCCCAGGCCACCCCACCCTCTTCACCCAGAATATGGAAGGAGCCCAGGCACTGCTGCTGCTACCCCTTCCTGGAACCTGCTCCCCTCCACCCAGTACCGTGGCCTGCCCTCACCGTGGCACCCCATCTGCTCTGCCCCTGGACCCTCTGTCCCCTGAGCAGCTCTCTTCATGGCCCTCCTGGCTGGCTCCTGCTTAGCTGTTAGCGCTCTGTCTGAGCTCCCCTCCTCCAGGAAGCCCCCCACGTCCTCCCCCAGCCCTGCTGCTGCCTGAACAGCTCCGGCGCCTCTGAACATATCCAAGCTGCTGGGGTTGGAGCTGAAGCTCGGGAGGGCAGGGGCTTGGAGGACGGCGGGTGGAACCTCGCCTGGCCCTCGGGCCCCCAGGGGTGCAGGGCCCTTGGGGCACCTAGCCCTGGCTGACTTGGCTAGAAGCTCCTCTTTGTGGGAGGTCTTGTGTGAATCACCCCTCAGTCGAAGGCACAAATGCAGGAAATCGCCATTCTATTAAACTCTATTTTCTCCCACAGAGGGGAAAGTCTGTCACACGAAGGGCATTGTTCCCGGGCTCGTGCTTTCCGGGCGGGCTCGGCTGCGGTGGGGCTTGTGCGTTCCCGGGGCTCCTGGCTGAGCTGTTTCCCTTCGAGACCCAGGGGCGCCTAGAGGTTGGGAATGTGGGGCCTTGGTGCAGCCACCGGCGCAGGGCGACGCCGGCACGTCCACAGGACGGTGCACGTCCAGGAGCCGGCACTGTGCGGGGGCCAGAGCGAGGTCAGAGCTGGGGTCCCGCACGCCGCCGCCGCCGCACTCTCCGCCTGCCTGTGGGCCTCGGGGTCCAGCCCAGGCCCTGCCCCAACTCCCCCTGCCTCCCCAGAAGGGCCCCCAGCCGCGCCCTGCACCCCCCGCAACCTCTGAGACCGGCCAGGGGACTCTGGCCAGTGGGCCTGGTGCTGTCCCACGGCCCCAGCTCAGCTCGTCTCTGGCCTGCACGGGCCACTCTGTCCCGGGGAGACCCTGCCACGGCTGGGGGTCTGAGAGTCCACCCTACGCCGTGCCCCAGGGGGCAGCGGGGGGAGGGGGCAGGCAGCCCTCACGTGACCACATCCCCACCCCGGGGCCACATCGAGTCCCACCCGGGTGCGTGGGCCACGGTGTAGTAAAGGAGCAGTGGTGTCGCCTGCACGTCGGCTCAGCTGTACGCGGGGAATGGCCGGTGACCCCAGTGAGGAGTCTGGGCACCTGGGGATGCAGGTGTAGGGCCGCCCCCAGCACTGAGCCCCAGATTAGCGCCGGCACGGGGGGATGGGCACCTGGGGATGCAGGTGTAGGGCGCCCCCAGCGCGGAGCCCCAGATTAGCGCCGGCACGGGGGGGATGGGCACCTGGGGATGCAGGTGTAGGGCCACCCCCAGCACTGAGCCCCAGATTAGCGCCGGCACGGGGGGATGGGCACCTGGGGATGCAGGTGTAGGGCGCCCCCAGCGCGGAGCCCCAGATTAGCGCCGGCACCGGGGTGGGGGGTGGGGGTGGGGGATGGGCAGGGGCTGAGGCTGGAGGGCGCGGGGGCTTTGGGGGCTTAGGATGGGTGGAGGCAAGCAGGAGCGGCTGCGCTGCTGGTCAAGGCCCTGGTGGGCCCTGCGGGCGGGGTAGGGAGAGGCCCCCACCCCTGGTCCCGAGCACCTCTCCCCGCTCCGCAAGCTCTGTGGCGGAGCCCGGGCGTCCAGGCCGAGGCCACAGGGCCCGGCTGTTCTGGGCGGAATGGCTGACCGGAGGGGGCTTCACAGAGAAGCCCAAAGGGTGGGTGCTCAGGAAGCCGGAGGCAGGAGCCAGGGCTCAGAGAGAACCAAGAAGAGGCACGGACTCGGGAGGGATGAAGGGCCACCCTGACGACACAGCGGAGGATGGAGAAGGATGGGGAAACAGCAGGTTCGCGATTCCCAGAAGGAGAACAGAGTGGAGGCGGGGACTCTTCGGAGACACAAAGTCTGAGGATTTGCCTTTATTACAGATGAGGACTCGGGGGACTTCCCTGGCGGTCCAGTGGTTAAGACTCTGCGCGTCCACTGCAGGGGGCGAGGGTTCAATCCCTGGTCAGGGAACTAGATCCCGCGTGCCATGAGGTGTGGCAAAAAAAAAAAAAAAAAAAAAAGATGAGGACTCGGTGGGGAGGTCCATGGGGCACAGGGAGGAGGTCCCGTGATGTGTTTCCACACTGCCCCCTCGCGCCCGCCCTGCACGTCCCCGGGTCACCTAGACCCCCCCTCCCCGTCCCTCTCGCCCCCTCGCACGCCTCCTCCAACCTGGTTGTGCTGAGCAGATCCCAGGCGTCACTTTGTACTTCAGCTGTATTCCCAGAATGTACCCGTAATGCCGTCAGCACGCTGAGAACCTCTCAGGGTTCCGGGCTCCTGGTCGCTGTTAGGAACGGCGTCTGTACAGTTGCCCTGATGAAGACGCACACGAGGCCCACGCGCTGTGACCGCCGGCACGCGTCCTGAACCTCTTCATCCTCAGGTTCTCCCGCCGGCTGTCGTGAGTTTGCCCCGACCGTGCATCTTCTGTGGACCAGGGCTGGAGTGCGGTCCCTGCGGAGGTGGTCGCTCATCAGTGGTTCTTCAGTCAAGAGGAACAAGGTTCTCTGCTTGTCTTGTTTTGCGTATTTTTTTTTTTCTGGTGGTTATTATACCTAACATAAAATTGACCGTTTTAACCATTTTAAATTAGGAGACAGCAGGATCCAATATTTGTGAGATAAACAGCAGATCAAAAACATACAACATGTATGCAACTAAAAACATAACCTCAGGGGCTTCCCTGGTGGCACAGTGGTTAAGACTCTGCGCTCCCAACGCAGGGGGCCCGGGTTCGATCCCTGGTCAGGGAACTAGATCCCACATGCCACAACTAAGGACCTGATGAGTCGCAACTAAGGAACCCGCCTGCCACAACTAAGATCCGGTGCAACCAAACAAATAAATTAAATAAATATTTTTTAAAACCCCCCAAAAAAAAAAAATAGCCTCAGAAGACAGAAAACAATAGGTGACAACTGACCCAAGAACGGTGGTTGGAGATGGAAACCCTCCAACTCCCGTCTCAGACACTGACAGCTCAAGCATCACAAGCAAAGTTGCAGACTGTGTGGGTAACACAAGAAATAGAAAGAGGCGCGCACTCTTTTCTAGTACAAATGGGACGTTCTCCAAATTAATATATATTATCAGGTCCCCAAAGAGGCCTCAGAATGGCTTGAGAAGTGAAAGCAGCCACCCTGGAGGTAAGCGGACAAGGAATCAGTACCTACAAAGTGCTGGAGGAAAGTGATTTCCAACCTAGAATTCTATACCTGCCCGAGCTATCATTCAAGTGTGAGGGTTTAATAAAAACTTCTGAGACGTGCAAGGTGTTAAAATGCATCTTCCACGCATGCACTGTGTCTCAAGCAGCTACTGAAGGATGTGCTCCGTCAAAAGGAGAGTAAACCAAGAAATAGACCAGGCAAACGGACCTCCAGCATCTAACTCAGGAGCCGGGGGGAGATGAGTGCACAGGGGGTTCTGAAGGGAGAAGTCTGCAGGACAACCGTGCCCCTGGGACTGTCAGCCATCCAGGTCAGACAGTGTGACACAAGAGATGGCACCTCGGGGGTAGCTGAGGATGGGGCTTCCCCAGGAGTGTCTCCTTTGGCCCATCTGACCTGTGCCGGAGGACTGGGAGACAGCCCTGGTGGGTTCAGAAGCAGAAATACAGGACAGCCCAACCCCCAGCCAGATGCCCCGACTGTGGGGGGCCTGGATATCCCTAGGTCATCTGTGTCCCTGCCCACTGATGGCCCCAGAACAGTTCCTAAAAACCCTCAGGGAGGCTGAGGCCAGACCTGGACCCCGTGGCTCTGCTCGGCTTCTCTTCTCCTGGTGCCTCCAGGTGAGCAGTTTGTCAAAACAAGAGAGACTATAGCTCGGGGGACACACACCGAATGCTGACAGGTTCAGAAGAGGCAGCGGACAGTCTACGTTGTCTGGAGGAAGTTACTTTGCTGGGGGCAGGGTCCTCCCCCTGCAGCTTCCAGGGCACCAGAAATGTGCTATATTCCGTGACCTGGCTCCTGCGTGTCTGTTTTACTATTATTCTCTAAACTGTACTTTATACAAAGACGTTTTTCATGCTCTTCTGCATGTACACATTTCACGTTTCAGTGTTTGTAAATCAGTGGCGCCCCTTCCCATGGCAGTAAGCCAGCAGAATCCTGACAGAAAGCAGGGCAGTGTTCCCAGTAGGAGGGAAACTATGCAGGAGTGGGTCAGCCGGCAGAGAGGAAGTCTGGACGCAGGCGATCCGGAGAAACGAGGAGATCTGCTCCGTCTGGGCACATGGGGAGCCGTGCAGACCCTGAGTCTCTCCCAGGTGACTGCAGACCCGATGCCACCCCAATTCACCTTCCTGCCATTGGTTTTGTCACACTTATTCTAACGTTTGTAAGGAAGAAAGGTCAATGATAAGTAAGTTAATTCTGAAAAAAAAGCAAAAAAGCCTGTAGAACCAGGTATGAAGATGCACTCAAAACCACAGCAATGATGGACTTCCCTGGTGGTCCAGTGGTTAAGACTCTGCACTTCCAATGCAGGGGGCCTGGGTCTGATCCCTGGTCGGGGGACTAAGATCCCACATGCCACACAGTGAGGCAAAAAAAAAAAAAAAAAAAAAAAAAGCCAAACCAGAGCGATGAAACAGGCTGATGCTGGTGCAGCAGTCTATGGAGGGTAGCGGGGTGGAGAAGGAAGCTTGAAGACAGACCCCCACCGGGCGTCCGCAGGTCACTCTGCTCTGTGCCCAGGCCGGGGGCCCAGGGCTCCCCTTTGGAGACAGACACCAAGAGGCCCACAGAAAGGACCCCCAGGCACTGAAACCTGGGGGCCCCACCAGGGGGCTGGTTCGACAGTTTGCAGCGCGGCCCCCCCCAGTTGACAACACACCCACCCAGACACAGACGGGGTACCCCCAGCCCCCGAATTAAAGGAAACAGAGAGAGTGAGTGTGGGCCAGAAAAACCCAACTGTACCCACACTCGGGGGGAAGACACGGAAGCGGGAGAGAGAACAGCCCCCATCAGGTTAAAAATACAACGGGAGACATATGGAAAAGATAGATGGACTGAAAGATAAAACTGAGAAACTCTCCTGTAAAGACAAAGACACATAAATAAAGAGGAAAATTAAGAAAATTAGGGGCTCGTTCACGTAATCGAACATCCAACTAACCAGAGTTCTAGACAGAAGAGAGAAAATGGAAGGAAAAAATGATCAAAGAAACAATATGAAGATTTCCCAAACGGAAGGGCACCTGTTTCCAGACTGAAATGGTCACTGCCTACTTGGCCAAGGATTGAGAAACCCAGGATATTACGGAAGCTGGGGACCCAAATGGCTGCAGAGGGAAAGGAGTTCCCCGCAAATGGTCAGGGACTAGAAAGGCACGGCGGCTCAGTGGTCAGCCTGGTGCTGGAAGCTTCGTCGTGGGAAAATGACACTCCTACTAGAATTACCCATCTGGTCAGGCATCCATCAGGGTGAGGGGCTGGTGACATTTCCACACACGTGAAGGTCCTCACTGATCAGCTTTCACGCGGCATTTCGAGGACGAGGAGGATGTGCACCAGCGAAATGCGGAAGGAAACGAGGGAAGGGGAAGGCGTGGGGCCAGCGACCCGGGGATGCAGCTCATCTGGGAGACAGGAGACCCCCGGGTCCTGCAGGAGGAAGCACCAGCCCAGGGCGAAAGGAGGAGGGCCCCGGGGAGCTGCCACCCAGACAGACCAATTGCAGGACAACCGGGGCATTGACCTTGGCGGGGGCGACAGGTTCTCCAGAGAAACAGAACACATATGTGAGTATGTGTTATATATAGAAGTGTAAAGTAGGACGGATATATATACCCATTTATTATGAGGAACTGGCTCATGCACAGTTATGGAGGCTGACAAGTCCCCAGGTCTGCAGCCGGCCAGCTGGAGACCCAGGGGAGCCGGAGGTGTGAGGTCCTGCCTGAGTCTGTGTCCAAAGGCAGGAGACCGCTGTCCGAGCTGGAGACCGTCGGGCAGGGAGAGTGGATTCTGCATCACTCACTTCCGCTCTGTTGAGGCCTCCAGGACTGGACGAGGCCCAGCCGCAAGGGGAGGGCACCTGCTTGACTCAGACCACCCGTTCAGATGTTACTCTCAACCAGAGACACCCAGAAGAAAGTCCCACCAAATACCTGGGCACCCGTGGCCCAGCCAAGTCCATACATAAAATTAAACATCACAGAAGGAAAGGAGGAAAAGGCAGGGGTTAAATCAGAAAATCAGAATTACCTGTGGCAGGAAGGGTAACCAGAATGCACTTCAGATGCTACGGGGTGCACCCTCTCCTCAAGGACAGTGACACCCAGCCCTGACTCAGCTGGCGGTCCTGAGGGGGACGCACTGGGAGAGAAGGCAGGGGACGTGCGGGTGTGGAACCCTCCAGGGCCGCGAGCCTGAGGCAGTGGACGCCTCTCCCATGTCCACTCCCTCCCACTTCACCTCCTCTTCACAGTACTAGCCTGGGGTTGGGGGCGTTCACCCTCCCTGGGGTGTGCTCAGGGAAGGCACTGTGCCCCCCACACCCTGGCCCAGATCTTAGAGGTGAATGGTCACTGGTCCTCACAATGGGGGCTTCTGGGCAAGCGTTTCCTCCTTATTTGCAAAGAGACTGTCCTCCCCTTTACTGATGCCACTGAGTCTGTAGGTGATGCCTAGGCCACAGCAGCCATGTTGAGATCATGAGGTTGAGTAGGGGCTGACCTGCTGTGCCAGTGGGACGTGCTCTGTGGAAGGCTTTGGGGCCTCCTCCTTCTAGACTTCTCGTGGGAGACTGCCGACCCCACGCTGTTGGAGCTATTCTGGTGGCTCTCCTGGTTGCCTGTGGCTGAGCTGGCCTGACCAAGGCAGTCAGAGGAAAATGCCCACAACCAATAAATCAAGAAATGGCCACGTGAGCAGAGACACTTGGAGGGGAAACATCAAAAGAATCAGCCTGAAGGGTTGACAGTGGCCGCCTCTGGGGGGTCAAACTGTGGAGAGGGGTGGGCTGGGGACTGGTAGTTTTGTGTATGAGTCTTGCACTAATATTTAACGTTTTTCTTTTTCCTTTTGCTGTGTATGTGCATCACTTTGGAAAACAATTAACTTAAAAAAGAGCAAAACACTCAAACCAAATGAAACTAAAAATCCACCACAAACATGAAACACTTAACCATCACTAAAACTCCCTAACTCAGGTGAAAAGAAAAGGCTTCTTGGGACTTCCCTGGCGGTCCAGTGGTTAGGACTCGGTGCTCTCACTGCCGTGGCCCAGGTTCAATCCCTGGTCGGGGAACTAAGATGCTGCAAGTAGCGCGGCACGGCCATAAAAAAAAAAAGAAAAGGCTTGTCCAGGTGCCCAGAAAGATCAGGGGTTTTGCACGGCCCCTGCTTTCTGTTGCTGCCCCTGGTGCCCCCCTGAGGACCTCAAAAGGTGAGACCTTTAGCCCCAGAAGGTAGGCTTACTGCGCCTGGGCCCTCAGCCCCTTTGCTTGGCATGGCAGACCCACTGGTGCCCAGCCTGGATGCCCTTTGCTCCTGGCTGCAGAGATGCAGAGGGTAGGGCGCTGCCCCTGCAAACACACACTTGCGGGCAGCTCGTCATCAGTAACCAGGTGGCGTGAACCCAGCCCCCTGCCAGCTGCCCCAGGCCCTCTCCTCCTCTGCCCACTCCCTGCTTTCGGGGTATCACTATCCTCTGGACCTGGTGTCCGCTACACCCCTACAGCTCGCCAGTGTCACCCCTGGAGCCCCGCCCAACCCCTCACTCGGGCCCTGGCCTCAGGCTTCCTCTGCGCCCACTTCTGCCGCCAGCCAGCAGGTCCCACGCCCACGCCCCTGACCTTGACCCTCCCCGACTGCCCTCTGGCTCAGCCTGCGTCCAGGCTTGAGTTCTGCGCCTGTTTTGGACGCCCAGCCCGACTCCCCTGCTTCCCGCTGCCCGCCAGCCCCTCCGGTCCTCACCACCCTCCATCCCTGGGGTTTGTCACATCAGGAACTCCCTGACCAGTCTCCTCACCTCTCTGGACCCACAGGCTGCCCGTCACCCCCTCTGGGAAAAGGCTGAGCCCTGGAGGAAGCCGATGTCCACCTGTCCACTTGCCCAGGCTGCTGGGCGCCGTCCGAGGGCCTCCTCCAGCCTTGTGCCAGCAGGAAGCCCCACTCACCAGGCGACCGCGACTCCAGGCCCCCGACCCCATGGGGACCACGTGCAGCCACCCTCTCCGCCCACCCCACTCTTGGTAGATGACCTCGTCCCTGCCTCTTACAGAGGAAGGGGAGGCGGCGGCCAGCAGGAGTTTCCCCCAGTCCTGCCAGGGCCCAGCAGACTGAATCCCACCCAGGACCCCGCCCTGGCTCTTGCGTCCACACCGTACTCCCAGAACCCTCGAACGGGGAACCTTACACGGCAAAGACGCGGTTAAGTGAAGGACCCTGAGGTAGGGGGATCCAGGATCATAGGGGAGGCCGGGGTCGTCACAGGGTCCTCGTGGGGGACGGCAGGGGGGGTCAGAGTAGAGATGTGACAGCAGGAGGTAGAGCCCTAGAGAGAACAGGACTGCCGGCCGCTGGCCGGGAAGGTGGAGGAGGGGCCAGGAGCCAAGGCGTGCGGCCGCTTCTAGAAGCTGGAAGAAGCCAGGAAGGGGTTCTCCCCTGGAGCCCCCGGAAGGCAGCCCTGCCTGTGCCTCGGCTTCAGCCCAGGGAGGCCCGCTAGGGCTTCCGCCTTCACAGCTGTAGGATAACCAGTCTGTGCCGTTTCAAGCCACCAAGCTCGCGGTGGCCTGTCCCGGCAGCCCTGGGGCGCTGACGCTCAGGGTGAGGGTCTCCACGCGCGCCGGCCCGCGCTCACCCCGGCCGCACCCGAGCGCCTCTGAACGCGGCTCGGCGGGATCTCCAAAGCCCCCTCATTCCCAAACCCACAGGCGGGTTTTCAGAGGCTCCTCGTGGCTCGGGCCCCGCCCCCCCGAGCTGTCCGCCACCCAGACACCTCCTCCTGCACCTGCTCCCACGGGGTCCAAGGCCACCCACCTGCACGCCCCCGCTCTGGACAACGGCCGAAGTCCCTCCCACTGGCCTCCTGCTCCCCCTGCCGGGCGGCCACAGCAACCTTCCAGAGGCAGAGGCTGACCACCGTGCCCCTGTCTGGAACCTTCCACGGCTCCCAGTGCCCTCTGAGGGGTCCAGCACAGCCCGGCTGGCGGCCCCGTGGGCCGTGGCACCCTCTTCCATCCCGTCCTCCTCCTCCTCCTGGATCCTCGGGTCTCTGCGAACAGCGCCTTGTCAGCGAGCCACCCCGCAGCCCGGCCCCCCTCGACCGCGCCGTGTTCTTGTCCTAACGCCCTCCGAGCCCCAGTTGCGCGCTGCCCGCCCGCGGCGAGCCCTCCGGACACACGGCTGAACTCCCTCTGCCTTTCTGGCCTCCCGCCTCTGAGCAACGCCCCGCCAGGCCTCGCTGCAGACCCCCACCGTGCCCCCTGTCCCCAGGCCCGTGGCTAGGCCGCAGGGGCCTGGTCCTGACCTGCCACAAAGGGCCCCGGGAGTGCGGCCGACGGGGCTGGGTGTCCACGGCCAGCGTGGAATGCTCCGGAACGGTCTCACTGGTGTAGTTTTCCTTCTTTAAAAAAAAGTGAACTGAAATTCACATCACATTAACCGTCTTACCTTGTACGCTTCGGCAGCGTTTAGCACACTCACAGTGTTGTGTAACTCACAGTGTTTGTTGTGTAACCACCAGGCTCCCTAGTTCCACAACATTCTCATCGGCCGGAAAGGAAACTCTGCCCCATTAAGCACTCACTCCCCGTTCTCCCCTCCCCCGGCTCCTGGCAACCCCTAATCTGCTTTCCGTCCCTATGGATTTACCTATTCTGGGCGTTTCATGTAAACGGATCATATAACATGGGACCTTATGTCTGCCTTCTTTCACTCAGCATGACGTCTTCAAGGCTCCTCACTGTGGTAGCACGTGTCAGAATTTCATGCCTTTTTTAAAAAAAATTTTATTGAAGCATACTTGATTTACAGTGTTGTGTTACTTTCAGGTGTACAGCAAAGTGATTCAGTTACACATATACATATATCCACTCTATTAGATTCTTTCCCATATAGGTCATTACAGAGTATTGAGTAGAGTTCCCTGTACTATACAGTCGGTCCTTATTAGTTATCTATTTTATAAACAGTAGTGTGTATATGTCAGTCCCAATCTCCCAATTTATCCCTCCTCCCGATTCCCCCTGGTAACCATAAGTTTGCTTTCTACATCTGTGATTCTATTTGTTTTGTAAATAAGTTCATTTGTACCTTTTTTTTTTTTGGCTGCATTGGGTCTTCGTTGCTGCACGCGGGCTTTTCTCTAGTTGAGGTGAGCGGGGGCTACTCTTCGTTGCGGTGCGCGGGCTTCTCGTTGCAGTGGCTTCTCTTGCTGCAGAGCACGGGCTCTAGGCATGTGGGCTTCAGTAGTTGTGGCTCGCGGGCTCTAGAGCGCAGGCTCAGTAGTTGTGGTGCATGGGCTTAGTTGCTCTGCGGCATGTAGGATCTTCCCGGACCAGGGCTCAAACCCATGTCCCCTGCACCGGTAGGCAGATTCCCAACCACTGAGCCACCAGGGAAGTCCCTGTACTATTTTTTAGATTCCACACATAAGTGATACCATATGGTATTTGTCTTTCTCTTTCTGACTTACTTCACTTAGTATGATCATCTCTAGGTCTATTCATGTTGCTGCAAATGGCATTATTTCCTTCTTTTTTATGGCTGAGTAATATTCCACCATACATAGGTACCAACCTTCTTTATCCACTTTTCTGTCAATGGACATTTAGGTGCTTCCATGTCTTGGCTATTTTAAATAGTGCTGCAATGAAAAGTTTCATTCCTCTTTATGGCTGAGTCACATTCTCCTGTGTGGCTAGACCACACTGTTTATCTGGTCATCAGTTGATGGACACGGCTTGCTCTGACCTTTTGCTATTGTGAATACTGCCAGTATCTGTCTGAGTCCGTTTCGAAGCCTTGGATAGACACCCGGGAGCAGAAGTGCTGGGTCACCCAGTAACTCGATGTCTAACTGCCTGAGGCACTGCCAGGCTGCATCCTGCAGGGGTGGCACCTTGCTGACATTCTGAAGGCACACGTGTTCTGCAATCTACACTGCACGCTGTCTCGGCCTGCATCAATGTCAGATGCTACTTCCCCCGCAACGTGAGCACAACGATGCTCTGTGGAGATGTTACTTCGTCCCTGCACCTGAGCCGCAGCTTCTGGGGACCAGCCCAGCCAGCGGGCGGAGGGGCTGGGAGCGGGGCTCCTCCTTGGTCTGGGCCGCAGCTGTGCAGGCTCTGTGGTTTGTTCTCATTTTCACACAAACACAGGAGGAAATGGCCTGTGTTCGAGGGAGGGAGCACACCCTGGGTCCCGCGTGTGTGGAGGAAGAGGCCCGCCGGGCTGCTGGGCAGGACGGGACCAGCTTCTAGGATGGGCTCTCTGGCGGACGCTCACTCTGGCCTCCAGGACACTATGTGGCCAGGCCAAGGCTGGGAAGCGCACTGCCCTACAGAGTTATGGGGGTGATGGCTAGTCTCTTACGATGGCCCTTATAAACCATGTGTCCCAGGTCTCCTACCCTCGGGAAGTAACCCCCCCCCCCTGGAATCTGGGGTGGCCAGGACTTACTTTCTGGCCCATAGGACGCAGTGGAAATGATGCTGTCAGACATCCCGGGCTGGGTCGTGAGGAGCTTGGCCCCGTGACTGAGGACTGGGGAGCTGCCATGGAATAATCCCACTACTCTGAGACCGCCATGCTCCCAGGAAGCCCAAGCCG
This sequence comes from Eschrichtius robustus, assembly GCF_028021215.1. Classification (NCBI taxonomy): domain Eukaryota; kingdom Metazoa; phylum Chordata; class Mammalia; order Artiodactyla; family Eschrichtiidae; genus Eschrichtius; species Eschrichtius robustus. The sequence continues at coordinate 816,729 of NC_090824.1, forward strand.
GCCACACTGAGAGGCCACGCTCAGGGAGACGGCCAGCCAGCCACACAGCTAGGGCACCAGACATCCTGGACGTGCATCCCTTCAGAAGATCCCCCCCCAGCTGCTCCCTGACCACACTGCAGAGAAGCCCCAAGGGGGAGCCGCCCAGCTGAGCCAGGGCCATCCACAGACCAAGACAGAGAGGAACAAAGGGGGGCTTTAAGCCACGAATTTTGGGGGTGCTTTGTTACACAGCAATGGATAACGGGGACATGGGAGTCAATTTCAAGCCCACCTGGGCTGTCCCCCCTGGGGCCATAGTTCAGAGAGCAGGTGCAGGTCAGGGCTCAGCTGCCCCACCCCACCATTTGTGCCTGTCCCTGGGGAGGCAGCGGTTGCATTTGAAGCAGGTCCTTGGGATCCACATCCAAGCAAGGAGGGGGCCCTTCCTCAGCAGGGAGGGCCTTCTTGGGGGAGGGAAGAGCAGTTAGTTGCCGGCTGAGGTGGAAGAGGGGCAGCCCCGGAGACAGCGAGCGGCAGCTCCTCTCGGTGGGGCAGGGGGGGCAGGGGGACAGTCGGGCCCAGGCCAGCTCCCCGCCAGCCCGCCGGAGCCCCGCGGGGAGGGCCTGGCTCTGCCTAGACCCTGGTCCCTCTCCCTTCCCCACTCAGGCTCCTCTCACCTTGCCCTCTTTCCAGAGCCTTCTCTCCCTCCACCCAGGGGCCCCTAGAGGTGTAGACACTCTCTCCCCACCACGGCGCACGCAGGACCCCGTGCGCAGCCCCCAATCCACCTCTGCCTTCCTCCTCTCGGGCTCGGCGGCGAGGCAGCTGTGACCGCCAGCTTCTCTCTTCAGGGCCTAGTCGCTCCTTCCCTGGAGGCCCGCCCCGCCCCCGACGACCCAGTCTCGGGGTTTGGTCAGCCCCACCGGGGGAGGCATCCGCTCGGCTCATCCCCCCTTCCCCCAGAGCTGCGCTGCGTCTCTCTCCCCCCAACCAGGACGCCCAAGTCACCCCCCCGCTCCAGCACCGGCGATCACCTCTCAGACCGTCCCCTCCAGTTGCGCCCGTCCCGCCCTGCCGCACACTCGGCTGACCCCCCCCCCTGTCGCGGGGCCCACCTGGCGAGCCCCCGGCGGTCGCGAGCCCCCGACCTGCACGGGGACCGGGGCAGGTGCTACCTGCGCGCTGGGCCCGCCCTCCCTGCTCGGCGCCGCCCCGCGCCGCCCCGCGCCGCCCCGCCCCGCGCGCACCGGGCATGCGCAGAGCCCGGTCACACGCCCGCCCGCTCGAGTCCTGAGCGGACTCTGCCCGCGTCCGCCCCGGGCCCGCGCTACGCCGCGCGCCGCCATGGAGCGCATCGAGGGGGCGGCCGTGGGCCGCTGCGCAGCCTCGCCCTACCTGCTGCCGCTCACGCTGCACTACCGCCAGGTGAACCCGCCTTCCGCGCCTTCCGCGGCCCGACGCCGGCCCCGGACCCCGCCCCCGCGCCCATGGCCCCGCCCATGGCCTCGTGCCCCCGCCCCGCGGGCCCCGCCTCTCCGCCGAGCGCTCTGCCCGTGAGTCCGGCTTCGCAGACCGGTTGAGCGAGCGCCCGGCTCTGGGCAGGGACACCTCGGGGGACCACTCATTCCTCCAAGGAGGCTTTGCTGGGCCCCGGCCCTTTTTTGCGGTGGGACGTATCGGGCGCCCCGGGGATCAGGGAAAGCTTCCCGGTGGTGGTGGTCTCCGTTCTGGACAGAGGAGGCCGGCGAGGGAGCTGGTGAGCACTGGAGAGCCTCTCCAGGTGGGCTGCCTGCCGGGGCGTCACCTCCTCCTGCCGGCCCGGGGAGGGAGCGCAGGACCACACCGCCTCCCCTGGCGCCGTGCAAGTAGTAGGCTCACAGGAAACACTTGTTTGTCCAGTCGGGCCCCCGCCTTCCGCTTGCCGCTGCACCGAGTTCCTCCACGCCGTCCAGGTGAGGACTGCACTCCTCCGAGTCTGGTGCAGGCCCTCCCTGGTCCTCAGTTAGGACCGGTAGTGCAGGTCTTTGGTGCCCCTCTGCCGGGCCGTCCCCGGCCTGCAGCAGCCTGTGCCTCCGCTCCTCCCCAGGCCCCTTGCTCTCACTAACCTGTGAAGCCCTCTTGACGCCCAGCCTGAGAGAGGCTGCACTCCCCTCCCCCCTCCTTTGTCGCTGCTGTCCCGTTGGCTCTAGGGGACAGGGAATTCCTATCCCCAGGATGGACCCAAGTTGGCAGCACCGGCCTGGGGCAGAAGCCGGGGTTGGTTGAGGGGCAGAGTGCAGGGACACGGAGGTTGCTGCCCTTTCTCTGGTGTTGGCCTGGGGCGGGGATGCCTGATTGTGGCCGCACAGCCTCCAGGGGCTGGGGCTCTGGGGGCAGCAGGTGGGCGCAGGGTGGTCCAGGCACGTAACCGCTGTGGCACGTGTGGTCCAGGCACGTGGCCTATGGCTGTGGCACCCTCCCCCACTTCCTGTGGAGTGTGGATGGGTGCTGGTAACCAAAGCTGAGCCCACGCGGGTGGTAGGCTGCGATGGACACAGGCTGGGGGCCGGGGTGGTGTTTCCCAGGGGCCATGGGACACTGGGCTGGGTGGTAAATGTCACTGAGGGGCATCTGCAGCCTTTGGTCAGTAGCCGCCCATGGCCAGGGGAGATCTGGTGGATGGACAGACAGACCAACCAGAGGCAGGGCACCCGCATGGCTCTGGGGGGGGGGGCTGTGTTTAAACTCCAGTCTTGTTCCTCCCTCCCAGGGCCCTGGAAGATGAGCCAGGCCTGGGTCCTGACCCTCTGGGAGGGGCTGGCTGGTCCTCAGTGGGCCCCTCTGGACCTTCCCCTGCACCCTGCCTTGGCTGGACCTGAGGGTCTGACAGATGTTTTGATCTTGATCCGAGAGGGTACCTGAAACCAGCACGAGGTGACACTTACCCTGAGGGAGGCAGGGGACACAGCTGGCACATGGCAGACTCGGGGGCAGGCCTTCCCCAGAGCTCGTCCTGGGGGGTGGCTGGCCCTGGGGTGGCCAGATTGCAGGCAGGCCCAGGCTTGCCTCTTGGGGTGGTGCCTCACAACGGCCTCCCGGGCAGCCCGACCTGCACAGGACAGGACATCGGCTCTGCTTCCCGCTTGGAAGCCGAGGCTACTGCCCGTCCGGAGCACCTCTGCCTTCAGGCCCAGCTCAGACCAGTTTTCCCAGCTCCCCTCAGACCAGCACGTGGGCCTCTGCCTTCAGGCCCAGCTCAGACCAGTTTTCCCAGCTCCCCTCAGACCAGCGCGTGGGCCTCTGCCTTCAGGCCCAGCTCAGACCAGTGTTCCCAGCTCCCCTCAGACCAGCACGTGGGCCTCTGCCTTCAGGCCCAGCTCAGACCAGTGTTCCCAGCTCCCCTCAGACCAGCACGTGGGCCTCTGCCTTCAGGCCCAGCTCAGACCAGTTTTCCCAGCTCCCCTCAGACCAGCACGTGGGCCTCTGCCTTCAGGCCCAGCTCAGACCAGTTTTCCCAGCTCCCCTCAGACCAGCACGTGGGCCTCTGCCTTCAGGCCCAGCTCAGACCAGTTTTCCCAGCTCCCCTCAGACCAGCACGTGGGCCTCTGCCTGTCAGGGCCCACTGCTGGGAATGCTCTTTCTTTTCTGTGGGGCCTGGTGCAGTGTCACCTCCTCCAGGAGGTCCTCACACAGGCTGTTCCTTAGTGTCCTCGCTCTTTTGCAGCCCTGGTTGCACTTTCGGTGTCTCTGGTGCTCAGATCCATGTCTGTTTCGTGGCTCGGACGGGGCCCCAAGTGTGGGGTCAGGAGCTCGCCAGGGCGCAGGGCTGACCCAGTGGCTGAGCGGCAGTGGGCTAAGCAAGCCGGTGGTGGGCGTCCACAGGGCTGGGCTCTAGGGCCCCAGGGCCAGCCCCGTCCTCAGAGACCCCTTGGGGAGGGGTCAGGGCCAGGCGGAACAGCCCGGAGGACGGGAGCCTGCCTCGCTTAGTGGTGTCCAGCTGGCAGGGTTCTGGCCCCTCATGCCCCCTGCCGGCTGGAACCCCGCTAGCATCGGTTCTGGCCGCCCCCGGCGGTGCTGGCCCAGGCCCTGGCCCCCCGCACTGCCTTTTGTTCACTGAATGCTGCTCAGAGCCCTGGGAGCTGCTGGGCAGGGTGTCCAGGGTCGGGGAGCAGGAGGGTGGCAGGAAGTGACAGAGCAGCAGGACCACAGGACACAGGAGAGACAGCCCAGGACAGAAGCCGGGCCGGGGAGAGGGCCGTCCACTGTCCGGTCGTCATCACTGAATCATCACGTCCTGCGGGCTGAGCTCCTGCCCGGCGCAGGCACACCCTTCCCCAGCTGCTCCCGGGGCTGCTGCGCTCTCAGGAGGCCCGCCTGCCCCTGCTGCCCTCCTGTCACCCTTTGTCCAGTGGCCCAAGGGAGCTTCAGCAATGAAAACCTGATCTCTGCTCTACCCACTTGGGACCCCTCCTGCCCCTCGCCCTGACTGTGAGGACACGTCATGCCTGCCTCTCCCCCACACCCCCATGGTCCTTCCCACACTTGGTGACAGCCTACATCTCTCTGCAGCTTCTCATGCTCAGCTTGTGCTGGGTGGCGGCTCATGCTGTGCCTGGGACACCTTCCCACCCTTTGCCCCGGTTTTCTGCCTCACCCCTTGAGAGCATCTGGCTGTCCTTGACTTCCCTGCCCACCCTGGCGGCTACCCCCTCCCCCCCACTGCAGCTCCTCGCTCCCGATGGGCCCGGGCCGTGACTGGCCTGGTGCAGTGGGTCTGTGTGGCCTTCTCACTCCCTGGAGCACCTCCACCCGCGCTGCCAGCCCTTCAGCCCTCCCTGACCGCTGCCCTGCCTCTTGCAGAATGGTACCCAGAAGTCGTGGGACTTCATGAAGACCCATGACAGGTGAGGGCCCAGCCTGGCTGGCCGCCGGGGAAGCCCCAGGCTGATGTCTGCAGGGACACCGGGCCCAGGGGCACAGAGCCCCACCCGCCTCTGCGTGTCTGAAGTCCCCACTTTCCCTGTCCTCTCACTGAGGGGTCAGCCCGAGGCCTGGAGCCCGAGCTGGGTCCCAGCTCAGGCCACCTGGACCATGGTGGTGGGCAGGCCCTCTTGGACCTGAGGGAGGCTGCCCAGGCGCCCTTGCCCCCGAGCGTTGGGAGTATGGGCCGGATGGCAGCGTGGCTTCAGGAGTGTGGCTGGCGGCAGCTGGCCAGCAGGGGCCACGTGTCCCGTCAGTCACCCGCCCTCAGCTGCTTCTACCCCCGGCCTGCCCAGCTGCCCAGTATGTCCTTCCCACCCCCCGGTCCCCGTCCTGCCAGCTGGAATACAGGAGGCCTGGGTCCTAGCCTGACTGTGTGACCCTGGCAAGCTGTGACCCAGCCTGGGCCTCAGTCTGCCCATCTGAGCAAGGGACACCACCTTCCTGGGCTGTGGAGGAGAGGAGGTGGGCTGGGCCCCCAGGGGGGGGTGAGGTGAGGGGGCTGCTTCTATGCTGAGCTGGGGCTCTCCCCCTGCAGTGTGACCATTCTCATGTTCAACTCTTCTCGAAGGAGCCTGGTGTTGGTGAAGCAATTCCGGCCAGGTGAGGTGGCCCGAGAGGGGTATGGGGGGAGGGGAGGCTGGCACGCTCACGTTCAGGCCCCTGGGGTCCTAGGGTCAGAGTGCAGACGTGGGGAGAGGGCTCTAGAGGAAACTGAGGCCCGGCAAGGGGGTCCGGCCAGAGCGCGTCACGTGGAGCTGGCCACCACAGGGCGGTGACCGCGGTCTGCCTTCCCCCGACCAGCTGTGTACGCTGGCGAGGTGGAGCGCCTCTTCCCGGGGTCCCTGGCTGCCGTGGACCAGGACGGGCCCCGGGAGCTGCGGCCCGCGCTGCCGGGCTCGGCAGGGGTGACGTTCGAGCTGTGCGCCGGCCTCGTGGACGAGCCCGGGCTCTCGCTGGAGGAGGTGGCCTGCAAGGAAGCGTGGGAGGAGTGCGGCTACCACCTGGCCCCCTCCGACCTGCGCCGGGTCGCCACGTACAAGTGAGTGGGGCTGGGCCCGTGGGCCTGCGGGGCTGGGGAAGGGCCGTCTGCTGCCAGCGCAGCCCAGGGGATGGGACGAGCTGCCTGGGAGGTGGTGAGCACCCGGTTCCCAGGGGTGTGCAAGCAGGGCGATTGCTCCTTGTTTTTCAACCTTCCCACACTGGGGGAAGGTTGGACTGAACGCACCTCAGGGCGTGATCTGGGCTGGAACCCGGGGCCCTCAGGGCTAGTCCTGCAGCGTGCTTGGCCCCGTGCCCTCCACCGCGGCGGGGCTGGCTCGGCTCCGGCTCTGGGTGGCAGCTGCTGCTGACAGATGCCTCTACTTCCTGTGGGATTAAGCGCCGAGCGCTGGGGGTGGGGGTGAGTCACAGGTCTGCTCTGACAGCGGCTCAGGGGCGAGGGAAAGGCCGAGTCCTGGGCCGGGGTTGGGGGGCGAAGTGCGGCCCGCCCTCGCCAAAGCCCAGGTGCCCGCCTGCCCCTCATTCCCCCCGTGAGGCCGGCAGCTGGGGCCGTCTTCCCAGGGCAGGATGTCGGGGTGAAGCCCACCCTTGGCCTGCGGATGCCGCGATGGGTCCCTGACCTTGGTCAAGTCTGGGAGCAGGAGGAGGGTCTCATGGTGTCGCCCTGATGCTGAGCCCCTGGCGGCCTTCTCCAGGGGTGGAGGGGCCCTCCTCAGTCCAGCAAGGGGCCGCTCAGTGTTGGGCCTGGGCCCCCTCGGCGACACCCAGGGCCTCGTCCGGGCGCCCCCGGCCTGGGAGTTGGGGGGGGGGAAGTTGACCTTTAGTCCCGGGAACTTAAACGTAGGGTTTCTACACCAAAGAGCCAGACATCTTGGTGTGAGGGGCCTCAGTTATCTGCAGGCATCCTCCGCGTGGCTGGCCAGTGGCCACTTGGCCTCTGAGCCTTTGGGCTGGCGGTCCGGGGGGTCGGGAGAATCCAAGGGGCCTGACCTCGGGTAGGGGTTGAGCCAGTGGGCAGGCCAGGAGGAAGGCAGGTGGAGGTGCCCTGGAGGGTTGGGGTCCCCCGAGCAGGTGAGTCTGGGTGGAGTCCTGGCCGAGGGGCTGCATGGCAAAGGCTCAGGGGCAAGGGGACAAGCGGCCCTGGCCTCTGGGCCACGGCCTGATCCTGAGGGTACTGGGGAGCCAAGGAGGGTTCTGGGCAGCGAGTGGCCTGCTCAGACTGCATTTGAGAGATGAGGATGGCTGGCTGTGGGGAGGCAGGACCGGACGGGGCTGGAGTGGGGGCCAGGGCAGCTCTCCCCGGGAGCCCGACGGCGGGCTGCATGAGCAGGAGCTCGTGCTGCCCTGTGGTAGGGCCCACGGCTTCCTTCCGTGGCCCCGGGGGTGAGCCAGGCCACTCACCTGCCCGTCCCAGGTGACAAGGCCCAGCGCTTGTCTGAGATCCCCCAGCTGAGGACGTGATTGAGTGAGCAGGGAGAGGCAGTGCCCGGCCTGGCCGGGCACATTCTTCTCGGCGCCGGTGTCCGTCACACGCCGGCGGAAACTGGGACTGGAAACCCCACAGACCGCTGCTTCCATCAAAGGCGCAGGCTGTAGCTGCCGGCGGAAATGGGCTGTCAGGAAGGGTCCGAGGGAGATAAGGGGCCGGAGGGCGGAGGAAGCAGCTGGGTGAGGTCAGTCTGGGTGGGGCCCCGCCTGGGGGTGGGAGGCTTGAAGCTCCTCCAGCTCTGCTCCTTGCCCCACGTGCGGGGCGCACCTCTGGGGCCGCTTCCAGCTGCAGGCCCCGGCTGGCCTCAGCTAACCTCCCGGGGTGGCCTGGGGTCTCCCTTATCCCCTGGACGTCTCCCCAGACACCCTCTGGCTCCCCTCTCCCCCTGCAAACCATGCTCAGCCCTTCCCCTCCGGTCTGTCACCCCGTCCTCATGGCCAGCAGTCACCACGGCTGTGCACTCCTGACCTCCACCGGCACCAGTCTGGGCCCCTGCCCTCTGCCTGGGTGCCTGTCCCCCTCCTGGTGGCCAGAAGCCCCCTCCCGGCCACCACCTAGGGAGGGAGGGGACTCCTTGACACCTCCCTCCAGCCTGTGAACCCTGGTCCTGGCCCTGGGGACCTCGCCCCACCCCGCCGTGAGCCCCAGCCCCCCACCCAGCCCAGAACAGGCGTCCTGCAGGTGCCCACATGGCAGTGCTCGCAGACCCAGGCTGCACTGGCCAGAGCCCGGGTGCGAACCGGGGCGCGCTGTGTGGGGAGAGGCCTGGCTGAGGCCCGGCGTGAGCAGAGTGCTGGTGCCGCAGAACCACCTGCCGGACTCAACAGCTTTCAGCGACCCCCGTGTACAACCTCACGGTTGCTGTGGGTCAGCAGTCTGCTTGCTGGGGACTTGGCCCCCTGCTCGGGGTCTCGCAGCCTGACCGCCAAGCTGCGGTCAGGCGTTGGCCAGGCTGAGGTCTAATCTGGGGCTGAGGGTTGTCTTCCCAGCTCCTCGTGGCCGTGACTGAGGGCTCTGTCTCCCGCTGGCTGTCCGCCGGGGGCCCATGGTCGGCTCCTAGCCCATAGGCCCTGGCGCGTGGCCCTCTTGCAGCATGGTGGCTTACCTTGTCTTCAGGTGTCTCTCTGACGCTTTCCATCTCTGACCCCTGAACTGGCAATGAAGAGTTCGCCTGATTACGTCAGGCCCACCCAGGATGATCTCCCTTTGTGATGAACTTGAAGTCACCTGGTTAGGGCCCTTAATTACATCTGCAGGATTCCGCCTTCATCGCCTGACCTAACCTCATCACGTGGGAGCCTATTCACGGTGGGAGGTCACAGCCAACGTGTTCCTAGGTTTCCTCCACACTTGAAGGGAGGGGATTACATGGAGTGTGTACACCACAGGGGGGAATCTGGGGGGCCAGGGGGCATCCTGGAGCACGCCTACCAGGGGCTGGAAGGAGCGGACGAGAGAGGGCTGTGGAAGGGGCAGGGGTGGCCAGCGGGGCCTGTGTGGCTGCCTCAGCAGATGCTGTCTCAACCCGTAGGTCTGGTGTGGGAGTGACCGGCTCCAGCCAGACCATGTTCTACGCAGAGGTGACAGATGCCCAGCGGGGTGGCCCAGGCGGGGGCCTGGCCGAGGAGGGTGAGCTCATTGAGGTTGTGCACCTGCCGCTGGATGGCGCCCGGGCCTTCGCAGATGACCCGGATGTTCCCAAGACCCTCGGCGTCATCTTTGGTATCTCGTGGTTCCTTAGCCGCGTGGCCCCTGGCCTGGGTCCCCAGTGAAACTCCAGGGTGTCTGGACGAGCCCAGTTCTGGACACTTGCCCTGCAAACCCAATAAAGGCTGGTGTAGCTCTAGCCTGTGTCTACTGACTCCGAGCTGTGACCGGGGTGGGCTGGGGGGCAGGGGAGGGTGCGGGCTACGTGAAAGCCCCTCAGCTCCACCGGAGCAGAAGCCTTGGCTGCAGGTTGTGCAGGGGGCAATTGGGAGTTGGCGGCTGGCAGGGGGCTAGGCCAGGCCCTGGGTAGTGCCACAGGCTGAGTGCCGTGCAGTGCCACTTCTGCGGGTAGGAGAGGTTGGGGACGGGCTCAGCCACGTCAAGCGCTCAGGGCCCACTGGGTACTGGGCGATGGATGGAGCTATGGCCTCAGGAGTGGTGGCTGAGCCAGCCACGTCAGGAGAGGATGCGGACAGGCCCACAAGGCACGTGCTCCCTGCTTCTGGGGCCAGTGAGGGGTCCCCTCCCTGACTGGGGCTCTCAGTAGCCCTGTGTCCCCTGTGTTGGTGATGAGGTCTCACCCCACCTGCCAACCTGTGTGTGGTGTAGCCTGAAAGCCCCATAGGACCCCTGCCTTGCACGCTGGCACCACTTGGGGCCGCAGGAGGGCTGGATGTCTGCTCGGCCAGGCACCGACTAAGATCTCTGTACATAACGGGTGGGCTGGAGCCCACCGTGAAGAATGTGTGCTGGTCACCATGGTCATGGGCATTTGTGGGCGTGGCTGGGCCATCAGTTGGGGATGAGGGCCCAGCCTGAGGGCCAGGCAGGCTTCTTGGAGGGAAGGCCGGCCTGACCCCTTCTGAGGGTGGTGACCTGGCCTGGCCTTTTCCCAGAGGCCCCCAAACCCTCTGGTCAGCCCCTTGGGCAGTGCCCTAGGGGATGGGATGGGGGCAGCCTGGGTCATGGTCCACTGACCCTGGAGAGGGCAAGGTGTCCAGGGCATGCTGCCCGACAGGCAGGTGAGCCAGCCACGTGGGAGCTGGAGTGACCAGGAGCTTTGCCGTGAACCTGACTTTGTGCCCTGTGCCCAGTGTCCCCTGGGACTGGACCCTGGGCTGGAATGGTAGAAGATGCCAAGGCAGGACATGCTGCCCTGGCTTCTGCTGAGACCCTGCTGTCAGGTGGGGGCACTTCCCTGGGGCTGAGGTCCCCCTACCCTCCTGTGCCCCCCTGCCCCGCCCCAGGCCCACCCCAGGCAGGCAGGCAGGCACTTTCCTTCCCGCTGGCCTTCCCGCCGGGAGTGGCTCAGTGCCAACAGCCCCCGGAGCCTGGCGTTCGAGGCTGCCTTGGGACAGCTGCACCCAAGGGGCCCACTCAAGCAGCATCACCTGTATGCAAATGCCGGCTGTGACCCAGGTGGGGCCACCCAGGTGGGGCCTCCTGGGAGCCCAGCCAGGCAGTGACACGCTGCTGGGGAGGGGCACTCAGGCGTGGGTGTGCGTCCAGGGGGCCGGCAGGGTCGCGCCGCACTGGGGTCTTGAGCAGCCCAGCTCCGCCCCATCCAGAGGAGGCCTAGTGGGCCGCCCCGGGCCCCAGGACACCTGGAGAATTCCCAGGGCAGCAGCTCTGCCCAGCCTAGAGCCGCCCCACCCTGCCTGCGTCTTGTGGACTGCCTGATGCCCACCTCCTGAGCTCTGCTGGTCTTCTGGGCTGGGCTGCAGGCGCTGCCCACCATCTCAGAGGGGCCCCTAGTGGGTACTGGCTGGGGCTGGGGGCTCTCTGTGCCCTGGGGAGCATGCCGGGCTCCAGCCTGGCGGGGCGGGGGGTGGGGGCAGGGCCCCGGACTTGGGTGCAGTCCAGCCCCGCACTCTGCTTGGCAGCCCGATGGGGCGGGTCAGCAGGCACCACCGCCGGACCTAATGGAGCTGGCATTGATTTCCCGGCACAGGGCTGGGGGGGCTGTAACCGGAAACTCCCCTCCCTGGCCGCTATATTTAGCACCGCAGAACACGGGCGGAAGCGCAGCTCACTCCTGAGCCCCGCCGGCTCCGTCCAGACGCCCAGCAGCTTGTACCCCGGCCTGGTCCTGAAGCCCCCTGGCCAGGCGGAGCAGCCTCCACCTCGTCTGTGCCTTGTCCGGCACAAGTTGAGACCCATCCCAGAACTTGCCTGGTGTGGGGAGCTTGGAGAGGGAGCCCTTGGGTCAGCGGGCGGGTGGGGCGGGGAGACTGAGGCGTGTTGTGGCCCAGTGGGCCCCAGAACAATGCTGGGGGTCTTCCTGGAAGAGGCAGGGCAGCCTGGCCCAGCAAGGGAAGAGGCAAGAGCCTGGCTGCCTCTGGATCTCCAGCCCTCTGGCCCAAGGGGTGCAGAAGTCCCTGTAGGAGGGGACCCCAGGAGGGAGGATCCCCTCTGCCAGCAGCCCCAGTGCCTGCCCCTTCCCTCAAGCGGCCAGCTTCCTGTCTTGAAACTCTCCTGGGTCCCTTAGGTCTGGGCTGTGGCTTCTAGGGGGCAGGAGGGGGAAGGGGACCATGAGCACGAGGGGGTTTCTGTGCCCAGGGCCGGGAGGCAGGGAGCCTGTCCCACTCCCAAAGGGCCTGGATGGAGGCAGATGGGGCCGGACCACTGTCTCCCCAGGGTTGCAGGGCGGGCAGGGGCTCCCTGTATCCCTGAGGCAGGGCTGGCCAGTGGGAAGGGCTCCAGGGCGGCCGCGTCCCCTGGCAGGTTGAGCTGGAACCTTGAGATGGGTGAGTGTCCCTCACTGGTGCCTTCATGCCGAAGACAGCCCTGAGCAGGGGAAGAGCCTCAGCTGAAACGCAGCAGCTTCTGGAACCGGCCGCACAGCAAGCCCGGCATCAGCCACACCACCCACCGTGTGAACTAGTCCAGGCCATCGTCTCCTCCCACAGCGGCCAGGAGCAGGAAGCTTCGGACGAGGGAGGGGCACACGGCGGGGGGCTGTTCTCCAGATTCCGCCTCCTACTTGCGCTCGAAGTCCCCCCTCCTCCGCCCCTCCACGGCCAGGCCCTGGCCCGGCCACCGGCCCCTCTCGTGTGCACTATGGCAGTGGCCGCCTATGGCCTCCCTGCTGACCTCACCCTGTGCTGCCCCTCCCCCCAAGCCAGGGATCTTTGTGACAACGTAAATCACAAACGTGCAGCCCAGCCCAGCTCAGCTGCTTGCTGTGACTTCCCGTCAGTCTTAGCAGGAAGACTCTAGCCAGGCAGGCCCAGCACAGCCGGCACTCACCGCCACCTCCAGCCTCCCCCTCTGCCCCTCACCTGCTCTGCCCTGGCCATGTGTTCTCCTCAGCCCCAGGGCCTTTGCATGTGCTCTTCCCAGCCCCTCACCTGGCTGACCCTGGCCTGCCCTCTGGGTCTTAGCAGTCTTCTTCCCCATGTGTTGCTGCATGCCTCACCCTTAGAGTTTGCTGTTCTACATTGTTTGTCTATGTTCTCTGCCCACCCGCCTCTCAGTCCCCACTGGGAACTGCCTGAGGGTGGGCAAGGGCTGTGTCTGCCTTGCTCACCGCTTGACTGAGTGCAGGAGAGCAGTGGGTGTAGGACAGTGGGCATGGGCAGGGTTGGAGCCCTGGACCCCTGGGACAGAGCCTCCAGTACTCAGTACTGTCTCTGGGCTCTGAGCAAAGAGGAGGAAGCCTCTCCCCGGGGAACCCCCTGTCCCCACAACAGTAACCGCTGCCCACCCTCAGGAAGAAAGCAACTGGAAGGCTCTGAACACAGCTCACATTCCCTTATTTGGTGGGGGTCACTGTGCATGGCGGTGCCTGGCTTGTGTCCTTCCCCCTCCCAGCCTACAGAGGGGCTCAGGTAGGGATGGGCGCTTGGAGTGAGCAAAGCCAGGCCCATCTCTTTAGGTCCCTGAGGCCTGGACCCACAGGCTGGGTGGTAAAACCAGGGCATTAGGCCCCTTAGGCTGCTGCTGCACCTACATATCCTAGTGTGAGAGAGGGCAGTGCCTGTGCTTCTGAGTTCCTTCTGCCATTGCCCTTGCCCCTGAACCTGGCCTCCTTCAAAGCTCTCTTCCTCCAGGAAGGCTTCCAGCACCCCCCCCCCAAATTGTAGCAGTGATTAGCTCCAGGCAGGGGCTGCACTCCCAGCATCCAGCCCAGGGCCGGAGGAGCCAGGGGAATGAAGAAAGCCCAGTTATTATGGAGGTTGAGCGGGAAGTCTCCCTTTGGACCGAAGCGGTATCCCTAACGGCCAAGGCGAGCTCCAGCCTTGAAAGGGACGCTGACTGGCGGAGAGGCTGGGTTGTTTGGAGACAAGGAGCCTCGGAGGAGGCGAGGCGAGGTCACTCCAGTAGAGGGCAACAAGGTGATGACAGAGGGTGGGATATGGGGGCCTGGCGACCGGGAAAGCAGCAGCAGCCTCTTTGGGCGGCCCTCTCCTTGTCCTTTTGGGGGTGCACCACCGTCCTTTATTCGCAGCCCTCCGCCCAAGCCCCGACACCCGTCCTGGGCGTTCCTCGAAAGTATGGCCTGGCGACCCCCGCACCAGCACCGAACTGGGCACACGGTCTGCGCGGAAGAACATTCGGTTCCAGGCTTCCCGACTCGCCGGCAGTGAGTCGGCGAGGGCCGGGGCGTCGGAGGGGAGCAGCGCCCCCTGCGGCCGGAGTGGAGGTGGTAGGAGCGGCACGGATGGGGGCACTCACGGGGGAAGGGGAGCGAGCAGCAGGGCCGGGCAGGCTCGGGTCCCAGGCCGCGCCCGCCCCGCGTGGGGCCGAGCCCTGATTTGTGCAGGAGGCATCTCCTTTGGGACCGCGAGCAGCGCGGCGGCGGCGCACCGATAGGAGGGGACCACGGCGGTGACCTCAGGGGGCGCCCCACCCCCTGGCTCCTGACACCCGGCGGGGCTCGGGCGAGGGGAAGCCGCTTTGCGGCGCCCGGCCCCGCTCTCCCGGCTCGGCGGAGGCTTTAGTGGATCCGCCACCGCCACCCCGCCGCCCCGCCGCCCGAGGGCGCCGGGAAACGTGCGCCGGGTACAGGCGCTGGCAGGAGGAGTCCTCCGCCGCCTTTAAATCCTGGGCGCCCCCGGCACCCCCCACCCCGAGCCCCACCCCGCGGCGCGGCCCCGCCCCCTCATGCATATGCAGGTACGCGGGTGACGAATGGGCGAGCGAGCTGTCAGTCTCGTCCCGAACTTGTTGGCTGCGGGCGCCGGGAGCGCGGGCGCGCAGAGCCGAGGCCGGGACCCGCCGCCGCCGCCGCCGCCGCCGCCGCCGCCGCCGCCGCCGCCGCCGCCGCCGCCGCCGCCGCCGCCGCCGCCGCCGCCGCGAGGGAGCCGGGTCGGGCCGGAGCGTGGCAGCCTGCGAGCCCGAGCGTCGCCGCCCCCGCGCGACCGCAGCCCCAGCGCGCCCGCCGCCCGGGCCCGCGCGGCGCCGCCTCGACCCCGCCCGCCGCCGCCTCGTCTGCCGCTGCCGCTGCCGCTGCCGCCGGCGTTCGGAGGGCGGGCAGGCGGGCGGGCGGGCACTGGGAGGCCGGGGCCGGGCGCGCAGGGCGCGGCGGCGGCGGCGGGCCGGCGGGCGGGGTCGAGGAGGCGATGCGGGCGCGGGGCCGGGGGCGCCTGCCCCGGCAGCTGCTGCTGCTGTTGGCGCTCTGCGTGCAGGTGAGCGGGGGGCGCGGACGGGGCGCACCGGGCCGTCCCTCGGGGCCGGCGGCACCGCCTGCGGGCGCCGCGGTTCGGAAGCCCTCGAGGCTGCGTGGCGGGTGGGGGCGGGGCGCCCCGGCTCGCGACCCCGGCCCGCGCTTCCCTGCGCTCTCCCTCTGCCTTATTTTTAGGCGGCGCGGCCCATGGGCTATTTCGAGCTGCAGCTGAGCGCGCTGCGGAACGTGAACGGGGAGCTGCTGAGCGGCGCCTGCTGTGACGGCGACGGCCGGACGACGCGCGCGGGGGGCTGCGGCCACGACGAGTGCGACACGTACGTGCGCGTGTGCCTCAAGGAGTACCAGGCCAAGGTGACGCCCACGGGGCCCTGCAGCTACGGCCACGGCGCCACGCCCGTGCTGGGCGGCAACTCCTTCTACCTGCCGCCGGCGGGCGCCGCGGGGGACCGGGCGCGGGCCCGGGCCCGGGCCGGAGGCGACCAGGACCCGGGCCTCGTCGTCATCCCCTTCCAGTTCGCCTGGCCGGTACGTGCGCCCCCCCCCCTCCTCCCCCAGCCCTCCCCTCCCTCGGCGCCCGGCCCCCGGCCCCGCCCTGCCCGCCGCCCCTCGGCCCCTCGGCCTCCCGGCACCTGCGGCTCCGGCCGTGCGTGCGAGCCGCGCGCGCCCGGACCCGGCGGGTGGGGCCGGCAGGGGGCGCCGCGCGACGTGCGGACCCCGGGCGCCTGCTCCGTGGGGCCGGGTCCGCGCCCGGCCACGTGGGCGCGCGGGGGTCGCGGCGGGAAGGGGTGGCCTCGGCCCGCGTGCACGGCGGCCCGCGGCGTGTGCCTGCGTCGCCTTGCGCGTGTCTGTCTGGGTGGGGAGGCGCGGCCAGGCGCCTCGGGCCCGGGCAGGCCGCGGAGGCATGTGCGCCGCGCGTGCTGGGGCTGGTCTGGGGCAGGCCCCGGCGGAGCCGCCCGGGCCCTCGGCCAGCCAGCGCCCGCCCTGCAGTTTCCTGGGTGCCCGGGGGCGGGGGTCGGGGGGGGGCAGCTCTGGCGGGCGCCGTGGGACCTGGGTCCCAGCGGACTTCGGGCACGTGTGTTGGTGGCAGCCTTTGCCTCTGGCCCAGACCCGGGGGGAAGGTTCAGTGGGCCCTGGTGCAGTGGTTCTCTGTCAGGTTCCTTATACCTCACAGTCTGGGGTTTTTGGTTTTATTCTTTTTTGGGAGGGGGCTTGGGGCTGGCCTGTCAGGCAGGAGCCTTGGGCCTGAGAATGCTGGTAGGGATGTGGTTCATCTCCGTGGGCTGCAGGGAGCTGTGGTTGGGCAGGTCAAGGCCTCCTGCTGCCTGATGTGGCCTGAAGCCACCGGGCCCCGGCCCTTCCAGGTGTCTGTGCTGCATGCATGGAACTGGGTGGGGGCGGGGATGAGAGAGGACCCTGTAAAGCGGGGCCTCGGTGTGCAGGAGCAGGTCCCTGTAGCTGCGGTGGGCTTGGCTGTAGGCAGGATGCCAGGCTCCGACTGAGGGGCTGTCTTTCTGACTAAGGACCTCTGGCTAGACCAGCCAGCGGGAGCCAACAGGAATATGTCCGCCTGATGTCTCAGTCCTGGAAGAGACGGGGGGTTGAGGCCGGGCTGGCTGAAGTTGGGCCCGATGCCCTCCTCCCCGACCCGGCTCTGGGCCCTGTGCTGGCACCTTCTCCTCAGCCTGGGCCGGGGGCCTCCCCTACCCTATTTACCTCCTTCCTGACCCCGGGCTACAGCCCCCTGGGGCCACAGCCCTGCCCCTACATACCTGGTTGGCCTCTGGGGTCTCCCTTGACCCCGGGGCCTCGGGTGGGGAATGTGTCCCTGGGGTGGAAACGGCAGGGGCGGCCTGGGAGGCCCCGGGCGCGGGATGAGCCCAGCCCCCTCGCCCCCGCAGCGGCGCGGCAGGCAGGTCTGAGCAGGGCCCGCAGCCTGTCATCTGCACTTGGGCCGGAGCCAGCACGGTTTGAAATTGCTACCTGAGGATGTGTTTTCGGCTCGAGTTGGCAGCAGTGGGCGTGGGGGCAGGGAGGCCTGGAGGAATGTGGCGGGCCAACGCGTGTCCCTCAGGCGCTCGGCCCCGCTGGCCGGCCGGGGGTGGAACGGGACGGGGCAGGCCCTGGTCTCCCCAGGTAGGAGCCTGCAGGCTGGGCACCAGGTCCCGGGCCAGCTCGCCTCCCTTCCTCCTGCTCCCAGCTGGGTCCTCTCGGAGGGAGCAGGTGGCCCACCCTCTGGGCGGGGGTGAGGCTGGGGGGGTAGCCGTGTGCTGGGGGGGGCCGCTCTTGTCGTCTCCTCCCTGCCGGTAGTGTGGCCTGGCTGCCAGGCCTGCAGCTGGTGCGGCGATGCCAACGCACTGGTATTTCCGCTCGGCCAGCAGCAGCCCTGGGGCCACACTGCCTCTGCCTGCTGCAAGTCCAACTCCATCCCATGAGCTGGGGTGAGTTTGGAGCCCAGTGTGCCCACTAGGGCCCTTGACCCTGACCGGAGAAAGCAAGGACTGTGTCTGGTGCCCTGGGGACCGAGGAGGGGGCCGGGCCTTGCCTCGGGGCTTCAGGTGGGCGGGCTCCCGTTCAGGACCCTGGAGTAGGGGTGTGAGCAGGGCCTTGAAGGTGGCTGGGGGTGCACGGGTGTGGGACCCGCCCTCTGCACCTGGCCCGGGCCCCTGGAGGGGGAGGACCAGCAGCTGGTCTGGGCGCTGCACCTACCCCAGTGACCCTCAGCCAGTCCCGAACGCCCCCCTCCGCCGCTGCCCCAGGCCTGGTCAGGGCACCTGGGCTGTCTGCCGCCTGTGGTTTCAGGTTGGTGTCGGGCTTAGCTTTCTGGAGAGGGGCGTGTCCAGGGTCTTGGAGGTGAGGGAGGTGGGGTCCGCCTGGGTGTGAGGCCTGCCCCTTCTCTCCTGATCCCGCCGCATGGATGTCCGCATGCGTCCCGCTGGTCCCCCCAGGAGGTAGGTGATGCCCTGTCGGCCCCAGTGCCTGGCCCGTAGCTAGCAGGGTGGAGGCCATGTTTGGTCACATGTGTGTACACGTGCACACGCGTGAGTTCTGCCTGGCTGTGGTGGGTGGCCATCGGGGGTGTTGGGGGGGCTGGGTGGCGTCGGGGGCCCTGAGTGAGGGGGCCTGCTGCCGAGTTGCAGGCCACACCCGCCTACTTGGTTTACGTCCTGGTACCTGGGACCCCAGGACCTGGCCCACAGGTCGAGGGCCCCTCTCCCGGCGCGAGCCCTGTGGGTTTGAGGGGGTTGCTGTGTATGGTGGCACGGATGGGGTGTGGCCGCTCGTGAAGGCCAAGCTGGAGTCGTGAGGAGAACTGAGGTGGGCCTGGGCCTGATCCCGTTTCTGGCGGTGTAGCCAACCTGAGATCGTGGGCCAGAGCAGGTCCTGGGACCTGGCCGCGTGGTGCAACCGTGTGGTCTTGTGAGGGGGGGACAGGGCTTCAGGGCTCAGTGCCCAGCCTGGCCTTCCGGCTGGTCTAGTCTCCCCCCTTCCTCGCTGGCTGCCCAGTAGAAGGCCGGAGTCCCTTGCGGGGGCTGTGATGCGCTCAGGGGTGGGCGGGGGGGACTTGGGCCAGTCGGGGACATGCACACCCAAGGGGGAGGTCTGCCGGGATGTGAACAGGGGGCCCAGCCCCCCCCCACGTCCAACCGCCAAGGGGGCTTGTCAGCAGCACGAGCCCCCATCCCAGGGTGGGCCAGGCCAAGGCCTGCGCCTGGGAGCGCCTAGGCTGCCCTGGGTGGTGTGTGGCACCACCCTCCGTGTGCTCCCGAGCCCCAGGGAGCTGGGGACTGGGGTGGGGGGCTAACGTGGACCCTGGCCCCTTCCCCGCACTGCTCCCAGGGCCTTCTCTGCCCCCTTCCTGTCCATACCTTCCCACCGGGGCCTTGGGGTCCTGCTCAGGTGGGGCTCGGCAGGCTGCACCTGCCCCATGCCCCGTCACCTGCCTCGTACGTCAGGGGTCTTGGTCAAGGCTTTGACACTGGGGCAGCAGGGTGGGGACACCGGGAGGGCTGCACCGGCCAGCGGAGCGCTTGGATACGGGCTGGGGCTTTGTTCCTGGGCCTTGAGAGGTGGGTTGGGGAGCAAGGCTGCAGCGTGGCGAGGAAGAGCTTGCTGGAGGCTTTGGGCGGGGGCTCCGTGGAGGAGTTGTGGCTTTCAGGGATCCTCTCAGGGGTGATGTCTGGATGAGGGCAGGCTGGGCCGATGAGGGGCTTCTCGGTGGAGACAGGCATCTCTAATCCTCAGGCCTGAGCCAGGGTCCGCATCCCCCCAGACCCCAGGTGCACCGGGGTCCTCATCCCCCAGGCTACCGTGAGCCTGGTGTGACCAGGGTCGACCTTGACTGTGGGCTTTGCAGTCCCGCAACGTGCGTGTGATGAGGTGTCGGGAGACCATGGGCTGCCGGCCCGCAGTGGGGTGGGAGGGGCACGCCCAGGCAAGGCCCTGGCTGGTCCCTGGTGCGGAGTGTGGGCGTCTGGCTTCTCTTGTGGGGAGGCTGGCGGTCTGCTCCTCCTGCCGGGGCGCCAGGGCCCAGCGCCTTGAGGGGAGGCGGCCCCCTCCCCTCCCTGTCGGGTGACAATGGAGGCAGAGGCTTGGGCCTTTCTAAAGCTCGGGTTTCAGGAAACGTATCTGTGCTTAGAGCTCCTGGCGCCGGCATCAAGCTCTGCTCCGTTGGGGGGCCGGGCGCTGATGCAGGGTGCTGTGGGGGAGGAACCAGGGTGGAGCCCGTGGACCAGGGCAGTGGGTCCAGGGTCTGTGCTAGGCCTTCTTGGCCTGGGGTGCCCTGGGCCGTGGGGTGTGGTACATCCGGCCCCATGTCTGCCCTGTGCCATTTCCATGTTTTTGGGCGGCCGCCCCATCATCCTTTCTGGGGGGTCAGACAAAGGGTTTGGACCTGGCCTTGGGGGTGGGCCAGGAAGAAGGCCGTGGTCGGGCTGGGATTCTGGTGCGGGTAGGTCAGGGCGGGCTTTCTGGAAGAGGTGTGGCTGGGTCTTCAGGGACTAAGGTCAGCCGGCTGGGTGGGCCTCTCAAGGTTGGGCAGGCTGGTGGCCCAACTGTGCCTGGCCAGGGGTGTTCCTCTGCCCGCTTACTAGGGAACCCGCCCCCGGCCCCTAGCTGTCATTGACCCTGCCCAGGCACCCAACCCCCAGCCCGGTCCCTGGGATGACAGGGCGCCCTTCGAGGCCTCCCGTCCAGGCCCGTTGCCTTTTCCCTGTTCTGTAGGGATCTGGGGTTGACAAAGCCCTGCCGGGCCCGTGGCCTGCGAGGCAGCAGCACTGGAATGAAAGGTTGCCGTTTGCAGAAGGGAAACTGAGTCCTAGAGGCCAGTCGGGAGGAGGAGAGAGGTGGAGGCCCAGCACTGGTGCCGCCCCACCCACCGGCTCAGGTTCTCTCTGGATGACTTCCTGCCGTCCAGGTGTAGAGAACCCAGCTGGCGGGCGGTGGGTCCCTTGCGGGTGGGCGGGCAGCACACGTCCCCGCGGGAGCAGGTAACCGGAGCCCTGGGCTCTGGCGAAGGTGGTGGTAATCCTACCTGAGTGGCTGGCGTGGGGTTTCCTGGGAGCCAGGAGGCGCTCCCTACTCCCCGAAGCTCAGGTGTGGGGAGGTGGACTCCGGCTGCCCCAAAGGGTGAGCGCCCCGTGGGATGGGCAGCCCGGCCTGGGGCGTTCCTCCACCTGGCAGCCACCCACTTTGCTGCAAAGCGTTAGCACCAGAACTGGCACAGGGGCTGGCAGCCCCGCGGTCTGACTCTGAGTCCCCTGTCCCCACATCCCTGCTCTTCCAGCCCGAGGCCCTGCCACGTGGCTCCTGCTCGGGGTGCTTCTTCCCGTACTCTGCAGCCTCAAGCGCAGAGACACCCTCTCCGCGGCCTGCCCTGACCCCCTTTTAGAACAGCAGCTCCGTGCCCCGCTGACTCACCCGTCCGCCGGGGCAGAGGTTCCGGTTCCCGGTGGCTGAGCTGTGCCTGGTGCACACTCGGACGGACGGACGGATGGATGGACGGATGGATAGATGGATGGATGGATGGACGGACGGACGGACGGATGGATGGATGGACGGATGGATGGATGGATGGATGGATGAATGGACGGATGGATGGACGAGTGAGTGCGGCCTGGGGAGGAGCTGGGCGCTCCAGCTGTCACCAGGAGTGGGAATGGCCAGGGGAAGGCTGGCCTGAGGGAGGCATTCCAGGCAGAGGGATGGAGCTGTGTGTGCAAAGGCCCAGGGGCAGGGTGGGCGTGCTGGGTACCTGGGAGGAGGGCGCACGCCACGGGGAGCCCCAAGAAGGCTGAGCAGTGGGGGACATATGGACAGAGCCCTGGGGGTCATTGAGGGCGTGGACGGGGGTGTGGAGGCCCCAGTGTCTGCCGGGAGCCCCTTTGGTGGGGATGGGCAGCCTGGGCACGGATCCTGATGGCCTGGCAGAGGGCGGTGGCAGGATTGAGGGAATGGGTTTCAGGGAGACTCAAGAGGTGGGATTGAGAGCCTGGGGACAGCTCCATGGGGGCGGGGGGCGGGGTTCTAGAAGGATGGAGGATGGTTCCCCGCTTCCTGCTCATGCTTCGTGGGTGGGTGTGGGTCCTAGGGTGGCGGCTGTGAGCATGAGCTCTTGCGGGTCATCCAGGGGTGTCTGGGAGGCAGCTGCTGGGGGGCTGGGCTCAGGGCAGGGGCAGCGGCGTAGGTGAGCTGAGCGAAGTTGAGGGTGGGCACGTGTGTTCTGGGCCCTGAGGCTGTGTCGTGGGAGGGGCGGGAAGAGGAAGGGCAGCTGGAGGCACGGGGTAGGGGACGAGAGGAGGGTCCCCGAGGGTGGACCACGCTTGCGTGTCCAGGGGCTGTGGGTGTGACTGGATGTGGCAGGCAGCCCACAGGGAGCTGGATGTGATTGGATGTGGGGGACGGCAGAGCCAGGTCTGAGTGGGGTGGGGTGCCGGCAGGCGGCTGCAGGGGCGAAGAAACCAGCCTGCAGGAGCTGGGAGATGGGGGTGCCGAGGGTGGGGAGGAGTCTGGCCTCCCCAGGGCAGTAGCCCTTGGGCAGCAAGCCGGCCAGCCCGTGGTCCCAGAGGTGGCCCTGTCCTGTGAGCCCCCCGCCCGGGTGGGGCTAGGGCTGGGTGGGTGGTAGTCAGCACTTTCGTGGCTGGTCCGAAGAGGGGGCCGAGCAGCGTGGAGGGGGGAGCCACGGAGGGTCCCGGGCGGGGAAGAGCTGGGCGGGGGTGGGGGGGTGAGGCGAGGCGCGAGCTTGTGCCTGGGAGTGACTGGCTGTCTTCATGGCAGGCGGGGCGGCGGTGTCCTGGGGCTGCTCGGTGATGTCACCCCATCATCTGCCAGGCGCCCGAGGGCCGGATGGTCTTGGGGGCAGGGAGGGGGAGAGAGCATAGGCTGAGGCTGCCTTGGGCAGTCCCTGGGCCTCAGTTTCCCCATCTGTGCAGCAGGGGCCGCTTTCCTGGTCTCGGGTGAGGCGGGCTAGTGGGGCAGACGTTCACTGTGTCCCGGGGGGTGGGGGGTGGGCCTGCCCCTGCCGTCCCGTGCCCTGGTGACAGGGCATCATCCCTCCCGGGCAGGCTGGGGGTGGGACCTCCTGTTGCCCACGGGGGGTTGGGCCCCCGTGAGCTGCCGAGGGGGCTCCCACTCAACCCCCTCTGGTCCCGGGCCCCCGGGCCCCCTGCCTGCAGCTGCTCCAGCTGTGCCCGCCTTCTGCCCGCTGCTCCGTCTGGGTCACTCTCCCTTCTCTCCGTCCTGACCCAAGCCAGTCGGGCTGGCCGGTGGGCCACGGGGCTGCAGGAGCCGCGAGCTCACGCCCCCCGCGCCTTCGCGACCTGGAGGGGCAGCCTCCCTCCTCCAGGGGGTCATCTGGGGTCTGCTGAGGAGACCCCTCCTCATAGCCGAGGGGTGACGTGGGGGTGTGGCCGAGGCACGGGGCGGGGAGGGTTGGGCCGGGGCCTCGGGTACCTGACGGGCCCCTCCCTGTGTCCGCAGCGCTCCTTCACCCTCATCGTGGAGGCCTGGGACTGGGACAATGGCACCACCCCGGACGGTGAGTTAGCCCCGGCTGGGTGGATCACTGCCTGCAAGGCCTTCCTCAGGGCACCGGGAGGCTGACCCCCTGGTTCACGGAGGTGCACATAGTCGGGTTCCTGGTCCTTTGCCTGCTGGGGACAAAGGCCCACGTGGCAGGAAAGCTGCCTCTGCCCTGAGGGTCTTTGCGCTGTTTCCCTTTTTGCTCTGGCTGCCAGGAAGCTCTGCCACACTTGTGATTTGCTGAGCTGCGCGTGCATTGCCCTCCTCCCCAGTCTCAGCTTCGCCTATGTTGTTCTGATGGGCACGTGTCCTCGCCGAGGGCCCAGGGCCCAGGGCCCAGGGCCCGCACCTGGGCCTCCCCAGTGCTCCTGTAGCCTCCTGCTGATGCCCAAACCCAAGCCTGTTCTTTTGAGGCCGGGTCAGCAGCACAGCGGAGTGGGTTGCTGCCGAGAGCTCTCTCTGGCTTTCTGAGCCCCTCTCTGCCCATCTGCCCTGGAATGTGGGGCTTGGCGGCCCTCCCCCGCAGGCTCACCTGGTGGCTGGCCGACCTTGCACGGCGTCTGCGGGGCCCTGTGGTGGTAGGGCAGAGAGGTTTTCCGTGGACAGACAAGGAAGAGCATTTGCACGCGCGGCAGGAGCAGTGAGTGCCGAGGCCCTGAGGCAGGAGTGAGCCCGATGTGTTCGGAGAGTAGCACGGGGCCCTCGTGGCAGGGTGGAGGCAGCGATTAGGTCAGCGAGGCCGGGGTCGGGTCGCGGAGGTTTCGTGGCTGGCTTTTCCCTGGAGCGGGTCGCTCCGGCTGCTGCGTGGATGGCGGGCTGCGGGGCCGGCGTGGAGAGGGGCGAGGAGGCCGCTGTGTGAACCCAGGTGGCGGTTGGGGGTGCTGGGGCCAGGAGCAGCCTGCGGGGTGAGAGGGGCTCCGGTCGCTCTGAAGGTCAAGGCACGGGGCTTGCTGATGGGTTGGACGTGGTGAGAGCAGGTAGGGGTGGCCCGAGCAGCCACAGGGCCGAGAAGCCGTCGTGCGGACGGGCCGGAACACAGTCTGGACGCGCTGCGTTTGGGGGCAGTGTCACGCGGGCAGTTGGATGCCAAGGCAGACCGAGCCCCTGGGTCCCACAGGTGACAATGCTGTGGGGACGCAGAGGGGCTGGGCTGGAAGCGGCGGTCAGCGGGGCTGGGCGGGCGGCGATGGGTCGGCGATGGGTCGGCGCAGGGAGAGACGCTTCTGGGAGGGGCCTGGCCTTCCCTGTAGCTCGAGGGTGGGGTGGTGCACGGGATCCTTAGCCTCTTATCGCAGACTTCCCCAAACTGGTTACGAACGCAACGCGTAGGGAGACGTACCACGAGCCCTGTGCCTGTGCTTGCCAGATTGGGGCGCTTCCACCCACGCGGCAGCTTGGTTTGAAGGGAGGCCCAGCCATCGGCTCGCTGGATCTGTGCCTCCTCGGGGCCGAGAGAGGCTTGTTTTCAGAGGGGGCGGTAGTGAGCGGTGCGGTTGCTGCCGGGAAGGCCCTCAGAGAGAGGGGGTCCCGGAGCAGGGGCGGGAGGGTGGCCAGCGACGACCAGCGGCGAGGGGTGGGCGTGGTGCCCGCTGGGGGTGCCGGTAGGAGCAGGGCCGCGGGCTGCGGGGCGCAGGCGGGGAAGCCCCCGCCCAGCCCTGCCGGCCCCGCCTGCGTTTGGGGAGCAGGAGGCCCCTCTAGCCCCGCACCTCCTGCGGTGGCCCTGCTGTCCCGGCTCTGTGGCCTGAGGCCGCTGGCCGCGTGGTTTCGTGGGCTGTGCGCCTCCGAGGGGGATGGGGCGGCTGCGCCGGCTGACTCTGCCGCCCCCCCCAAGAGGAACTGCTGATCGAGCGGGTGTCACACGCGGGCATGATCAACCCGGAGGACCGCTGGAAGAGCCTGCATTTCAGCGGCCACGTGGCACACCTGGAGCTGAAGATTCGTGTGCGCTGCGACGAGAACTATTACAGCGCCACCTGCAACAAGTTCTGCCGGCCCCGCAACGACTTCTTCGGCCACTACACCTGCGACCAGTACGGCAACAAGGCCTGCATGGACGGCTGGATGGGCAAGGAGTGCAAGGAGGGTGAGTGGGCTGCGCGGGGCCACGCAGAGGGGCCGCAGGAGTGCCACACGGAGGGGCCGCAGGAGTACCACACGGGGGGCCATGGGAGTACCACGCGGAGGGCCGCGGGAGCACCACGCGGAGGGCCGCGGGAGCACCACGCAGGGGGCCACGGGAGTACCACGCGGAGGGCCGCGGGAGTGCCACGCGGAGGGCCACAGGAGTACCATGCGGGGGGCTGTGCGGGGCGCCACCTGGAGGCCCCCCCACCCCGTGTCTGCCTCCGGGCTGTGGGGGCCCGTGCATGGCTGGCAGCAGCGGCGCCTCTCTGATCTCTCTCTCTGCAGCCGTGTGTAAACAAGGATGTAACCTGCTCCACGGGGGGTGCTCCGTGCCTGGGGAGTGCAGGTGAGTGCCGGGCGCCTGCCCCTTCTTTGCTCTCCAGGCACGCTTGCTCCCTCAGCAGGATTTGGCTGAGCGCCTGCTGTGTACGCGGCGCTGGGGAGCTGGGTGTTGGGGCCGCAGTGAGTGGGGACACGGGCCCTGCTCCCACGCAGCTTATAATCGGCGCAGGGACGCACGCGGCCTCAGAGCCTGGGCGTGCCCGACAGCGATAGCCCCACGAGGACAAGGTGGTGGGTGGTGGGGGCCTGGGGAGGGGGGCGGCCAGGGCCGTTTCACGTAACTTGGTTGGGACGGTCTTACACAAGGGGCAGAGTCTGGGAGGCAGAGAGCCACCCGAGGGCAGGTGTCTGCAGCATAGGAGGTGCAGAGGGCACAGTGGCTTGTGCTCTTGGGTGGAGGACAGGGGGAGGGTGGTGAGTGTGTGGGGGGGACCTAGAAAAGAAGGGGGGGCTGCTGCAGAGTTTGGAGCTGAGTGAGGTGGGATGGAAGGACCAGAGCAGCTGCTGTGTGGGAGGAGTCAGGCTGGGGAGGGGGTGTGTGATGGTGACGGTCCAGTGGGAGATGGAAGGGTGGGCAGGTCCTGCAGACGTCCTGGAGTGGAAGAGTGGGGGATCGGGGAGGACCCCAAGCCTTCTATATCCTGTGCCGCTGGACACAGGGATGGGCTCAGGCGCAGCAGGCAGGGGTGAGAGCAGCAGGTGATGTAGAGGTGCCCTGCCCTGGGTTTGCGGAGAGAGGCCTGGCCCGAGACACGGGTGGGCCCCTGAGGCACACGGGCGGTGCTGACAGCCGACGGGGGGCAGTTGGAGAGGAGAAGAGGTCCAGGAGCCAGTTCCAGCCTCCTGCTGGTGACTGTACGATGAGGAACTGGCAGAGGCCACCGCCACGAGTCAGAGGGAACCGGGCAGTGACACAGGGTTGGCCGGGGGTCAGAGGGAGCCAGAGAGCGAGGGGTCCCCGCAGCCTCGTGCAGACAGTGGAGGCCATCGGAGACCTTGATTGGGGGGAAGGTAGAGTTGCCGGCTTGGGCAGGGTCAGGCGGCTGTGGGAAGGAAGGAGTAGTTCTGCCAGGTAGTGAGCGGAGACGGTGGGGGGTTGGGACAGCTGGAGGGGCGGGGCCAGGGTTTGGAGCTGGGAGGGCTTAGAGCAGGGCTCTCTAGGGTGTGTGAGCAAGGGTGGGCGCCGGGGGTGCACGAGGATGGCCCGGGAGCTGGGCCTGGGGGGCCAGGTGGACGCTCAGGGGCGAGCCCCTGGGAGGGGCCTGCACGTTGGCAGGGAGGTGAGCAGGTGCAGTGAGTGAGGCCTCTGCCCCAGCCTTGGGTCTCACTCGTCCCAGGACCCCCTCTGCGGGGTGGGTTTGCTCTCAGCTGTGTTTTTCAGATAAGGGCGCTAAGCAGAGAAATTTAGTCACTCCCCCGTTGAGTTTGGACAGGGAGGGCAGTGTTTGGGAGCCGGGGGCCGGGACGGGATGGGAGGGTGACCCTCTGCTCGTCCTGTGGTGGCTTCGGCCTGGCAAGTGGCATGTGGAGCAGTCCCGCCAGGCCCAGGGCAGGGAGGCGGGCAGGCTGCCCAGGGACAGGCGGGGGGCTGGGGCTGCACCCACCCGGCCACTCACTCTGCCAGGTTTCAGACAAGTTGAGTGGGTCTCCAAGTGGCGTGGGGAGCACAGCGCCGGTGAGAGGGCACCTGGGGGCCTGGCCCAGGGCGGGTTCATGTCTTGAGGGACAGGCACCTCCAGGAACCAGATCCTGGGTGGGAGACTGGGTGTGGGACCGCTCTCTGCCCTGGCCAGGGCCCTCCCCTGAAGCCCTGCCCTGTGACCTGTGTGGTGGGCATGAGCCCTGGGACTCCGGGCAGACAGGTCCCCACCTGGGTCCTGAGCACAGTGGGGCTGGGTCTCAGCCCCGCACACCCTGGCCCGGCCCCGTGGGCAGCGCAGTCCTGGGGCCCTGCTAAGGGCCCTGGGTGGCCGGCGATGGAGCAGCCGGGTGGGAGGAGGGTGGGAGGGGAGGGGAGGGGAGGGGAGGGGAGGGGAGGGGAGGGCCCGCCCGCCCTCCACTGCAGTGTGGGCTGTGCAGGAAGGTGCGGAGGGGCTGGGGTGCGGCGCGGGACTCTCGGGACTCTCGGGACGGAGGCTCTAGGTGAGCCCTAGCCGCCTCTCTCCCTGGCCTGCGGGTGAGGCCCAGCTGCCGCCCGTAGCTCAGGGCTCAGGTTTCAGCGCAGGACAAACCCCCACCGGATGCTGCGGAGATGGCCGTGCCTTCCTGCCGTCTCCTCCCTGGGCTTCTGGGGCCAGGAAAGCTGGGGTGGGGGGGGCCTGGAGAGGGCTGCCCCACCCAGGGCCGAGAGCACGCCCGAGGCACCCTCGTGCTCCCTGGCCGGGGTCCTCTGGAGGGAGGGTGGTGGGTGGGGGCGAGCGGCCCAGGCCGGCACACACACCGCCCCCCCCCCCCGCCTCCCTGGGTACGGGGGCTGGAGGAGCCCCTTCTCACCGGCCTTGGTTTCCCTGTCCTGCACTGGCTGAGGTGGCCAGCGTCCCTTCTGGGTGCCGTGGGACTCGGGGGCGGCCCGGGAAGGGCCGTGGCTCTTTCCTTTTCCAAAAATAAATCCACGTGGTGGGTGATGGCACGGACGTCACTCCATCCTGCGGGACGAAGTTCTAGGGAGGGTCCCCTGGGGGTCACGTCCAGGGCCTGAAGGGCAGCCCGCCGGGCCCTGGGGCGTCCAGCACAGGGTGCTGGTCTCTCTCCCCCAAGAGCAGTGCCCCCGGCTGGCTGAGCTCCGGGCCCTCGCTGATGGCCTGGGCGTCTTTCTGCCCTTCCTCCTGAAGGACTTCCCAGAGAGGACGTTGGCCCACAGCTTAGGCAGGGCCAGGCCTCGGGGTCATGGCCTTGGAGCCAAGAGGCCTTTTGAGGCTGTTTGCCAGGGAGCGGTGACTCCTCTGGCTCAAGAACTGCCCTGAATCTGGCTTCTCTCAGGGCTGGACTGGGGCAGCCTGTGGGCCTCAGTGTCCCCATCTGTGAGATGCGCCCGTGGTTGGGCCTTGTGGAGAGAGAAGTTACTGCCCTTGAGTCACAGGTGAGGTCACGTGCTGTGCCCAAGGTTACCGGCCGGAGCCGGGCCAGGAGTCCTTTCCTGATGCCCCGCTGGCCTGCCCAGGCCTGGCAGCACCTGGCCCTCTCATTCGTGGGGTCCCGGCAGCGCCTTCCTTGCCTGGCGCTGGCTCTCGGGGCCCTGCTTGGGGTGAGTCCCAAAATAGCTCCGGGAGGAGTGACTGGACAGCTGCGGCCAACCGTGCGAGGCCAGCGGCCGGGAGCGCCCGTGACGGTGCGGGCTGGCTGGCGGGACCGTCACCCCCGCCTGGCCCGGGGCCCGTTCCCGTTCAAAGGCTGAGGCTGCCGGCCCCGGGCGGCCCATGTGACTCTGCGCCCGTGTCCCCAAGCCACCCTGGGAGCGGCCAGAGCTCCTGGGGTCCGCTGTCACGCACGTGGCCTCACGGCCCTCGGCCTTCCCCAGGTGCAGCTACGGCTGGCAGGGGAGGTTCTGTGACGAGTGCGTCCCGTACCCGGGCTGCGTGCACGGCAGCTGTGTTGAGCCCTGGCAGTGTAGCTGCGAGACCAACTGGGGCGGCCTGCTCTGCAACAAAGGTGCGCCTGGCGGGCGAGGGGCGGGTGGCGAGGCCCCAGCTCGGCGCCTCGGGGAGGTAGGGAGCGAGGGTCTCGGTCTGCTCCCTGAGCGCCCACCCCTGCCCCCAGACCTGAACTACTGCGGCAGCCACCACCCCTGTACCAACGGGGGCACGTGCATCAACGCGGAGCCCGACCAGTACCGCTGTGCCTGTCCCGACGGCTACTCGGGCAAGAACTGCGAGCGGGGTACGTCGGGGCCGGGAGCCGGCGGGGCCCACCTCTCTGGCCTTCTGTGCGGCAGGCACCCCCCACTCCCACCTCGGGGCCTTGGGGGCTTGGGGAGGAAGGAGGGGGCCTGGGCCGCCACACCTACTCCCTGTGGTTCTCAACACAGCCGAGCATGCCTGCGCCTCGAACCCGTGTGCCAACGGGGGCTCTTGCCACGAGGTGCCCTCAGGCTTCGAGTGCCACTGCCCATCCGGCTGGAGCGGGCCCACCTGTGCGCTTGGTGAGTGCCCACTCCAGTGCGTCTGGGGCACTCAGCCTGGCATCTGAGGGGTCTGGAGGGTGGGGGTGGAGTGGCCGCGTCCACGTGGGTGGCTGTGGTCAGGGGAGGGGTGACAGGAAGAGCCAGGCCCGTGTCCCTCCTTCCCACCCCACACCTCTCCCTCTGACCCTGTGCAGACATTGACGAGTGCACCTCCAACCCGTGTGCGGCAGGGGGCACCTGCGTGGACCAGGTGGACGGCTTCGAGTGCATCTGTCCCGAGCAGTGGGGGGGGGCCACCTGCCAGCTGGGTAAGGGGCCCGCGGGGCGCGTGTGTGCATGGGCTGTGCACTGGGCATGCGCTGCTGCTGCGGGCGCCGGGGCAGGTGGGGCCCGGGCCCCATCGCTGCCCTTGTCTCGTTCACAGACGCCAATGAGTGCGAAGGGAAGCCGTGCCTTAATGCTTTTTCTTGCAAAAACCTGATTGGTGGCTATTACTGTGATTGCATCCCGGGCTGGAAGGGCGCCAACTGCCACATCAGTCAGTATGGGTGGGCGGGCCGCAGGCGGGCAGGGCTGGGGGAGAGGGGGACCCAGCCGTGACCCGCGTCTCTGCCCGCAGACGTCAACGACTGTGGGGGCCAGTGTCAGCACGGCGGCACCTGCAAGGTGAGGGCTGGCCCCGTGCCGTGCGCGCACGTTGGGGGAGCGTCGGGGGGAGCCGCCTGTGGGGGCGGCTGCGGGAGGTTCACCCCCCACTCCCCCCACTCCCCCCAGGACCTGGTGAACGGCTACCAGTGCGTGTGCCCACGGGGCTTCGGGGGCCGGCACTGTGAGCGCCAGCTGGATGAATGTGCCAGCAGCCCCTGCCACGTCGGCCTCTGCGAGGACCTGGTCGACGGTTTCCGCTGCCACTGCCCCCAGGGCTTCTCGGGGCCGCTCTGCGAGGTGAGGCCTGCGCGTGCTGCCTGCCTCCCCTCTCCTCCAGCCGCTGCCCCGGGTGGCCCGTCCGAGTGGCCAGGAGGGGCCACAGTGGGTGTCGGCCCTGCAGAGAGTCCGGGCTGCCTGGCTGGGCAGGGGCAGAGGAGGGTCGCAGGGTCACTGCTTGTCAGGACGAGCCCCTCCTGGCGGGGTGGGCCGGGAGCCCTGGCAGGTCAGCTGGCTGCCCCAAGCCCTGTCTGTCTGATTCCCACTGTGGCTGGAGGGCAGGCGGCTTTGACGGGGCGGGGCACATGGGCCCCTGAAAGAGGGGCCCTAGGGTGGGGTGGGGGTGCCACACGCGGGTCTGAGGAGAGGCTCACGCACCCATCGCCCTCTGACCCGCCCTGGTCATTGCAGGGGAGAGTAGTGGGGCTGCAGGGGTGCAAGGGGCGGGTCTGGAGCCTGGCGGTGATGCTTCTGGGAAGGACCCATGGACAG
Organism: Eschrichtius robustus; assembly: GCF_028021215.1. NCBI lineage: Eukaryota > Metazoa > Chordata > Mammalia > Artiodactyla > Eschrichtiidae > Eschrichtius > Eschrichtius robustus. The sequence goes on from NC_090824.1 coordinate 847,515, forward strand.
GGCTGAGGGCGGCCCTGGTGGCTGGGGAGGGGGGCCAATAGCTGGCCTTCCTGCCGGTAGGAGGGGCGAAGGCCGGATGCAGCGGAAGAGGGCTGCCCTGGAGGCGAGGGTGGTGGGAGGGGCCTGGCCCCCGCAGGTGTTTCCGTCCAGCTGAGGGGCCTGGGCAGTCTGGGTTGGGCGTTCCTGCAGGCTCTGGCTGCAGAGGCCTGGGTGTCTAGTCCGGATGGGGCCTGGATCTTGGGGGTACCCTGTATGGACACGAGAGAGGCCTGGCTCGTCGTCCAGCACCAGCAGTAGGGCCTGGGCTCTCACGGATGCCCCCCTCCCCAGGTGCACATTGACTTCTGCCAGCCAAGCCCCTGCGGGGACGGGGCCCGCTGCTACAACCTGGAGGGCGACTACTACTGCGCGTGCCCCGAGGACATGGGCGGCAAGAACTGCTCTGAGCCCCGGGCGCCGTGCCCTGGCGGGGCTTGCAGAGGTGCCTGCAGTGTGGGCGGGGCCTGAAGGGGTGGGGTAGGATGAGGGGGCGGGGCCTGCAGAGGTGGGGCTGACCCCTCCCATCTCTGTGGCAGTGGTCGATGGCTGCGGGTTCGAGGCCGGGACCAGGGTGGCCCGCGTGGCCCCCTCCGGCGTGTGTGGCCCCCATGGACACTGCGTCAGCCAGCCCAGGGGCAACTTTTCCTGTGTCTGTGACAGCGGCTTCACAGGCACCTACTGCCACGAGAGTGAGTGGCTGTGGACTGGGGGCCGGGCGGGGGCCGGGAGGCCTGGGGACCTGGCTCACGCCCGCCTCCTGCAGACATCGACGACTGCCTTGGCCAGCCGTGCCGCAACGGGGGTACCTGCATCGACGAGGTGGACGCCTTCCGCTGCTTCTGCCCCAGCGGCTGGGAGGGCGAGCTCTGTGACACCAGTGAGTGGGCCGTGCTGCCCCTCCCTCGGGCCCCACGTGGCCTGTCAGCGGACACCTCAGCCCCAGCAGCCCCACGTGGTCACCGGCTCCACGTGGCGAGCTGGTGACCGGAAGCGGTGCCTGTGTGTGTGTGGCGGAGGGGCACACGCTCTCCCTCCCCACCCCCTCTGTCTCTCCCTGGCCCAGCTCCGGCGCCTCCTCCCCCCGCAGCCCTCCCTGAGCGCCGGTGACCCCCCGCTGACCGGCGTCCTCACCCCCAGATCCCAACGACTGCCTTCCCGATCCCTGCCACAGCCGCGGCCGTTGCTACGACCTGGTCAACGACTTCTACTGCGCGTGTGACGATGGTTGGAAGGGCAAGACCTGCCACTCGCGTGAGTGCCCGCGAGCCCCTGCTGCGCTGGGGGCTGCCCGCCGGGATGCCGCCCACTGCTCCGGGCGCCCCCTGAGCGGCCGTGTGCCCGCAGGTGAGTTCCAGTGTGACGCCTACACCTGCAGCAACGGTGGCACGTGCTACGACAGTGGCGATACCTTCCGCTGCGCCTGCCCCCCGGGCTGGGAGGGCAGCACCTGCACCGTCGGTGAGGAGCCCCGAGGGCACGCTGGCCGTGTCTGCCCCTTGCTGTCTGGGTTGGAGGCGTGGGGTGGAGCCCCCGGTCTGCCCAGCCCAGATGAAAGCCCCCCTCCTTCTCCTCCTTCCTCTCCTTCTCCTTCCTCTCCTCCTCCGCCCTTGCAGCCAAGAACAGCAGCTGCCTGCCCAACCCCTGCGTGAATGGGGGCACCTGTGTGGGCAGCGGGGACTCCTTCTCCTGTATCTGCCGGGATGGCTGGGAGGGCCGCACCTGCACACACAGTGAGCCCGTGGGCGTGGGCGTGGGCGTGGGTGTGGGGTGGGACCCACTCCTCTCTCCCCCAGCTTCCGGGTCCTGCTCCCTCTCGAATCTGCCTCACAGACCTGCCCCTTGCACTTGGCCACCAAAGTCCAGTTGAACTCCAAGATCTGCCGTGCCACCTCCAACACCCCCTGAGCTCCGCAGCCCAGCCCCCTCCCTTGTGTTCTGCCCTCTGTCCGTCGCCCGCCAACCACTCGCCCTGTGGCCTGGGCGTCCTGCTCGCGCGCCCCGCCCTCCTACGCCAGTCGCCTCCAGGCTGGTCACGGTGGGCTGGCGGGGAGCTCGGTATCCTCCCGCCCTGCATGCCTGGGGTGCCCCAGACTCGGCACGGATGGGTGCCAGGCGGGTGGATGCCGTGCCCACTGTCCTCTTTTTCCGCAAATACAGATACCAACGACTGCAATCCTCTGCCTTGGTGAGTGGCAGCCCCTGAGGCGGGCTGGCCGGGGAGCTCGGCCTGTCCTGGGCCCCCTGACACCCGCCCTCTCCCCTGCAGCTACAACGGCGGTGTCTGCGTGGACGGCGTCAACTGGTTCCGCTGCGAGTGTGCGCCGGGCTTCGCGGGCCCTGACTGCCGCATCAGTGAGGGGCCGGGGGCACCGGGCGGGCAGGGCTGTGGGACCCCAGCCCTGGGAGCTGCTCCCACCTCAGTCTGAGCCGCAGTTTCCTCTATCTGTCCCCCGCCACCCGGCAAGCGGGTAGACCCTAGTTTGGTTTGAGGTCTTTGTACCCAGAGGCCCCCCCCTCCCCCGTCCCAGAGGCAGATGGGGGTGGTGCTTATCGAAGCCTCGGGCTGGTGACAGTGATGGCGCCAGGCCCAGCTCAGAGGGCCCCCCAGGGCAACCCGAGGCCCAAGCTGGCCGGGGGCTGCTCCTCCCACTCGCCAGGGCCTCCCATGCTGCCCCAGCCGCCTTCCTGCTGCCCGCTGAGCCCGCCCGCTTTCCCTGTAGACATTGACGAGTGCCAGTCCTCACCTTGCGCCTATGGGGCCACGTGTGTGGACGAGATCAACGGCTACCGCTGCAGTTGCCCTCCTGGCCGGTCTGGCCCGCGGTGCCAGGAGGGTAGGTGTGGGGGGGACACAGTGGGCGAGGGCCATGCCAGGTGGGGGCAGGGCGAGACCTGGCCTTCACGGCTGCCCCCACCTCTCCTCTTCTCTGCAGTGATCGTGTTCGGGAGGTCCTGCTGGTCACAGGGAGTGCCCTTCCCTCACGGGAGCTCCTGGGTGGAGGACTGTAACAGCTGCCGCTGCCTGGACGGCCGCCGGGATTGCAGCAAGGTGCAGGAGGCTCCTGCCCCAGAGCCTCTCCAGCCGGCCCTGCCCGGCCCTCCCTCCCAGCCTTGCCTCCCCGCACTGCCCTGCTGGGTCTGATGCCCCAGTGCCTTGGGCCTGGGGTCCCCATCATTCATCCATGACCCTGTTGCTCACCCTGTGAGGGTGCTGGGGGAGGGGGACGGGTGAGCCAGGCTCCGGAAGACCTGGGTCTGCCCTGCCCTGCCCTGCCCTGCCCTGCCCTGGGACTCGCTGACCCGACCGTGTCTTTTTCCCCCGCGTGGTGCCGGTGTGTCTGCGGGTCCCATCTACGTGTGCCCAGGTGTGGTGCGGCCGGAAGCCCTGCCTGCTGGCTGGCCGGCCTGACACCCTGAGCACCCAGTGCCCACCTGGGCAGCAGTGCCAGGAGAAGGCCCCGGGCCAGTGCCTGCAGCCGCCCTGCATGGCCTGGGGGGAGTGTGGCGCGGAGGAGCCCTGGCTGCCCAGCACCCCTTGCCGGCCGCGCTCCGGCCACCTGGACAACAGCTGCGCTCGCCTCACCCTGCACTTCAACCGTGACCAGGTGCCCCAGGTGAGCGGCGCCGTCCACTGGGCACCGCATCCTTCCTCAAGTGGCCACCGGGATGGCCCGAGACCCCTGCTGGCTGCCTGGCGCCGGCGGGGTCAGGGAGGCTGGGGAGCCCGGCCGCGTGCGGTCGGAGGAGGTGGAGTGTTGGTCCCAGGGGAGTGGCCAGCCTGGGCCGAGGTGCCTGTCCCTCCAGTTGTCCCGGGGCCTGGGCTGAAGGTGGCCTTCCAGGGAGGCTGGGGCAGCCCACAGCTCCGCGGGCGCTTCTCACTCCGGCCGCGTCCCTGTCCTCACGTCCTTCTGGCCTGAGCTCCTGGTGAGGCCCCACCCAGCCCTGACCACGGTGGTGGTCTGTGTCCTGCTGTGGGAGCCGGTACCCCCCCGCCCCGCCCGCACCCCTGCTCTGCTCCCCCAGACAGGCTGTAAGGCGTGTCCCACCGCCTGCCCGAGGTGCCGGCTTGGGGTGAGCGCCCTCAGGTCCTCGGCCCGCGCGCGGGCCGTGCTCACGCGCAGCCCGTCTCTGCTCAGGGCACCACCGTGGGCGCCGTCTGCTCGGGCATCCGCGCTCTGCCCGCCACGAGGGCGGTGGCCCGGGACCGCCTGCTCGTGCTGCTCTGTGACCGGCCGTCCTCGGAGGCCAGCGCCGTGGAGGTGGCTATGGTGGGTACTGGCGGGTGGGGCGGCCACCCTTGTTCAGCGCCCCCCTCTCCAGGGTCCCCCTCTGCACGTGCGCCTGGCGGGGACTGGGGCAGAGGGCCCAGGCCAGGCTGGCTCCCAGGTACTTACTTGGGGACACGGGGTGACCACAGACCCAGGAGTCCGCTCCGGCACAGTTGCGCAGCTTAGGGCTGTGGCAACTCCCCGTGCCCTTGCTGGAGGCCGGCGGAGCTGGGGTGGGCCTGCAGGAGGGGTGCTGTCAGCCCGGCGAGGGGGGCAGGAGGGGCCAGGCAGGGCGCAATGTGCAGCTCCGCGGGGCCAACGCGTGCAGCTGGGACTCTGGGCAGGGGTCCGCAGAACTGTGGGAGGCCCCGGGTGACAGCAGGAGTCGGGGTACAGAGGCAGCACCCAGAGACGGAAGGAGAGGGCTCAGGGGCCAGGGTGGACAGCAGCGGGGCATAGCTGGAGGATCCCTTGAGGCCCGGGTGGGGGGAGTGAGGAAGCTCGTAAGCCCGGGGCCTCAGGATGGGGAGCCCTCATGTGGGACCCGGACTCGGGACCATGGGGGTCAGTTGTGGCCTGGGTGCGGCGCTAAGGCCAGGGCCTGCCCGACGGGACGGGGCGGGCGGGATTGTGGGTGGAAGCCTCATTTTTCTGCCGCCTTGGCTGCACCTGGCCCCCTACTTCGCCTGTGCTGTGTTCCTGGTGTCTATGGCAGCAGGGGTGCCCGTGGTCTCAGGCCGCCTTGGGATGTGTGGTCAGGGCCTGGCCACCCGCCCGGGCCCTCGGCTGAGTGGGTGTCCTTGGGGCCCTGCTCTGGGGCCCAGGTGGGTACCCGACGTAAATGGGCACCACGGGGTCGGGGGAGGCTGTGGCTGGGGGTGTGCGGGGAGAGACGAGGGGGGAGGGGCAGAGCAGCTTCTCGGGGTGCTGGCTGGGTGCTGGTGTTTGGGCAGCAGGGCCGCACGGTGCCGGCAGGGCTTGGGGGAGCCCCGGCATCGGGGGCCAGCGCTGGGTTTGTGGCATCCTCTGGACTCCAGGCGTGGCTGGCTGGGGCTGGGAGCCTACCCGCAGGGACAGCCGTCCCAGCCCCAGGTGCAGGGGGGTCCAGACCGGGAAAGTGCAGACCAGGCCTCATCCACCTTCCCATGAACTGCCCAGCCTGGGGCATCCCCCGCCCAGGACCCCCCTTCAATGAGCCTCCCTCCAGGAAGCCTTGGGGCCGCAGGTTCCCAAGCCCTTCACTCTGCTCCAGGACGGCTCTGCTCGTGGGACCACAGCCACCCGCGTCCCTCCTTGCCGCTGACCGAGAGCCGCTGGCCTGGATGGGAACCTCAGTGTGCCCTGGGGCCGCACACGGGGCCAGGCACGCTGTCCCACGGGGGGTGGGGGGGTCACAGGCCCCCGGACGCGGGCGGGCTGCTCCTCAGCTCTGTCCTCTGCCTCAGTCCTTCAGCCCGGCCCGCGACCTGCCCGACAGCAGCCTGATCCAGAGTGCGGCCCATGCCATCGTGGCGGCCATCACCCGACGGGGGAACAGCTCGCTGCTGCTGGCTGTCACCGAGGTCAAGGTGGAGACGGTCGTCATGGGCAGCTCCTCCACAGGTGAGCAGGAGGAAGGGGGAAGGGGGGCCGCTTCCTGGCCCCTGGGCCTGTGGGAATCTTTTCGGGCACATGGGGCTTGGAGGGGAGGGGCTGTGAATTTCCCCGGCCCTGCGGGGGGGCCGTCCAATCCACAAAACGCTGCAGCTGCTCTGCACCTGCCAGTGAAGGGCCCCCAGCCCCCCACGCACCCCCTCCCCAGCCCACCACCGGGAGCCAGGGGACCCTCGCCCGACGGTCCCCTCACGGCGCCCCGCCCCAGGTCTGCTGGTGTCGGTGCTGTGCGGCGTGTTCAGCGTGCTGTGTCTGGCGTGCGTGGCCGTCTGCGTGTGGTGGACCCGCAAGCGCAGGAAAGAGCGGGAGAGGAGCCGGCTGCCGCGGGAGGAGGGCGCCAACAACCAGTGGGCCCCGCTCAACCCCATCCGCAACCCCATCGAGCGGCCGGGCGGCCCCAAGGACCCGCTGTTCCCCTGCAAGAACTTCACGCCGGCCCCGCGCGGGGCGGGGGAGGCGCTGCCCGGGCCGGCGGGTGGCAGAGAGGACGAGGAGGACGAGGAGCCCGGCCGCGGCGAGCACGACTCCCCGGAGGCCGAGAAGTTCCTCTCGCGCAAGTTCACCAAAGACCCCGGCCGCTCGCCTGGGAGGCCGGCCCGCTGGGCCTCGGGCCCTAAGGTGGACAACCGCGCCGTCGGGAGCCTCAGCACCACGTGCCGTGCCGTCCGGGAGTAGGGCTGCGGCCGCCAGCTGGGCCGGGACCCGGGACCCCTCGCCGGGTGCCACGCCACCCGCCGGACCACAGGAGGCCGAGGCCGTGTGCATAGTTTCTTTATTTTGTGTAAAAAAAAAAACACCAAAAGCAAAAAGCAGATGTTTATTTTCTATGTTTCTTTAACCTTGTATAAATTATTGGATAACTGTCAGGCGGAAAACAACGGAGTATTCTCGGATAGTTGCTATTTTTGTAACGTTTCTGTGTGTCGCACTCGCCGTGTGGCAGGGAAAAGCAAGGATGTCTGTGCTCTCACCAAGTCGTTGAGCGTTTGTTCCCAGAGGTGGTGCACTGTTTACAGAATCTTCCTTTATTCCTCACTTGGGGTTCTCAGTGGCTCCAGGCCAAAGAGCCAGTGGGACCCATGGCTGTCGGTGGGACCACCCGAGGCTGACAGCGGGACCCGTGGCTCTCAGTGGGACCTGTGATGTTCGGCGTGGCCCATGGCTGTTGGTGGCACCTGCGGTTGCAGTGGGGCTCGAGGTCATTGGTGGGGCCCGTGGCGGTCGGCATGGCCCGAGGCCCGTGGGCAGACCCTCGCCAGCTCGCCAGTCCGTCCGCGCTCCAGTCCGCCGTCCTCGCTTGCTCCTGCCCAGAGCACTCACTCCAGAGATCTCTCAACTGTGCTTTCAGAAGTGCCCTTCCTGACTGCTCTGTTCTCCCCGGGACGGCGGCAGTATTGAAGCTTGTGACAAGTGCCTTCACACAGACTCTCCCCTCGCAACTGTCAACGTTTGCCGTGGGCACCAGGCCACTGCCCACCTGCCGGCCCCGGCCGCCCCTCCTCGTGAAAGTGCATTTTTGTAAATATGTACATATTAAATGAATCACTCTGTATATTTGATTTAATAACTTAAATGTTTTGTCCTCCCTTGTTCTTTGGGTGCTGTTCCTTTGTTACTTAGAGTCTGGGCAGGAGGGGGGCGTCCACGGCGCAGAGCCAGGCGCGGGGGCGGGGGTGTGGGCTGTGTGTGAGCGGTGGGAATGTCCTGCTGCCCCAGGGCCCCTGTGGGCCGGGAACACGTTCGCATCCGTGTGGTTGACAGAAGCTTTCCTGGAAGTGAGGCGAGGGAGGCGCTTTGCATCCGCTCCGTACTGAAAACAGGTGAGCAGGCCTTTGTAAATTGTGTCAAGTCGCTTAGCAATGAAGAGCTCTCAAGGTTTCAAGGAATTAGGTCAAAACTTGAGAGCGTGAGACGCTGCACCGTGGGTGGCTCTTGGCTCCCGTGGGTTGGGCAAATTGGGACTCAGCGTGGTGGCCTCGGGGCGGCCGTTGAAGGCTCTGGCACCTGTCGGTTTGTGCACAGGTCGCTGAGAAGACCAGGTGGTCGCTAACTAAGTCACGGTTTATGCCAGCCTCGCGCACATGTGGAGCTCATGCTGCCACCGCCGGTCAGCCAGAAAGATCCTGAGCTTCCGGTTTCCTTTTAAGCCATGTTTACCTAACTTGAGCCCCCAGGTGGCTGGGAGAAACAAATGCCAATGGCCTTTGTCCTGGAACTGTCTACGCCTCGTGATTTTCCAAAGTCAGTGAACAGACCGCAGTCCAGACCCAGCACGAAGGGAACCCCAGCACCAGGGGCAACAGCCATCAGAACCGTGCCAGGCTGCAGGTGCCCGTCGGATGCTCGGACCCAGAGTATGAAATGTGTTTGCTGGGGCTCTCCCCTGGTGGTCCAGTGGCTAAGACGCCACGCTCCCAATGCAGGGGGCCCGGGTTCGGTCCCTGGTCAGAGAACTAGAACCTGCATGCCACAACTAAAGATCCCGCACACAGCAACGAAGATCCTGTGCGCCCCAACCAAGACCTGGTGCAGCCAAATAAATAAATATTTTAAAAAAAAAAAAAGTGTTTGCTGGCCGTGCTCAAACAAGACAGCTGGGCAATGCCAACAGGCCGGATGGGAGCTGGAAAATAACCAAGTGGGTTTGAAAAAAAAAAGAGTGGAATTTCTAGAAATGACAAAGCGCCATCCCCTAAACTGAAAACTAAACAGTCATTTTGAGATGCTGCTGAAGAAAGAATTAGTGAAAAAGAGGTCAGAAGAAAGGGGTCCCGAGGCAGCCCAGAGGCAGAAGGTGGGAAGATTGTGAGCGGCTGGCGTGGCTGGGGGGCCGGTGGGGTGTCCCGAGGCGAGCGGAGCCTGGCGGGTGTGGGGCGAGCAGAGAGGGGGCAGAGGCAGCAGCGGCTGGGCCGCTTGAGTCCCTTCCTCAGGACATGTGCCGCGGGCGACGCCAGCGGGTCCCCCACATTCTGGGCAAGCCCCCGTGACCTCGAGGGGGTGGGCCTGGCCTGGGCCTGGGGGGCTCACCGGACACTTCCTGCTCGGGGGGAGGCTGGCTGTCGCAGGCCACTGTGCACGCCATGCCCACGTGTGCACCTTCACGTGTAGCCTGGCCCTCCCTCCCAGCCTGCCGCCAGCATCCTGAGCCCACCTCAGGCCTGGCCTGGGTGACCCCGTGCCCGGCAGGGGTGGGGACAGGGCTGTCCACGTGCCTCCCCAGGCCCAGCTCACTGCCGGCCGCACTGGCGCGTCCCATGCTCCGCCGTCTCCTGCTGGTGTGCCCCTGGCTGGTGGGGCTCGTTCTCGCTTCCCGCACGGCCCCCTCCCCCGCTCTTGGTGAGACCGCGAAGGGTGGGTGGGACTGCAGCCCCTCGGCCCCCAGGGCGCCGCTCGCCATGCCAGCCTCTGCCCTCTCTTAGGCTGGCTACACAGAGGCCGGCCCCCACGGCAAGGGTCAGGCACCTCTGCCCCACCCCTGCCAGCACCTTGTCCTCTCCTGGGTGGGTAGGTGGGCAGTTGACCCCCAGAGGGACAGCCGCTTGATTAGGAAGTTCAGACAAAGGAAAGCACGCTCACGGGCGCCGGCGCTGTCCCCGAGGCTGGTGCTGGGCTCCTGCGACTCCCCCGGCACAGCAGGAAGCTGTGGCCGTGGGACAGCTGGCCCCCAGACTGAGGCTCCCCCGTTTGCCTGTGTGACGCAGCAGTGTCCAGCTGTGGCAGCTGGGAGTGGACGTGAAGTCCAGGAGCCGTGAGGAGTCCCCGGGTCCCCTCTGCAGCCGCCTCGCTCTGAGCACCTGCGGGCCTCCTCCCAGCGGCCCCACCTCTTCCCCTTCCTGGTCGATGGGTCTGGGGGAACCAGACGGGAGGGGCTGAGGGGGCCTCTTCCCTGTCCTTGAGGTGCGTGTCACCACGGTAAGGTCTGGACCTCCCCGGAGCCGGGTGGGCCGTGGGCTTTGGGGCAGCAGGAGGCTCAGGGGTGTAGGCCTTGGGGGCTGGGGGCTCCCTGAGAGGACAGCCCGGCCAGGAGCTTTGGTTTGCTCCCGGCTGGGGTCTGGGGGAGGCTGAGTGGGCCCAGCAGGGTCTCCGTGTCCCCCTCATTTGCATCTATGACCGCAGTGCTGTCCAGTCGAGAGAGGATGCTGGTGGGGTCAGGGCAGCCATCGGGAGGGAGGTCGGTGGGCTTCAGCCGTGCGCTGAGGCGCTGGCCTGGGGATGGGGTGGGTCCAGGCGGCGTCCGAGGCCTCAGGTGGGAGACTGGCCGGGCTGTGCTGGGGGAGGTGCTGGAGACTGGAGCTGCCCCGGGCAGTGGGCACTCTCTCCACGGGCAGGGGACCCAGGCCCGGGAGCCTCGGTGTGCCCCCTGGTGAAGAGTGGCCAGTGCACGGCGGTCGTCGCCACACGTTCCACGGCCCGGGCGGAGCGGCACTGGTGCGCCCACCCATGGCGACACTGTCTCCTTCAGGCTGGGGTCAGATCAGCCTCTCCCACCCCCTCATCCCCACGTGGTCAGAGCGGGCAGCAGTGCCCCATCACTGCCGGGCCTGGACCAAGGGCCGTGTCACGACCCAGCCTCCACTGCAGGCGTGGAGCAGCTCCGAGGCCAGGATCGGGGCCTCTCGTACCCGCCACCCCAGGGCTGCCCGCTGCTTCCTCAGTGCTCGGCCCCAGGGACTGCAGCAGCTGGCTCTGCTTGGCGACAGCTCTGACTGCCGAGTCTCCGAAGAAACCGGGCCCTGGGGACCGGGGAGGAGATTCCACACTCGTCCCCAGGGCGGCCGGGCCCATTAACCCCTGCGGGCCGGGCTGGTGTTGGCCTCGTGGTGGCCCAGCTCCAGCTATCCTGGGACCCAGCCCGGCTTGCCCCTCCTTCATCAGACCCCCCAGACCCAGATCTTCCAAGGTGCTGGGTCGTCAGGGACCTGTGAGGGTCTCCAACTGACAGCATCTGGGTGCCAGGGGCGTGGAGACCACTATACAAAAGGGAAACTGAGGCCTGAGAGGAAGGACCTGGCTACAACAGTCTGTGATCTCCCTGGCCCTGGCGGATTCTGGAAGCCTGCCATGGGGCCACGGAGGGCTCACCGGAGCCCTGCTGACATTCGACCAGGCTCAGGGCCAGCAACGAGGCCAGGGTGCCAGCTGGGCGGTGCCTGAGCATGAGAGCCAGCAAGGACGGGGGTCGTGATGCTCAGACAAGGTCAGGAAACGGGCTCTGAGCTGGGCGGGGGGCGGGGGGGGGCGGGTGTCTGCTCAGGTGGGAGAGACCGCTCATCAAGCAGAGGTGCGCCACGTGGGGGTCCTGCACCCCCGAGCTCCCGAATGTCGAACTCTTCACGCTTAGGCCAACCCCCCACCCCGCACCTGCACCTGGGAGAAAACCTCCGAGAGGCCCTGTGGCAGCCACGCCTCACATCCCAGCCCTTCCTGCATCCTCCCAGGTCCCCATGGGGCTGGGGGCTGTTGCACCCTCCCCTCCAGCTGTAGGTAGAGGTGCTGTGCCTTCCGCTACCACGGGCCCCCCAGGCCCCCAGAACCAGACACAAAAATAGCCCTCGGGGGGGTCGGTATCTAGAGGGAGGCCCCGTCAGGACCCCCAGGACCTGCCCCATGAGACAACGGTTGCAGGAGAAACGGCCACAGAGCTAATTATCAAAGCGAGAGACAGAGAGAGAGAGAGAGACAGAGAGACAGAGAAAGCATTGCAGGAGATCAAAGGATGGCTCGAAATGGCTCTGCAGCTACAACATGAGGTCCCAGCGAGAGATTCAACAGCAGAATCGAGAGAACAGGTGGTCAGTGCTGAGATGCAAAGTAGTGCCTTGACGATCACAAGGGAAAAGATGAAATTCTTGGGTAGAGATTCAGGGGAGTTGACGTGAGTCACAGGAGCTCCAGGAAGAGAGGAAGGAGCAGGCGGGAGAAGCAGACACGAAGTGAGAGCCCTGGCTCCGAGGGAAGGGCCCTGTCCTAGGCCGTGCCTCAGCAGGCGCCGGGAAGTTCTCTTGGAAGCGAAGGAGGCTCGCATGGATCCAGGGAGATGAGCCCAACACATGAAGGGCAAGAGTGAGGTGGACTGTGCAGCAGGCAGCACTGATGCCCCCCGCGTTTCCGGTACTTTCCCTCCCCAGGCAGGTGACACGCATGAGTGACCTGTCACCCTGGTTCTCTGCCCTCCAACCCCACCGAGCCCCGTGGTGACTGGGACGTGCCACCAGCTGAGACCTGGGCGCCGAGCCAGCCCGCAGCCGGCCCCAGTGGGAGCAAGAAGCCCACGTGTGTGTTAAACCCTGAGACTGGGGGCTGCTGCTTCCTGCTGCACCTCCTCTCCCAGCCCGACGTGCACAGGGCCCTGGACGTCCTGTCCGTGCAGGCACCCTCGCCTCACTGCACTTCGCAGACACTGCCTTTTTGCAAATTGAAGGTTTGTGGCACGCCTGTGTCGAGCAAGGCCATCAGCGCCATTCATCCAACAGCATTATTTTATTTTATTTGTTTATTTTTTAATTAATTAATTAATTAATTTTTGGCTGTGTTGGGTCTCACTGCTGCGCGTGGGCTTTCTCTAGTTGCGGCGAGCGGGAGCTACTCTTTCCTTGCGGTGCATGGGCTTCTCGTTGCTGTGGCTTCTCTTGTTGCGGAGCATGGGGCTCTAGGCGCGCAGGCTTCAGTAGTTGTGGCACGTGGGCTCAGTAGTTGTGGCTTGTGGGCTCTAGAGCGCAGGCTCAGTACATCCAACAGCATTATTTTAAAATGAAGGTCTGTACAGTTTTTTTTTAGACGTCATGCTATTGCACACTTAATAGACTACAGTATAGTGTAAACATAACTTCTATATGCACTGGGAAACCAAAAAAATTCATGTGACTCACTTTCTTGCAATATTTGCTTTATCAGGGTTGTCTGGACCTGAACTGCAACGTCTCCAGGGTCTGTCTGTGCTAGGATTGGTTATCTGCTGTTGCGTGAGAAGTTACCCCAAACGTAGTGGCTTAAAATGACAAACCTTTATCATCTCACAGTTTCTGTGGGTCAGGGGTCTGGGAGCGGCTTCGTGGGACAGTCCTGGCCCGGGGTCTCCCGAGGTCACGGTCAAAGTGTCGGCCAGGGCCGCGTCCTCTGAAGACTTGGCCGGAACCAGGGGCTCTGCCTCCAAGCTCCCCCACGTGGCTCCTGGTGGGGCCTGAGCGCCTCGCCCGGCGGCCCCCACAGCGTCCTCACAGGGGGGCCGGGACCCGCAGGACAGAAGCTGCGAGGCTTGGATGACTGACCTGCCAGTGCCGTCGCTGCAACAGCTCCACCTGGGCGTCCTGCCCACACCCGAGGGGGGAGGACTCACAACATATTTAAAAGCGCCGCCGGCCGCCCCCCTGACCCGACCTGACACGCGCACGGGGCACCAGACGTCCAGCGCCACCCCGGGCGCCCAGACCCCTGCAGGCTTCCGAGGGATGGTGACCGGCGCGGGGACCCCGCTGCAGCCGGCGCGGGAGAGACCCGGGGTCCGGGGGCCCCGAGAGTGCCTCACGACCCACACAGAGGAGGGAAGTGTCCAGAACAGAGAGCCAGGCCAGCCCCGGACGAGCAGATGCGGAGGACGCTGGACGGCTGTCTCCCTCCCGCACCTGTCACCCGATAGAGGGAAGGAGGAGAGGCTGCCCTGTCACCCGATAGAGGGAAGGAGGAGAGGCTGCCCGGGCGTGGGGTGGGGCTCCCCAGCCAGCTGGGCCCCCGAGTCAGAGCAGTGGGCTCCCAGGCCCCACCTGGAGCGCCAGGCTGGAGGGCGCCTCCCTCCCGAGGCCGAGGCCCGGGTTCAGGCTGCAGGCCGGGGGGGCGGGGGCTGGAGAGACACCTGCCTTCCTTGCAGGGAGTCCTGAGGGCAGGTGGCTTTTCTCCTCCCCATCCCTCGGGGAGAGGAGTGGGGGTCGACCCCGGGGTCTTGTGAGGAGAGATGGGGGCTCCTGGAGGAGGGAGCCCGCCCCTCGCCCTGGCTGGGGGCCTGCCCAGCTGCAGGAATCCTCGGTGTGGACGCCCGAGGTGGGGATATGAGAGGGTGTGGGGGGCTTGACGAGTGTAGAGCGCACGAGGGACCCTGTAGCCTGGCCGCTGCCCTCGGTGGTGGGGCGCAGGTGGGAGCAGCTGGGCGGCTGGAGAGGGGACAGGGCCCCGCGGGAGTGGCCACGCTGCCGGCAACCACAGGGTGAGGAGGGGAAGGTATCATAAAGGGAAGCTCGGCCAGAGTCAGGGTGAGGACCTCATGGGGAGAGGAGGGGTCGGTGGGCGTGTGCACATTTCACCCCGTGGAGGGGTGGGGGAGGGGCGGGACGGTGGGCGTGTCCACATCTCACCCCGTGGAGGGGTGGGGGAGGGGAGGGGCGGTGGGCGTGTGCACATCTCACCCCGTGGAGGGGTGGGGGAGGGGAGGGGCGGTGGGCGTGTGCACATCTCACCCCGTGGAGGGGTGGGGGAGGGGAGGGGCGGTGGGCGTGTCCACATCTCACCCCGTGGAGGGGTGGGGGAGGGGAGGGGCGGTGGGCGTGTCCACATCTCATCCCGTGGAGGGGTGGGGGAGGGGCGGGCGCGGTGGGCGTGTCCACATCTCATCCCGTTGAGGGGTGGGGGAGGGGCGGGGTGGGGAGAGTGTGATCCCACAGGCTCATCCTTCCTGTGTGGGGTGGCGGGAAGCAGGTCAGGTCACAGGTGTTTTGGCTGCCCAGCTGCTAACAGCAGGAGAGTCATGTCTGAACAGAAAATCAGGTAAGTCTCCACTCACAGGGGGGATGAGAGGGATGGGAGAGCAGAACTTCCCGCGAACAGGGAGATAAGGAGGGAACAGCAGGGGCGTCACATCCCCGGGAATCCAGAGCAGGAAGAAGAGGAGCCAGGAGGGGCAGAGCACAGGAGGAGAGAGACGCGGTGAGTCCTGCCATTCCGGCTCCCGGCCCAGCGAACCCAGCCGTGCTCCCACTTGTGTGTGCTCATCGGGCTCCCAGGCGCTCACGTTGACTCCTCAGCGGAAGACAGTCTAAAATTAGACGCCGATATAAAGAGAACCCACGTGACAAAGTGGGATTTGACGGATCGATCGTTTAGTAAGTGGAGTTCGCACACATGGCTCCACCTTCTATACAACAAAATTCATAAGGACTTAAATATAACGCTGACAAAGCGCTAATATCTATTATGTTCAAAGAGCCTCTGCAGACGAGCAGGAAAACAAATATGCCTAATAGAAAACTGGGTGAGGAAGGCGAGGAAAGAATTCTTGGAAGAGAAAATCAAACGGCAACAAAGGAAAAAGTGTGGTGGGCAGTTCCGTGTCCTGATCCCTGGAACCTGTGAAGATGGGACCGTACCTGAGCAAAGGGGCTTTGTGGATGCGACTAAGTGGGGATCTGAGATGGGGAGATGGTCCTGGGAGATGCGGGAGGGGCCAAGGTCTTCTCATGAGTCCTTAGAAAACCTTGGTGGCCGGGGAGAGAGTGCAGCTGGGGAGACGATGTGCCGGGAAAGGGCAGAGACGCGTCCACTGAGAGCTGCCGAAGACAGAGGAGGGGCCGCGAGCCGAGGAAACGCAGCGCCTCCAGAAGCCGGAAAAGGTGAGGAACAGATTCTCCCCCGGAGGCTCCGGGAGGAACAAAGCCCTGCTGACACCCTAATCCGAGCCCAGCAAGACCCAGGTTGGAATTCTGACCTCCAGGACCGCGCGATCATCAATTTGTCTTGTTTTAAGTCGTGAAGTTTGTGGTGATTTGTTGTGTTAGGAAACTAACATAGGAAAGCCGTTCCACTTTCATAACCATCTGAGACATGCGAGTTAAGTTCAGAGTGAAATCGCACCCTGACCTCATCAGGATCGCGCACCCGGCTGGTGGAGGGAAGCTGGGGGTGGCAGGAGCGGACGGTTGGTGGCCGAGAAGGGGGAAGAGCGGCTGCCGTCGGGAAAGCACCTGGCACTTGGACGAGCGCCCCGTGCTTGGCCCTTCGGTGCAGCCTGAGAGCACCGAGCATTAGGGTCCTAAGGCTGCGCTGTTTATAGCGCGTGGCCAGTAGTCACCAAGAACCAGAGCCCAAACCACGCCACCCGTCGGGGAGGGCCACCTAAGCTGCGACAGCCTATGCGGTGTGGGACGTGGCGAGGTTTACAAAGAGCGCACTGAAGCGCTGTCCGCACGCAGCCTTGGGAAGCTTGCCCCACTGGATGGCTGAGTTGGAAAAGAAAGATCCAGAAAAGGAGTCATGATATCTATTCTGTGTTCTTTTTTTAATTCCATTTTAAGAAATTGTGGTAAAATAGACATAAAATAATTTACCACCTTAGCCATTTAAAGCATGCAGTTCTGTGGAATTAAGTACATTCACACTGCTGTGTAACCATCATGATTTATTTAAAAATTTTTTCAATTGTGGCAAAAAACACAATGTAAAACTTCCATCCTAACCGTTTTTGGGTGTATGCTTCAGTAATGTTAAGTATATTCACAATGTTGTGCAACAGCTCTCCAGAGCTTTTTCATCTTGCAAACCTGAAACTTGGTCCCCATTAAACAGCACCTCTGCATTTTCTCCTCCCTGGAGCCCCGGCTTCAAATTCTAGGAATTTGACTGCTTTAGGTACCTCATACAAGTGGAATCATGCGGTATTTGTCTTTTTGTGACTGGTTTATTTCACTCAGCATGATGTCCTCAAGGGCCATCCTTGTTGTAGCCCATGTCAGAATTTCCTTCCTTTGTAAGGCTGAACGATATTCTGTCGTCCGAATGGATCACATCTTGTTCATCCTTTCATCTGTCCGTAGACCTCAGATTGCTTCTAGCTCTTGGCTGTTGTGATAACGCTGCTATCAACATGGGAACGCAGGTCTCTCTTTGAGATCCTACTTTCAATTTGTTTGGATAAATACCCACACCGGGATTGCTGGGTCATATGGTAGTTCTATTTTTTAGTTTTTTTTTTTTTTTTAAAGAAATTCACGTTCTTTTATTTATTTATTTATGACTGTGTTGAGTCTTCGTTTCTGTGCGAGGGCTTTCTCTAGTTGCGGCAAGCGGGGGCCACTCTTCATCGCGGTGCGCGGGCCTCTCACCATCGCGGCCTCTCTTGTTGCGGAGCACAGGCTCCAGACGCGCAGGCTCAGTAGTTGTGGCTCACGGGCCCAGCTGCTCCGCGGCATGTGGGATCTTCCCAGACCAGGGCTCGAACCCGCGTCCCCTGCATTGGCAGGCAGATTCTCAACCACTGCGCCACCAGGGAAGCCCTATTTTTTAGTTTTTTGAGGAACCATCATACTGTTCTCCACAGTGACTGCACCAGTTTACATTCCCACCCACAGTGCACAAGGATTCCAATTTCTCCACACCCTCGCCAACACTCAATATTTTGTCTTTTTTTTTTTTTTATAGTAGTCATCCTAATGGGTGTGATGTGGTGTCCCAGTGTGGTTTTGATTTGCATTTATTTAATGATTAGTGATATTGAGATGATCTATGTGTGTTCTTTTAAAAGAAATCATGACGGGACTTCCCTGGTGGTCCAGTGGTTAAGAATGCAGGGGACATGGGTTCGATCCCTGGTCGGAGAACTAAGATCCCGCACGCCTCTGGGCAAACTAAGCCCACGCCTCAACTAGAGAGCCCACGTGCCGCAAACTACAGAGCCCACGCGCTCTGGAGCCCAAGCGCCACAACTAGAGAGGAAGCCCGCACGCCGCAGTGAAAGATCCCGCATGCCGCAGCTAAGACCCGACGCAGCCTAAAATTAAATAAATAAGTAAATAATTAAAAAAAATAAATCATGACTATCTGTGTCATACATGCATATCCATCTATGTGCATTATGTGCATATAATATGACCTCACAGGCATTCCCCAAACTGGACGACAGTGACCTTAGGTTTCAGGGACATAAATGCCCCAGATGCTTTCTACATGCACACTCCTGCTGTAAGAACCATGGCTTCTCCCAAGGAACAGAATATGTGCTCAACTGTGGAGAAGAATTTACAGTTACCATCACATATTCCTTACTTTAAAAAATAGCTTTATTGAAGTGTACTTGACATACAATAAATGGCACACGCTTAAAGTACACACTTGATAAGTTCTCACGTGAGTATACACCTGCAAAATCATGGCAACAATCGAGAGTGAACTCGGCCATCATCCTCAAAGTGTCCCTGTGCCCCTCTGTGACCCCCGCCCCCAGCCCCAGGCAACCTCTCATCAGCTTTCTTTCATGATGGGTTACTCTGCATTGCCTGGAATTTCATGCAAATGGAATCATACAGGATGTAATCTTTTTTGACTTGGTTTCTTTCCCTCAGCTTAATTATTTTGGGGTCATTCCCTGTTGTACGAGTCAGTAGCTTATTCCTTTTTATTACTGTGTAGTTTTCCATTGTATGGATGTACCACCATTGGTTAATCCATTAGTACCCGTTGGTGGACATCTGGATTGTTTCCAGTTTTTGGATTCCTATAGCTTTATAATAGGTCTTGAAATCAGGTAGTATTAGTTCTCCAACTCTGTTTTTCTTTTTCCTTTTTTGGCTGTGCTGCGAAGCTCACAGGATCTTAGTTCCCCCACCAAGGATCAAACCTGGGCCCGAGCAGCGAAAACACCGAGTCCTAACCACTGGACCACCAGGGAATTTCCTCCAACTCTGTTCTTCTTTTTCAAAGTTCTTTTGGCCATTCTAGGTCCTTTGCATTTCTATCTGAATTTTAGAATCAGTCTGTCAATTTCTACCCCCTCCCCCCCAAAAAACCTGCTGAGATTCTGTTTTGTTTTTTAACTTTTTACTTTGAAGTAATTATAAAATCCCAAGACGTAGCAAAAAATAGTACAGGGGGTCCTGCATGCCCATCACCCTGCATCCCCCTCCGGCAGCATCTTCCATAACTGTGGTGTGTTACCAAAGGCAGCACGCTGACCCACACGATATGACGAACCAGCTCACAGACCTTCCTCAGACATTGCCAGTTTCTGCAGACTCCTTTTTGTGTGTGTCTTTGTGTATCGCTCCTCGATACTTTATCATAAACGTAGATTCCTGCAACCACCGCCGCAAGTTAGATACAACCAAGATCACCACCACCACAAAGACACCCACCC
Source organism: Eschrichtius robustus (assembly GCF_028021215.1). Lineage (NCBI taxonomy): Eukaryota > Metazoa > Chordata > Mammalia > Artiodactyla > Eschrichtiidae > Eschrichtius > Eschrichtius robustus. The sequence goes on from NC_090824.1 coordinate 866,586, forward strand.
TGCTGCCCTTTCCTAGTCCCCCTCCCTCCCCGCCCCTGACAGCCACTAATCTGACAGCCACTAATCTGCTCTCCACCAATGCAATTTTGTCATTTCAGGAATGTTGTGTGAGTTGAACTACACAACCTGCAACATTTGAGATGGGCTTTCCTCCCGCAGCAGCACCTCCTCTGTATCCATCGAGCTGATGATGGACAGTCTGTTCCCACGTATTGCTGAGCTCTGCCCCGGTGCATGGATGCCCCAAGATTTGTCCAGCTGTTTACCTGCTGAAGGGCATTTGGGCTGTTTCCAGTCTGGGCTGTTACACAGAAAGCTCCGTAGACATTAGTGTTCAGGCACTGGTGTGAACGGAGGCTTTCACTTCTCTGGGATAAATGCCCAAGAGTGCAAATGCCGGGTTGTAGGTTAAGTGTATGTTTAGCTTTTTAAGCAACTGTCTGACTGATTTAAGGAATGGCCCTACCACTCCTGCTGGGATTTTGATTGGAGCTGTGTTGAATTTGGAGAGATTCCGCGTCTTAACAAAATTGGATCTTCTCACCCATCCCTGTAGTGTACCTTTCCATTGATTTAGGTCTTGGTGAATTTCTTTATATTTATTTATTTATTTTTGGCTGTGTTGGGTGTTCGTTGCTGCGCGCGGGCTTTCTCTAGTTGCAGTGAGCCGGGGCTACTCTTCGTTGCAGTGCGTGGGCTTCTCATTGCGGTGGCTTCGCTTGCTGTGGAGCACGGGCTCTAGGTGCGCAGGCTTCAGTAGTTGTGGCATGCGGGCTCAGTAATTGCGGCTCGCGGGCTCTAGAGCGCAGGCTCAGTAGTTGTGGTGCACAGGCTTAGTTGCTCCACGGCATGTGGGATCTTTGCGGACCAGGGCTTGAACCCGTGTCCCCTACATTGGCAGACAGATTCTTAACCACTGCACCATCAGGGAATTCCCTTCGTGAATTTCTCTTGGCAAAGCTTTGTAGTTTTTTTTTAAATTTAAAAATTAATTTTACTTTTCTCCATGTACAAGTGATAACTTGTTGATTAGAGAGAATGTGGACAATATAGAAAAACATAGAAATGAAGGGAAAACTTTCACAATCTCACTACCCAGAAAACAACCACTGTTAATATTTTGGGACTTTTTTTGATTTTCTGTCCTTTTATTATATGTAATTGTAAAATACACATAACATGTAATTTCCCATCTTAACTGTTTTTAAGTGTGTAGTTCACACTGTGGTTTTCCGTTTACAGCTCTGGCACATCTTTTGTCAGATTTATCCTAAGTATTTCCTATTAGGTGATGCCTTTGTAAATGGTATTTTTAAGTTTCAGTTTCTGATTGTTCCTTGCTAGAATATAAAAATATAATTGAGCTTTGTTTAAGGATCATGTGGCCTGCAACCTTGACACATTGGCTTCTCTGTCCTAGCCCCGCCTCTTTACCACTTAGGATCTGACACAGCTCCGTTGGTGATGAGGTGCGGAGTCATCCCAGAGGATCCACCGGTTACATTCCCAGATGTTGAGCGGCGGGGTCCCAGGGCGGGTGGGGTTCTGAAGAAGAGATGCTGATGGTCACAGGTGTGCAGGGTGGGAGTGGGCAGAGCCGCTGCTTGAGTGGGGAGGGGGAAGCGGCCCTTGCCCTGGACGCGCTGCCCGCTCCCTGTGGGCGTCCGCGGCTGCAGGCACGAAGCTCCGTTTTTCTGTTTTTTTATAAATTTATTTATTTATTTATTTTTGGCTGCATTGGGTCTTCGTTGCTGCGCGCGGGCTTTCTCCAGTTGCGGCGAGCGGGGGCTACTCTTCGTTGCAGTGCTCGGGCTTCTCACTGCGATGGCTTCTCTTGTTGCGGAGCACGGGCTCTCGGTGCACGGGCTTCAGTGGTTGTGGCGCACGGGCTTAGTTGCTCCGTGGCATGTGGGATCTTCCTGGACCAGGGCTCGAACGCGCGTCCCCAGCATTGGTAGGTGGATTCTTAACCACTGCGCCACCAGGGAAGCCCCCGAAGCTCCATTTTTAAATGGGTCTCTAAGCCCGAGCACGGGAGCGGTGTGATCGCTGATGGCGGGGGCTGCCGTGAGAGACGGAGGGGCAGCCCCCCCGCCTCCACCCCCGTGTCTTCACCCGCTGTGGGTGGCACATCTATCCTTGCCCTGCCGATCTATCCATCCCGTCCGCGCTCCACGCCACGCGGCCTTTTTCCCATTAGATTGAATCCTGTGAAATTGCCTTTTATAGGTCAAATCAGACACATAACAATGATTTCATGCTGTTCAACCTGATTATTTCAGTGCAGCCACACGGCAACAATTTTCTCAGGGCAGAACTTCCCAGGTCCCAGGGCCAGTCAGCCTCTAGGGGCATGGAACGCGGGAGGGAGAGCGGAGTCCCTCACAGCAGCAGTTCAAAGCCAAGTGCCCTCTGATCTGGAAATGGAGGGGAGCGAGGAGGTCCAGCAAGGTCTGTCCTCCTGTGCTGTCCACCTTGGCTTGATGGGCCTTCTCTCCCTCCCCTCCCCCTCCCCCCATTCCCTTCTCCTCCCGTAACATGTTATGTTATGTTTTAAAATAACATTTGGAATAAAGAGGAATTCATAAGATAAATTACAAAATACTTAGAATTTAACAATAATGGAACCTTTACAAGTTAACATTTGTGGGACACGTTTAAAACAATATTAGAGACAATTGTATACCTTTGAATATGTTTATCGGAAAGTAAAAAAGACTGAAAAAAATCAACTAAGTCAAGGATCTATAAAAATAGCACAGAATAAATCCAAAGAAATTAAGAAGAAGGAAGGAAATAATAAAAACATAAACCAAGAGGGAACAAAAATGAAGAGTAGAAATGATGACAAAATCAAAGTTGGCTCTCTAAATAGTTTATTTCAAGAGTGCTTAAGGGAGGGACTTCCCTGGTGGTCCAGTAGCTAAGACTCCACGCTCCCAATGTAGCGGGCCCAGGTTCCATCCCTGGTCAGGGAACTGGATCCCACATGCTGCAACTAAGAGTTCCCATGCTGCAACGAAGATCCTGCATGCCGCAACTAAGACCCAGCACAGCCAAATAAATAAATAAATAAATAAATATTTAGAAAAAAGAGTGATTAAGGGGAAAAAAGAGGTAAAACAAAATATAGGACAAAGAGGGTAAATAACTCTTGCCGTATGATCATTATTCTAAGCACAGGAGGTGTTTTTTTTAAGTATACACCAATAAGTTTGAAAACCTAGGCAAAATGCATAGATGCATAGAAAATTGAAAATACTGAAATCCAAACAAGAAGGAAGAGAAAACCACAAGAGCTTAATAATTGTTTAAAAAATTAAAATAGTAACCAAACCTCTCTCCCAGCGTGCACATGCACACACACTCCCCAAAGCTCCTAACCCAGCAGTTATCACAGGTTATATCTACCAAACCCTCAGGGAACAGATAACCCATGTGATGTATAAGTTGTTCCAGAAAAAGAGAAATGGAGGGAAAATGGTCCAACCCATTTTATGAAGCTAGTATAGAGATTAAAAAAAAAAAAAAAAAAAAAAAAAAGCACGTGGTAAGTAAATGCTAAACCAGTTTTATTTATGATCATGAATTTTTAAAATCTTAAAGTATTTTAGCTAACTAAAATCCAACCATATTTAAAGTAACATAAAGTTTCTCTCAGTAATATAAGGATAGTTCATATCAGAAATTTTAACACAGCAATTCACCAGGTTAAAGAAGAAAAGAAATATAATCATTACACTGATGCAGAATAAAGCATTTGATAAAGTTTAACACATACCCATGATTTAAAACAAACAAACAAACAAACAAACAAAAAAAACGTAGGAAATAGAAGCTAGATGGTCTTTTCCTAACTAATAAGGACTATTTCCCTCAAATCTGTGGCAGGCTTAACAGAGACACTTTGCATGCATTCCCTTTGGGGTTGGTAATAACATAAGAATGTTCATTCTCACATTTACTGTTCAATATTATTCTGGAAGTCCTGGCCAATGCAATAAGACAAGAAAAAGAAATCAGTAGTTTAGGAACTAGATGAAGGGAGATAAAATTGTATCATCATGTCTTTTCAAATAACATGTTAACTTACACTGAAATGCCAAAATAATCAGCAAACTAACTATTAGTACTAATAAGAGTTTAACAGAGCTGCCCAATACAAAAGTCAATAGTATTCCTTTAAGTCACTGAAAAATACATATATAACAGGAAAGATGTTATTTTCAAAAAGAACAAAAATTGTAAAATATTCAGGAGTTAATCTTGAAATCCACAAGTCCTTTATGGGGGCAAAAAGCCCTGAAATATCTTTCCAAGCTTTAACAGAACACTGGAATAGATGACACTTTCCTGCCATGCTTGTGGGTTGGGAGCCGGATGTGAGGGTGAGGCTGCTGCCCTCAGGCTGCTGTTGCCTTGGCCACACTTGCCGGTTCTGGTGCCCAAATTTCTGTGGGTTTGGAGACCTGCAGGAGGCTCTGAGCGGTGGGGTGGGTCACTGCTCTGTAGGCATCACGGCCCCTCTGGGTCTGCCTTTGATCCCAGCTGGCCCACGGCTGGATGGAGCTGCCCTGGCCCCCAGCACTTGCATCCATGGGCTGTGCTCTAGTCTCCTAATCCATGGTGCTGGGACCTGGCCTTCTCCAAGGCTGCCCATCCCATGCTGGGCTTTGTGTCTCCTGGGACAGGACGTCCTGGCCCCTCTGCCCCACACAATTGGTCCCAGGTCAGTGGCCCATGTTGGTGTTTTCTGCTCAGCCCTCCATGGTCTGAGCTCCTGAGAGAGACATTGTGGTGTGACCAAGCCTGACGGGTTCTTCCCAGACCATCCGGCCAGGAATGCCAGGGCGTGCTGGAGCATGCCTGTCTGCCATCTGGCTCAGCAGAGCTGCTTCCTGTGTGTGTGTGCATGTTGGGTGTGGGGCCTGGGCCTGGACCCTGCAGGAGATCTGGAGTCAGCTCCTCCCTGAGCCTGGAGGGGGCAAGCCAGGGGATCTCCCCTCTGCCCAGCCACCTGGACCCTAGGTTGGCTGCATGATGCCACGCCAGTCACCTGATCTCTCTGGGATGTGAGTCCCAGCCACGGGCCTTGGCCTTGGTTGAGGGTCTCATTCTGCGGACCCTTGGTGAGGGCTTTCCCTGCCACAGCTGGGGACACAGGGTCTGACTCAGGCTCAGGGGTGACATGTGAGGAGGTTTGGGGCCCTGGGAAGGGCAGAGGCAAGGGCCAGGGGCAGGGAGGAGGTATGGGGCTGTGGGCGGAGCGTGCCATGGCTGCGTGAGTCCGGAGTGGGGGAGGAGAGGGGCAGAATCAGGACAGGGTCTGCAAAACTGGCCATGTTTGAGCCCTTGCCTCTTAGAGCTTCCTCAGTTTGGCCCCAGGGCCCTCAACATCTTCACATCCCACCCCCGAGTCTAGGTCAGACTCTGTGTCCCCCAGCATGGGGGATGGACATAGGAGGGGTGTGTGCAAACAGCTGAGCAGGGGCTTAATGGGCGCGCAGGTTTGTTCCTGTGGGCACTGGAGAGCCATGGTGGGCTTTAAAGCAGGAGAGGGTCCTGTCACATGCGTGCCTGTGTTGGCAGCTGGAAGAGGGCAGGGAGGGGGCAGGTGAGGACTACCTGGGGTGTGCTGGAGTGGATGGAGGGTTAGGAGGCTGGACAGGAAGGGATGACTCCCACCAGGTTCCGGCCTGAGCAGCCAGGGGAGGGGTGCATCTGAAGTGGGGGGGGGATCAGGGAGGGTCCCAAGGCCAGCTGGCACCCCCATCGGTGCTCAGAAGGAGTCTGGGCTGGGGACAGAGGGCAGGGTCCCTGGCACATAAGGGAGATCAGAGCTGGGGGTTCCTGGAAGTCGCCCAGGAGGGTGTGTCAGGTCCTAGTGCCAGAGAAGAGGCTTGGGGGGAGGATCGAGGCATGGCAGGCAGAGAGGCAGGGGAAGCCCTCTGACATGCCACTGGAGGGGTGTGAAGCTGGCCCAGCTTCGCCAGCCAGCAGGTGGTGACCATCGGGAGTCCTTACTTATTTCTAGAAATCTGTCTTCGTGAGTCAGAACGCGACAGTGATGCCCCACGCAGAACTACCTCTAACTGGAAATCTGGAAACCATCTTAATTAATATCCAATATTAGGGGATTTATTCAATAAACGTGGGTCCCGCCTGAGAGACGGATTATTCTACAATCCTGTGCATCGTGCTTTCACGGTGTCTGTTGGGGTGATCTTTCCAAAACTCGCATCTGACCATATCACTCGCCTGCTCAAGCACCTCCCACGGCCCCTACTGCCCTCACGAGTGTGCTGCAGCCCAGGCTTCTCCATCCAGCCTCACCTGCAAGCTGGCATTCAACCTTTGCCCTGTGCACCACACCAGGCATTTCTCAGGGGTCGACCTTCACTCCTTGGGGCCCCTGCCTGTACCCCTCAAGACTCACCCCGACTCTCCTGCCCTCTCAGCACTTCTGGCCTCTCTCGCCTCTGTGCCACCATTCTCATGCTCTCCCCCAACCCCTCCTCTGTTATCCCCTCCCTCTGGGGCCTGCGAGTGTGTCCAATGCCCAACCTGGGCCTGGGGGTGCGGTGGTCATTGCAGGTGAGCTGAGCACATGGGAGTGAGAAAGGACCTGGTCGCTTGGGGGAAGCAGCCTTGCAGCCCAGCCGGCCCTCCAGCTGGTCCCCAGGGCCCAGCCCTCCCTGGTGGGCCGCCCCCTTCCAGCAGGGACCCAGGACGCCCTGCCGCACTCCGCACCCGGCTATTGGCGGCCCCTGCGGACCTCGTGGAGACTGCCCCGCCCTTGAAGGCGCGCATCTCCCTGGTCGTGGCGGATGTTTCGGCCCAGCTCACGGCAAGACGCTGGCGCCCAGCAGGTGCGTGTGGAGTGAGCGAGCGGGGGCGCGGGGGCGCGGCTGAAGGGATGACACCAGCGGCAGCAAGCCTCCCAGCTCCTGCTCGGACCTCCCACCCCTGCCACTCCCTGCGCGACCACACAGGCCGCCCGCGCTTCGGCCTCTGCTCTCGCTTCGCTCTTTGCCCGAGCCCCGCCGGCTGGGAAGCGTCGAGACAGGCTGCCCGGGCTCAGCAGCACCCGTCCCCACCGGCTGCCACCTGGCGCCGTCACTCCACCCCTCTGGGGACCATCCCTCGGCCCGTCACCACCCCCAGCGTGCCCGGGGCCCAGGCCTGAGGTGGACACGGCCTCGGGTCCCCGCTGTCGGAGGAGGAATTCACCTCTTCCCGGGGGTGCCTTCCGCCCTCCTGCCGGTGGCGCCTGGCCTCGCCAGGAATGCGCACGGGGCCGGGGCGCGGGCCGAGGGCGGGCGCTGGAGTGCGGTGTGCCGGGCCCGCCGCGACACGCTAGGGGACGCCATGCTGTGCCGCCGCCCCGGCGCCCCGAGCCGCCCCGTCTGGCCAGGGGGCCGTGCCGTCCCCGGGCCGGGCAGGTGTTGGGGGATCGGGGTCCCGTCCTCCCGCCCCTCCCCCGCGCCGGCCAAGTGCCCGACGGTGGCGCAGGAATCCGCAGGCCCAGCCGCTGTGCTGGGATGAGGTGCGCGGCCACGTGGAAGGCCCTGGCCTCTCCGTGGGCCCCGCCGCGCTCCATCTTTCCACCTTGGGTGGAGGTTTTGCTCAAGAATGCGTTCCTGCACCTAAGGGACCTCGCCGTGCCCCCTCCTCCAGGAAGCGTCCCTGGCTGCTCCGGTCGCAGGATGCCTCCTCCTCAGCCACTGCGTGCAGACTCTGAGGGCCTGGCCCCGTCCCTCTCCGTGTCCCCAGAGGGCGGCACCTGGTTGGGAAAGGACACCCCAAGTCTCTGGCAGTCCCGTGGCTGGGTAGGGGTCGGGGGCAAGGCCTGACCGGGTGGAGAGGGTGTGCACACAGCAGGTGGGCAGGAGAGTGACTGACACTGAAGGTTCCCCGCGAGCCCTGCGGCGTGGCTCTGAGGCCGGGCCCTCCCCTTCCTCGGTGGAGCCCTCCTTGATTCCCTTCTCCTTGGCTGGGGGCACGTGGCTGAGGCTGAATGAGCATGTCCCAGGCCAGCTCCAGGGCCCGCTGGCCTCTGGGAGGGGTGCTAATTAACGGTAATTAACATCTGCAGGTGCGGAAACCCAGGGACGGCTGGCTGAGGAGGCAGAGCTGAGGCGCCTCTCCAGCCCCAGCCCCGCGCCTCCCCGAGCTCCCGAAGAGACCCCGCCGCCAGCCCTCCCGCTTGGGGTTTTGAGATTCTGTCCCCCAACCCAGGCTCAGAGGGCGCCCCTGGTCCCGGGGTCGAGGGTGCTCAGTGGCACTGGCACGTGGGGTAGGTGACCCACTGTACTGAGTGAGTAGCAACTGTCAGCCGCTCAGAGAGAATGTGGGGGAAGGGCAGGAAAGAAGCACATTTGGGGGGTGACAAGCCAGGATCAGCATGGGCTCCACTGCGGTCAAGGGTGAGGCCAGGGCGTCCTGGGGTCTCAGAATGGGTCAGCTGTGGCAGGGGCGTGAGGGTGGAGGTGAGCAGGGCAAGGCCCAGCTGGCAGGGGGGAGTGGGCCTCCGGACACCCCAGGGTGGGCTGGGGGAGGGGCAGGGCTGGTGTTGGAGACTCACAGGCCGAAGGTGGGGAGCAGATCTGGGCCCCCAGGTGAGAGGCAGGGACCACCTCCCGGCGGGCAGGAATTCCCTGGGGCGTCCGGGGAGCAGGGCTGGGCCCTGGGAGCTGGGGTTCAGAGCCTGGGGGAGCAGGGGCTTGAGACCTGCCCCCTGCCCCCCTCCCAGCCTCCCCTGTGGCCTGGCTGGCAAGGCCTGGGCGCGCCCAGCTCCCTGGAATTGGCAAGGATCAAAGGGTGGAAAGCCGTCCTCCACCCTCGCCCACTGAGACAGGAATTTGTGGCCCCGGGGGACGGAATCCACAGCCACATTCCGGGTGCCCTGGTCGCCACAAGGCAAGGGTGGGGCAGGGCTGGAGTGCCAAGGCTGGCACCAGGGAGCGTGGGAACCCTGCCGCTGCCAGCACCTGGGCAGGCGGCACCCTCTGCTGGCCTGGGGTCAGGGCCTCTGCGGGGCCAAAGTGGGGTCCAGGGTGCAAGGCAGTGGGTGGGGCCTGGGTCTCTTCTGCTCACGGCAGGGTCACTCTCACCACCCAGGGGAGGCGCAGAGCCTGCCCCGTCTGGCCAAACAGCGGCCTCGGAAGGCAGAGGGTATTGGTGGGCCGCCCTGGTAGGGGTCACGCTGAGGGACAGGATCCTGGCGCACTCAGATGTGCTCACACACGTACGCACTCAGCCTGCGGCGACTTGCTCGCTGGCAGGAAGGCGGCCTCGCCTGTCCTGGTTGCAGCCCCAGAAGCACCCTGGAAGAGGCTGTTCCCTGCTGGCTGGAGCAGAGCTGAACTGCCCTGCAGACCCCCACCCTATGGGCACAAGGCCTGGCCTGCTGAGGTCGCGGCCTTCAGAGGCACCCGTGCTGGGGGAGTGGGGGGGTGGAGCCCTGCTCCAGAGGAGGGGGACGGAGACCAGCCTGGCACGGGCTGGAGGCCAGAGCCCAGTGCTCTGACTAGGAGTTGGCCCTGCCCAGCCAAGGCAATGCCTTCCCACCCCCACTTTACAGGTGGAGAAACTGAGGCCCAGAGAGGTCAGGTGACTTTTCCAAAGTCACACAGCAAGGTGGGGGCAACACAGCAGATACAAGGTGGACTTGGAGAACCCTTAGAGACCCGAACCTTACTTTCCCAAGAGCCAGGCTGGGTGGCATCCCCGTCTCTGGCCTCAGTTTCCTCACCTGGGGAGTGGGCTCACAGTAACCACCTGGCAGAGCTCTCAAGAAGCCCAGAAGGTGGCAGCCAACAGTCAGTCTCTTCTGCCCCCAGTCCCCACTCCCAGATCCCAGGTTAAGAGGCTCTGATGCACCCCAACTCCACATCCAAAACATGGCGCCCCCTGGTGGCCGCTGGTGGCATGAGCCCACCCGACCTCTGCCCCTGGGTGAGGGAAGAGCCTTTGCCAGGTGGGTGAGAAAGGACCTGAAGAGGGGCAGGGGAGAGGGCAGGCCCCGGGGACAGCGCTGTGGGGGCCACAGGCAGTGGGGCTGCTGGGCCGGGGCAGTGTCCCTGGGGGCTGGTCCGTGCAGGGGAGGCTGCAAACGACCGCTCAGGGGTTTGGAGCGGGTCCTGTGGGTAGCTGAAGGCCATTAGGGCCGAGGCACACTGTCCCCTGGAGGATGGCCGCAGGGGAAGCAGGGACCAGGGCTGGGCCTGCACCTGAGAGGAGGGCGGCCCCAGCTATGGGGGTGCAGACGCGCTGGGGGCGCTCAGCTGTGGGGTGTGGTCAGTCTGAGGCCTCCACCAGTCCGGCTGGGAGAAGTGCTGGCCAGGCTCCCGAGGTCTTCGGGAGATTGCAACGCCCACTCCCTTTCAGACCCGAGTGCGTGTCATCTCGGGAGGCCTTCCCCGCTCCTCCACCCTCAGAGGCCCACCCTGACCCTAACTTGTCCCTGAGCAGCCAGCAGCGCGCTGGCCTGGGAGGCCCACCGTGCTTGTTGAACGGGACTTTGGTGAGTGAATGGATGGAGGGGCTCCCAGTCCCCCCGGGCTCCCCCCTTGCCTCCCCGCCCCCGCCTGGGGTCCAGCCACAGGCACCATGCTGCCTGTCTGGTCAGAGCCAGCAGACTGTGATGGTCGGGGGCAGGAGGGACGAGGCTGGGGGTGGACAGAACTCAGGGTCATCCACCGGCCCCCAAAACCCCAGGGGGGAGCACAGAGAGGAGCCTTGAAGGGCGGGGGTCACAGGCCGAAGAGGGGCCGGGCCAGTCCATGGGGCCGCGCTGGCCTTTGGGTAAAGGGCTGGGCTGGGGTTCAGGGACACCTGCCTGGCCTCTGGGCACAGGGTAAAAGAACAAGTCTTGGCTTGTAGCCTGTGGCCCCTGCTCCTTCCACTACCAGTGGGTGCGGGGCAGGACAGACACCGGTGTGGCCCTGTGCGGGGAGAGGCCCTCAGCTCTCCCCCTCACCTCAGGGGCACTCCCGGCATCCTCCAGGGAGGGGGCTCCATGCACCATAACACACATGCACGCTGGCGTGAGCATACATTCACGCCAGCACGCACTCACAGGCCCACACCGTCACACACAAAGGAGCACAGGGCACGCACCCTTGTATGACCCATGCCCACACACGCACGTGTGAGCCGACCCAAAGCGGTGGGGACGGGGCTCCGTGGTTGGGTCCCGCGGCCTGTCTCTCCTCCACGGCAGCTGTAACAAGCCCCCCTCACTGGGGGTTCACCAGACACCGTTCCAGGCACCGTTTATGTATCAACTCCCAGACCCTGATGAACCCTCCAGTGATGGAAGCAACGCCCCTGGCACAGAGCGGGCAACCGAGGCAGCTGGGATTCACACCAGTGGCGCGGGGGCTGTGAGGTGCGGGCGGGGACGCGCAGGGCGGCAGGGCTGCAGCACCTGGAGGAACCGGGCCTGGCGGCCCTGAGGGGAGGAGGAGCTCGGTGCGCGCCCCGCCCCGTCGGGGAGCCGGCCTCCTCTTACCCCCGCGGGCTGGGGCCGGCCCGGTTCGGAGGGGTCGCCGAGGCCGGCGGCCCCCCCCCGGGAATTCCGGGCGCGTGTGTCAGCGCGCTCGGCTTCGCCACCTCCTCGGCCCCCTCGGCCCCCGCGGAGAGCTGGATTCCCGATGGGGCGGGGGCGGGGGAGGCCCCCGGGCCTAGGGCGGGGTCGCGGGCCCAGCCCTGCACCCCCGGAGCGTCCCTGGCAGGAGCCGGTCTCCCCTCCGCCGCCTCCCAGTTTCCGCGCCCCGAGGGGTCGCCGCTCCCCCGGGGACGGGCGGGGAGGGCTGGCACAGGAGGACCCTGACTGCGGAAGTGGACGCCCCTGGCCCTGGGTGCCGGCACGTGCGCCGGGAATTCTCACCACCTTGGGGTGGGGGGCGGGTCCTGCCCGACAGACAGGTGAGACCCTGGGGCTCGGTGACGATCCCCCAGGTCATGACCCACCAACTGTTTCTGTGCAAACCTCTACGTGAGTTTGGGGCGGCGTCTGGATCTTGGGTGCGAAGCCCAGTTGTGCCTCGGTTTTCGCATCTGGAATATGGGAACCATAGCAGTACCTACCTCGCAGAGTACTGTGCAAATAAAAGACACCACGGGGAACCCCGTCTGTGCCCGGGATGGGGTCCTGCCTGGGAACCCGGTCGCGGTCCTCTCCGGCGCGCGTTCGCGCGGGGACCCAGGACGCCCGCTTGCCCCGCGCCTCCGCTCTGTCCGCCTGGCTCCCTCGGGGGCTGCCTGGAGCCCCCTCCGGGCCGCCAAGACCGAAATCTCCTCGCTCGCCCCAGGCCCGCCCCGGCGCTGCTTTGCCGGCGGTCTCAACAGGCCCCGGCGCGCTCAGGCCCGCCGCCGGGCGAGGGTGGGTGCGCGCCGCAGCCTGGCTACCCCGCCGGCGGGCCCGGGGCGAGCCGGGGATCGGAGGGGGCAGCGGCGGCTCTAGGCCGGGGGAGGGGATGGGAGGGGGTAGGGGTGGAGGGGTCGGGGCGAAAGGGGCAGGGAGTTGGGGGTAGGGGCTGGGAGGGTCCGGGCGGGGGCCGGGGTAGAGGGGGCAAGGAAGCTCAGGGCGACGGGGGCCGGGGGAGAAGCGAGCAGGCTCAGGGTCTAGACGGGGTGAGGGGAGGAGGGGAGGGAGAAGGGCATCTCGGGATCCCCCATGGGGGAGGGGGCTGCGGGACGGCTGAGAACCCGGAACCCTCAACTCCCGCCGGTGGATGCCCCGCCCCTCCCCGGGCCCCTAGGCGCCGCACGCCCGTTTCACTGCGGGGGAAACGAAGGGTACAGGTCTGCAGCGCATCTGGCGGGGGTGGGGTTTTGTGTCCCTGCGCCCGGGGTGCTGAGGGGTACCCCCTGGGTTGCTGATGGGAACGCTGGCGGCGCTGGGGGGAGAAGCAAGCCCTGAGCACTGGCCGAGTCGGTGGTCTTGGACCTCACCTCCGCCTTCCTCTGCCCTCACCGGCGCCTCCCGGACAGGGGCTCTGGGCCGCGAGGCGAGGGAGGCGCCCGCGCCCGCCGGCGGCCGAGAGGGAGCTCGGGAGCGAGGCCCGGGGGGCGCAGTGCCGGCCATGGCCACCAAGCGGCGCGATGGGGCCGGCGGAGCGGAGCAGATACGGTTCCCCAGGCCGGCCCGCGGCTTCCCGAGATGCGGACGCCTCGCCTCATTTTGGAGTTTCTGTGCGAGAGGGGGACAGGGAGGCGGCTATTTGGGGCATTAGGTGGATGAAACTTGGGGTCCCCAGCTGTGTCTCTGTGAGGTGACCTTAAGCACCTGGCCCAGGCTATGCCTTTGTCTCCCCTATGGAAATGGAGGGGGGCGCGGGGAGAGAAGAGCATTCCCTGGGTGCTGGTCCACCTTGTTCCGAAGAGAAACAGGCTGTGGGGACGCTGGGCCTCTGGAGGGCGGAGAGGGCGGACAGCTGGCCCAGCTGGAGGAGGGGAAGGTGGGCCCCAGGCTCAGCTGGGGAAGTGGCAGAGCCAGGAGAGGTCATCTGGGACCAGAGGACCCTGCCCTGAGCCTGGGGGCCGTGGGGGCCTGGGCCTGGGGCTGGACAGCTGGGAGGGCACGTCTGTCACCAGGGCCTGGCCACTCTGGGGAACAGCGGGGGAGGAGGTGGGGGGAGCCCAGCCTAGAGCAGTGCCCCCCACCCTGTACCAAAGCTCAGCTGCAGGAACCAGCCCTGCATTCAAAGCAGGCTTCTCCCTCTGGTGGGCGCTGCCAACCTCCAGCCCTGGGACCCCTCCCCAGACACCTGCCTTCCCCGGGTCCAGCCCCACGGAGGGAGGAGCAAGTCGGCTGGATAGCCCACTTCCAGCTGTGGTGTTGCCCGAGCCCGGTCATCACTCCCTGCAATGCCCAGGGCCTGCCCACCTGCCCCTCCCCTGCCCACCTCACTCCCACCCCGTGTCCCAGTCGCCGAGGGTTCAGCCTTTCCTGAGCCCTTCCCTGAACTCACCCTGCAAGGCTTGGCTTCACTGTCACCCTCAGAGGACCCTTTTCAGAGCCTGTGCAGTACAGGATTAACCCCACAGGCCAGGGTTGTCCACACCCTGCACAGTCCAGAGAAAGGTTCAGCCTTTGCCTGGCTCCTAGGAGGCAACCTCTGAGCCCCTGGAATGTCTGAGACCCCTGTCCTGAGCCCACAGTAGACCCTTGGGTGGGTGGTGGGCAGGCAGCAGCCCCAAGGATCCAGCCATCAGGTCTTTGTCCTTGGTTTCCCGTTTACCAGGGCACAGGGTGTGGAAGAAGCACCCCCAGTTGTAGTCAGGCTCTCAAGATAAGAAAGTGGGACTTATAGGGAAAAGGGAGGGGGCACAGTGGATGGATAGAGAGGTGGGCAGATGGATGGATGGATGGAGGAAGGAGGGAGGAACAGAGGGGTGGATGGAAGGGTGGATGGAGGGAAGGAGGGAGGAACAGAGGGGTGGATGGGTGGATGGATGGATGGAGAGATGAATGAAAGAGACAGTGAGTTGTGCACTGTAAAACGTAGGTGGTGGGTATGTGGGGTTTCCCTGTACAATTCTTTTAACTGTGCTGTGTGTTTGAAAATATAATACAATGTAGGGGATATGTTTATAGACAAGCACTGTAACACACGTACACACGCTGCTAAAAACTCGTGAGCTAAAGAAGAGATCATAATAGAAATTTTTAAATACCTAGCACTGAATGAGAATATAAAACACTGCGTATCCAGCTGCACGTGTGGAAAAGAAGGAAGCCGCAGGGTTTGTGAGCCGCGTCCCCGTCTTAGGAAGTTCAGGGGGCGTGGGGTGGGGGGAGCAAAGGGGCAGGAGGGAAGATTTTACACTGAATGCAAGGTATCCCTGAATTTTGTAAATCAAATAAAAAGAAGATGTTGGGGGGAAAAAAGAAGATTTTGCGGGGTAGGACAGAATAAGCCCAAAGAAAGTTTGAAAACAGAGATAAAAATAAGCTTGGGAATGGATGAAATAGGAAGCAAAGGTGTGATGGAGAAGGCCCGTGGAGACAAAGTTAGTTCTTGGAAAAGAATCAACCAATGAAACAGACCAACTTCTGAGAAAAATAAACACACAAAAAAAGGAAAGAAAAAACACAAATTAAAAAACGTGAATCAAAAAGAAGATACAATTTTAGATTTAAAAGGAAATGAGAAGCCACAGACTGCTGGAAAATGGTTGCAAACCGTGTATCAGATAAAGGACTTGTATTCAGAATTATAAAGAACTTCCAGAACTCAACAGTAAAGGAACAAGTAACCTGATTTTAAAATGGACCAGGGACTTCCCTGGTGGCACAGTGGTTGAGAATCCACCTGCCAGTGCAGGGGACACGGGTTCGAGCCCTGGTCCGGGAAGATCCCACATGCCACAGAGCAACTAAGCCCGTGCGCCACAACTGCTGAGCCTGCGCTCTAGAGCCCACGAGCCACAACTACGGAGCCCACGTGCCACAACTACTGAAGCCCACATGCCTAGAGCCCGTGCTCTACAACAAGAGAAACCACCGTAATGAGAAGCCCACGCACCACAACGAAGAGTAGCCCCCGCTCGCCTCAACTAGAGAAACCCCACGCACAGCAATGGAGACCCAATGCAGCCCCCCTCAAAAAAAAAAAAGCGCCAAAGATCTGAACACAGCATGGATGATGGCAAATAAGTACATGAAAAGATGCTCCCCGTCCTTTGTCATTAGGGGAATGCAAATTAAAACCACGGTGCAATGCCACCGCATACCCATGAGAATGGCGGAAACTAGTGACATGAATAAAATGGCAACACCACATGCTGATGAAATTGTGAAGCAAAAACTTCTTACATATCACAGGTGAGAATGCAAAGTGGTGCAGCCCCGTGGAAAAGTGCGGTCACTTCTCACCATCTGGTGACCCAGGATTTCTACTCCCAGTATTTCCTCAAAGAAATGAAAACTTATGTTCACACAAAAGCCTATGTGTGAATCTTTATAGCAGCTTTATTTATGATCACCCCAGACTGGAAACAAAGCTGGTGTCCTCCAGCTGGTGAGGAGGTGACCTCTGAGGTCCGTCCACGAGATGCCGTGAGAGGAAGGGGCTCTCCGCGGGCCCAGCAGGGATACACCTCCAGTGCCTTTTCTGTGGGAAAGACACCAGACCCAAAAGGCTGCACAATTCCCTTCACATGACCTTCTGGAAGAGACACATTGAGAGAGAGGGAGATAGATCA
Source organism: Eschrichtius robustus (assembly GCF_028021215.1). NCBI lineage: Eukaryota > Metazoa > Chordata > Mammalia > Artiodactyla > Eschrichtiidae > Eschrichtius > Eschrichtius robustus. Next base: position 882,801 of record NC_090824.1, read on the forward strand.
GTGGTTGCTATGGGTTGGGGGTCAGGGAAGGATTGTCTCGCAAGGGCAGCAGGAGGGAATTTGGGGTGATGGAGCTGTTCTGTGGCATCACTCTGGTGGATACACAACCGTATGCATTTGTCAAAACCTACAGAGCCGAACACTGCAGAGTGAATCTTACTGTATATACATTTAAATTTTTTGAAGTGCAAACACATCAATTTCAAAAGAGAGGCAATTAGAGAGTACTGTAAACAACCATATGTCACCATTTCTGAAAACATAGATGAAATGGACAAATCGTTAGAAAAATAGAATGGGCTAGAAGAAATAAAAATCTTGAATGGCCCTATGACTAGCAAATCCATTGGAGCAGTATTCAAAAGTCTTCACATGCGGACACTTGGGGCTGGAAGTGAAGACACAAAGGGTGGAGGACGGGGACCCAAAGCCAGGGTCAGCTCTCCTGACCACGTTGACAGGCGACTCTTGGCTCTGACGGGCAGGGAGGGGCTGGGGGGGCGGGGAGCCTGGCACGCAGGCGGAAGCGGTAGCCCATGGCCACAGCAGGGGACGGAAGTCTGCCCACTGTCTCCCCGACGCTGAGCGGGGTTTCTGGGGCTCAGCCTGGGACCACAGATGCCAGTGTGGCACCTGAAGGCAAGATAGGACACGTGAAGGCTGAAGGTAGCAGTAGCACTCGCGCTTCTAGAAGGGCCCTGTCACTTCTGCCCGCAGGAAGGCCTCAGGGGCCAGCACACAGCCGCCAGCGATAACGGGAAGTTCACGGTGGAGCCCGGGGCCTTTTTGCAGAATAAAGTAGGAAATACAAGTTTCCTACGCAGTCACACTGATGTAAACGGGATGAAGAGGGCTCTCTGTGCAGAACCAGTAGAATGGGCCGTCCCCGGGGCACTGACCCCAAAAGGCATCCAGCTGGGAAAGGAAGAAGTAAAATGACCTCTGTTGGTAGGTGGTGTGATCTGAGATGTAGAAAATCCTAAAGATTCCACAAAAAAACCTGTTAGGACAAAGAGATGATGTCAGCTTAGTAGCAGGATACAAAGTGAACCTGGAAATCAGCTGTGTTTCTATTCACTAACAGCAAAGAAACTGGAAAGGAAATAAAGAGATCAGTTCCGTTTTCTTTTCTTTTTTTCCTACCGTGGGTCCCAAGAATTTGCATTTCTACCAAGTTCCCTAGGGATGCTGATGTGGCTGGTCTGGGGGTAGAAACCAGTTCCATTTTCAGTGGCATCAAAAATAATAAAATAGGGCTTCCCTGGTGGCGCAGTGGTTGAGAATCTGCCTGCCAATGCAGGGGACACGGGTTTGAGCGCTGGTCTGGGAAGATCCCACATGCCGCAGAGCAACTAGGCCCGTGAGCCACAACTACTGACCCTGCGTGTCTGGAGCCTGTGCTCCGCAACAAGAGAGGCCACGACAGTGAGAGGCCCGCGCACCGCGATGAAGAGTGGCCCCCGCTTGCCACAACTGGAGAAAGTCCTCGCACAGAAACGAAGACCCAACACAGCAAAAATAAATAAATAAATAAATTTTAAAAAAAAATAATAAAATACTTAGGAATGAACTGACCCAAGGAGAGAAAAGCCTTGTACAATGGAAGCCACAGAGCAGTGAAGTGGGAGAAGTGAAGAAAGACACAGGTGAAGGGCCCACATCCCACGCGCAAGGACCAGAGTGCTCACCGTTCTTACAACGTGATCTGCAGAGTCACCGCAAACCCACCCGAATCCCAGTGATGTGCATTCTTCCCCCCAGAAACATCCATCTTAACATTCATATGGAGACTCAGGGGCCCCAAACAGCCCAGGGAATTAACCCTCCTGGGGCAGAGATGGACGCCTCCCCACCTCCCCCGAGCCTGGCCGGCAGAGACCTAGGGAGAGGGCACAGGGACAAGGGGGCGGGTGCAGGAGGGACGGGCCGCGCCGGGGAAGGAAGCCAGACAGACGGGGAGCCAAGTCTGCGGCCGGGGCCTGACGTCAGTGTCCCAGCTCAGCCGGGGGCGGCTCTGCCCCACACCTTGCAGGTGCTAACGCCCCTCACGGGGTCCTGTCCGCACCCCATCCTAACCGGGGGAGCCAGGCCACCTGACCCGCACAGGGAGGAAAATGGGCCGGAGGTGGGCGGGGGGTGGGGGTGGATTCCAAGCGCTCCAGCTCCTCCTGGTCGCCTGGGGCCCTTGCCAGGGTTCCTGCGCGTCCGTGTGCGACACGGCGTGGGTGTGCGTGCGAGTGAGTGCAGGTGAGCCTACGTGCCGCACGCGCGTGCCCCGGGTTCACTCGTGTGTGGGTAAACCAGCGAGCCTTGGTGTCGCAGGTGGTGAGGAGGCAGATGGGGTGCCAGCAGGGCTGGGGTGGAAGAGGCCCGTCCAGGTGGGTGAGGGCAGCGACAGGTCACGGGTGCGGAGCATCGGGCGAGCGGCAGGAAGTGGGAGGGAGCGGCTCTGCCACTGACCTGAATTTTCTGAGGTGGGAGGAGCCTATGCGGTTGGAGTGGAAGAGATGGCTGCACACGCACACGCGCACGCGCACGCGCACGCCTCTCCCACCTGGACTCTCCCCAGCCCTGAGCAAAGCCCCTTCAGTGGGTTGGCTGCACCCCCCACCTGGTTACCCCGGGAGACCAGCTGCAGGCCTGGCCCTCGCGCTCCCCCCGGCCCCCCGACCGTGTCCTCCCGCCCTCGGCTGCGCCCGCCCCCCTCAGGCCCCAGGTCCCTCTGCAATGCTTCTGGCCACCCACCAGGGTTGTGGTCACGCTCCCAGGGCGGCCACAGTGCCTCTTCCGGTGCCTGCTGACTTGAGGGACCCCCTCCTCCAGCTGTGGGTTCCTGGAGGGCCGTGATCCCTGCCTTCCAGGACCTTCCGCGGGGCAGTGCACACAGCAGGTGCTCAGCAAATGCTCACTGGGTTGAGCTGATGGCCAGACCAGCCCTAGTTCCCCCAGCCCAGCAGCCCCCCTGGGTGTTACCCAAACTGCTGTAAGGAGGTTGGCCGGAGCTCCAGCACCCTGCAGAGGAAACCGATTGCTTCCGGAGCAAGCAATGGGCTCCCGCCCGTGTCAGCCGGGGTGTCTTCCACGTGGGGCTGCTGCCTCTGCCTCGTCTGTCTGGGGAGCGGGGTGGGGGGAGAAGGGAGCGAGAGGTGGGGGGAGCCTCAGCCCACAGCCTCGACAGCCCCACCCCTGGCGGTTTTCCTCCCCAGGTCACTTCTGCTTTCTACTCAGTGGCCGCGGATGACAGGTGGGGGAGGGCACAGCGCCTCAGACCCTGCTGGGCAGCTACAAACCTCGAAGCACGTTCTCGCCCCGCCCTCCTGGCACCTCGGCAGCTTCGGGCTTCCCGGGTCTGGGTCGGTGGTGGGTCAGGGGCAGCCCCTCTTGGCAGGGCTACCAGGCAGCCTGTGTCCCCGCCCACCCTCCTCCCACGGGGGCATCAGAGCAATTCCTAACAGGGGGCCTGCTTTAAACCCGCCCACAGGCCTTCGGGGCTCCCTACCCCGAAGGCAGTGCCGACATCTGGGGCTGGAAAATTCTTTGTGGTGGAAGAGGGCTGTCCTGGGCATTAGGGGTTGTCTGGCATCATGCCTAGCCTCCCCCACCCGATGCTAGCAGCACCTCCACCCCAGCTGTGAAACCCAAAACTGTCTCCAGAAAGGCTCAATGTCCCCTGGGGACGAAATCGCCCCAGCTGGGGACCCCGGGCAAGGTCCTGGGCCTGGATGGGTTGCAAGGAAGTGAGGCCCTCGGGGCCTCAGAGGCAGGGGATCCAGTGGGAAGGCTTCTGCTTTCACTCCCGACCTGCCATCTGCGGCCGACCTTGGACAGCTGAGCCGGGAGGCAGACTGGAAAGAAGGCAGACGCTCGGACCCGATGTCTGTGAGCCGCGCCACCCTGCCACGCGGGCTGCTCCTGGCTGCCTCTCCGCTTCTGCCTCAGCTCTCGCTGGACCGAGCTTTCCAAAGCTCCCGGGGCAGGGCAGGTGAAGGGCTGCACACACCTGCACTTCTGCTGGGCAGAGGCTGTTCTGCCGTCCCTCTGGGGGTGGCCTGGGGTGGCCCTGGTCTTTGGGACCCTTCCTGTGTCATGGGATCCGTAGGGCAAAACAAGCAGCTCCCAAAGGCCGCTGAGGCTGGACCGCAAGGGCCCGAGGGCCACACTCCTGGGAGGGCAGCAGGGCTGAGGGAGGGCAGGGGTCCCTTACCTGGGGTGGGGAGACTATCTTGCCCCTGCTTTGGGCCTGGCACACAGTAGGTGCTTAATAAAACAGCTGTTGGCCGAGTGAATGGCCTCCTGTGTGGCCCTGTGCACATCCTGTCTTGCAGAGAGGCTCACTCAGCCGGCGCCTTCCCGAGTCCTCGGCGGGTAGCCCTGGACAGGGTGAGCGCTGCCGGCCAGGCTGGCTCGGGGTCCCCGGCCAGGCGTGCTGGGAACCGTGGACACTGTCCACCGAGTGTCTGCCTGCTGAGGCTCCCTCCCTGGGGAGGCCAGGGACCGCCCTGGGGGCTCGTGGACCCGCTGTGGCTGGGGGGCCGTGGGCCGCGTCCACGCAGATGCCGGTGCCTCTCCCCTGCACGTCTCCACCTGCAGAAGCTCCTCGCACACCTTCAGTATTAATTCTTGTTAATTGTAGCACCTGTGCTCTCCTGTTCTGTCTTCGTGCGTTAACTTGGTGCAGGCATCCCCTCGGACTAGAGGGACAGACAGAGGGGGAGGCCCTGTCATACGAGCAGGACTCGGTGTGACGGTGACCCTGTCCTATGTCTGGAGCCCGCTGGTGCCCCCAACAGACACTGGTGATCGTGGGTCCCCAAAATATCACCCAAAGTGTCACTTGACGCTTTCTTTTTTCTTTTTTTAATTTATTAATTTATTAATTTATTTTTGCTTGTGTTGGGTCTTCGTTTCTGTGCGAGGGCTTTCTCTAGTTGCGGCAAGCGGGGGCCACTCTTCATCGCGGTGCGCGGGCCTCTCACTATCGCGGCCTCTCTTATTGCGGAGCACAGGCTCCAGACGCGCAGGCTCAGTAGTTGTGGCTCACGGGCCCAGTTGCTCCGTGGCATGTGGGATCTTCCCAGACCAGGGCTCAAACCCGTGCCCCCTGCATTGGCAGGCAGATTCTCAACCACTGCACCACCAGGGAAGCCCTCTTTTTTAAAATTAATTAATTAATTTATTTTTGACTGTGTTGGGTCTTCGTTGCTGCGCGCGGGCTTTTCTCTAGTTGCAGTGAGCGGGGGCTACTCTTCATTGCGGTGCGCGGGCTTCTCTTTGTTGTGGAGCATGGGCTCTAAGCACGTGGGCTTCAGTAGTTGTGGCACGTGGGCTCAGAAGTTGTGGCTCGCAGGCTCTAGAGCGCAGGCTCAGTAGTTGTGGCCCACGGGCTTAGCTGCTCCGCGGCATGTGGGATCTTCCCGGACTAGAACTTGAACCCATGTCCCTAGCATTGGCAGGCGGATTCTTAACCACTGCGCCACCAGGGAAGTCCCCTGATGCTTTCTACTGAAGAGTTGATGGGTCCTTCTGGAAATTCTGGAATGAACAATAAGATTATTTGCCATATTTAGCTTCCCTGGGAGGAGCACAGTTCTGTCAGTGGAGGCGGGTGTAGCAAATCCTGTTCATGCTGGTGGGCCAGAGCCACGTGGGCCAGAAGCCACGTGGGTTCATGGTTTCGGTTCTCCATGTGGGTCCTGCTTCCCAGGCTTGGGGGTGGTGGGTCTCCTGGGGTTTCTGAGGGGAGAAAGCCACCTTCAGAGGAGCTGATCCAGCCTCTACATTGGGGCCTTCTCCCCTCCATCTCCCCTCGTCATCCCTACCCCAAACCCCCTCTCCCAGTTTCTCTGGTCTCTGGGGTCCTCCTCCTCCCAGATCAACCCCCCTCTGGACGCTTTTCTCATCTGGGGGCAGTTTCATCCCTGGGCCTAGGCACTGTGCGCCTCACCCACCAGTCTGGGACGTGCCCTCGCCAGGTGGAAGGGAAGCTGGTGACCACGTGTGCCCAAGGCAGCACACCCCCAATACCCAAATGCCCCTTCTTGCTTAGGAAGAGCACCCAGGGTCAGTGGACACAGTGAAATCAAAGACCACATTTCCCAGCCGCCCCTGCAGCTGGGTGTGGCCACAGGACTGAATTCCTGAGGAGGCAAGACCAGAAGCATTGGGTGGGGATTCTGGGATGTCTCCTCAAAGGGGAGGGGCCCCATCGTCCTCCACTTCCTTCCTTCCTAACACCTGGAATGTAGATGTGAAGGCTGGAGCTCAAGTGGCCATTTTTGACCAAGAGACAAGGCACCTGGTTTCCCAAGGCCATGGAAGCTGCCGGACCAGCCCCGAGAGAGAGAGAGAGAGAGAGAGAGAGAGAGAGAGAGAGAGAGAAAACCCCTGTGTGTTCAGCATGGTTGTCTGGGGTTTCTGAGGTGATGGGTAGCCTGTCCTGGGCTGATCTAGGGCACACTATAACTTTGTTGAAACCATGACCCATGATTCACACTCAGAGCGTGCCCTGGTCAGAGGAACACGGGCTGGTATGAGTTTCAGAATCACCACGTTCTTGGGGTGACAGCTTCTCAAAAGCCCCTTTCCATTCCCAGCCTCTTCTCTCTCAGGAAAACTCTCTCTGAAACTACCCTGAAAGCCCCTTCCCTGGCTGGTGACGGGGAACTCCTGCCCTCTTATGAGAGCACTGAGTCCCATGGAAACCCCCGGAAGTCCCTGCCTCCCCCTCCTCCAGCCCGATTCAGTGACTCAGCACCACTGAGGCTCAAAAGTGGGGGGGGGGGGGAGAGGTCAGCAGTCAGGGAAGCCTGGCAGACTTACTGGAAGAAGGAAAAAAACGATCATCTCAGCCAATGGGATCCGGCGTCACACAAACGGACTGACACACACGACGGAGTAGGGCTCACTCCAGGCTCGTGGTGTTTGGTGATCGATGGACAAAATTTACCATAATAACAAAGCTAAAGAGACAGACCATGTAATCATCCCCACAGAGGCAAGGCGGATGGTTCATCGAGTTTGGGATAATTTGAGTGTCCTCGAGAGTGACGACTGTGGTCGACGGAAACACACTGAAGATACAAAAACCCACGGGTCCTGCACACCCGTGTTCACAGCAGCGTTACACATGGCAGCCAAAAGGGGGAAGCAACCCACATGTCCATGGACGGATGACGGATAAACAGATGTGGCCCATGCACACAGTGGAATAGGACTCAGCCGTAATGAGGAGTGAAGCTCTGACACCTGCTCCAACATGGGTGGACCTCCAGGACTTCATGCTGAGTGAAATAAACCAGTCACGAAAGGACAGATCCTGTGTGATCCCACTCATATGAGGCCCCTAGAGCAGACAGTCCTAGAGACGGAAGTAGGATGCTGGGGGCAGGGGCTGGAGGAGGGGATGGGGAGTGAGTGTTTAATGGGGACGGAGTTTCTGTCTGGGGAGATGAAGAGTCCCAGGGATGACGGTAGTGGTGGTCGCACGACTATGTGAGTATATTTATCACTGAGCTGTTGACTTAGAAGTGGTTAAAATGGTAAATTTTACGTTATGTATAATTTACCACAATAAAAATCCCCGAGTGCTTAATGATACTCGGGGAGAGAGTGAGAGAGAGTCCCAGACCTGGGCTACAGCAGGAGGCGACCGTTGCCTGTCGGTTGGGAGAAGAGGGGGGGGGGCAGCTCATTTCTCCCCGGAACCTGCCGGAGGACACAGGTGGAAACATCACATAATGGGAAAGTCACCACTTAGCCGACCAAGCAAGGTGGCTGCCCTGGGATGGGGAGTGGGGGGTACAGCGCCAGGAGGGGCGGCCAGGGTGCCGGGGGGGGGTCCACCCCACCACCCATCACCGGCCCTGTCGAAGGAGTGGTTGTTGTCGCCGTGATCCCGGTGCCAGAAACATCGAACTGAACCTGCCGGGGCTTTAGAACCACTTCCCAGTCACGGGAAGCCCGTGATGGAGAACCACGTACAATGACCCCGGGAGGACCCAATCAAGCAAATCTAGAATGTGCGACATTTTAGGAGACAGGCCCCTTCGGAAAGCGAATGTCATGGGCGCAAGGGGTCGGGGCGCTGCTTCCGAGTGAGGAGACCAAGAGGCCTGACGTCAACCAGCTGCGCCGTCCCTGCTGTAAACACCTGGGGACAACCAGGCTGGCTGTTGGGGGCCGAGGGGTGTGGAGGGCGGGCAGGACACGCACACGGCTCTGGAGGTGAACTCGGAGGGTCTGGGTGCCGAGCCAGGGGCCCGATTCTGCTCACAAACACGAAGCCCATCTCAGGGGATCTTCGTGCCTGTTGAACGTGGGCGGTGGTCCCCCCCCCGTCCCCTATAAAACCTTTAGGAGCAGTGAGGAGAGTGGAGACGTCAGCCGGAGGTGCACGGTGCCCGGCAGATGCCCGGAGAGGGTCACCACCGCCCGCCCTCTTACCTCTTCTCGAGTTTGAATCCATGAATATTCGACCCACTTAAAACGGTGAATAATGTTCCCCTGTCACGAGGTGATGAAAGTGAGGTTGCAGACAGGATCAGTGAGGAAACCCTTCTGGGTTCACAGACACCTGCCTGGTGGAAGTGGGACCACGGAAGCTAGTGGCCTCTTCTCAAGGGGGCCCCCGGGACATTGTCAAGAGGGGGCTACAGGGTCCCCCTTTGTCCTGCCTGAAAGACACTCAGCCTCCAGGAAAAGCACCCAGCCCCCTCACCCCCCAAAACCCCTTCCCCACACCTGCTTTGCTGGTCAGGAATTGTGCTCGGAAGGGGGTGGGGTGGGCACAGCTGCCACCCCCCAGCTCACAGCCCTCCACTCCCACCCCAGGGGCCCAGGCTTCCCTTCCCAGACCCCCCTGAAGACCCCAAGGGGAGGATTCGGCTGCCACCCCTGACCCGACAGCCGCGGCACAGAGGGTGACGGTGGCCAGGGTTTCACGTCCAAGCCCATCAGCGGGGTGCGGGGCGGCCTGGGAATACGCGGACCTCTAGGTGGGCGTGCAGAAGGGAACAGTCCCGGGGAGGGCCTGGGCCGCCCCCATGATGACAGCTGTCCCCCGCCATCCCTGAGGGTGCCTGGCCCACTGGCCGGACGTGGGCTCTGCCCCGGCTGAGGCCCTGCCTCACTCGGGCCCCAGGGGTGGGGGTGCCACCCGGCCCACCCAGACCTCAGCTCTCCCTGCCACTGCTCATCGGGGAAGAGCTGCCCTGGGCAGGTGCTCCGGGAAGGCTGAGGGGGGCCTGTGCTCAGACCCGCACGTGCTCTGCACCCAGCTCCCCAGGTGTTCCACGCCCCCACCCACCCTGAGAAGCTGCTGCGAGGTGGAGGTGGGGGGACCGAGAGGGAGCCAGCCTCCAGCCGCCAGACGAACGTCCCGAGGGAAAGTGCAGAGTGGGGGCCCGCCCTCCCGGGCTCCCCTGGCCCTGGACGTGAGGGGGGCGGTGGCCTCAGTTCCAACGCCGCCTACCGCCCCTGCTGTGGTGCTGGACACAGATCACCCACAAATGTTGGTGGGCCCAGCCCTGCCCTGGGCTGAAGAGCCAGGTCTGCAGTGGGGACGCAGGGAGGGGCCCACGGTGCCGCCGTCTCACCCCGAAACCCAGAACCAGCCCAGGGTGGTCAGGCAAGGTGGCGGTCACCTGCAGCACCCCCGCATCTTCCGAGGACAATGGCCGTGTGCTTTAGGCTGTGATCCTGCAAGCCGGAGAGAGACACACAGACCCCCCACGGCCAGCGTGGACACTGGGTCCCCGGGGGATCCCACGCGGCCTCTCAAGAGAAACCCACCCTCAGAGGCCACCTGGCCTGGCTGGAATCGGCTTTAGGGGCTCAGAGACACCACCCAGACGGGGTGTGCTGACCCACCCCAGGACGGGGAGCGGGGAGGGCGGGCTCCGTGTGAGATGTCTGGGCGCTGGGGATAGGTGCTGTCCTGGGGCCACGGTGGGCAGGGCCGGGCAGCATCTCTGTTCCCAGTGCCCCACGGGTGTCCCTGGGAAGGCAAGGCCTCTTGCAGGCGGCCCTGCTCTGTGCTCACCAGCCTGTGAGGGGCCATGCCAGGCCTGAGCCTGAGGAGCTGGGGTCCGTCTCCCCGGGGGTCCCTGCCCCTGGGTGACCAGCCGCAGCTGTCTGGGAACACTAGGCACCAGCAGCGCACGCGAGCGGGCCCCACGTTCGGCCCGAGCCGCCTGGGAAGGTCCTGAGGGAAGGCAGGCCTGCGTGTTGCCAGAACCACGAGGAGAAGGGGCACTGAGGCCGCTTTCAGGAAAGAGATGGGGCTACAGTCTCACCACCACTGAGAAGAGGCCCCGCCGGGCTGGCCAACCCCAGGTCTCGCTCGGTTTGCGGTTTGGGGAGTTTTAGAGGCACTCCTGCTACTTCCTGAAAGCTCTGAGCCGCGCCTGCAGGGAGGGAGCACGAGGCTGGCGCCCGCTGGGCCCTGAGTAAGTCCCGGGCCCTGTGCGGGGAGCAGTCGGGGTGCGGGTCTGAAAGCAGAGTGATCCGTTGGCATAAAGGTGGGGGCTTGGTGGAGGGTCTTAACCTGGGCTCCTTCACCGAGAGAGACCCCAGGGCACCACAAATGCGGTGGGAGGGCGGGGGACTGGGGGGAGGGACAGTCCCTCTGCTGCCCCTTCCAAGCTGCTGAGATGCCCCTCTGCAGAGTCCCCCGCCCCTCGGCCGCAGGGCTGGGCCGGCTCGGAGCCGGGAGCCGGGGCTTATCCGCCCGGGGAAGCTCTCCTTGCCCCGTGCCCAGGCACTCGGGGACTTCCCAGGGGCTGCGTGCTTGTCGCTGGTTCTCGGAGGTGGTGGGGAGGCTGTCGGGGTGGGTATAACGCGTGGCCACCCTGGCCTCCAGGGGCTGGTGGGGCCAGAGGCACGTGGGCGAGAGGAGGGACGGAAGGCCAGGGGGTCTCTGCTGGGGTGGGCAGCCAGCCCGGTCCTGAGGCCGGGCAGCTCGCAGGCTTCTTGGGACGGTGTCCAGCGCCAGGCGCTGGGGGGGGGGGGGCTCCCGCAGGTGTCTGCCGAGAACGGTGGGCAGGGGCTGGGCGCTGAGGAAGGGGTTCTTCCTGGCGTCTCTGCCTGGACGGCGACAAGGTGATGTTTTAGGGGTTCCTCCAGGCGGAAGGGAGAGGACGGAAGTGCCTCTGGCGACGGTGGGACAAGGTGCGGGTGTTCCACCTCCCTAGCCATCAAAGAAAGGGAGGTGCGTTTTAGAAGGCACACTATAAAAAATCTATCTAAATGGGAGAAATGGAGATGGACTCCCGCTGTGCTGGTGAGATGGGGGCCTCGGTTCAGCTGCCTGAGAGCAAGGCGCTCAGGGGCTGCAGGGGCTGGTAAGTCAGGAGCTCCCTCCCCAAAGTGTAACCTACGCACAGGGACAGAAGTAAAGTCAAAGCTCTGAGTGTGAGGAGGCGGGAGTGAGAGGCTGGAAATAACCTGGAAGTTCCAGCCGTAGTGAAAGGGTGAAGACGTCCTAGCAGACCCACCGCGACGCTCTGTAGCTGGGGACCAGGTCCCGTGGCGCGTGGTGGGGCACCGGGGGGGGGGAGGGCAGTGCGCCCGCTGCACCTGGGCTCGTCCTCTGTGCTTTTGCGTTTGTTTGAAAAGCTCCAGAGTGAAACGTCTGAAAGTGTATCTTAAATGACGGGAGGGACCCACTGCACACGCAGGGCGTAGGGCGCCGGGGGCCAGCGCTGGGGGCCAGGTCACTCTTTACCGTGTCATGTGAGTGTCCATCCGGACGCAGTGCTTCCTGTGGGGCTTCCGTGGGCCCTTTGGGGATGTGCAGGCACCAGGGTGGTGCCCAGGGCCAGAGGGGGTGGGGGCGGGAGGCAGGGGCCGCTCGAGCCCAGGGGTGGGTGCGTAGGGGCTTCGGGCTGACCTGGGCCACCCACCCCATGGCCTGTGGCTGTCACAGCCCCTCTGGAGCGCAGAGCAGGGACGGAGGCCCTGAGCCCACCAGGTTGGCATGCTGGGCAGGAAGGGCGGTGAGGCTGCTGGCGTGGAAGATGCATCCGTCTTGGCACCCGACCCCCGACCCCGGGAGAGGACAAGGGGGCACCCAGGCCTACCGGCTCCTGGCCGGCAAGAGCCCCAGCTGCCAGTGGGGAGGGGCCACGGGCACTCTGGGGCTGGCGGGGGGGGGACACCAGGAGGGGACAGTCCACGGCCACCCGGGGAGGAGGCCGGGGCGGAGACCTGAAGCCATGTGTGCATTGGGCAGGGAAAGGCCAGGACGAAGCCCAAGGCTGGGCTGAGCTCTGCTGGGCAAAAGGCCGGGGGTGGGCACGGGGGCAGGTGCCCGGGCCTGTGGGCATGGGCAGGGCGGGACCGCACCCCGGGGCGTGGGGCGGTCCCAGTGCCTGGCTGCTCCGGCCTGGGCCTCCTGTGGCCCCCGGTCCTCTCAGTGTGCCCCCCGCACCCCGCCAGTGCAGGCAGACTGTGGGCGCCCGACAGTCGGGGACGCGGCCCCGGATCTGGAATCAGTGCTCTGCTCTGCACAGGCTGCACAGCGCGGGGGTGCCGAGCAGGGGCCCCAGGACCGCACAGTGTCAGTTGGGCCGCTTCCTCTGGCTTTTGCAGAAGTGACTTCTAGAGACAGTGGTCCCCTTTCTGCTGCCATCTGCATCAGGGAAGAGCCGGGCGGTGCAGCCCTTGGGGGAAGGGACCACCTCCCAGTTTTCCAGAATCTCCGTTCTGACAAAGGAATCGGGCCCAGGGTGAGGCTTGTTGTGTCCCTCCCGGGCTCACGGGGCTCAGGGGCGTCTGGACAGCTCCCAGGTGGGCTGGCCCCCCTGCAGCTCAGGGCCCCCCTCACAGTGGGAGGCCCTCCTGGACCCCCCTTCCTCAGGCTCAGCCCTCCCTCACCCCCGAGCTGAGCGGGCCACAGCCCCATGTGCCACGCTGAGCCCGCTGGTGGCTGCCCTGGGCACCTTGGGCCATCTCCTCAGAGGGCAGGACGCCCGCTCTGCGTGCGGGTCTCAGGGCCGGGCGTAGACCTCGGCCAGAGCACCCCTGGGTGGCCCCCTGCCTCACTTCCTCACTTGCAGGGGGCTGACTGAGCAAGGAGGTGCAGGGATGGACGGGGGAGGCCCATTGACCCTCCAGGCCCATGCCCACCAGTCCGTCAGAACGTCAGTTTCGAAAGGTCAATGCGTTTCTTGATTCTTTGTTGCCTCAGCGCCTTACCTTTGTATTATCGAGGTCTTGCTTACAAATTCTCAGTCGATGAACTCCCTGCAGTTTCAGGTAAACACGTCGGCTTCCTGTTATTTCCCGGTGGTTCACCTGTTGTCAGCACAGCCGGCCCGCCCAGTGTTGGGGGGTGGGGCCTGCACCTGCCGACGCCCCACGGGGCTGGAGGCTCCGCCTGACAGGGGCTGTGGGTGGGGTCTGGGCCTGGCTCCAGGCTGGCTGAGGAAGGGTTTAGAGAGCCCGCCTCCCCCAGACCCTCTCTGGCTGACAGGATGGAGCTTACATTAGGGGCACCTCTGGTTCAGGAAGGAAGCAGAGAGATGGGGGGGGGGAGCCAGGATTCTGCCCCATCTGCCAGCACCCCCGAGCCTGTCCACCTCTGTCGTGGGCGGTCTCCCAGGGGTCCCGGTCCCTTTCACAGGAGTAATGTCCATGCACTTTGCATCTCAGGTAATTCTTTCACCAGGAAAAATTCCTAGAAAGGATTTTATCTGCTCAAAAGTGAAGCACAGGACTTCCCTGGTGGCCCCAAAATAAATAAATTTATTAAAAAAAAAAAAGTGAAGCACATTGAAGACTTTAAAATAATTAATTAATTTATTTAGTTTATTTTTTGCTGTGTTGGGTCTTTGTTGCTGAGCGCGGGTTTTCTCTAGTTGCGGCGAGCGGGGGCTACTCTTCCTTGTGGTGCACGGGCTGCTCATTGCGGTGGCTTCTCTTGTTTCTAAGCACGGGCTCTAGGCATGCAGGCTTCAGTAGTTGTGGCACGTGGGCTCAGTAGTTGTGACTCGCGGGCTCTAGAGCGCAGGCTCAGTAGTTGTGGCGCACGGGCTCAGTTGCTCCGCGGCATGTGGGATCTTCCCGGACCAGGGCTCGAACCCGTGTCCCCAGCATTGGCAGCCGGATTCTTAACCACTGCACCACCAGGGAAGCCCACATTGAAGATTTTTGAGGCATGTCACCAAACTCTGCTAGAAAACATCTGTGCCCATGTATGCTCCCAACACAGTGAAGGATCCCACTGCCTCACTCTCTTGCCAACACTAAGAATTAAAGTTCTTTATTTTTGCCAACCTGATAGGCAAGAAAAAGACCACTGTTTGGTTGTTTACGTTCGCATTTCTTTGACCATATAAGTGAAGTTGAGCGTTTTCCAATTTGTAGGAGGTACTTTTACTTCTTCTGTGAATGATCGGCTTTGACACTTATTTCTGTTGATTTGTGGGAGTCCTTTTTATATTAAGCCTCGGCTATTGTATCCCACAGGATGAATACAAGACTTGGCACTTAACAAATGCTCACCAACCATTTGTCAAATAACTTAATTTGTGATTTAATCTGATTTCCCTAAAGCAATTTCAACCCACCCTTTCTCCAGGTCACGTGAAACTCGTGAAACTCGGAGGAACCGTCTCAACAGGACTGTCATATGACCTACACCGCAGCCCTATCGCGAGCCCAGAGCTGGCAGACATGACAGGTGAGAGCCCCACGCCATGCCTCCTTTGACTTGGAACATTTAGGAGGGAGCCCGTGAGAATTTTTCTACCAATGTACTTTGTCTCGTAACAGGGAAAATTACTTCAAAAATTAGCATGCAAAAGTAGACTTCTCGAGGGACTTTCCTGGTGGCGCAGTGGCTGAGACTCCACGCTCCCAATGCAGGGGACCCGGGTTCGAGCCCTAGTCAGGGAGCTAGATCCCACATGCTGCAACTAAGAGTTCGCATGCCGCCACTAAAAAGATCCCGCATGCCGCAACTAAGACCTGAGGCAGCCAAATAAATTAAAAAAAAAAAAAGTAGACTTCTGGAAATAAAAACTAACTCAGAAACAATAAAGCCAGAGGCTTTCCACCAAGACATCAGGAAGCACCCACTTCTTAATTCTCTTGAAGGGCTAGAAAAGAACCAAGAACAGGACTGAAGGAGAAGTGGAGGCTCTGGGGTCCACCTGGGCCTCGTATCCTGCCCACTTCTTGTGAGAGACCCCGTGCCGAGCCACAGATGCCCCACAGCGCCTCCTTCCCCTCCTGGGGGCTCGTGTGCCCCCAGCCCGGGAGACTCCTTTCCCAAGCAGTCAGGGTCCTCTGAGTGCCCCGTGGTGGGAGGGGCAGGCTCTCACCTGTGTGCCGAGTGCTGGTCACCAGACGGCTTGGGGGAGGGGACTGGGCGTGGGCAGGTGAAGACGGGAGGCCACGTGCCAGCCTTGTGGCCCCAGCAGGTGGCATGTGGCTGCACCAGCTATACTGAGTCCAGTCGGCACCCTGGGGGGGGGGGTGGGCAGTGCTGGTGGGGGTGGCTGGGAGCAGCGAGGGGCCCACAGGCCTCACCTGGGCCTCCACTTGGGTTTTGGGTTCCCTGCACTCTGCCCCCCAGAGTGTGGCAAGACAGGGTCGGTGCTGGGATGGAGCCAGGGCAGTGCTGGGGTCCAGGGCGTTGGGCTGGCGCCTTGGAGGACTCGCATGGCTGGGAGGGACGAGCCGTCCAAGCAGGGCCAGCCTGGGCAGACAGGTGTCACCTTTCTCCCACCTGAGAACCGCCCTCCGCGGCCCGGTGCTCCCCTGCGCACCGTCGGCCCCTCCGCTTGGTGCAGCCCGACTCTCGTGTGGAGAGCTGACAGCCGGGTCTGATGACTCCCAGACGCCCTCCGTCTGCACGTGGAATGAAGCCCACGTCCCGGAGGTTAGGGCCATGGGTGGGGGCCCAGAGAAGGCACCGCCTCGCTCCCATCGGGATGGCCACTGTCAAAACCAAAATACCAAGGGCTAGCGAGGATGTGGAGAAATGGGAACCCCCGTGCGCTGTCGGTGGGAACGGAAAAGGGAGCAGCTGCTGGGGAAAACAGTATGGCGGCTCCTCAAAAAGCTAAAAAAGAGAATCGCCATACGATCCAGCAATCCACAAAAAAGAAGTGAACTTGGGTCTTCCCTGGCAGTCCAGTGGTTAAGAATCTGCCTTCCAATGCAGGCGACTCGGGTTCGATCCCTGGTCAGGGAACTAAGGTCCTACACGCCACAGGGCAACTAAGCCCACGCGCCACAACAAAGAGCCTGCGTGTGGCAACTAAGACCCAACGCAGCCAAAAATAAATAAATAAATAAATAAATAAATAAGAAGTGAACACAGGTGTGGAAGAGGTATTTGCACACCCATGTTCATGGCAGCACTACTCACAATAGCCAAGATGTGGAAGTAGCCCGAGTGTCCATAGACAGATGAGTGGAAAACCCTAATGTGGTCCATCCACACAGTGGGCTATTACTCTGTGCTAAAGAGGAAGGGTGCTCTGACACATGGACCCTGAGGATACGAGGCAAGGCGAAATAGGCCAGTCACAGAAGGACACACTCTTTACGATCCACTCACAGGAAGGGCTGGGGGAGGGGTGGGCAGTGAGTGTTTAATGGGGACAGAGTTTCAGTTTTGCAAGATGAAAAATTCTGGAAATGGATATGGTGACGGTTGCACAACAATGTGAATGTACTTAATGCCACAGAAGCGGACACTTAAAATGGTTAAGTTGGTCGCTTTTATCTTATGTATATTTTACCAGAATTTTAAAAATTTGGAAAAACAAGTGAGTGGCACAAAAGGTGTCGGGAGCACACTGGGGGCCGACAGCTCCATCACCCTGGGGACCTTCACAGCGAGCCTTCAGCTGAAGAACAAGCACTGCTCTCTGCCCGCCTTCACTGTCCTGCCGCTAATTTCTGCATCACGTCGCCCTGCGGGGGGCGGGGGGTGCTGAAAACCATGCACGGGCACTGGGGCTGAGTCCCTCGGGAGGGCCCTCGAAGCCCGAGGGATCCCGGACGGCTGCCCGCGACCCCACGGCCATGTCAGCCTTGGGATGCACTGAGGTTTCCTTGGCTGTTGGATGTGCATGTGGAAAGGTCCAGGGGTCTTCAACCTAAGCACCTAAAGAGCTTCCAGGCCTCAGGGGTCACTGGGCTGCGGAAGCAAGGGCCACGTTCTCCGCTGTCACTGAGGCCACCCCAGGCCTGTCCAGCCTGCTGGCCACTCCCCTGGCCGGATCACGGGGCCATCACCGCCAGAGGCTGCTGCAGCCGAGCGGCAGCGCGAAGCTCCACCTGCGTCCGGGCGCCGCCTGCGGCTCCCGCTGACCTCGAGGGGCTGCTCCGTCCACAGCCTGCTGTCGGAGATGCACAGGGCCTAAACGGGACAGCATCTCCCGAGGCCAGGGCACAGGCTCTGGGAGGTGCGTGTCCCCCCACGGCCACCCAGATGTTCCTGTCGCATGGCAGGTCCCAGGGGCGGGTCAGGAGGGAGAGGGTCCAGGAGGCTCCAGGCACAGGTCAGGCAGTGGGTGCTGGGGTCATCGCCACGAGAGGGACCCAGGAGAGGCAGGCTGGGCGGGAGAGGGAGGGCGCCTGGGACACGCTGGCTTCCTTCCCCACGTCGTGTGGGGTCCCTCAGCCTGGGGAGCCCCCGGTGTGAGTCACCGCAGTGTCCGTGGATCCTTAGACGGGGGGGCAGGGGGCTCATCCCTACAGCAGAGCCCTTTGTCCTGTGACTCATTCCTTGTCCCCTCGGAAACACCTGGTGGGGAGGCAGGTGAGGGGACCACCTCGCAGGTGCCTGGGGCCTGGGGCACCCCTCCGCACTGGCTTCTTTCCCCCTGTTGAGAGGGGTGGTAACTGGCATCCCAGGCGGGGCTTCAGGGGAGGGCAGGTGGGCATCCAGGTCCCGCCTTCCTCCTGGGTCCTCCATGACAAGC
This sequence comes from Eschrichtius robustus, assembly GCF_028021215.1. Lineage (NCBI taxonomy): Eukaryota > Metazoa > Chordata > Mammalia > Artiodactyla > Eschrichtiidae > Eschrichtius > Eschrichtius robustus. The sequence goes on from NC_090824.1 coordinate 900,740, forward strand.
AGGCACTGGAGCTTGGAGGAGCCCTCAGTGCCAGTCTGTGGTTCTTCCCAGCCCCCCATCCCAGCAGGGACCCCAAAGCCCTGGTGAGCTTCCACTTCCCACGCTGTGGCCCAGCAGCCCGGCTCTGCACGGTCCCAGTGCGAACCCCGCGAAGCCCAGCTGACACATCTGAAGAGCGTCGTGAAAGCTCGGCTGAGCCCACGGGGGTGGAGGAAAGTCCGGAGCGGGCAGCGGGCCGTGGGCTGTGGGGAGCCCTGGGTTGTGTGATGCTGAGGTCCCTCTGAGCTGGGCTTCATATGATGGCTGACGGTGGCGACTGTCCCGTGTAACTGACGCCTAGAATCAACAGAGGGACGCTGACAGGCCTAAGGTTTCAGGGCTCATTTCATACTTATGGACGGATTCCTTATCGTTTGTTTCTTGAGGGCACAGCAGGTGAGCCCTGGCTCCCACGTGGGGAGGGCGTGGGCTCTGAATTGGGACACCTGCACAGGGACCCCTAAGTTCAGCCCCGCTATGAGGCCTGGATGGAAACCAGCCCTGGAGTAAATCCAAGCACTCCTGCCCTCCGGCCACCCGAGCTGGGGCAGAGGTCCCAGGCGGCCGGCTCCAGCCAGCCCACAACCCCTGGCAGGACAGCCCCTCCCACTCAGGAAACGCCCACGGATAACGCCCCATCAGGCGTGAGCTCACAACCGCCACAAGACGTGCGAGGGAGCCGGCCCGTGGGAGGGTGTGCAGGCACTGTGCCGTGGCGGGGGTCCTGCCTCCAAGACTGCAGGTGCTGGGAGGGTCACGCACAGTGACATCAGTACGTTGGGTGAATGTGAGGAGATCAGAGACGGAAGGAAAAACGTGAGCAGAGAACAAGAGACTCGAAAGGGAGCCAGATGGAGTGTCTAGAAATGAAAGACATGATCCCTGAATTTTAACGCAGTGAATGAGTAAAAAAACCCCGCCAATTAGACTCAGATACAAAGAGCTCACAAACTCAAGTTCAATGTCAGTAGGTTGCCTGGACAGAAGGACGGTCCTGCAGGATGGGGGCGGGGGGGAGGGTGCAGAGTGAGGTGAGGACAGGGCGAGAGGTCCAGCACGTGCCTGACCAGAGCCCCAGGAAGCAAACAGAGGGGCATCCGGAGAGCTGGGGTGTACAGAGTCTCAGATTCAGGGGTCCGAGGGCACGGCAACTAGACAGCAGGCGGCCGCCGTCGCAGCTTCAGAAGCCAGAAGACGGGCTGCAGCGGGGCCGGAGCTAAATCAGACCTCTGGGGGAACCGTCCTCCAGAATCGGGGTAAAAGTGCATTTCAGATGAACCAAAGCTGGGGCAGGCTCTCGTCCACAGGGCTTGCGAGGGCTGTCTTCAGGGAAAGGAGGGAATGACCTCGGAAATGCAGCAGATGAAGGAAAGGGAGCGGGCAGAAGACTGGCCGACATGTGGGCAGCTGTGAACAGGGATGGACAGTGTGAAGTCACAACAACAACCACGGCAGGAATAGTAATAATAATAACATCTGACCTATGGGGTTAAACAGGCAAAGAACCCCCACGGCTCCCATAACTGGGACCAGAATTGCACGTCAGCCAAACGTGGGGCCGTTAGAGCAGCAGTGTCCCAGGGTTTGTGCCCACCAGGAGGTGAAGGTTTTCTCACTTTAGACACTACTAAATATGCACATTAAAACATCCAGGGTACTCTCGAAAAGATTAAAAATGGCTTAATAATCTCCAAACCAATAAAGGGGGAAATAGACTAAAAACTAAACTCAATAAATCCAAAAGATGTATTGTTTGCTAGGGCTGCTGTAACAAAGGACCACAGACCAGGTGATTTATTTTTTTACTTTATTTTTTGGCTGCGTTGGGTCTTCGTTGCTGTGCACAGGCTTTCTCTAGTTGTGGTGAGCAGGGGCTACTCTTACTTGTGGTGCGCGGGCTTCTCATTGAGGTGGCTTCTCTTGTTGCAGAGCACAGGCTCTAGGCATGCAGGCTTCAGTAGTTGTGGCACACGGGCTCTGGAGCTGTGGCTCATGGGCTCTAGAGTGCAGGCTCAGTAGTTGTGGCGCACGGGCTTAGTAGCTCCGTGGCATGTGGGATCTTCCCGGACCAGGGCTCGCAGGCATTGGCAGGCAGATTCTTAACCACTGCGCTACCAGGGAAACCCAAACCAGATGATTTAAATCACAGACATTTCTTCTGTTGTAGCCCTGGAGGCTGGAAGTCTGAGATGGAGGTGTGGACGGGCTGCATTCTTCCGAGGCCTCTCTCCTCGGCTTGGGATGGCCGTCTTCTCCCTGTCCTCACATCGGCTTTCGTTCACACGTGTCCCTGGGTTTAAATGTCCCCCCCCCCTTTTTTTTTTTAAAAAAAGAATCCAGGTACTTGTTTTTTGGGTTTTTTAAAAAAATTTTATTTATTTATTTATGGCTGTGTTGGGTCTTCGTTTCTGTGCGAGGGCTTTCTCTAGTTGTGGCAAGCGGGGGCCACTCTTCATCGCGGTGTGCGGGCCTCTCACTATCGCGGCCTCTCTTGTTGCGGAGCACAGGCTCCAGACACGCAGGCTCAGTAATTGTGGCTCACGGGCCCAGCCGCTCCGCGGCATGTGGGATCTTCCCAGACCAGGGCTCGAATCCGTGTCCCCTGCATTGGCAGGCAGATTCTCAACCACTGCGCCACCAGGGAAGCCCCTAAATGTCCCGTTTTTATAAGGACACAGTCATACTGGATTAGGACCCACCCTAAAGACTTCATTTTGACTTGATCACCTCTGTAAAGATCCCATCTCCAAATCCAGTCACGTTTTGAGGTCCTGGGGGTTAGGACTCCACATATCTTTTTTTTGGCAGTTGGGGACACACAATTCAACTCATAACAGAAGGCGAATAGAGAATAAACTCTCTTCAAGCCCACAAGCAACACTTTGGAAAATGACTCGGTTAGTGACCAGGATGCAGGACGCGGTATTGCCGACCTTGAATCCTCGAGGCCATTGGCTGGGGGATGGGTGATTTAGGGTCACATTAGGAAACCATCTGGAAAACTTTAACCCTGGCGCGTCCAGTCCGCAGCTGACAAGAGCCTTCTTGCCCCTTCTTGCGCTATCACATCTGATTCAGGGGGTTCCCAGCGACACCCGCCCTCACGCTGTCTCTGCCCCACAGGAAACGCCACGCCGGTGACCAGCCCTCTGCCAGGGGCCCTGTCGACTGGCGTATCTCTCCAGAACTGCACGGTGCCCTTCAACGACAGCAGGGTGTTCCTGGTGACTGTGTACAGCACCGTGTGCACGCTGGGCCTGCCAGCCAACTGCCTGACGGCCTGGCTGACGCTGCTGCAGGCGCGCCAGGGCCACGTGCTGGCCGTCTACCTCTTCTGCCTGGCGCTGTGCGAGCTGCTCTACATCAGCACCCTGCCGCTCTGGGTCGTCTACATCCAGAACGGGCACCGCTGGCCCCTGGGCCCGCGGGCCTGCAAGGTGACCGCCTACGTTTTTTTCTGCAACCTCTACGTCAGCATCCTCTTCCTGTGCTGCATCTCCTGCGACCGCTTCCTGGCAGTGGTGTACGCGCTGGAGACACGAGGCCGCCGCCACCGGAAGACCGCCATCCTCGTCTCCGTGTCTGTCTTCGTTCTCGTGGGGCTCGTCCACTACCCGGTGTTTCAGATGGAGGAGAAGGAAACCTGCTTCGAGACGCTGCCGATGGACCGCGAGATCGCCGGGTACTACTACACGCGCTTCGCCGTGGGCTTCGCGGTCCCTCTGTCCGTCATCGCCTTCACCAACCAGCGCATCTTCAGGAGCATCAAGCTGAGCACCAGCTTGAGTGCCGCCCAGAAGGCTAAGGTGAAGCGCCTGGCCGTCGCGGTCGTGACCATCTTCCTGTTCTGCTTCGCTCCCTACCACCTGGTGCTCCTGGGCAAAGCCATAGCCTTTTCCTACTACAGAGGAGACACGGGCCCTGTGTGCGCCTTCGAAATCAACCTGTACACGGTCTCCGTGGTGTTCCTGAGCCTGGCCACGGTGAACAGCGTGGCTGACCCCATCATATATGTGCTGGCCACGGAAGTTACACGCCAAGAAGTGTCCAGAATCCACAGGGGGTGGAAAAAGTGGTCCATGAAGACAGACGTCGCCAAGCTCACGTATTCGAAGGATTCAGATGAGGCACGATCGCCCACATAGCTCACAAACGGCTACGCCTTCCCCAAGCCTGTCCGCCCACCAGGGCCACCGCCGGGCGCGTGGGCCTCGCCATGCACCCTGGAGGGCCCGACTGAGGAGCCCTGCCGAACCCAGCATGGGAGTCCAGGGCCGATCGCTCGGCTCCCCACGGAGCCTGCCCGCCAGTGTCCACAGCGCCGGCTGCGGAGCCCCCTCTGGATGACACGCCACAGATTTCTCGTTCTTGGAGCTTCTGCCCCTTGGGGGTCCCAGCCCCCCAGGCTTTTCCACTGGGAGCGGAAGCCCCACAAGGGAGGAGGCAGGACGCCGAGGGTAAGGGCGAGTCTGCCAGCTGCAGGGAGAGCCCGTGGCAGGCAGGAGGGCTTGTTCTGGCTGGCGCTCTCGGCTGTGAGCGCACCGCAGGGTCGCAGGCAGAGGCCATGTGACTGCTTGGTGCTGCTGGCAGCCGGCACAGGCTGTGCGTGCGGTAGGTGCCTGTCAGCCTCCGCGTGATGGCTTTATTTTCCGTGCTTTTCTGCAAGCGTTGCTTGGATGACTGTGACAGTACATGGCGGGGCCTTTGTTCTTCTGCCCCAGATCGTCGGTGCAAACTGTGCCCCTTCCTGTGGTGACTGCTCACGGGGCCTTGGCTGGGGCCTCTCTGTGCCGCAGACCCTGAGGGGAGCCGGGGGGCGGGGTGCACTCATGTGGCCTCCGGAGGGAGCCCCAGGTGCTCGTGGCAGCAATGGCCATCAGCTGGGAGGGCCGGGGGCCACCCCAGGCAGGGTGACACGCCGCCAACGGGCTCCGAGGACGGCGGTGAGTCCTCCGCACCGAGGCTTCCCAGCCCCGCTGTCGGGGAGAAGCCGCCGAGGGCCAGGCCAGGTCACAGCGCTACCTCCGTTCCCCCATCCGTGACAGGGCCAGTGACACCTACCTCAGCGGGCGGCATTGGGGGCTGACCACACCCACCGCTTATGTTCGCATTTCCCTAAGGCAGCGATCGATGTTTTGCATTGTGAGAGAGCCTGAGAGGATATGTGATTCAGAAAATACGTTTAGAAATAAAAGCGCAAGAATACACGTCGGTGCCAACTTCCTAACCTGGGGTAATGTCATTTTATCTTCTCAGGCAAACGTTTCCCCTTAGGGACCTCTTGGAGGGCCAAGCCCTGGGGGGAGGGGTGTGCGCCTGGGCTCTCCAGGTGATGGGCCGGCTTCTAGAACAGTCTGGAGTATTCAGGGCCGGGATCACAGGACGTTTCAACAACATCTGACATATGACTTCCCGGGGCTGCTGTACTAATTACTGCAAACTGGGGGGCGTAAAGCAAACAGGATTCTCTCAGCCTTCTGGGGGCTGGAGATCGGAGATCAAGGCGTGGGCAGGGCTCCTTCTGGCGGCTCTCAGGGGAGCCGGTTCCATGTCTCGCTCTCGGCCTCTGGTGCTGTCGCGCCGCACCCCCCCCAGGTTCACCCTCCTCTCTGTCTCTCTTCTGTCTCTTTGGACTTAGGGCTCCCCTGGATAATCCAGGGTGAGCTCAGCGCTGCATCCTTAGCCAAAGCCTATTTCCAAATAAGGCCCTGCCCCCAGATTCCGGGGAGTAGGTCGAGGCGGATCCTTCCGGGGGCCACCAGTCTATCCACTACGAATGGCAGGAAGGAGCGAGAATCCTGCTCTGAGGCTCCCAGGGCAGGAGTGGCCCCCAGACCCACCGCCCACCCCCCGTCGCTCCGCACCTGTCACCGTCCACTTGGCGGTGACCGTGACAAACGTGGGAAGACACGGTTACCGCGCAAGCACCCCACGGCTGTGCTCTGGCCTCCCAGTTGCTGCGAAAACCTGCTGTACAAAAAAAAGAATGATGCCAGTCTGTCTTTTTCATTAATACCCTTTCTTGGCAGCCTCATGCCGCTCCCTTGGCAGTTTTAGGAAAAGTTCCTGGCATCCGAAATCCCAGCCTGGGGCTCTCCCTCCAGCCCCCTCACCTGGCAAACCGCCCCCCAGGACCGTTCTTGCACCCTAGCCTCTCGGGCAGCGTCACTGGCCCTGGGGTTTCGGCATCTTACGCCTCAATTTCAGTCACGGAGGTAAAGCTCGTGCTCCCACCGAGGGGAGCTGCAGGGCCTTGTGAGCAGGGTCCCCACCTCCGCGTCCATGAGAGTCCGGGGCTGCCGAAACAAGTGATCACAAACCAGGACGAAATGTCCTAAAACAGGAATTTACCGTTTCACAGCTCCGAGGCCCCAAGTCCAAAATCAAGGTGTCCGCCGGGCTGCGCCCCCTCCAGAGGCTCCAGGGCACAGTCCTTCCTGCCTTTTTCAGCCTCTGGTGGCTCTAGGGGGTCCCTGGGCTTGTGGCTGCATCACCCCAGTCTCTGCTTCTGTCTTCACGTGCCCCCTTTTGTGTCCCTCCGGGTTGCCCCTTCCGTCTCAAGGCCGCGTGGTGGGCCCCAGTGGCCGTCTGGACGCCCGGCGCTGGCCCTGCCGGGTCCGCAGTCATCCTGGCCCAGCGGCTCTGTGGCGGGGCACTGCTTTCTGTCCGCTCTCCCCGGGGAGCTCAGAGCCTGCCTTGCCCGCACCAGGGAGCCCAGGCTGGGCAAGGCGCAGGGGAATCGGGTGGGGACTGGGTGAGAACTGTGCCCGACGGCTGCACCCTCCACCCTCGGCCATAGGGCTTCATCGCACTGGCCCGGGCGTAGCGGGTGCGGGAGCCTTAGCGGTGGGCCCGGCCCGTACACCCTGCCCCTCGTCTCTCCCTCTGTCCTCTCACGGGACTGTCTCAGAGGACCGCCTGTGTGTGTGTGTGTGTCATGTGACCCTGGACGCAAGCCCCCAGCCCCCAGCCCCCAGCGAAGGGGCTTCCCCGTTAGTTCACCACCACCTCTTCACACCCAGGCTGGGAACTGCCTACTTTTCCATCTTTTGCTGACATGATGCAACCAATAAACGACCCCTTTCTTCCCGGGCAGGGTCCCATCAAGCGCTGCTCCGCCCACCAGCTCCCCACTGTGGCGGAGGCAGGGCTCAGGCCCCGGAGCCGCTGGCTCAGGAGAGGGGCTGCCAGGACTTTGCCGGGAGGGGTGGCCTGGAGGGTCTCCGCCCCCGGGAGTCTCAGAGGGTGCCTGCAGGAGACATGGGGCCACATGAAATTAGAAGGTGGCTGCGTGCAGGGGCTGTCACCGCTGGGGAGGGCAGGCTCCGTGCTCAGGGCCCAGCCAGGTCCCAATCCGCCATCCACAGCCCTTAGTGGAGGGGCTGCCCGGGGAGGGAGGGGGGGCCCGAGGGAGGGGCTGGGCTCCGGTCACCTGCCAGCTCCGTGCTGGACACAGGGCCACCCAGGGCGTGAGGTGGCCCTGCCCTTGCGGCCGAGACCCTGGGGAGCAGCTGGAGAGGCGGTGGTCAAGGGCCCACCTTGGCCCGAGGCACAGTCTTCCCGGACGCACACCTCCCCTCCCCCCAGGGCGGTCTTATCGTGGCTGAACCTTCCTTCACAGACCACAACCTTTCTCCTTCGTCTGACTCACTCTGCTCAGGGAAACTTCTCACTTTCATAGTGGGGTTACAGAGCCCGAGAGCTGGCCAGACAGCCTCCCCTCCCTCCATCACACCCCTCCCTCTGACCCTCCCTCCTCCTCTTCCGCCCACCCCCTCCCTCCCTCCCTCCCTCCCTCCTCCCTCTCCCACCCACCCCTCCACAAAGTGCTCCCCGTGGTTCCGCGAGGTGGGGAGGGAGCCAGGCACAGTGAGGCCCACCCTTGCTGTCCTGGGGTCCATGGAAGGAGGCAGGGGCTGAGGAGGGGAGCCCCGAGACCCCTCGGGGCTGCCCGGCCACCTCGAGCAGCCCAGTCTACACTCCTGGGCTCTTTCCTCAAGTGTGTCCCAGACCAGCGCTCCCTGGAGGGACACCCTGCTATTTGTTCACTGATATATTCCCAGCTCCCTGGACAGGGCCCGTTGCTGTTCCCTGAGGGACCGATGGTCGCGTGAGTGGGGGAGCACCCTGCCAGCTGGGGAGACCCACCCAGGCTCCCCCGACACTTCAGCACTCACATGTGTCCAAATATTTGAAAAGCCAACAACCTAACAGCCCCGTCCCACCAGACACACCCCGGCTCCCAGCCCTGCCAGATACACCCGCACATCCGGTGCAGGGTCAGGCCCCCTCGGGGGCCCACCCTCACTCCGCCGGGCTCGCGAGTGGCCGCAGCCCACAGGTGTGCCCACCGGGCGGACCCCGTGGGGACAGGCCCAAGGAGAAGCCACGGCAGCGGCGGAGGAGGTGAGTTCTGAACGGTTTGGCTGGGAATCCTGGGGTCACGTGGTCTGGAGTTGGTCTAGAAGGGGCGGCACAGCCCCAGGAAGACACACTGCTGCCCAAAGCCTCCTGACCCAGCGAGAGGGACCTGCCGGGGAGGCCCTCCTGAGCGGACAGGAAAGCACGCTGACATTCGTGGGAGCGCTTGGTCCTAGTGGGGAAACAGCCGCGCTCCCCGTGTTACTCTAAGATCTTCCGGAAACCCCGGACGTCGGAGGACAGCTCGCTTTGGACGAGGTATTTCACCCCCGCCAGCCCAGCGTCGTCACCTGTGATCTGGGAATGGCCACAGGACCTGCCCGTAGGGCTGTTGGGGACGTTCACTGACATCTTGTCTGTCCCCCGCTTAAGCTGTGCCTGACACCGAGTGGGCGCTCAAGACTTAGAGCCTCGTTTCAGCTTCCTGGGTGGTCTTTCCCCGGGGTCCTGCGAAGACCCAAGTCCTTGATGACCAAGGCCCGCCCGTCCCAGTGACGGCCCCTAGAGGGCGCCCGCGAGGCTGAGCGCACCGTGCATGTCCGGCCCGCGGCCGCCAGGGGGCAGCACCACCCGAGGCGGCGGCAGCGGACTAGGCGGCCCCACCGCGGCCTGGGTCTCAGCGCCCCTTCCTCGCCGGATCCGGACCCCTTAGAGCGGTTCTAACGGGAGAAACCGCAAGGGGCCATGCAGGCAGGGCGTGCGGAGGCGGGCCCAAAGCCCGGTCTGAGAAGGGGAAGAGAAGCCGAGAGAGGCCCTGCGCCCGGTGACAAGTGACAGTGACGTGATGGTTGACGGTGACATCAACCGGTGCTCCCGGCCTCGTGCGAATCCGGAGAAACTACAGGGTCACGGGGCTTCGGGGCTGGGCCCCGGGGGATGGGAACACACCCCTGGGGCGGGGAGGGCGGGGACCAGCAGGGCCGGCGGTGGCCCTGTCGCTGGGCGCCGGGCAGAGCGGAGGTGGCCAGGTCCGCGCAGCAGGGAGGCCCTCCCGGGAGGCACCCAGAGCGCACCCGCCACCAGCCGGGGCAGCTGCTGTGGACACGGTCTGCCGGTGCCTCACGTTTACACGTGACCCAGCAACGCCACTCCGAGGGCGTAGCCAAGAGCGTTGAAAGCATCCGTGTACACAAATGCTGGAAGCAGCATTATCCCCAGTAGCCAGGTGTCCATAGCAAAACGTGGTCTATCACACGACGGACTGTTACTCGGCCACGAAAAGGAATGAAGTTCTGACACGTGTTACAGTGTGGATGAGCCTCAAAAACATGCTAAGTGAGAGGCCAGACACAAAAGGCCACATAAAGCATGATGCCATTTCTAAGAGGTGTCCAGAATAGGGAAATCCATAGAGACAGAGGGGAGATGAGTGGTCGCCTGGGGCTGGGGGCGGGGCAGTAGGGCGTGATAGCTAAAGGGCAGGGGGCTTTTTCTGAGGGCATGAAAGTGTTCTAACATTGACGTATCTATGGATACACTAAAAACACTGGCTTGTACACTTTAAAAGGGTGAGCTGTATGGTATGTGGTCACATCTCAATAAAGCTGTTTTGTAAAAAAAAGACACATCAGACCCCCTTCATCCAGACTGCAGCCCCAAGGCCCCTGAAGGGACATTCTGGGGCCACCACAGCTCAAAGGAGGGTGGGCTGAGAGGCCTCAGCCCCAGTGGCCCCCATGTATCCCCCACTCATGGCTCTGGGGCTCCACAGCCCCCTAGTGACAGAGGCCTAGGTTTCAGGCAATGGGCAGGCAGGGTGGGCAGGGTGGCTGAGGGTCCCCAGTGGGCTCTGCCCTCAGCCCTGCCAGACCACCTCCCAGCCTCACCCCAGGGTGTCAGGTGAGGTAAGCAGGGTACCTGTTGTTTCTGATGCTCAGGAGATAATCACCTTCCTCCATCATGACCATTCCTGACCCGCCTGGAGATGACAGCCCACCCTGCCCTGCCCGCCCCTCCACTGCTGGGTTTGGGCTCTGGGTGGGCTCTGATTTCTTCTCAAGTTTCAGCCTACATCAGAATCCCCTGGTGGGCCTGTTGAAACACAGACAGACAGAGCCTAGCCCCAGAGCTTCTGGGTTGGAGAATTTACATCCATAACAAGTTCCCAGAAGATATCGCTGCTGGGGGGTGCAGGCCTACACCTGGAGAACCTCTGCCCTAAGCCAAACACCACTGGAAAGGCATGTGTTCAATTCTGGCCAGTGAGAGGTGGGCCAGGACTTCAGTTTGCCTCCTGGAGGAAAGGCTCTCTCTTTCCACAGAACTCCTGTGAGACTGGGTGCAAGGTCTGGTGCTGCTGCAGCCACTCTGAGACTCTGGGGGCAAAGCCATCTGAGCAGGAAGCCCACACACAGGGGAGGACCTTTGTGCTCTGCACCTGCACATCCTGCTCCTTGGCCTCTTCAGGGCTAGTGGCATTTGCCTCCAGTCCACCACAGCTCCTGTGCCCAGGGCCTGCTCCACATCAGAAGGTGTGCCAGCCACACGCTGATCGACCCCTTTTACTTCCTTCAGCTCTCTCATGCTGCCTCCCCTGCCGTGTCTCTTCAGTTTCACAAAGACACCGTTTTCTTTCCTTTATTATTGTATCCATGTATACTTATGGAAGTTGCACTTTTCCTAAACGTTTCCTTGCCTATATAGGTACCCATGGAAACTATATAAAATTATTTTGTGTATACACTTTTATCCAACTTTTAGTTTTGAAATAATTTCCAGTTTACAGAAAAGCAGCACACACAGTTTTGTGGAATTAAAGAGACTAAAGTAGGAGCTGGGACAGGCCTGTAGGGGAAGCTCTCATGCCTACTATGCATTATCAATTACCCCAAACAGGAAACGACGTTTACCTACATCTCCCACAAAAGGTGCCTCCAATTACAATCCAACAGGAAGAAGAAAACCTCTCTCTGCCCCACGACAGCCCAGTCAGGGGCTGTAACAGCCCAACCAATGAGAGCCTTCATACTCGGGGCTCTGGGCTCGCTCCCACCCTTTGGGTATCACAGCCCCTCCCAACTCCCTTCTTTTCCCTATAAAAGCAAGTTCCTCCTCCTTGTTCCCTGGATTTGCCTGGGGTCCACCATAGTTCACATAGGCAGAATTGCTGTTCCTCTGGCTATTCCTGAATAAACTCACTTTTGCTGGTAAAATAACTGGCTACTATATTATTAAAGTTGACATATTTGGTGTCAGAAGTGGGGTCCAAAGGAGGCAAACCCCGAGAGATGACAGCTCGTGGAATGCAGTGACGTGCCCACACTGAGCCCCTCGTGCTCATCACGTCTGTGAGTTGCCACCTGCTTTCGGTTTGGTGCGTCTCCTCTTGGATTCCACGCCCCGCTCTTTTTGTGTTTTGAGCTCTCAGACTTTACATGGGACCTGGAAAGGTTTTGTCCTTTCTGGTTCAAGGCGTTGTCCTTGGTAAGTGCTCAGTTGTTTTCTGGAGTGCGGCAGCAGGGTTCTCTTTTGGGGATCACGCTAACCGGGACCTTTATTCCCTTTGGAATCTGGGCTCGGACTCTAGCAACTATCTATCTTGGGTTTCCAGGAGAACTGAGGGAAATGGCATCCCAGTCTCCTAAATTCTCTGAGGGCAGCCCGCCTTCAGGGACTCTGGCCAGTTTCATATTCAAAAACTATGGACCCCCATATGCACATTTTAACTAAGTGAGCCAAACAAATTAAAAGTAATCCGGAATTACAGGGCACATTATGGGAACTTTTAATCTCAAACTCATTTTTGTTAGGATTACATTGGAGGACCGTGGTCCTAAAATTAAACAAAATGAATGGTAGATTTATTTTTATTGGCACCTAAAAGCTTCCAAATGTGCACAAAACTCTAAAATTGCCTCTTTGCAAGGTACCGTTTCTAAATTGGCCAAAACAACAACAAAAACCTAGAAAAGAACAAAATGGCTTATGAAGCCTGGGGCTCCTTGTGTTACCTCCCCCAGCTTCTTTTCTTGCTTGTCTTCCCTGCCTGCTTTGTCTCAGACTCCACCCCTTTGTCTCAGGCCCCACCCCCTTGACTCAGACTCCACCCCTTTGTTTCAGATCCCACCCCTTTGTCTCAGGCCCCATCCCCTTGACTCAGACCCCACCCCCTTTGTCTCAGCTTCAGCCCTTAGCACCATCTCCCTCTCTCCTCCTCAGCAAAAACCGGCCCCTTTAAAATTGGATCCAAATGCTAAACCTTTAATTACTGTTTCTACCTTAACTGGAGCAAATAACAACTAGAAGGAAAGATTTAAATAGCAATTGCCCTAGGTTTTTGATTATAGACAAATATACTCCAAAACTTCTAGGAGAAAACTTGCTTTCTGTTTCTGTTTGTTGAAGCCTTTCGGTAAGTCACCATCCTGTTCTAAAGGCGGAAACTTTGTTTGAAATAAGTCCACCTTAAGGGGCACCCTTAAAAGAGAGGATTCCAAACGTCTCTGGAGACCATGTAATGCGTTCTTTGATTGGTATGCAGAAGCTTCTAAAAGACAAATTGACTTCATATACAGCTCTAAAAGGATCCTTACAGCACAGTTTGGATCTAACTATTCTTTTGAGCTTATATCTAAGACATGGCTAGAATTTTAAATGAAACTGTAAGGTCCCTGTTTGCATCTACCTGTATTTTCATGTGTGTCTATATATGTGTTGTAGTTGTGTGGTATTATTTTTCTCTTCTATCTCTGGTTGTTATTGTTAACATTAATTTGTAAAAGGGCTCTAATTAAGTGGTTTAAAAACAAACAAGTCATTATATGAATTAAAATATAACAGACTGGCCTAGGTGCTTTTGGGGTTTATGTAATCTGGGATTAATTTTGGTGAATTAAAGCTAACTTAGAGTCGTTGGTTTAATTAAAATAAACATGTCTCTGGGGTTATCAACGCTGAAAAGAAGGCAGCCATTCTAAGACCTAAATAGACATTTTTCCAAAGAGGATATACAGATTGCCAACAAACACATGAAAGAATGCTCAACATCCTTAATCATTAGAGAAAAGCAAATCAAAACTACAATGAGATATCATCTCACACCAGTCAGAATGGCCATCATCTAAAAATCTACAGGGGCTTCCCTGGTGGCGCAGTGGTTGAGAATCTGCCTGCCAATGCAGGGGACACGGGTTCGAGCCCTGGTCTGGGAAGATCCCACATGCTGCGGAGCAACTGGGCCCGTGAGCCACAACTACGGAGCCTGCACGTCTGGAGCCTGTGTCCCGCAACAAGAGAGGCCGCGACAGTGAGAGGCCCGTGCACCGCGATGAAGAGTGGCCCCCGCTCACCGCAACTAGAGAAAGCCCTCGCACAGAAACGAAGACCCAACACAGCCATAAATAAATAAATAAATAAATTAATTAATCAATTTTAAAAAAATAAATAAAAAAATAAAAATCTACAAACAATAAATGCTGAAGAGGGTGTGGAGAAAAGGGAACCCTCTTGCACTGTTGGTGGGAATGTAAATTGATACAGCCACTATGGAGAACAGTATGGAGGTTCCTTAAAAAACTAAAAACAGAACTACAATATGACCCAGCAATCCCACTACTGGGCATATACCCTGAGAAAACCATAATTCAAAAAGAGATATGGGGCTTCCCTGGTGGCGCCGTGGTTGGGAATCCGCCTGCCAATGCAGGGGACACGGGTTCGAGCCCTGGTCTGGGAAGATCCCACATGCCGCGGAGCGGCTGGGCCCGTGAGCCACAACTACTGAGCCTGCGCGTCTGGAGCCTGTGCTCCGCAACAAGAGAGGCCGCGACGGTGAGAGGCCCGCACACCGCGATGAAGAGTGGCCCCTGCTCGCCACAACTAGAGAAAGCCCTCGCACAGAAACGAAGACCCAACACAGGCAAAATAAAAAAGTAGCTATTAAAAAAAAAAAAAAAAAAGAGATATGTACCACAATGTTCATTGCAGCACTAGTCACAATAGCCAGGACATGGAAGCAACCTAAGTGTCCATCAACAGATGAATGGATAAAGAAGATGTGGCACATATAGACAATGGAATATTACTCAGCCATTAAACGAAATTGAGTTATTTGTAGTGAGGTGGATGGACCTAGAGTCTGTCATACAGAGTGAAGTAAGTCAGAAAGAGAAAAACAAATACCATATGCTAACACATATGTATGGAATCTAAAAAAAAAAAAAAAGGTTCTGAAGAACCTAGGGGCAGGACAGGAATAAAGATGCAGACGTAGAGAATGGACTTAAGGAGACGGGGAGGGGGAAGGGTAAGCTGTGAAGAAGTGAGAGAGTGGCATTGACATATATACACTACCAAATGTAAAATAGATAGCTAGTGGGAAGCAGCCGCATAGCACAGGGAGATCAGCTCGGTGCTTTGTGACCACCTAGAGGGATGGGATAGGGAGGGTGGGAGGGAGATGCAAGAGGGAGGGGATATGGGGATATATGTATAGGTATCAAAGTGCTGATTCACTTTGTTATAGAGCAGCAACTAACACAACAGTGTAAGGCAATTATACTCCAACAAAGATGTTAAAAAAAAAAGAAATGAATATGCTCAAACTACAATAAAAGATTTAAAATTAAAAAAAAAAAAGCAGGCATTCTACCTGAGTTATTTATTTATTTATTAATATTTGTTTATTTATTTATTTAGGCTGCTCTGGGTCTTAGTTGTGGCACGTGGGATCTTTTTTAGTTGCGCATGCATGTGAGATCTAGTTCCCCGATGACCAGGGATCAAACCCGGGCCCCCTGCTTTGGGAGCCCAGAGTCCTACCCACTGGACCAGCATGAAAGTCCCCTACCTGGGTTTGTTGGTCAGACAAGACAAGTTCATGTTATCTTTGTTAAATAATTTGTCAGCAAGAAAAATTAACTGGGTATGATAAAATTTTTCATGAGTGATCTAAATATGACTGTTGAAAACAAATGAATTGAATGGATGTGGATGAGATACAAGTTTGTAGGTAAACCTTTTAAATAGGTTCCTCAGACCTTTTTGGTAACCTGAAACCTTACAGTTTTGCTAAGTTAAATTAAATGATGGGTAGTCATTAAATATCTAGATTATTCCCAAATAAAATACTGAAACATAACTAAAAATAGTTTCATTCACTTTTGGCTTCCTTTACAAAGGAAATAAAGATACTTGGGTCTATTGGTAAACATGCCGCATTGTAAAATTTACTACAAGGATAATATGCTTTTAAGAATTATGAATTGTATTGATAAATTTCTAGTAACAGACCATTCATAATTGTTTAAAACTAGTAGAAATAATAAAAGAAAACAACTCTATACAAGGAAAGTAGGATGTGTGTTTTTGGTAAGAAAAGGTATGAGGAATGGAAATGCACTTTGTTGAGGGAAAGAAAGTACTTTTGTTCTAAAGTGAATCTGATTGTTTCAGAATAGGAAAAAGGAAAGACAGGACAGAAGCTGGATGGTAATACTAAGTTGTAGGTTTGTGGAAAAGGAATCTTAAAAAAAGGAAATTTATGTGTGGTCAAGATGGCTAAAATTGAATTGCTATTACAAGGGTTTTAAAAATAAGCTTTAAAAAATAAATAAATAAAATAAAATAAAAAAATAAAAATAAGCTTTAAAATCAGTAGTGTACTTATGTAAAACTAAAACCTAAGTTTCATATGCTAACAGGACGAGGTTTTCTTGAATTGTTGCCTGCTTCTGATAAGAGATTGTGAAAGGTTTTTCCTTACCTTTTAGTAATCTGCTTAGAAAACCAAAATTGTGTTTTACCCAGATTATTTCCTGTGTTTCAGGTTGTCTTAATCAGGCATTTGATTACTTAAGAAAACTGAATCTTCTCAATATTAAAATAGCTACATTTTGCTTACAACTATGTAACTTTTTAATTTATCTTTGAAATCTTTTATCATTACTTCGGTCAGATAGATAATTAAGCATCATTTCTCAATGGTCCATTGTCCTGTTTGAGCAAATGTCCAAAATCTTTTGATATTTTTGACAAACTTTCCAAAAGTTGGGTTCTAAGTGAAGTCTTTCTGACCTTGAAGTAACTCTGGGCTCTTCCAGCAGGCCTTTGGAAAAGCTCAAAGGATTTGTCTCTCACCCGGTAAAATGTTAAACTAATCAGGCTTATTTGATGTTAAATTACATGGGACACTTGTTAAAGAAGAAGGAATACTAAACCTTTTAACTTTATATTTGTATACGTATGTATTAATATAACTATTCCAAAATTGTATGAAATCCCCAAAATTCTGAGATGTCCTGATATAATGTCATCAGTCATAATTTAAAAGTAGATGACAGAAATAAGATCTTCGTTGAGCTTGGGGATTTCCCTTGTTGTGTAGTAAAGAAAGGAAAGTTGCCCAAGGAGAGGTGTGGTCTTTGCCCTCGAGTCCTGGGAGGGGATGTCCTGCCAGCTAGTAGTGTTTTGCTGGGGGCCTGGGGCCACACCACATAGTCTAAGTTGAGATTTAGGGTGGGGGTGTGGAAGCCCCGAGCGAGCACGGATCCTCCTGGCTCCAGCCCGACACACGGAAGATGTAATCTTTATCTCTGCATCCTTTCGCAGTAATAAACCATGACAATAACAGTTTTCATCTAGTTTTGTGAGTCCTTCTGTGTATCCTATTTAGGACCTCTCCATTAAGAAGTTATTTTTTAAAGAAACCTCCTCTCCTTTCCATTTCTTTTTAATTAATTAATTTATTTTTGGCTGCGTTGGGTCTTCGTTGCTGCGTGCAGGCTTTCTCTAGTTGCGGAGAGCGGGGGCTGCTCTTCGTTGTGGTGCGCGGGCTCTCGAGCGTAGGCTCAATAGTTGTGGCGCACGGGCTTAGTTGCTCCGTGGCATGTGGGATCTTCCCGGACCAGGGCACGAACCCGTGTTCCCTGCATTGGCAGGCGGACTCTTAACTACTGAGCCACCACGGAAGTCCCTCCTTTCGACTTTTGTGATTTCATTTCTTACAGGTAAACCTGAAGCCCCTGGAGGGACGCGCAGTCCAGGGAGCACAGGCGCCGGGCTTCCCTCCCCCACCCCGTCCTCTCCCCCTCCTCCACCCCGTCGTCTCCGGCCCTACCAGCCCCACCCTCCGGAGGCCAGCGCAGGCGCACTGGGGCCGCGCGCGGAGACCTGGGAGCCGCCGGGGGCGGCGCGGCCGAGGGCGCGGGCCCAACGGCCAACGCGGCCGCGCGGGAACTCGGGCGCCAGGCCCCGCCCATGGTTTGAACCAGAGGCTCCGCCCCCGTGCCCGGCCAATCAGCGGGCGGGGCGGCCGGCGCCACGGCGACCCTTTGTGGGCGCTGCGCGGCCCCGCCCCCGGCGGCCCCTCCCCGGCGGCTCCGCCCCTCCCGGCGGCCCCTCCTTCGGCGGTGGCGCGGGCGGCGCGGACGCGGGCTGCCAGGTGAGCTTCTCGGCGGGGCCTGGGTCTTTGTGCGGCGGCGGGGTTCCCGGGAGGGCTCGGGCGTGGTCGGGGACCCTGGGAGCCTGTGGGGTCCTTGGGGGGCGGCCTGGGGCGGGGGACCCGGAGGGCTGAGGACAGCCTGGGGAGTTGGGGGTGGCTGGGGGTAGTCCGGGGGAGGGGGCGGCTTGGGGGTCCGGGGGCGCGTCGGAGAAGGGGGCGCAGTCGCAATGACCGGCGCCCCCCGCCAGCTCGACGAGTGACCGGCCTCCTGGGATTCCCCCTCTGCTGCCGCAGACTAAACTTTGGCTGTTCCGCACCATTTCAAGTCAAAAGTAATATATAGCCTTGCCTTTAACCTAATTGGGGGCTCTTTTTAAGAGGAGAAACAGTTACGATGGGTCTGTTGGGCTCCTCCGCAGGGAAGTCCCTACATTGTCTTCTTACCTTTGATTTGGAAGGGGTCAGTGCAGGCCCTCCTGCTCCTCCTGGTTCCCACGAAGACCCTCCTGGGAGACCTGTAGGGACCCTGGGGAGCCACTTGTCTGGCCGACTTGGATTTACAGCCCTGACCACAGTGCCACCAAGTTGCCGCTCCTCTGTCACTCATCCATCCCTCATTCTACGCCTCCTTCCACCCACCGGTCGATCCTTCCATCCATCATCCACCCATCTACCCACCCGTCCACCAATCCATCATCCATTCGTCCATCCTTTTATTCACCCATCTGTCCATGTTTCTAGGTTTCCTTCCTAATCTGCGTTCTTTGTAGAGCGAGGAGTGGGTGGTGAGTGTTAGCGATGGAACACTTGAATTTCATCCTAGGTCCTTTTAGCAGAACTGGGATTTGCAATACTATACTGCCTTCCAGAAATGGCCCGGCCAGGGGCACCTTTCTCTGGAACCCCGGAGGGCAGGGCTGCCTCCCTGTAGTAGGCTGCATGCCTGTGAGTGTTCAGTTTGGGTTCTTTTCCTTTGTGTCTCAGTTTTAATTGCTTTGAAAAGGAATGTTAAGGATATTTTGCAATAGCTTCCCTCCCCATACTGTAGGAGACCCAGCTTCTCTCTAAGCTGGTCCAGGGGGTATCAGGGAGCAAGGAATGCCAGCCTTGGGTGGCCTGAAGCTGGTGCTCTGTCTGCTTCCCCTGCAGGCTGGCCTAAGCTGCCCAGTCCAGTGGAGACAGACATCAGGGAGGGGAGCAGGATGTGGGGGGAGGAGGACTCCCAGACCCTGGCTGCTAAGGGAGCTGTCTTCAGTGGGCTCCTTGTTCCGCCACATCCTGCTGCAGTCAGAGGACTAGGAAAAGTACCAGGCACTCACTTCCTCAAGTCAGAGGCAAGCGCAGCTCTACATTTTCAAAAGCTTATTGTCCCCAAAGCAGGATTCCCAGGAAAAGCATCCACCAGGTAACTGTTTGCTGGGAGAAGCTGTGGTCCAAGTAGAGGGTTTCCCTCTGCTGGAAATCGCCGTGTTTCCTCTTGTGGGGCCCTGTGTTGCTTACACAGAACAGCCAGACTGAGTTTACTGTTATGTTAAAATGAGCCAAAGAAGATACTGTCCGCTTACAAAATTAAGTTAAATATTGTATGAACTTCCTACATACAATTGCTCTTTATTTTCAAGTTTCACCATGTATTATAATTAAAGTAGAAATTCAGAATAAAAAAATCAGTTACGACCTTTTTTTTTTTCTTTTTTTTGGAGAGAGAGAATGACAGGTTTTATCTTGGAAGGAGGGCTGGAAGTTTCCCTCAACTTGCTAGGAGAACATATTCCCAGGCAGAGAAGGTTTGTGTATTTTATTCCAAGTAACAAAAGTACTTGAGGGAATTCCCTGGAGGTCCAGTGGTTAGGACTCTGCGCTTTCACTGCTGTGCGCTCGGGTTCAGTCCCTGGTTGGGGAACTAAGATCCCACAAGCTGCACGGCACAGCCAAAAAAAAAAAGTACTTGAAAACAACTTTTTAGTGCTAGCTTATGAAAGCTGCAGACAGGCGATAGTGGAGGGGTGACCGCCACACAACTCAGAGGCAGCCTTCTCAAAATTTTGTTTTGCCTGCTCTGCCTTCAGTTTTCTTTGATGAGTATTTCAAAGCCAATCTGATAGTGAGACAGAAACTGAGAGTGTTCGTGTTGATTTGCCTTAGAAACCTGAAACTCACGAGAGTGATTGGCCGTGGCTGAAGGTCATGGTGACGAGTCTATCCCCAGCGCCCCCAGCCCTGCTGCTCTGGATCTGGGGATCTGCATTTTCCACCGGCTCTTGGGATGGTGGCCACGTGGCGTGAGAGCTGCTCAGGAACGGGGACCTGGCTGTGACTGGGGTCCCCTCTGCTGGGAGTGCTTGGGGTGGGCGGGCGCAGTGCCCCCCCTGGCTTCACCGCCACGTGGAACTCCTGACCTGTCTGTCCGTCTTCACGTTCCTCTGCCCGGCCTGCGCCTGGTCTGGAGGAGGCCTGAGGGCGGTGCTGTGCGGCCACGGGGGTCAACCCTGGCGGCCGGCTGTCCGGGGATGTTGGAGGGTTTTGTGTGGCACATGCTAACTGTGGGGACTCGGTGGGCCTCGGGTGTTTAACCAGCTACGTGGCGAGACGACTGTGGAGGTGACGGAGGTGGCTAATGCCTAACATTTTTTTGTTCAGCACTCAGCGGTGAGTCAGGCTCTGCGGTTAGGACAGCCTCGGAGGCGTAGGGCCTTGTGTCACCCCGTGTTGGAAGGGTTCAGTGCCCTCCGGCCACAATCACTGCTGGGCAGGGAGCTGTGCTCCACCAGGCCAGCCTAGGGGTTCTGGGTCCCCACCTCTGCCCTGAGCATCTCTCAGGGTCCCTTCTGAACCGTGCTCTGTTCTGACTTTGTCCCAGACACAGATGTCTAAGGAGGGGGAACCCTCGCAGGCCACCTTCTGAGATCATCGTGACCCCACCCACTCACCCAGCCTCTGGGTGGCGGGCACTGTCCACGGGCTGCCCCCTTCCGTAGATGTAAGTCGGCCAGCATCTTCTTTGTGGAGTGTGGCACAAATTAACAGTCGCTTAGGCTTTGGAACGTTTGTGGGGAGTAGTTTGGGCTGACTTGGAGCTTGTATGTGTTCTGGCCTGCCCATCGGGGCGCGGGGGGGGGGGCAGTATCTAAAGTGTTTAGATTTAATGTGGTAGCCACCCCCATCACATTGGTTATTGATGCATTTTTGTTTACTATGAAGGTATAATTTGATGCAGTGAAACGAACAGATGTTAGTTGTGCAGTTCAGTGAATTCTGACAAATGCATCCTCTCGTGTGACCCAGGCGCCCATCTGGAGGGGCTGTATTCCCACCGTCCCAGGGAGTTCCCGCCAGTCGTGACTCATCAGTGGCAACAACTTGGGTTAGCTTTGCCTGTTCAGTGAGTTCATATACATAGCAGTACGGTCCCTGTGTTCCTGTTCTTGCTTTGTTACTCATATTCACGTGGTGTTTTGAGATCCATCGTGGCGTGTCCTTGCGTCTCATGGTGGGTTTTGTTTGCCAAGTGGTGTCCCGTTGTCAGATACACCACACTTCACCCATTCAACTGGCTGATTTTCAGTCTTAAGTAATGGTATGTCGGGTGGTGAAACTGGCTGGTGGGGGGGCCTGAGCAGGCAGAAGTGCTGTGTGGGGTGGGAGGGGTAGGGATGTGGTCGGGGAGGGTCTAGCTGGGGCTGGGACCGTCGGTGAAGCGCAGGGGGAGCTCACCAGCAGCTGTGACACATCAGTGCAGGAGAAATGGCGGAGGGAGAATTGGTTCTTCCTTCCTTGAAGGCAGCTTGGTAAAGTCGCGCTGCCCCTCGCCCTGCAGATGCGCTGAGGAGTCAGTGCTGGAGCTGGGAGGGCCGCCTCCACCCGCCTGGAAGGCTGGGAGGGCAGAGCCCTGGGTAAGCCGTCAGTATGATCAGGGCGTTGTATGTTGGGACAGATGCGCGGCTGTCCGAAGTGGTGGTAAAGTTCTGAGTAACAGGGAAGGTGTGGTGAGCAAGGAAAGCAGGACTTGCCGAGACTCAAACACGCAGAGGAGAACGTGCTCGGGAAGCGGTGGGAGCCGACGTGATGACTGCTTCCCGAGTGTCTTTGTCTTGTGCTTTCTGCTTCTTTCCCGATTATCTGCAGTGACTGTGGAGGTGAACGAAGGCTGCCTCGCGAGGAGAGCAGAGGCTGTTTATTCCAAGCTGCTGCGGCCAGGGAGCCGCCGCCACCACTACCACCACCGGGCTGAGCAGGGACTCGGGCAGCAGGGGAGAGGGGGCTCGGGGGTCCTGATGGGGGCTGAGGGGCTGGGGAAGCTGGACGGCTGGCGAGACCCGGGCGCCACTGTGATGGCTGGGGCACGTCTGGTTTTCTCCGGTTGGTCCTCAGTGGGAAGCGAGGACAAAGACCGTGGAAGCCGTGGGTTATTGATCAAGCCAGGCCACTGGGGGTATGTCACAGGGCAATTGCAGGGCTTCCTGGGCTGTCGCTAGAGATGGAGGTCTGACTTCTTGCAGGTCTGGCGCTGAGGGAGCAGGCTGCTTCCTGGGCTGGTTCCTGTGATGGTGGCTGGGTGTCCCAGGCGGATCGGGTGTCATCACTGTGTCCCTTCCGTCTCTCAGAGCGAATAGCCGTAAGCCTGCCCTCTGCCCTTCTTTCCTGGCAGTGCTGCCCCAGGTGTTGACTACACCGGGCTGCAGCCGGCCCTGAGCTCAGCCCCCGGGGCTCCCCCTGGGTTGACCACTTGTGAATTCGTGGGCTGGGGGTTCTGAGGACCCCTCACGGAAAGGGAGGTGGGGTCCCAGGGTTTCCTGGCTGTGGGTCAGCTGTGGTCTCCGGCCCGACCCCGCCAGCCTGAGTGGCTGCTGACCTGAGCTGCATGGGGCCCGTGGAGGGTGGCTCGACTTCCTCTGTCGGTAAACTCAGGCTTAATTGTGTTACTCGAGGGAGTTTGGTTTGGGCCTTAAATAATCTTTTTTTTTTTTTTTTGGCCACGCTGCAGGGCTTATGGGATCTTAGTTCCCTGACCAGGGATGGAACCTGGGCCCTTGGCGGTGAAAGCGCGGAGTCTTAACCACTGGACCACCAGGGAAGTCCCTGGGCCCTAAATTAAATTGGTCGCTGTGCAGAGTCAGGATTTTAGGTTTGGTCGAAAAGATGCTAAAAGACAGAGGTGATTAACTTGCTACAGAGGAACCCTTGAAACTTAATTTTTTTCACCCCAACACAGGGTGTCTCTTTATAGACATAATTCATATGAATTATAAATTAATTATAGTTAATTATAAATTAATTTATATTATAAATAAATTACGTCTTTATTGACATAATTTATAGTAATTCTCAATATGCTTAGACAATTTAAGCCAGTGACTTTTACACAAGTAACTGGGGGGAAAAAGACTGTAAAAGTTGAATTTGTAGCCAAGACAAAAAACTTGAATCCCTTATTACTAGAAGTCACTGAAGTATTTTTCCTGTATTTTGGTGGTAAGCTGCTGCTTTTGTAAACGCAAGTTCGTGTGCCGGATGCACACTGAGGCCAAACAAACTGAAACACCAGAGTCTGGAGCAGAGAAAGGTGTATTGCAGGCCCTGCATGGAGACGAGGTGGCTCCTGCCCTGAAAAGCCTCGAGCTCCCCGGGGGGTTTCGGCAAAGCATTTTTAAAGGCTGGGCGAGGGAAGGGGCGGGGGTGGGGGGGGTGGTCGCAGGGTACGCGATCAGGTCGTGCACGATTTTCTGATTGGCTGATGCTGAGGGAACAGGGCGCTGTCACAGGGGTTCGCAGGACCAGTCCTTAGGCTCCGGGAGGCCT
Organism: Eschrichtius robustus; assembly: GCF_028021215.1. Taxonomy (NCBI): domain Eukaryota; kingdom Metazoa; phylum Chordata; class Mammalia; order Artiodactyla; family Eschrichtiidae; genus Eschrichtius; species Eschrichtius robustus. The sequence continues at coordinate 924,378 of NC_090824.1, forward strand.
GGGGCTACGCGCGCTCGCTCCTGGCCATCAAGTGGTTAACGTCTTCCATTTGGTGGGGGAGGTTTTCACATCTGCAAAACAACTTCAGGAAATGTGCATCAGTTACTATCATCTGGGTACTTCGGAGAGGAGCTAAAGCAGAGGCTGTGGGGGAAGGCCTGTACCGGGAAGGCCCCCATGGTGTCCTGCCCGGTTGCACTGTCATTCACTTAAAGACAGTTAATAAGCGGGTGTGTGCAAGTGTTACGATTGGCTGTGGCCTCGGGGTTATGTTGATAAGTTAGACCTGTTTGCTGTTCTGGGGAAATTAGTCTTGAGGGGAATGAGCTATAGTCACTTAGTTTTTAAACTTTTTGTTTTGAAATATCAATAGTTATGGGTCCAGGGGCAGTTGTAAAGAAGCGTCCTGGAGGTGCCTCCTTGCCCTGCCGCCCAGTGTGGGCGTCTGCGTGAGATGCCCAGACACGCATCCCCACCAGGAAACTGGCTTCCGAGCAGCCACGGAGCTGATTCGTGTGTGTGTGTGTGTGTGCGTGCGCGCTTGTGTGCGGTTCTGTGCAGTCGGAGCTCACGTAGCACTTCCTGGACCCCCCACCGTGGTCCCCACACGGAGCCATGTCCTCGCCCCAGAGAGCCCCTTGGGCTCACCCTTGGCCGCGCACCCATCTGTTGTGTTAGGGTCCTTACAGAGGTGGAGACTGCCCTGGGCAGCCTTCTGAGATTGGCTTTCTTGCTCTGCATGACCCCCTTGAGACCCATCCGAGTCCCCCAGCCACTGGTCACTCCTCCGTGCTGTGTGCTGGCACCTGAGTGGCAGCCTCTCCCCGCTTGAAGGGCTCGGTTTCCAGTATGGGGCTCTTACGAGTGGAGCTGCTGTGAACATTCTTGTACATATTTTTGTACAAACATTGGTTTTCATTTCTTTGGGATAAATGCCCAAGAAGTCACTTTTAAAAAGTTTTTTAAATGTTAAATACACAGGAGGTGAGAGCTATGACCTTGAAAGGAGATTCAGACGACAGGGGACCTTTTTCCGTCTGTGTAAGGCTGCGGCTGGCGGGGCTGGGGGCAGGTGGGGGCAGGGCCGCTTCTTCCTTCACCACAGAGCTTCCCATCAGCCGGGCAGCACAGGCGCTGCCACCCGGTCCCAGAGCCCCTGGCCACGCCGCAGTCATAGGCCAGCAGCAGCCACAGGGGGCCACGGGATGGTTTTGTTTTTTTTTTTAAAGAAGGAAATCCAAAAATTAGCGTATTTAAAAGATTCTAACTCTCTTGGGACTTCCCTGGTGGCACAGTGGTTAGGAATCCGCCTGCCAACGCAGGGGACACGGGTTCGAGCCCTGGTCCGGGAAGATCCCACATGCCGCGGAGCAACTAAGCCCGTGCGCCACAACTACTGAGCCTGTGCTCTAGAGCCCGCGAGCCACAACTACTAAGCCTGCGTGCCACATCTACTGAAGCCCGCGCGCCTAGAGCCCGTGCTCCGCAGCAAGAGAAGCCACCGCGATGAGAAGCCCGCGCACTGCAATAAAGAGTAGCCCCTGCTCGCCGCAACTAGAGAAAAGCCCGCACCCAGCAATGAAGACCCAATGCAGCCATAAATAAATAAATTTATTAAAAAAAAAATTCTAACCCTCTTGATGAATAACTCAAATGGATTATCTGAAATAAAAATGTTTATCTACTTTATGAACTTGAAAAGAGAGACAGTTCATGCGTTATAGCTTAACTTTGTGCTTCGAAGGACAGACCTCGCCAGGGTGCTTGTGGGGGGAATGCTGGGGCCCTTTCTTGCTCCGCTCTTTAATTCCCCGAAGGTCTCCCAACTTGGAGTCTGTTCAGAGGGACAGCTTCCTTGTACTTTTGCCTCTGGGAGCAGAGGTGCAGCGAGCTGGCTGCGTCCGGTTGGCATCGGCCCGGGTGAGGCCCAGGAACCAGCCAGCATCTTCACGCCGTGGTGCTGGTACGGAGTCCACTCTGAGTGATGCCGCCTGGGTGGCCGTAGGCTGCCCCAAGCCCTGGTGAGGACCCCGCCCCTGGGCCTGGGCCTTCCAGACACGGGGGGAGGGGAGGAGTTGGAAGGGGGACGGGTGGCCTACCCGAGCAGGCAGAGCCCAGCCTGGCGGAGCCCGCCCTTGGCGGGAGAGCGCTCGTCCCGGCTTGCTCCGCCAGTGCCCCGGGGGCTCCCTGCAGGTCCAGCATCTCCCCTGAAACTTCTGGGGCACAGCTTTTCAGGGGGGCTGTGTGGCACGCGTGGGGGCCCCCTGCTGGTGAAAGCACTGAGGAGCCTGCGCCTGCGTGCAGGAACGGCTGTTGGTGGCCAGGACCCCTCAGTCAGCCGGCTGCGCGGCACTCAGCCCGCCAGCGCCAGCGAGCGCGAGGCCCCGTCCTGCCCGCGGCCCCCGTGCTGTGCCCAAACTCCTCCCTCCCAGGCGCCAACACTCGGAAAGTCGGTGTTCCCGTTCAGCCGAGCTCTTTAAAATGCATTTATCCTGTTTTTGGTCCACTTATTATTTTTTTAAATTTATTTTATTTATTTTTGGCTGCGTTGGGTCTTTGTTGCTGCGCGCGGGCTTCCTCTAGTTGCGGCGAGCTGGGGCTACTCTTCATTGCGGTGCGCAGGCTTCATCGCGGTGGCTTCTCTTGTTGCGGAGCATGGGCTCTAGGGCCCGCGGGCTTTAGTAGTTGTGGCTCGTGGGCTCTAGAGTGCAGGCTCAGTAGTTGTGGCGCATGGGCTTAGTTGCTCCGCGGCATGTGGGATCTTCCCGGACCAGGGCTCGAACTCTTGTCTCCTGCACTGGCAGGCAGATTCTTAACCGCTGCGCCACAAGGGAAGCCCCATTTATCTTTTCTGATGGAGACAGTTGCGCTGCGGTTTAGAGGTGGCATCTAGAACAGCCTTTACAGGGTCTCTGTGGCTGGGCTTGAGCCAGAGGCGCGCAGGGGCTGCAGCCACCTGGAGTTGCCCCTCAGCCCCGTCCCGCGCCCCTGTCTGCGTGGGTCACTCCTGACGTTGAGACTGAATCTGGGGCAGAGTCTGCGGGGACCCTGAAGTGGGCTCAACGGCATCTTTCTCGGTTTCCGCAGGGCACGATGTTTGCGCGAGGGCTGAAGAGGAAGTGCGCGGAGGACGAGGAGGCTGCGCCCGCGTACAGTCTGCAGCGCCAGTCGCTCCTGGACATGTCGCTGGTCAAGCTCCAGCTGTGCCACATGCTGGTGGAGCCCAACCTGTGCCGTTCGGTCCTCATCGCCAACACGGTCCGGCAGATCCAAGAGGAGATGACCCAGGACGGGAGCTGGTGCGTGCCGGTGCCCCAGACCGCGGGGCGGGCGTCACGCGACCGCCTGGTGTCCACGGAGATCCTGTGCCGCTCGGCGCGGGAGGGGGCGCGCCCGGCCCCTGACCCCGGAGACCCGGCCTCTGAGCTCCAAGTGGTCCCAGCAGCACAGGCTCCCGGGGCCCCTCCTGGTGCCGTTTGGGACGGGGACGGTCCTCGAGAAAACAGAGGAAGCTTTCACAAGTCGCTCGATCAGATATTTGAGACACTGGAGAGTCAAAGCCCCGGTGCGGTGCAGGAGCTGTTTTCCGACGTGGACGGCTCCTACTACGACCTGGACGCCGTGCTGACCGGCATGGTGGGCGGTGCCAAGTCGGGCCAGGACGGGCTGGAGGCCTTCGCCGCCACGGCCACCCCGTCCCCCAGTGCCGGCTGCAAGTCGGACCTGGGCGAGCTGGACCACGTGGTGGAGATCCTGGTGGAGACCTGAGCCGCGGCCGCGGCACACAGCAGATGTGTTTGCAAGGCCCACGAAAGCAGCCGGCGCGCTGGGGGTGTGGGTGCCCGCTGCCCTGCAGCCGGGGCTGGCCTCTGGTTTGTCTGCGATTAGGAGACCGACCCAGAACAGCATCCGGTCCGCCCGCTCCCCCCTCTCCCTCCCTCCCAGGGCTGGGCTGCTTTCCCGCAGGCCGGTCATCGCGGCTGCCCTGGGCCCTCGTCTGTGTCCTGCTACAGCCCCGCTGGAGGATGCCAGCCCCCTTCCGCATCCAGCCTCATCCAACTTTAGATAGGTGAATTTTCTAAAATTAAGTTTTATATGTTTTGGGCAATATTTTGTCTTAAGATATATTTTTAAACTTTTAATACTTTTATCACTTTAGATTTTTTTAGCTATTTTCTTAAAAATATATTTTTTCTATAAACATTCTCTGCTGCTACATTACAAACTTTTATAACCTAAACAGTTGCAGTTGGTGTATTTCATTTTTTTTAAGGTTTAACACACACTGTTCTTTTTCCAACAAGCGTCACTGCCCTGAGTCTGCAGTGTCCACACATTGTGATTTCCACTTTAGACTCGGGTGTGAGCCTTGCCCATACCCACTGCTGCGGTCAGAGCGAGGTCAGAGTTGAAGGCCTTGCACGGTGGTGCCTTTACCAGATCTGCTGTGCGAGCCACGTCTCAGTTAGACTTCAGTGTAGATTTTGGAGGGTTTTATTTATGCCTATTTATGTATAAGTGTCTTCAGAGCCGACGGTCAGGTACGGTCTACCTGGAGATCACGCGCGCCCTGAGGTGTCTTGGGCGGTGCCTCCAGAGGGTCTGTGACTCGGGGCCCCTCCTGCGCGGGTTCCCAGCACAGCTGACCTTCCTCCCGAAGATGCTGCCCTCCGCGTGCCCCTGCCTGGCCGGGCTGCTGGACCCGTGTCAGCAGGGCCAGTGTGCCAGTGTGTTTGGGGAAGGCGCGTGTCCGTGCACCACTGGATTGGAGAGTGGTGGCATAAATTTAAGTCTAGTGTTAAAGAAGTCTGTACACATGTCATCTGTGGGCCCTCGATCTTGAGGGTCGTTGACGGTGGGGTTGGCTGGGTGGTGTGTGTGCCCTGTGACCCTGCCCCAGGCACCGAGACCGCCCGCGACTTTTAGATCTTTTTCACTTGTTTGCAAGTGAGACTGCACTCTCTCTGCACACCCACCCCACGTTTCCCGTTTCTCGTGCTTTTTCTTCCTTCTCCAGCCCTTAGCCAAAAAGGGTTGTTTTCTTTTGCGCATATGCCATTCTTAGTGTCAGTGGTGTGCACCTCATTTTATTAAAAAATTATCCAACAAAGTGGAAATGTGTTGTCAATTATCTACCATGTCGTAGTCCTCGAGTGGGTCTTTTTACCCTAGTTGAGCTCAGCCAGATTATCTAAGGGAGACTGTGGGGCTGCGAAGGGATTCCCCGTGGGTTGTTGACAGGCAGGCTGTGGGACGACTTCATCACCTGACCTCGCAGGGCTCTGAGGCAACTCTCCCCACCCCAGCTCTTGTGGCAGAAGACAGGTGAGGGACAGCGCACTTGGATTTGGGCCGATGGTGGGAGCCTAGCCTGGTCAGGAAGCTGTGGGTGAGAGGCAGGCTGTGGCTCTCAACATCCAAGGGTTGCTTCCTTCAGAGTTTGAAAGTTATTTCCTTGTGGAAAGTAGCTTAAGTGTATGTTTTATAAGCAACAAACCTAAAGCGGTATTTTGTGTCTTTATGGCATTTCTATCTTTTTAAAACATTTGCTCAGTTTCAGGGTAGCTACAGTGTCTTATCTGGCAGCCTTCCGCAGTATGACACAGGCAGGGCTCAGGGTGGGGAGCGGGCAGCGCCTATAGCCAGGCTTCGGCTTTAGGGTTCCCAACCCGAGAGGCTGAGACCCCAGCCTCCTTTCTGCCCCTGCTAGTGACCCCTCCTTCCTCCCTTTGCTCTTCGGGTTCTTTCCAGCCACCCACTCATTTCGGCAGCTCCCTTGAGGTGCTGATGGCCTAGACGTCCTGGGCAGGGCGAGGTGGGGCCCTGCTGGACACCGATTCCTCTGGAAGCATCAGAGTTTCTCCAGAGAGGAGCAGAGGCAGGTGGCCAGTTGCTGGCGATGGATTTGAATTGAATATGGAAGGGCGGGGCGGGGCTTTAAACCCCCGTGTGCGTGTGGTCACGTGTCTGTAAACTTTGGAAAAGGAAGGCTGCTGCCTTCACCCCACCACCTCTCCTGGGCTGGTCCTGGGCTCTGGGTAAGGAAGCTGGGTTTGTGGGGAGCGAGTCATGGTGTGTGTTTGCAGTTGCTTCTGAGCACAGCTGAGCTCCGGCCAGCTCCTCCCCCGGAAGGACTTGGAATTCGCTTGCTGCTGTCCGCAGGGCCCGATGTCCCGGGAGCACGTGGAGGGAGGGGAAGTGGGGTTTCGTGGAGGGAGGCAGCAGCCAGCCCTCGAAAGGAAAGACTGCGGAGGGGTTCCCAGCCCTGAGGACAGTTCAAGGTACAAGCCTTGGCCAGTGGCAGGTCCTCACACTGAAACTTCTGAACCGTCGCTAATAAACATACATCGAGTTATCTTTATGGACAGTAAGTGATATGAGATAATCATCACACGAGAAGGTGATTAAAAAGCTCGTAGGCAATGCAGGTTGAAGTACTGAGATTTGTCAGGCAGTGATGAATCCCAGTTCTGTTACTTTTCTGGAGTTTGTGAATTCCACTCTAAGCACTGCTTGCGTTGCTTCCCTCCATATTTTGATGTTGTATTTTCCTCGTCTTTCATTTTTAGAATAAACGTTGTCACGTGTCCTGGCTGTCTGTTGCTTCCTCCCCCATGTGGCTGGTTCCTGGGCTGGCAGACTCCAACACTGGGTCCCTGGGCATCTCTCGGCTTCCGTCTGCGTGGTCACTCAGGACCCCTTCCCTAGCGTGGAGGCATCAGGGAAGCCAGGCTCCTTTTTACACAATGGCCAAGGTCTCTCCAGGCCTGTGTCTCTGAACCCAGCTCTGTGACGCTGATTGAGACTTGGTGGCAGAAACCCCAGAGTGCCCGCCAGAGGGGCTTTCTCTCTGCTCTCCGACCCCCACTTCTGCGAGAGCTGCCTCTGCTCGGGGGGGATTTCTTGCAGCTCTCCCCCTCACGCCTGGGCTGGAGGATGGGCCCAGACCTGCCCGCCGCTGGGGCTGCTCGGGACTGGACTCTGCTGTCGCAGCGTGGAGCTGAAAGTCTCCTCGCTCGCCGCTGGGGTGATGAGAGCGGCTGTGGGCCTCTTCTGTTGCCTAATTTCAGTAAGTATTTTAGACTTCTTTGTAGTCTTAACCGTGTTTATTTTCAACCACGGTTTGGTAGCTGATTGATTGGGCTTGTTCTGCTCAGGGTGTGAGTGACCGCCTCCTACACCCTGTACGTCTGAATCAGGTGACCAGTCAGCACTTAATCGTGTGCCAGCCTGTCTCTCCCAATTCAAGAAGCCCCCCTCCTCAAGCACATGGGCTGGACATGAGGACACAGAATCAGAGGCAGACTTGATGTCTGATTAGACGGGGAGTGAGGGGGAGGGGAGCAGTGGTTTCTGGCTTGAGGAGCTGGGTGGGTGGCGGAAGAGCAGAGCGGGGTCGGGGAAGAGTTCGGATTTGGGGCCTGTGGAGTCTGGGACTCCTGTGAGGAGAAGCTGGAGACCCAGCTGGACGCTGGGCCGGCAAGGGGAGGGGAGAGCTCGGCTTGCAGCCAGGGGGCAGGGAGGGCAGCTGTGAGGACAGTAAAATGACAGCATCTGAGTTTGAATCTCGGGGGGGAGGCAGAATGGCATATTTTGGGTTGTCACGTCTAACTTTAACCGAAGGCTGGGAAATGATGGCACGGCCCAGGTGATCTCTGCCGGTGGGGTCCTGGGAGACCCCAGAGTGGATGCTCCCCTTTGACGGAAGCAGCATGGCAGAAAGCAGTTTCCAAATTCCCACCTCTTTCTGGCTGAAAATGGAAATTAGGCAGATTTCCCAAACATACAGCCCCCCAAAATCTGTTACCTCTTAACAAAGGCTCAGATCCACAGGTGATCTGTGGAGTGGCCGAGGGTGCTGGGGTGCAGGTGACAGCCAGCCGCCTCCTTCTCCCATGTGACAGGTGACATCTGCTGGTCACTGTGACCCCACTTGGCCTCTGTCTGGGTCTGACACCTCCATCGATGGAGCTGGCGTCTGAGGCTGCCCCCGGCTGTGGTCTCCCAGACTCGACAGTGGCCTTGGAGGGACAGTGACGCCGGGGTCCTGCTGTGCGTGTGCCAGGCCCCGCCAGTCTTCAATCCCCAGACCTCCCTGAGGCACTGGAAGGGCTGCCTGCCAGGGTTTCCAGCACCAGTCCCCACAGAGCCGGTGATTCAGCAAGAACACAGCTTGTCCAGGCTGTTGTTATTTAATAAAATTTTACAAAAGTCAGTGCCAACTGCTGGGCTCTGCGGTCATAAGAGGTTCCCTCAGCTGAATCCTGCCGGCAGGCAGACATCACCACTGGGTAGGCACCCAGGCACCGGGCAGGCGAGCACACTTGCTTTGCGGAAACAGCACCTACCCTTGTGAGTGCCCTGCCACGTGGACACCCAGGCCAGGGGCCAGTGTGGCAGCAACGCACGCAGGGCCTCCCGGGTCCCTGAACGGCTGCTCCCGGTGACAGACAGTTCCAGCCACGTGCGAAGCCACCCTGGGGTCCCAGGCAGCCAGGCCTGGGGTCCCGCACAGGTGCCCCCAGCGGCTGGCAACACCTTCCCGGGGGAGGGTCCCTGGAGCCAGGCTGGGGTGGGGCTCCTGGGGACCCGGGTGCCCCCTTCCTGGTGACTGGCTCTGCCGAGGGACACACCCCCCATCAAAGCGTCAGCCCTGATATGGACCACCCCTCCACCAAATAGCTCTGGTTTCCAGTACCAAACCAAACCGGTAAGAAACCGTAAAATCCCTCATCAAGACACAAAGTCCTCCCGCTTTAGCAAACGTCACTGTTAAACAATGCCATCTTTAGGTTACGAGGAGTGAAAATCTTCTTTTTCCTTGGAATTGTGATGTATTGCCCATTTCCGCGTACGGGGGTCTTGAGGAAGAGGCTGTACGTGATCAGCCTGCCCTGTCTGCCGCCCGGCGTCCCTGAGAGCTGGCAAGAGAGGAGGGACAGGTCGGGGAGAGCACGCGCGCCCCCAGAGACGCCCCCGGCCGCCCGCGCCTGCCCTGGGCCCCCGGCCCGTCTCTGGCGGCGTCTCCTTCCCCTCATCTTGCGCCCCTCCCCACGCGCTGCCACCACAGAGGCGCGCGGGGACAGAAGCCACAGCTTCTCCCGGAGCAAACGGGACTTCGCCGTGAGCAGGGCCCGCTCTGCCCCGGGGCCGTGTCGGCCTCCTGTCCTCCTCCCACCCGGCCGGTGGCCCCAGGGACATTCCCAACGAACGGCTGCCGTGGCCGCGGGCCCCGCAGGGGCTGCCCGGGGTGGGGGTGGGGTGCTTGCTGGGGACGTTTCTGCCTTGCTGCTCTAAGACGGCCCCAGGCACGTGCCTCTAGAAGGTTCCGCCTCCTGCCCCTCGGTTTCGCAGAGCAGAGGGGTGGCCCCTGTGCCCGTCTCCCGCCAGCCGGGCGGCGCCAACTCACACCGGAGCCCCCTCCCTCCACGCCCTCCTGCCGCCCCAGCTCCGGATCAGGCCCTTGGCCTCAGCGCCCCCTGCGTGGCACCCCGCACTCCACGCTGTGCCATCCCGCCTTCTCCCTGGGGGCGGGGGGCGCGCAGAGCCAGCTCCACATCCGGGCAGCACGGGGTCCTGGGGCGCGGGGGTGGGGACGTGCCCCGCGGGAGCTGGGCTGCTTACGGCGCACCCCTCCCAACACGTGGTCCCAGGGTGGGCGGGAGACCCCGTTCCCGGAAGAGGCTTTTCCTCCAGAGGGGCTGCAGGACGGAGGCCGCCTGCCTTCCTCCCGCCTGCCGCCCCTCTGACTCTCACGAGCCCATGAGAGTTAAAGGATCGAAGCGACTGGAACCCGAGACCCAGGCCCCAGGCGTCCCGGGCGCTCACCTTGGTCTGGATCAGGGCTGTGCAGCGGTGCAGGCGGAAGCCGAGCTCTTCGGGCTCGTGGAGGCCAGGGTCTCCCAGAGTGCGGCCCGGGCCCTCCGAAAGGCTCTGAGGAAGTAAACCAGTGTCAGCAGAGGGAAGGAAGATTAAAGGGTCGTTTTCTCCCGTTTTCCTTTTTTCACCTGGGCCCTGCGGCACGTCTCCCTGGAAAATGGCAACGTGGCCCCGACTCGGGCTCCGCTGGGGGCTGCCAGCCGCCCACCCCGGCTCACGCGGCCCTCCGGCCAAGGACCGCGGTGCCCTTCTCAGCCGAGGTCCTCGCCGCCTCTCCTCCCCCGTCCCCCCACTGTCTCCCTCCCGCAGAGGCTCACCAGCCGGGTCACTCTCCAGCCCCGCAGGCCCCCTCCAGGCCAGTGTGGCCACGGCCACCATTCCTGTGCCCCCGTGTTCACCGGGGCCTGCCTGCCAGCCCCTTCTGTGTTTTCCACTTTTGAAAATTTCCATAATACTTAAAAAATGGAAAAAGATCTTTGCCAACTTGGTGCCTGAAAGACGACCATCCATACAATTTGCGTTTCTTTGATGACTCATGAGCCCTATGGCGTGTAAGTGGCTGTGAGTTGGGTCTCAGTGAGACACGTGGCCTCTGGCCGTGGCCTTCCCGAGCGCGTCCCCGGCCACCGCTCTGCTCCGGCTTGGCTGGCGGTGGACCCCACACCTCCCCTGCACCCCCCGCCTGCGGCCCTCACAGTGAGCCGGCCCCGCCGGAGCCCCGGCCCCCAAGCCCACCGCCTCCAGTAGCACCTGTGGCGTGTCTGCGCCCTGCGGCCCCCAGCGGAGTGCGCCGCTACATCACCGCGCTGCCAGGGCACCTCCTTCACCAGGCGCCGAGGGCAGGGCTGCGCCTGACGGCCCGTCGAGGAGCTGCCGGAGCCAGACGAGGGCGCCCTGGCTCGCCCTTCCCGCCTTCTGAGACGGCAGCGTCCCGGCTGCAGGTGCGCGCCCGACCCCTGCCCCGTCCAGGAGCGGCGCACAGCGTGGCTGGCAGAGATGCTCAAGGTCCAGCCGGCCCCCAGGAGCCCACCTCCACCCAGGTCATTTCACCTTCTGAGCAGCGTCTATTCCGAGAACAAGAAGGAAGTTTTCCCGGCAACGGGACTCACTCCAGAGGCATCGGGAAGTCATCACGGTCCTGGTGTTCTGAAGAGCTCTCCAGAGTTTTCTGGATTCAGAACTGGAAAAGAGCGGCATTAATTACAAACTAGCCCAGAAGGCCTTCAGAAGGGAGGCAAAGAGGGCAACTGACCCTTCAGAACTCTGACAACAGAGCCCCGGCTTCTCACCACTTTGTTCGTTTACTCAAGCATCTACTGTCCTGCAAGTGCCCAGCACTGCCCCCTCCTCCCGGCTTTATTTCTCTCCACAGAGCACAGCCCTGGCCTGAATGACCAATTTCACCATCCCGTGTCTCCTCCGAGGGCAGAAGCTCTGGGAGGCCAGATATTCCGCAGTCTTGTTTCCTGATGATCTCAGGTGCCTAGAACCATGCCAGGTACCACAGAGATGTCCAGAAACTGAGAGGAGCAGATGCCCAGAGGGATAAACACGAGTGTGAGCCGCAGCCCCGCCCTGCTGCTCAGCCTGGCCTCCAGGAGAGGAGGCGTGGCAGGCGCGCAAATGGCTACAGGGAGACGGACTCGCCAACTGCCGAGTCGCTTCCAGACCACCCCAGAGTAACCGACCCTCTGTGTCACCACAGCATCCAGCCCGGCCCGGTCCCGACACTCAGGACCACCTGTGCCTGCGGGTGCCCCAGGATCACACGGCCCGCCTTCTGCCCTGGACCACGACCTGGGGAAGCAGCATGCCCAGAGGGCACACCAGCCACCTGGGCTGTCCTGGTCATCCAGGCTCTGGCTTCTGTCCCCAGGCCTCTGCTGGGGTGGGGGGAGAGTGCTCTGGGCAGGCGCTGGCTGGGACCCCAGCTCGGACCCCCGCCAGAGCCTAGGAGAGCCCACCTGCAGAGCTGTCTGACAAAGTCTTCGCCTGCCCGCCTGCCCGGCAGCGCACAGGGACCAGGGAAGTCAGCCCCCACACACCTCCACCTCCTCCCTCTGCGGCCTGGGTCCAGCAGGTCCCAGCCTGCTCAGCCGCTATTTTATCCATTCGAGCTAAACTGGTTTTTCACTCAGTGCTCAGTGAAAGGGTGTCTTAGAAAATGGCCATCCACAAACAAGTGCCTTTGCGATCTCCCTTAGGGACCTTGCCCTGGGAGTGTCAGCCTTGCTGGCAGCCCCAGGAGCAGCGGTGGGCTGACCCTGTGGTGGGCCTAGAATGTCTCCAGGGCGCTGGGGTGTCTCCAGGGTACTAGGGGGTCACTCGGTCCAGTCCCCCAGGAGCCCCTGTGCCCGCCACCCAAGCCCACTGGTCCCTCCCTCACCCCCAGCACTCTCACCAAGACCCGAGGAGCTGGCACTCCCTGGCCCACTTTGCTCCGGGTGAGCTGGTGGGGGGCGAGGGGGGGGCTGGACATGGTTCCAAAAGGAGGAGCCGCTGCACCTGTGCCACCCGGTCCTTCAACCCTTGGACCACAGGTGGCGGAACCTCGGGAGGGACAAAGCTCTCTATAGAGGTAAAAACGGAAGACCCCATGCGTCCACCATATCAACCAAAGGCATAAATGCGGAGCTGCCAGAAGAAATGTGAGTACCAATTCAAGTTCATTACCACAGTTTATGCACAGATTCAAGGCCAAGTTTTTCTTCATTGCTTGTTTCTAAGAAATGGTCGAAGGTGGAAACATCTTCAGTTGCCTGTGGGACTGGTACTTCTTGAAAAGCGAAGCTAAAAATCTTCTCATAGTTGACAATAGGCTGAAAAAGAAGAATTAGGAGAAATACACACATCATGTCACCTTATTCCAAATTTATAATTTTGGTACAAATGAAATTTGTAAATGATTATATACCGTTACTGCTACTAAAACATGACATGTTTGTTCTTAAAAATCACTGCACTGTGCATCGTGCAGTGGAAACCAGTGTGTGTGGAAAAGTGTGATTAGGGGACAATAGTCATAAACTTCATCAGTGGCACATGGAAAAAAGATATGCACACAATAAAAATATGAGCACTGTTTCCCACGTGTTAATTGGTTGAGAAATCCATTCCTATTACAATAAACATGGCCCTTCCTGGAAAAGAAGTTTGCAGGTTGTGAATTAGTGTGAAGTGCTGGAAGGTGGGTTGTCTGACGTCAGGGTGGGTGTTGGTAGACCGAGGTGGCTGGGAGAGGTGGGCGTGTGCGTGGTGTATATTCACATGGGCCTCAGCTCAGCAGGTGTGGTTTTCTGCATTCACCTGGGGTTTCCTGCAAAGTTCACATTATGCTTCAATTGTTCCCGATACAATAATCGCATTGGAAGACAGTCCTGTCTTCAAAACAAGCATTAAAGCAGAGCTAACTGTACGAAGACTGGATCTTGTCAGAGGTCCTGGTTTAGAAAACAAACGGTCCATCCTTAGAACCAGCACATCGTCTCCTCCCTTGTCTGTCTCACTTTCGGTGTTTGGGGGAAACCGTTTGGGAAGAGAAGGCAGAGAAAGAGGAGGCTGAGAGGAAGCCACACTGAAGGGAAACCCTGGAGGTCAGGGCAGGAAGGGTGGGCGGAGCAAGGGGGCGAGTCCTGGGCTCTCCAGGCCACCTCCAGTGCCCGGTCAGTGCACGCACACTGAAATGTGACTCTTGGTGAGGTTTTCTAAATAAGTAGATTGACAACTCAGACGAAATGCTCTTTCACCCCATGCCCTAAACTGGGGCCAGGAAAACACAGCCTGGTTGATGGAGAGTGGGCAGACGCTCCCCTCAGGAAGGTGGAGGGAAAGGAAGGCGGGGGTGGGATGAAGGCCCGGAGAGAAGCAGACCCCCTCCCTGGCCAGCCCACCAAAACACAGGAGACACTTCCTGTGCAACATGGCAAAGACGAGTACTTTAGAAGTACCTCAGAAGGTGTGATGGCGCTGGTTCCTGTCACCCCAGGTCCACCCTGGTGAGATTGGCGAGAACCACGCTCCTCCTGGGCAGAAATGGTTCTCGGCGGCTGAGGTTCTGTGGGCCTCTCCGGGAGCTCAAAGGACTGAGAGAATTGTTCAGACCTGGCTGAGGATTCCCGAAAGGCTTCAAACTCCCCCCAGGCACCGCTGTGTTCCCCTAGGTCTGGACCACTGGCGGAGGCAGACAAGCCCTCTCCGCTGCGCCCAGAGATCCTGGCTTCCCCATCGCCATCCGGCGGGGGAAGGAGGGAGCGGGGACTCGCCCACTCGACAGCGTCACCGCTCTGTCTCCCAGGTGCCGAGCCTGCACCGCTGTCTTTAGAAACCCGGCAGAAGGAAACCCCGCCTGCTTGCTCTGCGAGGTCACTCAGAAACGCGCAGCGAGGGGGCATGTGGCCAGGTGCTCCCCCCAGCTCCCGCTGGCCTTGCATGTTGGTGCCGCCAAGCCCGCATAGACGCGATGGGAAGATGTTCAGGAGACATGCACACTGCTGCGCGGGAGCTGCCCGGGGCTGGACAGGGCCCGAGGGGGTTGCCTGCTCGCCCACTGCCCAGCAGCTGCCGGCGGCTCCCTCGGGAGTACGGATGGCCTGGTGTGGGTCCACTGTCGCTGTGGAACGGACACAGACCGCATACACAGCCTGGTCACCCAGGGAAAAGTGACCGGAGCCGCTGCCCGGCTTCTTCCTCCACGCGTCTGGGCGAACGGTCCAGCACAGGGGCGTGTCCTAGAGACCAACCAGGTGCTGGGGGTCAGCACTGCCTGGGAGGGTGGACGAACTGCGGGGTCCTGCCTCGGCCGCGGTGGGCAGGGGTCTGCGAGGCCCAGTCTGGCAGAGCCGGGGAGAGTCCGGGCGCCCGCGGGAGGGCGGCGCCCGGGGGTCCCCGAGAGTTGGGTCGGGGGCTCGGGTAGTCCCCTCGCGGGGCGGGCGGGGGTCCGAGGCGGCCGCTGAGGACCACGATCGGGCCTGGCCTACGGCTCCCGAGCGGCGGACTTGGGGCGCGCTGGGGCCCCGGCGTCGGGCTCCGGCCCGCACCCACCTCCGCCACGTCTCCGCCTCCGCCCGCGGGCGCAGCAGGCTGCCGGGGGTCTCCTCGGCCTGCGCCGGAAAGTTGCCCGGCAACGACGCGCGACTGTCCAGCTTCCGTCGTCTGCCGCCCTGGCGTCAGTGCGCCGGCGCCGCGCGGGGCGTGGCAGCGCCGGGCCCCGCCCCCACGCCGGCGAAGTTCTGTGCGCGGAGGGAACGGACTGGCCTGCTGGGACCCGTCACCGCCGCGCCTCTCAGCCGCCGCGCGAAGAGGCTCTGGTTAATTAGACGACTCCTCGTGCTGCCACCCAACGTGGAGCGGGCGCCCTACACTCCCCGCGGCCGGGAGTGAGCAGGCGCGTGCTGCCGCCAACGTCCTTCCCCCCCACCCCGGCGGCCAGCTGCAGCCCTCCGACCCGGGCCGCCCTGGATGCCCTCTCGTGCCCCTGCCCCGCCGCAGCGGGGATGTCTGTAGCTGTGCCATCTGTCTTGCCAAATCCTGAATCCCCAGAAGCTAGTACTTCCAAGCGTGGGTCTCCTGGCAGGCAGGAGCGGGGGCGCGACCCCGTCCCTCTCGGGTCCCATGTAGTGCCCTGATTCTCGGCCTGGTCACCAGCCAGCCCCAAGGCAGAGCAGGGCCAGTCTGGGCCATGGACCACCAGCCCCTCCTGCTGCCACCTGCCCCAGGACAAGGGTCACTCATGGGCTAGCCCTGCCCTCCTGCTAGCTCCCTTCCCAGGCGCTCCAGGCCTTTCCCCATCTGCCTAAATCAGCCCTCCACAGATGCCGCCATCAGGCCCCGGCTGAAGCCCTGATCCATATGCGGTCTCCCAGTCTACCTCCATGCTCAGATTTCTCCACCCTGGGACCTCCTGGGGATCTCCCTGGGCCCTGTCCGGTTTGCATGAATCACCTGCTCTCTTAATGGTCCTTCACAGCTAAGCTACCGAAAATTTCAATTTTAAAAATTACCAGATGAGATCGTTCTCTGAACCCTGGACCGTAGCCATCTGCCCCGTGCCCTGCTTCCCGAGGGGCACAACGGCCAGCAATGCAGTGTTGGAGCGATGCAGTCAGACTGCCCAGTGCTGGGCAGACACCAGGGTGACCCTGCAGGAAGGTGACCAGACACCGGCTCTCTCCTGCCTCGATGTCACCCAGGGAGAGCGGTCCCGTGCTGTCCACTCACTGCTCGGACCCCCTCATCCACTGTCCTTGCCATCCTTACAGTCCAGGGGCTGGAAAGGGGTAGGAGGGGTGTTGTCCTCGTGTCCCGGTGAGGAAACTGACGCCCAGGCACGAAGGCCTGAGTAAGAAGTGTTGCTGGGGCTGGAGCCGGCTCTCCAGACCCTCGGCAGCTCCCCACGCGCTGTCTGGACCTCAGTGAAGAGTGAGGATGGCACTGTGACCCTCAGGGGACAGAATGAGGTGACCCGACAAGACACAGGCCCGCGGGTGGGTTGCTCTGCGTTATGTGGTGTGGTAGCTGAGTAAAGCCTCCTGCAGGAGCCCCTGCTGATCCCCAGAACCTGTGAATTTGATGTCTTACAAGGCAGAAGGGACTCTACAGACATGATCAAGTTACGCCTCTCACGATGGGAAGAGGGTCCCGGGTTACGCCGTTGAATTCGATGTAATCCCAAGGGTCCTTACAAGAGGGAGGAGGGAGGGTCAGAGTCTGAGAGAGAAGATGGCAGGACGGAAGCAGAGGTCAGAGTGATGCAGGGCCACCAACCAAGGAGCGCAGGTGGCCTCGGAAGCCGAAGAAGGCCAGGACATGGATCTGCCCTGAAACAGATCCCCGGGAGGAATGCAGCCCTGCCGACACCCGGAACTGTAAGGGAATAAATGAGAGTTGGTTTAAGCCACTGCCTCTGCGTGTGTGTGTGTGTGAGTGTGGTTACACCTGGCTGACCCCTGGCTACCCCTCTAAGGAGGTGCTGCCTTGGGGGAGCCAAGACTCAGAGGAGGCAGCAGAGGTGACCCCGACATTGGGTGCCGTGCCCTGGACGCAGGAGTGGGTGGGGGAAGCTCAAGGAGCTGACAGGTGGCCCCTGGCTCCTCAGGCCGGCATCTGGGGGCTCTGGGCATGACGTGGGCAGAAGCCGAGGGCCAGGCCTCCAGGCGGGTGGGCAGGGGAGGCAGCTGTTGAAGTTTAAAAGGCTTCACGTGCTGGGGAAGACTGGCCAGAGGGGGCAGGTCCCCATTAAAGTGGGGGAGCAGGGCACACAAGCCACGACTCCCCGAGGTGCTGTGCGGGGTGGGCACAGTGTGGTCAGGAGAAAGAGCCCATGTGGCCCTCCCAGGCTGCTCCTCTCTCGACACCTCGGTCCAGCCCTGAGCCCCTGAGCCCCAGCCCTGCGGAACGGCGGTGGGGGCAGCTTCTCCTCTGCCATTGCCCAGCCAAGCCTCCCTTGACACAGCCTCAGGAAGAAGGGGCCGGCTGCCACTCCGCCTGGAGCCCCGCAGTATCCTAGCAACTGTGCACATCGCCTGGTGAGCCATGGGGAGGGGTCACCCGCTCCAGGAAGCACCTAGCTTTCCGCCTCTCAGCCCCGAGTCCTTAGGGTGAGTCCCCAGGCCTGGAGTGGGCACTCAGCTTGGGGGAGAGTGAGGCAGTTAGAGGCCGGGGGCCAGCAGACGTGGAGCCCTTCCCCCCGCCTCTGTGCAGAGGACTGGGTGCGAGGGCAGATGGCAGTGGAGGACGTCCCAGGTGCCCCCAGCACCCTGGTGTGCCCCTCCAGCTGGGCTGGGCTAGGGCAGGGACAGTGGCAGAGCTATTTTTGCTTATGCTGCCGCGGCTGCTGCAAGGAGGCATCAATCATTGATGCTCTGGGCATCCCTGCCTGCCCGGAGTGGCACGGAGAGCAGCCAGCCAGGCGGGTGGGGCAGGCCTGGGGCTCTGCTGAGGAGCTGGGGCCCAAGGAGCTACGGCCGCCGGCAGCCCTGGCTCCTCACCCTGTCCCCACCAGTGCACTGCACCGCCAGCCCCTGCACCTGGGTACCCAGTCTGAGACCCGCGACCAGCGGGCCGGGCCAGGGCTGGGGTGTGGCGCTAGCCTCCCTGGCACGGTGGTCCTAGGGAGGAGGTTGAGCAAGTGTGGGCCAGCAGGAGAGAGCGCGGGCCGCTCACAGCCCCTACAGGCTGCCCCCCGCAGGGGTGACCCTCAGAAATGGTGCGGGGCCTCGTGTGTGCCAAGGGTGGCTGTGAGTCAGCCCGCGTCTCCATGCTTCTTGAGGGGCAGCTATTCCTGAGCCATGCCAGCTGCTGTGGCCTCCGCCAGCGGGGCGTCTGTCCCCAGAGGGGGACCTCAGGACGGGGCTGGAGCGGAGCGTGACGGCAGGAGCTCCTGGCTGCGCAGGGCTCTGCGGCAGGCGCCTGGCCAGGCTTCGGCTGGGCGGTAGGGAGGGCAGGGGTCAGGCACAGATGGGCCTCACAGGTCCTACCCGGGCAGCCTTCTCCCCATCAGGCGCTGTGACCCCGGGGCCAGGCTGGGGTTCCAAGGCCCCCACGGGTTGAGGGAGGGATTGGTAGGAGGAGGCAGGGCCCAGCCTGGCTGGCCTGGGGGCGGACTCGTGGGCAGTCTCCCTCTACACAGCTGCAGTCCGCCGTGTGTGGGGTATACTGCCTGAGGGACCACACCCTTCCAGAGATGAAATGGGCCTACAGGGCCCCAGGTGGTACATGGGGGTGCGCACAGTGGGTGAGGCCAGCCCTCTGCCTCAGGGGAGACAGGAGGGGAAGGGGCAACCCCTTGGCTGGGGGTGGGGGGCGGTCCCTGCCTACCCTCATCCTGAATCTGGGGCCCTGAGCCAGTGCTGAGTCAACTCCCTGGCTGCAGAGCGAGCTTGGCCCCAGCAGGAAAATATAAGCCCACCCAACCCTCACCAAGCCCAAAGGCAGAAGTGGCCCCAGGGAGGGTCCCTGCCTCAGCCTCCCCCAGGCCCTGGCTGGCCAGGATTCCCAGGGAGCCCCCAATTGCCCAGGGACTGTCCCCAGAGGGGCCAGCGGTGCCGCCTCCACTCTCCCTCAGTGGCCACGTGAGACCCCCTCCTCCTGGCCTCTGTTTAGGTGGGGCAGCCCCCTGGCCTCCCCACCCCAGGCGCCATCCTCCCCCTCCCCGCAGAGCTGACAGGAGCCACCACAGCCCTGTGTGCACCATGCTGGACAATCAGGATATGTCGCACAGGGTGAGGCCACTTCAGCTGAACAGGGGCCCAGGATCCACACGACTTATCCAAGTTCCCATGCCTAATAGGGCAGGGGGACAGAGAGCTTGTGCTGACTGCACAGACTGCCCCTTGTTCCCAGGCCCGCAAGGCCAGAGTCACACACACAGAGGACAGGCAGGCTGAGCCCCCCGACAGGCCCGAGCAGATGCCAGACACACCCAGGGACACATACAGCTGTCTCCCTGTGCCCACAAGTAACTGATTCCCATCCGGACAGAGCAGGCCAGGGTCTCGGGCCCCAGGGCAACGCTGCCTGGCCCGAGAGAAGACACCAGGGCAGGAGGGGTGAGACCCAAGCCCCAGTGTCCCCACCTAAAGGACAGGGCTGTGCCCCGTCACGCCATGGGCTCGAGAGACGGGAGGCTGCCAGGGCCTCTTCCCGGCAGTGATGTGTGTGTCTGTCTGACCGTCTGCTGGAAGGCCGCCCGGCTGCAGCCCAGCTAACGGGAACTGCCGGGCATGAGCCG
This sequence comes from Eschrichtius robustus, assembly GCF_028021215.1. Classification (NCBI taxonomy): domain Eukaryota; kingdom Metazoa; phylum Chordata; class Mammalia; order Artiodactyla; family Eschrichtiidae; genus Eschrichtius; species Eschrichtius robustus. Next base: position 943,984 of record NC_090824.1, read on the forward strand.
TCCCGCTGGGCAGGCTCACCTGGGCCCTGCCGGCTGTGCGTATCCCTGAGTGAGCCCAGGAGTAAGTGGTGTGCTCTGTGTGTGCACCTGTGTGTGTCTGCATCCTGTTGTGCACAGCCCGGCACGTGGGCCTGAGTGGGTGCATGTGTATGAGCGTGTTCCCAAGCATTTGTGTGTGTGTGTGTGCGCGCGTGTGTGTGCCTGTCTCTGAGTGCATGCGGACATATCCAAGTAGACCTGTGTCTGTGTATTGGTGTCAGTGTGTGACATCTCATCTACAAGCGTTTGTGTGTCTGTGTCATGTGTGTGTCTATGTGTGTTTCTGTGTCTGTGTCAAGTCTGTGTGTCTGTGTGGTCCTCCTGTTTCAGCCTGGCCCCTTTCTGCCCCAGGAAAAGTTGTTTGTGTGTGTTTCATCTGTCCCAGCACCACCGGCACCATTCCAGGGCAGCCCCCAGGAATGTTGTGGCCCCGACTCCTCACCCCCAACCCCTGCAGGACCCGCACTCCCCAAGGGGCCCTTCCTCAGGTCTACACCAGGCTGGGCCTCAGGTAACCCCCTACTTTCTCAGAAACAGAACTCTACCAGGCATCCCCACTCCCTGCCCACACCCCCCAGACGTGCCACCCGCTGAACGACACCCAAGCTGGAGCCCAGGGTGGCCCCTAAACCTCCCCAGTGGTCTTCCAAGTTCCCTCTGCCAGCTTCCAGAACATCCAGGACCCTCCTCCCTCATCACAATCCCGCCCTGGTCCAGCCCCCACCCTCTTGCGGGGCTCCTGACCTCCAGCACTGCGCCCCTAGGGACATCCCCCAGCCACCTGGTAGTCAGTCCTGCTGCCCCCTGCCCCCAACCCCACTGAGCCTAACTTTCAGCGGCGTGAACCAGCTTCGGCTCTCTTACTCCGTCCGTCCTCTGCACACACACTACTGCGTTGCTTCGGTCCAGAACGCTGTTCCCTACTCCTGAAGTCGGAGCTTAGACTGTCCGCCCGGAGCCTTCCAGGACCCCTCCCCACCCACCCCCACCGTGGCACCATGCTACCCCGCTGCGCACACCTCCAGACCAGGAGCCCCCAGGGCCGGGCTAGTGGGGGTCAGATCACATGCCGTGGCCTCCCTGGGCTCCCGCTGCCCCTACGCCCTCGCCCAGGGTGCCCCGCTCCCCAGCTTGTGACTGAAATGTCTTGTCTCCGGACTGGGAGGCAAGACTGCGGCGCGCAGGTCAAGTCCGGGAGTCTTGGCGCGGCGTCCGGGGACCCCTCCCTGGCAGGCGTCCAAAGTCAATCCTCAGGACTCCGTTGGGGCGCGGGGCGGGGCCCATCTAGCGGCGGGGCGGGCCTGCCGCGGAGCCTGTGCCGGTGATCAGACTGGAGGTGGGACGTTGGCTGGGTCGGGACTGAGAGGCGGGGCCTTAGGGGGCAGGGCCTGGGTCACGCCGGTTCCCGGCTGGACAGGGGCGTGGCGTGGCCACTAAGGGCGGGGCCTGGCGGGCAGCAGCCAATGGGCTGAATGAGGCCGGCGGCGCCGCCCGCGCTCGCTCCGCAGTGGCTGGGCTCGGGCTGGGCTGGCCGGGGCGGGGTCCTGGCGGTGGCGGGGTTGGGGGCGCGGGCTCCGCCCGCAGTCCGAGGTCTGCAGCCAGCGGCATCGCGGGGCTGCGGAGGCAGAGCGTTGCGCTCGCCCGACCCCCTGGCCGCCCGCGCGGCGGAGCCGGGATCTGCGACTGGACGCGACGGGCCGCCGCCGGCCAGCACCGCCCGGCCGCCAAGATGTGCGACTGCTTCCACATGGTGCTGCCCACCTGGCCCGGAGCCCCCGGCAGCGGTGCGCCTCCTCCCCGCCTGCAGCCCGCTCCCCTCGGGGCGGGTGGGCTCCGCGCGGGGCGCGCGCCGGGCGGGTCCTGGGGCGCGCAGTGCGGGTGGGCTGCGGCGCCGGCCGGGGTGGGGGTGCCTCCGGGACCGGCCCGCGGTCTCGAGCGCGTTTCTGCGCCTCGGGGGCTGCTCGGGTCTGTGCGTCCCTCCTCCTGCGTCTCGCCTCTTACCTGTCCCTGTCGCTCGGCCTCCCACCCCTCTCCATCCCTGCCGCTCACTTTGTTTCTCTGGGTCGCTGACTCGTCTCTACCACTCTGTCACTCCTCGCCTCTCTCTCTGTCACTCACTGTCCTGTCTGTCTCTCCCTCTCTGTCAACTGTACCCCTGCTGTAGCCCTCTGGGACGTGTGCTGTCCCTAGAGGCAGCCGCCTTGGGAGGGCCGCACGTGTAAGTGGGGCATGACTGCCGTGGGTCACCAGGCGGTGGGAACCTGCCGCCAGGACTGCCCTCTGATCTGCTTTTGGGGAGAGCAGCCTGGCTGGACCAGGAGTTAGGGTTGTTGGCTTTGGTCCAGGACTGCTAGGCTGGGCTGGGCTGGGTCCAGCGTGCGGCTGCTGTGTGCTGGCTCCCTGGCTAGGTGGTGGCTGAGGTCTGGGGCTTGGTGAGGGGCCTGAGTGGGGTCAGAGCTCAGGCCACAGGGTCCCCCAGTTCTGAGCAAGGGTAGGTGGGGCTTCCCCATGGGGCAGGACCCCCTCCCTCTGCACCTCTGGCCGCAGAATGAGAAGCAGGTGCTCTGTCTGTCTGTCATCTGTCTGTCCCTGCACTGGGCCTGGCTCCAGGGCCTGGGTGTCTCAGCATCGTGGAGGGCAGGGACAGTCTTTCCAGCCCAGGGTCAGTAATGCCGCAGCCTGGCCACACCCAGGACACCTGGCCAGCTGCCGGCAAGGGGGGCTGGGGCCACACTGCATTAGCACAGGCGGAACCCCACTCCCTGGGGAAAGCAGAGATCGATGATGATGGCACTGCTGATGCAGAGGGGGTGGGGCTCCCCTTCAGCTGCAGCAGGAGCCCCCATGGTCCCTCCTGTTGCCCATTCATCTGGTTAGCACTGAAGCCCAGCTGACGTCCTGTTTCGGGCTCCCTTGCCCAGGTGGGAACCCAAGGCACCCCGATTCTCCCTGGACAGCCAACGGGAGAATGATGGGTCCCCAACCCCCTCCTCCTGACTGTGACGGGCCTGGCCCACATCCCTGGGAATCTGCCACGTCACAGGGAGAGGAGCAGGGCCCAAAGGACTTGGAGCTGTTGCTCTGCCTCGCATCCCACAATGGCCTTCTCCTCACTCAGCCGCCGCCTGGAGACTCCCAAGCTGCAGGGTCTCGGGCCACCTTCTCCACCCTCCTGCCTTGCAGAGGCCTGTGCTGGGAGCACCTCCCCAGCCGAGGCCCTCATTCTTACTCTGACGTGTGGTTCTCTGATCTCTGGGGCAGTTCCTCCTTGTGTCCAGCCTGCAAAACCATCCCCTCTTAGGGAACAAGATGAGTGGCTTTCACGGGGCGTTGGCAGGAGACCTGGCCCTGGGGGTTGTGTCCAACATGCAGATTCCCAGGCCCTCCCCATCCTTCTGAGGAGGCCAGGGAACATGCATTCCTAATAAAGAACCATGGGGATTCAGTCCAGGCATTTTCCAGCTGCAGTTCCCTCCTAGCAGGCCAGAGGTGGGCAGGCCCTCCCCGTCCCTCGTGTTTCTGCCCAGCCCACACCTGCCCTCCTGGACCAGCCCCTCCAGGTCCTCTGAAGACCCCTCCCACATCCTGTCGGTGCCCCAGACAGGGGCCCGGGGGAGGGAGCCAGGTCTGGTCCAGCCTGCACTCGGAGGCTGCCCCCTGGTGGCTGTGCTGGGAACACACCAGCACAGGACCCGCCTAGCCTCCCTGTGCCTGGCCAGTCTGAGTAGCACCCGTTCACCCCCACCCCACTACTGCCTTCCCAGGCGACCTCCCCGTTCCCGCGGGGGAAGGGATCTCCGTCTGGGCGCACCGCCCTCATGCAGGCACCAACCACTCCACCTGGAATGGGCCCCCCCCTTCCTATCCCAGGGGCAGCTGGTTCCTTCCCGAGGCAGAGCTGGGTCCTAGGCAGCTAGACTACTGATAGGGAGCCCCCAGCTCCCCGGCTGGGGCTCTGCCCTGCAGCTTCAAGCCCCTGGCTTGGCCTGAGGCCCCTCCCACACCCACCCTGAGAAGCCCCCACAAGGGTCAGAGAGCCCCAGGTGCAGATGACACCATGAGGGGTATCTGGGTGGTCTCTCCCTGGCAGGGGGCCGCGGCAACACTGGGGCCTCTCCCGAAAGCAATGCAATGTCGGGCATCCCCTGTGGTGGCCTCACCCTTCTGAACAGGGCCAGTGGCCTCTGCACAGGCCTGGACTCTGGGCTATGGGCTCGATCTCGAATCTATGAACAGGAGTGACCATGGCTGCTCATGGCCCAGGCAGGGCAGAGAGGTAGAGCTGTGTAGCCAGGGAGGCCAAGGGGTGGCTCCAGTGAGCTGTCCAAACTGGTGGCTTTGCCTGGGTTGTCCACACTGGTGGAGGGCTGTGTCCCCATTTTGCAGACAGGGACACTGAGTTTCAGAGCAGTGAGGCAGAGCCCCGAACCAAAGTGGAGCCTCTCTGGCCTCCACAGGGGCCAGAGCAGCCATGCCACACGCTCTGATGCTGCCCTGCCCCCCCAGGCAGGGGGCCCACAGGGGCGGGCACGGAGAAGGAGGCCTCAGAGGCCATCCTGGGCAGGAGTACCGACCCTCCTGACACCTTAATGAGGACGATTCTGAAAGCCACCGCTGGTGACAGCATACGTGTTGCTGACAACACCCCCACTCCTTCTCTTTGTGGAGAAACACTGGATAGCCTAGCTCCAGCCTCAGGAAGCGGGGTGGGGCCCAGGAGTGGATAGGAGGGTCCAGTGCCCCAAACCACCTGCCTCCGCCTGTGTGCCCACTCCACCTGGGGCTCATCAAGGCCTTGCCCTTGTGAAGGCCACGGCCTTCTCTCCCTCTGGCCAATCTCTTCCATCCTGGGCCCAGCCAGGAGCTGCCTCTTCCTGGAAGCCCCCTGGATTGTTCTTCAGACTCCGACCCTCTCTGTATCTTCTCTTGTGACTGCCTTTGCTGAAAGGCTGTGTTTCGGGTTCAGCCTGGGGCTGCTTTGCCTGGGGGTGGGGAAGTGGAGGTGCCAGCGAGGAGAACCCCAGGGAGGTTGGGTGGGGCATGGGCCATCTGGGGGCCCCCGCCACCCATTTCAGGGGTGAAAAGCCCAGATTTCCCCAGCTTGGCCCTCTGCCTGGACAGGGGCAGTAGGAGGCAGACCCTACGCTTAGGGCTAATGCGAAGCGGGGTTGCCTGTCCACCCACCCATCCATCTGTGCATCCCAGGGGCCCCGGGCCTTAGATGTTCACAAATTGGGGAGCAGGGATTCACCAGTGTTCATTCATCAAAGGTGAGACAGGTAGGGCTTCTGCCATCAGTGCCACCTTGGTGCACAGGGAAGTCAGGGAGGGCTTCCAGGAGGAAGGGCTGCCTGATGCGGCATCGTGTGCAAGAGGCCTGGAGAGAATGTTGACTGGGAGCAGCAAGTAGCTTAACAGGGAGGGTCTGGGGCTGGGGGTGGGGGTTAAGGGTGGAGAGGGGTGGGGACCGTGCTGTTAGGAGGGAGGGCTGTGTTCCAAGGGCACCGGGGAGCCTCAGAGGGCTTCAGGGCGGGTCCCATGGGAAGGGATAAGGCCCAGTCGGGCGGAGGAGGGGGCACTGGAGGAGCTGAGGCTGAGAGCGGGGAGGGTGGACGGGGAGCCTCACGAGAGCTGGCCACGCGCCCCTGAGCCCCCTCCCCATTCTAAGGGCAGCTGCCCCTTTTGGCCGGGGTCTGGTCACACTGGGTGCCTTCAGGGGCATCTCTAGGCCCTGCCTCTTCCTCCAGGTGTCCCTTTGTTTTTCTTTTTTTGGAGGCACAGGTGGCCGGGAGCTAAAGGTCCACCTCGCTGGGATAAATATTTAATAGTCAGAAGCACTTTCTAAAATGGAAAGATGGAGCTGGCCCCGGGGAGGCCTGAGGGGCTGGGGCGGGGTGGGAGATGGCGTCCCACTGTGCCCACTGCTTGCCTGGTTCCTGCCCTGCGGGGAGCCGGAGGACCCAGTGTGTGTACCTGAGGGTGAGGGGCGGCGACGTTGGGCCCCTCCCCAGAGAGCTTGGTGGCAGAGACTCGCCCGCGCGTCGCGCCCAGGGCTGCTGGTGGAGCGGTAGGCGGAGCTGTGGCTCCCAGCCGCCAGCAGAGGCGGGCTTTCCACCTTCTTAGCTGGTTGAACGCCAGGAGTCCCGGGAAGGTCCCAGAAGGGCTCCTGCCTGGACACAGCACCGGATGTGGGTGTCCATTGCCGAGAGGATGGCCGAGGCTCAGAAAGGAGCGGCCCAGGATACCTGGGCGGGGTTCTTATTTGGGCCTCCCTGTCACAACAGTGGGGTGACAGGCTCGCTCAGCCCCGTTGTCCACTGGAGGGTCCCCCCAGGTGCCGGTGTCTGTGTGGGCTGGAGGCCCCGGAGGTGAGGCCCCGCTGGGCCAGGTCAAGTCTACTTTGTTTGGGGCTCAAGCCTCCGGCTGGCTGCCCACCCCAGGGTGGGGGTCAGACCGTGAGCGGCCCACATTGGGCTCTGGGTGCCCTGCTCCTCCTACACCTCCCCCGACCCTGGCTGATGCCCTTGTTTCCCAAGAGCTGCCAGCGCTGCCAGACCTTTCCAGGCGGGAAGAGGATGGCCCCCCACCAGGCACCTGACTGCGGGACCCCTCCAGGCGGCTCCCCCCGCACCCCCGCCCCGGCAGGCCTTGCTCCTGGGTGGCAGAAGCACCTGCGGGCTCCTCCGTGACACAGCCCCTGAGAATGCCACGCTTGCCCCACCTCCTCGCCAGCTGATTCACTATCAGCTGCCCCTGGCCCTGCCATGCCCTTTCCCACGGTGACTCCAAGGAAGGGCCCGGAGTCCAGGCGGCTCTGAGCTACGGCTGCCTGTGCAGCGGGGGTCGGCGGACACGTGCTGGACAGCTGGCATCCAGGCCTGGAGGTGTGGCAGCTCAGCAGCTGCCCTGCCCACCGTCCCTTCAGCTGGCCCAGCACCTGCCTGGAGCCACGGGACCGGCAGGTGGGGTCCCCGGGAGCCGAGGTGGGCGGACAGGGCCTCCTCACCCAGAGCCCTTATCTGCTGGGGAGCCAGGTACCCGCCTGCGGGACTGACACCAGCCCAGGGGCGGGGTGGGGAGTGGCCCCCTGACTCTCGCCGCTACCGGATCACAGTGGTCCCGACCCGGAGCCCCGTGCCAGCAGCTGACTCCTTCCCTTCCCAGCCACTTCCCATCGCCCTGGAGCTGCCCCCGCACAGCACTGCAAGGGCTGCTGGCGCTGGGCTCCTGAGGGAGCGAGTCCAGGGTCTGAGCCGGGGCGGGGGGGTGTTGGAGTCTGGAGAGGGCTTGTGGGGGGCGGGGTCAGAGCACAGGGTGTCGGGGAGAGTGTGGTTGAGGCCCCCTCCAGCCAGTGGGCGGGGGGTGTCTGGCCGCAGGAGGTGGGAGCCCGGCCAGGCTGTCACAATGGTCCAGGGCCCGGTGGGTGGCCGCGGGGGAGGTCGTAGGGTTCAGGAGGATGGGGGACGGCTTGATTGGGATGGAGCGTCCAGGCTCAGGAGGGGACGAGGCAGGGTGACCCTGATGCGTGCCAGCTTCTACCCCCGCCTCCCAGCTGAGTCAGCCGCCCGGCCCTGCGGGGGGGCGGGGGCGGGGGCGGGGGATTTGGGGGTGTCGGTAACAGTCTGGTGGGGTGTCGGGCAGTAAACAAAGAATTCCCAGGTGAGAACTGTGTGGGCCGGTGGAGTAGGTGAGGCCACTGGCCAGCAGGCCTGGCCGGTTTTCCTGTCTCAGTGTGACTAGAGTCTTTTATGACCGTTAGGTTTTCAGGGGGGACAGGCCGGGAGGGCCCTGGTGCTTTTCCTCCTTCAGGCCTCTCACCCAGTTTTCCCAGCAGCGCCGGCTGCCTCGAGCTGGTGGAGCCCTCTGCCTATCCGGGGGCCCTCTGAGCGGCCAGGGGCCTCCCCCTGCTGTCACCCCACCTCAGGCCGCTCTGGGCTTCCGCTGCCCGGTGGGGGCCCGGCCTCCCGGCAGCTGCTTTCGGTGCCTGTTGCCCTCAGTTACGCAAGGAGCCCTCAGCTCTGCGGCCACCATTGCAGACCTGGTGTGTCTGGTGGGGGTGTAGGTGTAGGTTCGGGCTGACCCATCGCCGCCCTTGAACCCCAGCCTGGGCCCCTCAGCTGTGCCGGCCTGCTCCGACCTGCTCGTGGGATGCAGGTGCCCGCAGCCAGCTGGGCCCCACCCCACGGGGCTGTGAGGTGCAGGGCGGGGCAGCCCCAGGACCAGCAGCAGATCTGCAGATAGACCAGCCCGTGGTCCTGCCTGGGCCTGCCGGGCCTGCCCGGGCTCCTGAAGCTGGGAGGGGCCTTGGAGCCAGAATCCGCGTTCTCCCGCACCCCTCAGGGGTCCCCCAGGGCAGGGGCTGGGAGTCCTGGGGGGCAGAAGGGTGAGGTGACAGGAGGGGGCGGGCCAGGCAGGTGGCGTCTGGGGAGCAGGGGAGTTGGGGGGTCTTCAGCACGTGTTCCTCAGTTGCCACTTATATCCAACGACTGGGGAGGGGTTGGTTAAAGCTGCTGGTTCCGGGGACCCACCGCACTCAGCTCATCAGATGCCCTGGAACTTTGAAGGATGAGTTTTGGCTGAGAGGGCTAGAAGGTGGCCGGGGTCAGGCTGCCCTCGAGGGGCATGGGCAGGGGGGCAGTGGCCAAGGCCACCTTCCCCAAGGTCACTGGCCCAGGCCATGGGTGGGCTTGGTCTGGCCCTGCTCTGGCCTTTGTGGCCTTGGCTGTGGAAGGGGCTGGCTGTGCCCTGGGCAGTGGTCTCAGCAGAGCCTGTGGGGCCGTGCAGCACTGAGGTTCCAGAGGGAGCAGTAGCCTGTGCCCATCCTGGGTCCCTCCTGGAAGGGCCTCCGTCCCTGCCTTGGGCTATGCCTCCACATCCCTCCCCTGCACCCCCAGCCCGACAGCCCTCAGCCTCTGTCCCAGGCTCGTGCACAGCTTGCCAGGACGGTCCTGTGTGACATCTGAGCCTGTCCACACAGCAGGACTGGACTGGACCGGGCCGGGCGGGGCGGTGGCAGTGACTCACACATCCCCGAGCTGGGCGGTGTTTCCTCCCCGAGTCAGCTGCTCGGCCTGGGGGGGCACTCTGGGGGAGGGGTGGGGGCCTGGCCCCGCTGCGGGGGCCTGTAAGGGGACCCGCCCAGTCCCTCTGGTAGGGCGAAGGGGGCTTGGCGGGCTCTGGGCCCACGGAGAAGGGGGCCCGTGGGCGGGGCCATGGAGGGAGGGGCCGTGGAGGGGAGGAGTGGGGAGGACGGCCAGAGGGAGCTGCAGACCTGGGATCTTCACTTCGGGGCAAGTTGGGAGGACGTCGGGTTCGGTAAGCGGCTGCGCTGTCTTCTGTACCCACCCTCTGCCCCCTGTCCCCTGCCTTCTTCCTGGGTTTAGCCCTGGGGCACCTGACCACCTCACCACCCAGCAGGTGGAGGGTGGGGGCACAGGGTTGGGGGGTGGCAGAGCTGGGCCGGGCATCTCCCTGACTCTGCCCTGCTTCAGCTCCAGCCGATGTTGGAGGGTGCCCAAGGGCACCAGCATGGCCATTTCAGTCCCAGGACAGGCAGATCCCCAAGGCTGGACCGTGTGGCCTGCAGGGGGTCCTCAGAAGATGGCCGTTTGGTGCACTGGGAACCCTGGGGGTTGGCGGGAGGGCGCTTGAGACACGCTTACGGGCAGGTGCCAGGTGGGTGGTGGGGGCCCGTGGTGGTGGGCCGCCCTGTCACAGGGTCACACTGTGCTGGGCATCTAGGTGCTGGCCTTTCAGCCCAGACAGAAAGAGACTCGGGCCCGCTGGTCCTGTTGGGGTGGGCAGGAGGTGGGGACGCCCCTTTCGGCTGCCGGGCCCATGGAGGTGGGGGACTGGAGTGCCTGCTTCAGGTCTCGGTGTCTCCAGGTGCAGGAGGAGAAGCGCCGGGCCCACCTGCTGGCCCTCCCAGCCCTCGAGACCCCGCTGCACCCTCAGGCTGGGCGGGACTCACCTTCCCTTCCTCTGCCCACCTATGCCCAGCACTAGCATGCACCTACTGGGTGCCGGGCTCTGAACGTTTGTGAGAATGTTCTAGGGACCAGGGACCAGGCAGTGGCCAGAGGTGATGACAGGGTGGCCAAGCTGGACCGTGAGATGGCGGAGGAAACTGCGTGTGGAAGGGACAGAGGTCGGGCGAGAGCCTGCGCTGGAGGTCAGCTCCGAAGGTCTGGGGCCCAGGCAGCAGCGGCACAGACCGGGGAGGCTGCCGATGATGGCGGGCCAGGCAGACCGACAGGCCGGAGAGGGCGATGGGAAAACCTCCTGGCTGCAGCGGTGGCTGCAGTGGCAGCGGCTGCGGGGTGGGTGAGGAGTCCTGGCCCCCAGGCCCGGGCGGGCTGAGGCTGCTTCCCGAAGCCTTGGAGGCAGAGCAGGAGCCTGTGGGTGTTGCTTCAGAAAGGCTGACAGTCTCGTGACGAGTCAGCAGAGCTCGGCACTTTCCTCGTGGGGTTCCAGGATGGGGTGAGGCCAAGCGTCCCGTGTGCTGTGGGCACCGGGCTCCAAGCCCGAGGGCAGCGTCCCCCGAGGAGGGAGCCTACATCCGGGGCTCCCACCCCCTCGGCTCCCTGGGCCGGCCGGGGGCCTCAGCTGCGGCTGTGCACATTCACACACACACCCAGCACAAGCACGAACACCCCGTGAGCAGAGGCCCTCGTGCTCGTAAACACACACACGCACGTGCGCGCGCACCCAAGGCTGGACACTCAGGCCGCTACCTAGGGCCCTCCTTTGTTCGCAGCTCTCCTCCCCACCGCTCTCACAGCCCCCCAGTCCCACCGCGGCCCTCGTGACACCCCAACTGGCGCCCACACCCGGCCCCACTTGGAGGCTGGAGCTGGGCCCTGGCAGCGGCCAGTTTGGATGCAAACTTGGGTTCTGTTTAAGCAAAACTGCCACACCCACGAGTGGCCCTGCTCTGGGCCCCCTAAGAAGCCGCACTTGGCTGTGGGCTGGCGGGAGAGGCCCCAACTCAGTCCGGGGCCCAAAGGGCAAGGTAAGTATGGGGAAGTCATCCAGGCAAATGCCCCCTTCCTGCGACCCCCTCCACCTGGTGCCCCTCAGCCAGCATCGCACATCTCCTCGGCTCTGCCCCCTCCGTAGACTCACTTCCTGGAGGTCCCACCCCGGAATATTACAATTCCCGGGAGTGAAGCTTTTCAGCTGACGTGGTGCCAACCCCCCTCCCCCAAGTGCCCCGCTAGGTAGTGTTTGAGGCCATGGAAGAGTTAGGGTGAGGGGCTGGGGCCACAGCAGGGCCTTGAGCCTCGAGGAGGAGGGGGAAGGGCATTTGGCGAAGTACCAGGTGCCAGCAGCGGGATCTGCTGGGCCTGGCTCAGCATGTCACCTCCACATCCTTCTCTGTAAAGTGGGGCTTTGGTGACCTTATTTTATTAGTCATTATTCGAGGCGACTGCGGGGCCAAGGCCAGGCCAGGCAGGCTGTTGGGACACCTCCCATGCACTCGGGGTGGGGCCCCAGGACATGGGGACTCGCAGGCCAGTGCTCTGGGGGGTACTTGAGTGCCTCCTTTTCCCTCCCCAGGGGCATGTCTGAGGCTGGCAGGGCTGCTGGCGGCCTTGCCCCGTGGCAGGCAGGATTTCCTCCTTCCTGTTTGTGCATCTCTGGGCCAGGCTCCAGCCAGCCTGGGGTTCTGCCCTAAGGGTGCAGAGGGACCCTGAGCTTAAAACCACAGCCGGGCATCTTCCCAGCGGTCTGAACTTGGGCGAGGCCAGTCCCCGCCTCCCTGAGCCCCGCTTTTTGTTCCTACCTTGGGTGTAGGGCTCTTGCACCCAAGGGGGTGGCTGGGAGGGCAGGACTGGGCCGGGTGGGGGCCCAGAGGCAGGAGCGGTGGTCCAGCTGGAGCAGGGCTGGCTGAGCCTCCCCCGCCCCCAGGTTCCTGGCTGTTAACACCTTTCCTCACCCCTGCCCTGGAGCGGATCTGGGGGTATGGCTTCTCAGGGCCCGGGGGTCCCCGCCCGAATTCGGGGCCTTCCACCGCATCCCCCCTGGCACACAGCGCCCGGCCCAAGGCCCCGCTGGCTGGCCCGACCGCACACCCGCTCGGGGTCCCCTCCTCCAGCAGCCGCGGTCCAGAGCCTCCCCAGGTCTGGGCGGACCCGGACCGCCGCGCTCGCCCCCAGGGACACGCCTGCCTGCCCCGCGCGGAGGGCGGTCCGGGCCTTGTTTTGCTGTGACTCAGAGAAGGCTGCGGGGCTCAGGGGAGGCCGGGCTGCCTTTCTGGGCGCGTCCCCGCAGCTCCGCAGACCTCCCCGCCCCTCTGCCGGCTGCCGCAGCCCCGAGCCCAGGCCGGTGGGGACCCTCCGACGCCCCCAGCCGGGCACAGGGCGGGAGAGGCAGCCCCGCAATGACCGGTCCCGGGCTGGCCAGGGTGGGAGCGCGGCCACCCTGGACTCCGCCCGCCGCGTCTAGTCCCCGCGCCCCCCCGCGGGCTGAGCCACCTCGGGCCAGTGGCTTCCCCTCCCCCAGCCTCAGGTTCCTCGTCGCTCACCCACAGCGCGCCCACTTTGGGGATGGGGGTGAGGGTCTCGGCACAACTGGAAGGGAAACTGCGGCCGGAGAGTGGGGTCAGCTGCCCTTGCCCTTGGCTCCCGCGCAGGGCAGCGGGCTCGGTGGGGAACAGGCTCTGATCTCCACCGCTCCCGCGGGCGGGGCCTGAATCAGCCTGGGACTCGCTCCCCCCTCCCCGCCGCGCTCCCCCCCCACCCCGCCTCCTCCACAACCCCCTCTCCGCGCCACCCCCCCACTCGCTGCGGTCCCTCTGGGCTTCCGGGTGGGCAGAGTAGCCCTCTGACATCCATGGGGAAATCAAGGCTCAGAGAAGGGACAGGCTTGCTCAGGGTCACACGGCAAATTGGCCAGAGAGTAGCAGCCAAACCTGCACTCCCGCCAGGACTGGGCTTCCCCCGTGTGCTGCACGGGGACAGGGACGTGCCTGGTGCCCATGCCGGCTGCCCGGCCTGTGGGACAGGGATTCCCTCCCGGCTCTGAGCCCTGCTGGCTGCGGTGGGTTGGGAGTGGGCACCCGTGTCCCCTCCTCACCAGCAATGCAGTCACAGCCACAGTGGCTGAGGCTGAGCCCAGGGCCAGACCTAGTGTGAGATCCTGGGCTGCTTCTCCTGGAGTACTGAGTACAGTTCCGGGGGCGCTGGGCCTGGAGTTGCTTGTGGACCGGTTTTAAGGAAGGGCTTTGGTTGTTGAACCATCACAGGACTATTTACGTAGCCTGTTTCTCCTTGTGCGGTGCTTGCAGCGTTGTTTCTCTAGGAATATGTCCAATTCCTCTACATTTTCAGATTTTTTGGCATAAAGTTTATAATTTCCTCATTTCAATTTTATGTAGAATTTAAACATTTTGGGAGAAAGGTACAAATCATGTGTGTGTAGCTGGATGCATTTTCCCAAAGTGGACACACTGGTGGAACCAGTACCCCTTACCCCCACCAGAGGCCTCTCCCCCGCTGGTCTGCCCCCTCCCAGAGGACTTCCAACACCAGTGCATCTGTGAACCGCGTGCAGCGGGTTCTGTTTGAGCTCTTTATGTCTAGCTTTATTGCCGCACTAAGTTTGTGAAATTCCCCCACACTGTCTGTGGACGCAGTTCATCGGACAGAGACTCCCAAGTTTTTTTCATTCTACTGGTTTTTTTGGCGGTGCTGCACATCATGCGGGCTCTTACTTCCCGACCAGGGCTCGAACCCGTGTACCCTGCATTGGCAGACGGATTCTTAACCACTGCGCCACCAGGGAAGCCCCTAATTTAATAATTTTAACAATTAATCAGTTGTTTCCTTTAGGGCTAGTGTTGTCTGTGTCCTGGTTAAGAATTGTTTCCCTATCCCCAGTGTCATTTCTGTTTATCTTCTGGAAACTGTATCATTAAACTTTGGATCTGCAATCCACATGAAATTAATACTTCCTGGGTCTGACCTAGGGGTCGAGATCAATATTATTCCTTGTGAATTTCCAGTGGACCTCACACTGCTGACTGAAAAGATCATTACTTTCCCACAGCGCTATATCTGTATGAGTCTGGTTCCGGGACCTTTGTTTTGTGCCATTGGTTTTATTAATAATTTGCATTTCCCTGACGACTAAAGAAGTTGACCATCTTTTCCGTGCTTACTGGTACACCTTCTTTTGTGAAGTGTCTGTTTAAATCTTTTGCCCACTTTTAATTGAGGTTTTTTAGTTTTTGTCTTTTTCTGTTGATTTGCAGAAATTCTTCTGGATGCAAGTTCTTTGTCAGATATACTGAATTGCCTTTTCATTTTCTAAAGAATGTCTTTCAAGAGAAGTGTTTAATTATGATGAAATATGATTGATCAGATTTTCTTTTATGATTCACACCTTTTGTATCCTGCCTAAGAAAACACTGCCTCCCCCAAGGTGGTGAAGAATTTCTCCTCTGTTTTCTTCTAGAAGTTTTATAGTTTTAAGTTTTACATTTAGCTCTATGATTCATTTTGAGTTAATTTTTACATGTGCTATGTTGTAAGGGTCTAGGGTTTTTTTCCCCAAATAAATATCCACTTGTCCCAGCACCATTGTTGAAAAGACTCTTATTTTTCTATTGAAATAATTTGGCTGCTTTGTCAAAAATTAATTGATCTTACAAAGTGTGGGACTATTCTGGACTTTCTATTCGTTTTCACTGATATTTGTGGTTATACCGTACTGTCTTGATTCCGTTGAGAGGCAGAGAAAATACATAGTTGATCTGAAATGGTCTTAATTATTTTAAATTTACTGAGACATTTAAATGAGCCAGCATATGATCTATCTTGGTGAATGTCCCATGTGCACTTAAGACGAATGTGTACTCTGCTCTTGTCAGGAGGAGTGATCTGCACTGTGGTCTCATTGGTTGATGGGTGGATCACTGTTCTTACCTATTCTGTTTTGTAAGGTTATCGATTACTGAGAGGAATGTTACAATCTCTATTGTAATTATGGATTTGCCTTATTTGTCCTTTCATTTTTGCCAGCTTTCACTTCAGTGCTTTTAGCCTCTGTTATTAGGTATATACAGACTTCGGTTTGTTATTTTTCTTTATGAACTGTGCCCTTTATTATTATGAAATGATTAGTTTTTGCACTGTATGTATTTTTTCTTTCCTTTTCTTTTAACTTCTTTATATTTATAGTCCATTTCTCCTAGATAGCATGTAGTCAGGGTTTGCTTTTTAAATTTAATCTGATAATCTCTACCTTTTTGATTGGAATTTTAAGTCCTTTTATATTTAATGTATTGTCAAAATGGCTGGTTTAAATCCTACCATCTTGCTAACTGCTTTCTATTTTATTCCATCCATCCTTTGCTCCTCTTTCCCTGGTTCCTTATCTTGTTTTAGAATTAATTAAATGTATACACAGGTATATAATTACTTAATAACATACATTACATATATAAATATAAATTTTGTATTTATAAACTAATATAGATGTATACGTTATAATTAATTATATATTAAATTTATATATTAATGTAAATTATTTATATACATTATATATATGTATAAAAACAATGTGTATTTTTAGTATTGCATTTTATTTCCACTATTGGCTTATTAGCTACACATCTTTTTCATCTTTTTTTTTTTAATAAATTTATTTATTTTATTTATTTATTTTTGGCCACGTAGGGTCTTCATTGCTGCTCAGGGGCTTTCTCTAGTTGCGGCGAGCGGGGGCTACTCTCTTCATTGTGGTGCGTGGGCTTCTCATTGCAGTGTCTTCTCTTGTCGTGGAGCACGGGGTCTAGGCGCGCGGGCTTCAGTAGTTGTGGCACGTGGGCTCTAGAGCGCAGGCTCAGTAGTTGTGGCACATGGGCTTAGTTGCTCTGTGGCATGTGGGATCTTCCTGGGCCAGGGTTTGAACCTGTGTCCCCTGCATTGGCAGGCAGATTCTTAACCACTGTGCCACCAGGAAAGTCCCTATCTTGCCTTTATTTTTGAAGGACAGTTCGCTAGATATAGAATTCATGGTTAACAAAGTTTTTCTTTCAGCAATTTGAATATATTGTTCCACTTTTTTCTAGTTTCCGTGGTGTCGACTAGTAATTGTATTGCTGTACTATTAAATGTGATGGGCCACTTCTCTCTTGTTGCTTTCAAAATTTTCTCTTTCCCTTGAACATTTTGATGTGATTGTCTAGGTCTGGATCCCTTTGTGTTTATCCTACTGGGGTTTGTTGAGCTTCTGAGATCCGTAGATTGTTTTTAGCCATTATTCTTTCAAACATTTTTTCTGCCTCCCTCTCTCTCTCTCTCTCTCTCTCTCGTTTCCTTCTGAGACTTCAACTACACATATATTGGTGTTCTTAATGTCATCTCACAGATCTCTGAGGCTTTATTCATTTTCCTTCAATCCTTGTTCTTCAAATTGGTCAATTTCTATCAATCTACAGGTTTTTTGTTTTGTTTGGTCTTTTTTTTTTTTTTTTTCTGGCGCACTGTGTGTCTTGAGGGATCTTAGTTCCCCAACCAGGGATTGAACCTGCGCCCTGGCAGTGAAAGTGCCGAGTCCTAACCACTGGACCACCAGGGAATTCCCCTAATCTACAAGTTTTTTGCTTCCTTCCACTGGCATCTCAGCTCTGCTATTGAGTCCCTCTAGTAAACTTTCAACTTCAGAGTTTCCATTTGGCTTTTTTTTTTCTTTTTCTTAATATAATTTCTGTTTCTTTATGACATTCTTTCTTCATTGGGCCCTTGTCATCATATTTTTCATTAATTCTTTAAACATGGTCTCCTTCACTTTTTTGAATAAATTTATGAATGTTGCTTTGGAGTCTGTGCCAAATCCAACAGCTATGGACATTCAAAGAGTGTTTCCATTAACTGCTCTGTTCCTCAGTGTGGATCATACTTTCTTGTTTCTTTGCATGTCATGTAGTTTTCTGTTGAATGCTGGACATTATAGTTTATATATTATAGTAACTCTGGATTCTGACTCCCCGTCAGGGTTGTAGTTATTGTTTTATTTGTGTGTTTGTTTAGTAACTTTCTTTGACTAAATCTGCGAAGTCATCTACCTTGTCTGAGCCCGCCCCCCCATCCTGGCTCACTGCCATCACACCTGATCTCGCAGCCCCCCCGGCTCAGTGGCTGTGGGTCCTCCCCCGACCCCTGCATGTGCTCCCAGACCCAGTGTCCAGGGTTACACCACCGCTGCGGTATCCAGCCTCTCCTGGGCCCCTACCCCCAGCTCCACCCTCTGCTCTGCCCACCTGCAAGGATCCACTGACTCATCCTCTCCCTTTGCAGTGTCTGGCCGGCAGTTGCAGCCTGAGGAGCCAGATGCAGAAACCGAGGAGGACCACTGTGTAAGTGAGGTCCAGGGAGCATGTGTGCCCCATTCGTAGCCCCCACCCCCCTCCTTTCCTGGACTTGAGCAGAGCCCGAGTGGCTGAGGGTGACCTGATTCTCTCCTCCTGCCAGGTGACTGAAGGGTCTGTGGATGAGATCATTCGGCCCCGGCCACAGGGGTCCTCGCCTGTCTACGAGTACGTGACTGAGGGTGCCAGCTTCGGCCTCCCGGTAAGCCTGCTCTACAGACACCCACAGGCTTAGGGAAGGCTCAGGTGTGCGGCCACAGGTGACCACGCCTCCTGCGTCCCCCTGTGTGGGCAACTCACGCACGCACCTGTGCAGCCACACTGCCCTGCCACGGCGGTGTCCACTCGGCTGTCTTCTCTGACTCCTCGGTCCTTCACTGGAGCCCTCCCATCAGCTGGCCAGGAGACACTTGAGATGGCACACGTGTGTGTGTGGGGGGAACAGACCTTGTGCTCCTGTGTGCGACGGGGCACAGGATATGTGCACACACGTGCCCTCTCTGACGAGGAGACACAGACAGGGTCCTGAGGCCGCCTCTGGAGACACCTGGGGGAAAGCATGGACCAGGTGTGTTTACTAAAGGCCTCATTCTTTTTTCAGAATTGTTTACGTACTTACTTCTTTTGGCCATGCTGTGCGGCATGTGGGATCTTAGTTCCCTGACCAGGGATCGAACCCGCGGCCCCTGCAGTGGAAGCACAGAGTCCTAACCACTGGACGGCCAGGGAAGTCCCAAAGGCCTCATTCTTGTACTGTTTCTTTTTTGCCCCCTCTACTTGCGGACACGAGGACTGGGCCCTGTGGGACTCACCAAGGCCCAGAGTCACCTTCCCCCTGGAGGAACTCAGCTCCCCCTGCACACAGTGCACTCTGGGGGATCTAGCCCCTGAGCTGGGGCCTCCCCGAGTCCCTCCCGTCCCCTGGGCTGGGGCAGGTTGGTGACCCGCTGTCTGTCGCTGCTGCAGGAAGACACGCCAAGGAGGCGGAGGTCCTGGTGGAAGCGGGATTCGGGGGATTCGCAGACGCGTTCCAGGATGAGCCGTCTGGAGGTGGGTGTGCCGGGAGCTGATGTGGGGGGGCGGCCTGTCCACACGGGCTCCAGCGGGGGAAGCCAGGGCCAGAGCGAGAAGGCGAGGAGCCGGAAAGCTGGCAGCGTGCCCCTGTGCCCTGGGGAAGGGCGTGCCACCTCCCTCATCAGGCCTGGGGGTGGGTAGGGGCTCCAGAACACTGGTCCAGGCCTCCCCCAGACCCCTTTACTCTCATGGTGAAGGGCCCAGACTGCTGACCAGATGGACCTGGGTGCACGGACCTCAGTGTTCTCAGCTGTACAGTGGGTACGGCTGCTGCCTGCTGCATCCAAGGCCACGGAAGGGGCTGGGTTCTGTAGGCTCCCAGCCAGGAGGGTGCGCTGCCTGCTGTCATTGGCGGCCCTAGCAATTCTAACGCTCTCCCAGACCCAGAGGAGCTGTCGTGTCCGAGGTCAGGCTGGCCCTGCCGTTTCCGGTATTTTCCTCAGCATTTATGAGCCGCCTTGGTCTGAGCGCCGGCTGCCTTGTATGTGATGGGTGCTTGGAGTGAGTGTGCTGGTGAACCAGGAGCTGATAAAGGAACGCTTCGGCCACGTGCAAGCAGAAGACTCTCCCCTCTGCTTGCCAAGCCCCGCTGGGCCCGGATGGCCGGGGCCGGGCTGCTCCTGAGTCCTGGCAGGTGGGGACGGGGACAAGGGAGGCTGCTCCCAACTGAGGCGACTGCAGCTGGCTTCCCCCGGAGCCTGGACCCTGCGCCCGGGCTCAGCTGCCCAATGATGGGAGGACTCTGGGGTCCCTGGCCTCAGAGGAGGCAACCTCCCAGCACCCACGCCCACTATGGGATAGGCGTATGCTCACTAAGGCCTGATGTGCTTCCGCCCTAGTCCACGCAGGAGGCGACGGGTGGGACACTGAAGACCAAGGTGGAGGCCGGAGCCAGTGGCTACATTGTCACGGGCGGCGGGGACCAGGGGATCTTTGTCAAGCAAGTGCTGAAGGAGTCCTCAGCTGCCAAGCTCTTCAGCCTGCGAGAAGGTGCCATGGCCCCATCCCCATGTCCCCGTGGTCCCATCAGGATGGGGGGGGGCCTGAGGGGGACGAGCCACAGTGGACTCAGATGAGCCCCTAGAGACTGCTTAGCTGTGTCCAGGCTGGGGCCACTCGCTCTAACAGGTTTTCTGCTTGGAAATGGGGGCTCCTTCCCACCCGGGGCTCAAGAGGAGGAAGGGGCCGGGCAGCCCGAGCGGGGTCGCCTTCTCGGTCACGCACCTCTGTGGACCCCTCCCGCGAGGCCCGACGAGGTCCGGGACACTAAGGGGCGGGGGCCGCTCTGTCTTTGTCTAGGGGATCAGTTGCTCAGCACAACCATCTTCTTTGACGACATTAAATATGAAGATGCTCTGAAAATCCTTCAGTACTCAGAGCCTTACAAGGTTCAGTTCACAATCAAACGGAAACTTCCTGCCAGGGAGGACGAGGAGGGAGCTTCCGGCGGCGCTCAGCGTGGCTCAAGGGGCAGCAAGGAGCAGGTGAGTTTGCGTGGCCCCGCAAAGCTGGGCCCTGGCCGGGCTCCTGGTGCCCAGGCTGAGGCTGGGATGGGACCCCCACTGCCCGCTCCCATCCTCCGAGCCCCTGCCTCCGACTCCCTGTACGGGGGGCCAAAAGGTTCTCTCTCCCTGTTTCAGGACCAGGATATCGCCGACGGGTGCACGGAGACCCCCACGAAGACGCTGCCGGAGGACGGAGACCAGGAGAGGCTCATCTCCAAGCCCAGGGAGGGCAGAGGCAGGCAGCCCCAGAGGGAGCGGCTCTCCTGGCCCAAATTCCAAGCTCTGAAGAGCAAGCGTGGGCCAGGGCCCCGGAGGTCACACAGCTCTTCGGAGGCCTACGAGCGAGGGGACGTGCCTGACCTGCCCCCCACGAGCACAGACACGGAGGCCCAGCTCACGGAAGAGGAGCAGGTGCCGGAAGCAGGGCCGGGCAGCCAGCGGAAGAGAAGTTTCCCAAACCTGAGATTCCGGGTGGGCTCAGGGAAGGGGCTGTCGGGCAGGGGAGCCCACGGTGGGACAGTCCAGGCTGGGGTCCTGGTGAAGACGGGGCCCTGGGATGCCGGGCGCAAGGCCGCCAGGGCTGCCGCACATGGCGGGAGAGAGGACAGGACGGCAGGGGTGCCAGAGGAGGCCGAGCCCACCATGGAGCCCGGCCTCCCCAGTGAGGGAGCCCCGGGGGAAGGGGCCGGCCCAGCCCCAAGACAGAGCGGGGAGGGGGCCAGGGAAGGCACGCAGGCGCTGGAGATCGGCATTGCCAGACTGTCTCTGCAAGACTCAGCAGGCCCAGGCAGCCACCAAAACCACCAGCCAGAATTCCACGTCCGCATACCCATTTTAAAGCCACCCAAGTTTGGACTTTACAAAGAAGAAGTGCTCGAGAAAGAAGGGGCCACGACAGCTCTCCAGGGGGGACCATGGCAGAGAAGGGTCTCTGGTGAGGACGCGGAGGCCAAGGGGGAGGACGCAGGTGAAGCAGAAGCGCACAGACCCAGACAACCCCCAGTCCATCAGGATGCTCTGCCAGCACAAGCGGGAGGAGACACGGAGGATGATGCAGCCCGGAAGGGAGAAGAGGACAGCGAGGGGGGGGACCCACACACGGAGGAGAAGGAGGGGAAGACGAAAATGCTAAAGCTCAAGCTGCCCTCCTTTGGGTGGTCACCAGCAAAGGAGGCAAAAGGAGACAAAGTGACACAACTCCAGGAAATGGAGAAGGAAAAGGAAAGCAGCACCACAGTAGTAACATCAGAGACAGACATAAAAGGCAAATATGGACTAGAGACAGACAGCAAGTTCAAAATGCCCAAGTTCAGGATGCCGTCCTTTGGGGTGTCAGCACCCAGAAAGTCTGTCGAGGCCGCCGTGGAGGTGTCCGTGCCCAAGGCCCAGGCCGAGGTGACCCTACCCTCGGTGCAAGCCAACGTCAAGACCAGTGACCTCAGTATCAAGCTGCCCTCTGCCGAGCTGGAGGTCAAGGCCGCCGAGGTGGGCGTGAAGCTCCCAGAGGGCCACATTCCCAAAGCGGAGCCCAAGGAAGCGGCCGCGGGAATCGGACTCAAGGGCCACCTGCCGAAGATGCAGGTGCCCAGCATCAAGGTGCCCAAGGGGGACATCAAGGCACCCCAGGTAGACATCAAGGGGCCCAAAGTGGACCTGAAGGATGCCAAGGGCGAGGTGATGGCCCCCGAAGTGAAGGTATCACTGCCCAGCGTGAAGGTGGACACCCAGGCTGCGAGCACCAAGCTGGAGAGTGACATGTCCCTTGGGGAAAAGGAGGTGGCCGCCAGAGACAGCAAGTTCAAAATGCCCAAGTTCAAGATGCTGTCCTTTGGGGTGTCAGCGCCCAGCAAGTTCGACGAGGCCGCCATGGAGGTGTCCGTGCCCAAGGCCCAGGCCGAAGTGACCCTGCCCTCGGTGCAGGCCAACGTCAAGACCAGTGACTTCAGCATTGAGCTGCCCTCCGCCGAGCTGGAGGTCAAGGCCGCCGAGGAGGGTGTGAAGCTCCCAGAGGGCCACATTGCGGAAGCAGAATCCAAGGAAGTGGCAGCGGGAATTGGACTCAAGGGCCACCAGCCCAGGGTGCAGATGCCCAGCATCAAGGCCCCCCAGGTGGACATCAAGGGGCCCAAACTGGATTTGAAGGACACCAAGGGCGAGGTGACGGCCCCTGACATGGGGTTGTCACTGCCCAGCGTGGAGGTGGGCACCCAGTCCACAGGCACCAAGCTGGCGGGCGACGTGTCCCTTGGGGACAAGGAGGTGGCCGCCAGAGACAGCAAGTTCAAAATGCCCAAGTTCAAGATGCCGTCCTTTGGGGAGTCGGCGCCCAGCAAGTCCGTCAAGGCCGCCGTGGACGTGTCCGTGCCCAAGGCCCAGGCCGAAGTGACCCTGCCCTTGGTGCAGGCCGAAGTGACCCTGCCCTCGGTGCATGCCGACGTGAAGACCAGTGACCTCAGCATCGAGCTGCCCTCCGCCGAGCTGGAGGTCAAGGCCGCCGAGGTGGGCGTGAAGCTCCCCGAGGGCCACCATCCCGAAGCGGAGCCCAAGGAAGCGGCAGCGGGAATTGGACTCAAGAGCCACCTGCCCAAGGTGCAGATCCCCAGCATCAAGGTGCCCAAGGTGGACATCAAGGGGCCCAAACTGGACCTGAAGGACGACAAGGGCGAGGTGACAGCCCTTGACGTGGAGGTGTCACTGCCCAACGTGGAGGTGGACACCCAGGCCGCGGGCACCAAGCTGGCGGACGACGTGTCCATGGGGGACAAGGAGGTGGCCGCCAGAGACAGCAAGTTCAAAATGCCCAAGTTCAAGGTGCCGTCCTTCGGGGTGTCGGCGCCCAGCAAGTCCCTCAAGGCCTCTGTGGAGGTGTCCGTGCCCAAGGCCCAGGCCGAGGTGACCCTGCCCTCGGTGCAGGCCGACGTGAAGACCAGTGACCTCAACATCGAGCTGCCCTCCGCCGAGCTGGAGGTCAAGGCCGCCGAGGTGGGCATGAAACTCCCCGAGGGCCACCTTCCCGAAGCGGAGCCCAAGGAAGCGGCAGCGGGAATTGGACTCAAGGGCCACCTGCCCAAGGTGCAGATGCCCAGCATCAAGGTGCCCAAGGTGGACATCAAGGGGCCCAAACTGGACCTGAAGGACGACAAGGGTGAGGTGACAGCCCCTGACATGGAGATGTCGCTGCCCAGCATGAAGTTGGATACCCAGGCCGCGGGCAGCAAGTTGGAGGGCGACGTGTTCCTGGGGGACAAGGAGGTGGCCATCAGAGACAGCAAGTTCAAAATGCCCAAGTTCAAGATGCCATCCTTCGGGGTGTCGGTGCCCAGCAAGTCCGTGGAAGCCACCTTGGAGGTGTCCGTGCCCAAGGCCCAGGCCGAGGTGACCCTGCCCTCGGTGCAGGCCGACGTGAAGACCAGTGACCTCAGCATCAAGCTGCCCTCCGCCGAGCTGGAGGTGAAGGCCGCCGAGGTGGGCGTGAAACTCCCCGAGGGCCACCTTCCCGAAGTGGAGCCCAAGGAAGCGGCAGCGGGAATTGGACTCAAGGGCCACCTGCCCAAGGTGCAGATGCCCAGCATCAAGGTGCCCAAGGTGGACATCAAGGGGCCCAAACTGGACCTGAAGGACGCCAAGGGTGAGGTGACGGCCCCTGATGTGGAGATGTCACTGCCCAGCGTGGAGGTGGACACCCAGGTAGCGGGCTCCAAGCTGGTGTGCGACGTGTCCCTTAGGGGCAAGGAGGTGGCTGCCAGAGACAGCAAGTTCAAAATGCCCAAGTTCAAGATGCCGTCCTTCGGGGTGTCGGCACCCAGGAAGCCCGTCAAGGCCCCCGTGGAGGTGTCCGTGCCCAAGGCCCAGGCCGAGGTGACCCTGCCCTCGGTACAGGCCGACGGCAAGACCAGTGACCTCAGCATCGAGCTGCCCTCTGCCGAGCTGGAGGTCAAGGCGGCCGAGGTGGGTGTGAAGCTCCCAGAGGGCCACATTGCAGAAGCAGAACCCAAGGAAGCAGCAGCGGGAATTGGACTGAAGGGCCACCTGCCCAAGGTGCAGATGCCCAGCATGAAGGTGCCCAAGGTGGACATCAAGGGGCCCAAACTGGACCTGAAGGAGGCCAAGGGTGAGGTGACGGCCCCTGACGTGGAGATGTTGCTGCCCAGCGTGGAGGTGGACACCCAGGCCATGGGCAGCAAGCTGGAGGGCGACGTGTCCATGGGGGACAAGGAGGTGGCCGCCAGAGACAGCCAGTTCAAAATGCCCAAGTTCAAGATGCCGTCCTTCGGGGTGTCAGCGCCCAGCAAGTTCGTCGAGGCCGCCGTGGAGGTGTCCGTGCCCAAGGCCCAGGCCGAAGTGCCCAAGGCCCAGGCCGAAGTGACCCGGCCCTCTCTGCAGGCTGACGTGAAGACCAGTGACCTCAGCATCGAGCAGCCCTCCGCCGAGCTGGACGTCAAGGCTGCCGAGGTGGGCGTGAAGCTCCCGGAGGGCCATCTTCCCGAAGCGGAGCCCAAGGAAGCAGCAACGGGAATCGGGCTCAAGGGCCACCTGCCCAGGGTGCAGATGCCCAGCATCAAGGTGCCCAAGGTGGACATCAAGGCCCCCCAGGTGGACATCAAGGGGCCCAAAGTGCACCTGAAGGACGACAAGGGCGAGGTGACGGCCCCCGACATGGAGGTGTCACTGCCCAGCATGGAGGTGGACACCCAGGCTGCGGGCACCAAGCTGGAGGGCGACGTGTCCCTTGGGGACAAGGAGGTGGCCGCCAGAGACAGCAAGTTCAAAATGCCCAAGTTCAAGGTGCCGTCCTTTGGGGTGTCGGCGCCCAGGAAGTCCGTCGAGGCCGCTGTGGAGGTGTCTGTGCCCAAAGCCCAGGCCGAGGTGACCCTGCCCTCGGTGCAGGCCGACGTCAAGACCAGTGACTTCAGCATCGAGCTGCCCTCCGCTGAGCTGGAGGTCAAGGTCGCCGAGGTGGGCGTGAAACTCCCCGAGGGCCACCATCCCGAAGCGGAGCCCAAGGAAGCGGCAGCAGGAATTGGACTCAAAGGCCACCTGCCCAAGGTGCAAATGCCCAGCATTAAGGTGCCCAAGGTGGACATCAAAGGGCCCAAACTGGACCTGAAGGACACCAAGGGTGAGGTGACGGCCCCTGACGTGGAGATGTCGCTGCACAGCGTGGCGGTGGACACCCAGGCCGCAGGCAGCAAGCTGGAGGGCGACGTGTCCATGCGGGACAAGCAGGTGGCCGCCAGAGACAGCCAGTTCAAAATGCCCAAGTTCAAGATGCCGTCCTTCGGGGTGTCAGCGCCCAGCAAGTCCGTCGAGGCCGCCGTGGAGGTGTCCGTGCCCAAGGCCCAGGCCGAAGTGACCCGGCCCTCGGTGCAGGCCGACGTGAAGACCAGTGACCTCAGCATCGAGCAGCCCTCCGCCGAGCTGGACGTCAAGGCTGCCAAGGTGGGCGTGAAGCTCCCGGAGGGCCATCTTCCCGAAACGGAGCCCAAGGAAGCAGCAACGGGAATCGGGCTCAAGGGCCACCTGCCCAGGGTGCAGATGCCCAGCATCAAGGTGCCCAGGGTGGACATCAAGGCCCCCAAGGTGGACATCAAGGGGCCCAAACTGGACTTGAAGGACACCAAGGGCGAGGTGACGGCCCCCGATGTGGTGGTGTCACTGCCCAGCGTGGAGGTGGACACCCAGACCACGGGCACCAAGCTGGCGGGCGACATGTCCCTTGGGGACAAGGAGGTGGCTGCCAGAGACAGCAAGTTCAAAAGGCCCAAGTTCAAGATGCCGTCCTTTGGGGTGTCAGCGCCCAGCAAGTCAGTCAAGGCCACCGTGGAGGTGTCCGTGCCCAAGGCCCAGGCCGAAGTGACCCTGCCCTCGGTGCAGGCCGACAGCAAGACCAGTGACCTCAACATCGAGCTGCCCTCCGCCGAGCTGGAGGTCAAGGCCGCCGAGGAGGGCGTGAAGCTCCCAGAGGGCCACATTGCCGAGGCAGAGCCCAAGGAAGTGGCAGCGGGAATTGGACTGAAGGGTCACATGCCCAAGGTGCAGAAGCCCGGCATCAAGGTGCCCAAGGTGGACATCAAGGGGCCCAAACTAGACCTGAAGGAGGCCAAAGGTGAGGTGACAGCCCCCGACATGGAGGTGTCACTGCCCAGCGTGGAGGTGGACACCCAGGCTGCGGGCACCAAGCTGGAGGGCGACGTGTCCCTTGGGGACAAGGAGGTGGCCGCCAGAGACAGCAAGTTCAAAATGCCCAAGTTCAAGGTGCCGTCCTTTGGGGTGTCGGCGCCCAGAAAGTCCGTCGAGGCCTCTGTGGAGGTGTCTGTGCCCAAAGCCCAGGCCGAGGTGACCCTGCCCTCAGTGCAGGCCGACGTCAAGACCAGTGACTTCAGCATCGAGCTGCCCTCCGCTGAGCTGGAGGTCAAGGTCGCCGAGGTGGGCGTGAAACTCCCCAAGGGCCACCATCCCGAAGCGGAGCCCAAGGTAGCGGCAGCAGGAATTGGACTCAAAGGCCACCTGCCCAAGGTGCAAATGCCCAGCATCACGGTGCCCAAGGTGGACATCAAAGAGCCGAAACTGGACCTGAAGGACACCAAGGGTGAGGTGACGGCCCCTGACGTGGAGATGTCGCTGCCCAGCGTGGAGGTGGACACCCAGGCCACGGGCAGCAAGCTGGAGGGCGACGTGTTCCTGGGGGACAAGGAGGTGGCCGCCAGAGACAGCCAGTTCAAAATGCCCAAGTTCAAGATGCCGTCCTTCGGGGTGTCAGCGCCCAGCAAGTTCGTCGAGGCCGCCGTGGAGGTGTCCGTGCCCAAGGCCCAGGCCGAAGTGCCCAAGGCCCAGGCCGAAGTGACCCGGCCCTCTCTGCAGGCTGACGTGAAGACCAGTGACCTCAGCATCGAGCAGCCCTCCGCCGAGCTGGACGTCAAGGCTGCCGAGGTGGGCGTGAAGCTCCCGGAGGGCCATCTTCCCGAAGCGGAGCCCAAGGAAGCAGCAACGGGAATCGGGCTCAAGGGCCACCTGCCCAGGGTGCAGATGCCCAGCATCAAGGTGCCCAAGGTGGACATCAAGGCCCCCCAGGTGGACATCAAGGGGCCCAAAGTGCACCTGAAGGACGACAAGGGCGAGGTGACGGCCCCCGACATGGAGGTGTCACTGCCCAGCATGGAGGTGGACACCCAGGCTGCGGGCACCAAGCTGGAGGGCGACGTGTCCCTTGGGGACAAGGAGGTGGCCGCCAGAGACAGCAAGTTCAAAATGCCCAAGTTCAAGGTGCCGTCCTTTGGGGTGTCGGCGCCCAGGAAGTCCGTCGAGGCCGCTGTGGAGGTGTCTGTGCCCAAAGCCCAGGCCGAGGTGACCCTGCCCTCGGTGCAGGCCGACGTCAAGACCAGTGACTTCAGCATCGAGCTGCCCTCCGCTGAGCTGGAGGTCAAGGTCGCCGAGGTGGGCGTGAAACTCCCCGAGGGCCACCATCCCGAAGCGGAGCCCAAGGAAGCGGCAGCAGGAATTGGACTCAAAGGCCACCTGCCCAAGGTGCAAATGCCCAGCATTAAGGTGCCCAAGGTGGACATCAAAGGGCCCAAACTGGACCTGAAGGACACCAAGGGTGAGGTGACGGCCCCTGACGTGGAGATGTCGCTGCACAGCGTGGCGGTGGACACCCAGGCCGCAGGCAGCAAGCTGGAGGGCGACGTGTCCATGCGGGACAAGCAGGTGGCCGCCAGAGACAGCCAGTTCAAAATGCCCAAGTTCAAGATGCCGTCCTTCGGGGTGTCAGCGCCCAGCAAGTCCGTCGAGGCCGCCGTGGAGGTGTCCGTGCCCAAGGCCCAGGCCGAAGTGACCCGGCCCTCGGTGCAGGCCGACGTGAAGACCAGTGACCTCAGCATCGAGCAGCCCTCCGCCGAGCTGGACGTCAAGGCTGCCAAGGTGGGCGTGAAGCTCCCGGAGGGCCATCTTCCCGAAACGGAGCCCAAGGAAGCAGCAACGGGAATCGGGCTCAAGGGCCACCTGCCCAGGGTGCAGATGCCCAGCATCAAGGTGCCCAAGGTGGACATCAAGGCCCCCCAGGTGGACATCAAGGGGCCCAAAGTGGACTTGAAGGACGACAGGGGCGAGGTGACGGCCCCCGGCGTGGAGGTGTCACTGCCCAGCGTGGAGGTGGACACCCAGGCCGCGGGCACCAAGCTGGAGGGCGACGTGTCCCTTGGGGACAAGGAGGTGGCCGCCAGAGACAGCAAGTTCAAAATGCCCAAGTTCAAGGTGCCGTCCTTTGGGGTGTCGGCGCCCAGGAAGTCCGTCGAGGCCGCTGTGGAGGTGTCTGTGCCCAAAGCCCAGGCCGAGGTGACCCTGCCCTCGGTGCAGGCCGACGTCAAGACCAGTGACTTCAGCATCGAGCTGCCCTCCGCTGAGCTGGAGGTCAAGGTCGCCGAGGTGGGCGTGAAGCTCCCCGAGGGCCACCATCCCGAAGCGGAGCCCAAGGAAGCGGCAGCAGGAATTGGACTCAAAGGCCACCTGCCCAAGGTGCAAATGCCCAGCATCAAGGTGCCCAAGGTGGACATCAAGGGGCCCAAACTGGACCTGAGGGACGCCAAGGGTGAGGTGACGGCCCCTGACGTGGAGATGTCGCTGCCCAGCGTGGAGGTGGACACCCAGGCCGCGGGCAGCAAGCTGGAGGGCGACGTGTCCCTTGGGGACAAGGAGGTGGCCGCCAGAGACAGCCAGTTCAAAATGCCCAAGTTCAAGATGCCGTCCTTCGGGGTGTCAGCGCCCAGCAAGTCCGTCGAGGCCGCCGTGGAGGTGTCCGTGCCCAAGGCCCAGGCCGAAGTGACCCAGCCCTCTCTGCAGGCCGACGTGAAGACCAGTGACCTCAGCATCGAGCAGCCCTCCGCCGAGCTGGACGTCAAGGCTGCCGAGGTGGGCGTGAAGCTCCCGGAGGGCCACCTTCCCGAAGCGGAGCCCATGGAAGCGGCAGCGAGAATCGGACTCAAGGGCGATGTGCCCAAGGTGCAGATGCCCAGCATCAAGGTGCCCAAGGTGGACATCAAGGCCCCCCAGGTGGACATCAAGGGGCCCAAAGTGGACCTGAAGGACGACAAGGGCGAGGTGACGGCCCCCGGCGTGGAGGTGTCACTGCCCAGCGTGGAGGTGGACACCCAGGCTGCGGGCACCAAGCTGGAGGGCGACGTGTCCCTTGGGGACAAGGAGGTGGCCGCCAGAGACAGCAAGTTCAAAATGCCCAAGTTCAAGGTGCCGTCCTTTGGGGTGTCGGCGCCCAGGAAGTCCGTCGAGGCCGCTGTGGAGGTGTCTGTGCCCAAAGCCCAGGCCGAGGTGACCCTGCCCTCAGTGCAGGCCGACGTCAAGACCAGTGACTTCAGCATCGAGCTGCCCTCCGCTGAGCTGGAGGTCAAGGTCGCCGAGGTGGGCGTGAAACTCCCCGAGGGCCACCATCCCGAAGCGGAGCCCAAGGAAGCGGCAGCAGGAATTGGACTCAAAGGCCACCTGCCCAAGGTGCAAATGCCCAGCATCAAGGTGCCCAAGGTGGACATCAAAGAGCCGAAACTGGACCTGAAGGACACCAAGGGTGAGGTGACGGCCCCTGACGTGGAGATGTCGCTGCCCAGCGTGGAGGTGGACACCCAGGCCGTGGGCAGCAAGCTGGAGGGCGACGTGTCCCTTGGAGACAAAGACTTGGCCGCCAGAGTTAGAAACATTAAAATGGAAGGCGGAGGTAATATCCAAATCAAAAAATCACATTTTAAAATTCCCAAATTCTTCTCTTCATCTGGCAAATCCTTCAAAAGTTCTGCACCAGTAGATGTTAATTTTGGGGTTTCTCTGCCCCCAAGTACCTCTGTCACGTTCTCAGAATTTAGTGGTGGTGGATCTTTGACGCAGGATTCGGCCACCAGGGAGCCGTCCGTGCCTCTTCCCTGGTTGGGTTGGCCTGGTTTTTCTGGCAGCCTTGATCTCGGTGGTACCCATGCCGAGCCTGCCTCTCTGTCTCCTGCCGAGGGCATCATACTCACAAAATACCAGGTGACTCTCCCCGGAGCCGCCGTCCCCCCGGAGCTCCCTCTGGAAGCAGCCCCTTGTTCCCAGAACGATGCCCATCTTCCCAGCACAGAAAGTTCTGCCCGTCTCCCAACCCAGGAGAGAGTTGCAGTGTCCCAGACTGACCGTCCCGCAGGCCCTGTGGACCCCATGTTTCTTGCATCGTACGGTCGGGTGAGTTTTCCTAAGTTTCATCCACCAAAGTTCGGGTTTTCTGTCCCAGAAGCAGCCGATGCAGAGGTGGAGGCCGGTGCCGGGGATTGTGCCCCCTCTCTATCCACTACTGGCCCTGCCCGGGGCCTGGACTCCACAGCTGTGCCGCGCAGCGCGGGGCCGTCGGCAGTGGCTGCAGGTGAGACCCCAGCTAAAGATACTGAACGTGGAGGGAAAGACAGTCCCTTAAAAATGCCGTGGATCAAGCTTCCATCATTCATGTGGTCCCCAAAGAAGGGGACTGTGCCCCCAGGGGACCCTGAACGCAGCCTGGACTCCGCAGAGCTCGGCGTGGCTGTGGACACGGGTCCCAAGGGCATGCCCCCTGGGTGTCCTGTGTCTGCAGCGGAGGTGGCAGTGGACGCGCTTCCGGACAAGGACGGAGAGGGGAGAGGCATGAAGTCGCCTGGCTGCGCCGTGCTGGAACACGCGCCTCCCACAGCGCCCGCTCCAGAGGGAGGGCCCGGCCTGCCACGGGGAGACCCCGCTGCTCCACGCTCTAGGCCCCCGGCAGGCGGTGGCGCCCGTGCCACAGAGAGGGCTGGTGGTGCAGCTGGTGCTGGGGGCACCGGCACGGTGGTCGGCCCCCCAGAAGGAGCGGGCGCGGACCTCCGTCTGCCACAGGCCCCCGCTCCCCTTTTGGACTTTGCCAGACCCGACCTCAGACCCAGCAAGGCCAAGGTGGGGGTGAGCTCGTCTGCTGGTGGCCCTCCGTCTCTGGGACACAGCAGCCAAGGGCACGGGCTTCGGGACGGCTCGGCAAGCCAGCCTCTCGGCGAGGCGACGGCCCCCTCAGTAGGAGACCCCCAGCAGCCGTCCTGCAGCCCAGCAAATGTGGACGTTCCTGCGATGGAGACCGCGGCCTCGCCTGGGGGCTGGTTCAGGATGCCCGCGCTCCGCCTGCCCAGCATCCGGCGCCCCGCCAAGGAGAGGGGGGTGGCTGGGGCTCGGGGGGCGCCAGTGCCCGCGCCTGCCGCCAGCGCACTGAGGGAAGGAGAAAGGCCAGCTCCAGTCAAGGGTCAGGGGGTTCCTGGGTCAGAGGTGGAAGAAGCTATGTCCCTGCAGCCCCCAGAGGCAGGGGCAGACGAGGCAGCTGCGGAGCTCGCGTCCTACGCAGACGCACACATCCTAAAGAGAAACCTTGAGGAAAAAGGCTCAGAGCCGCACCTCTCTGCTGCAGGGGTGCCCGCTGCGGACCTTTCCCCTTCCGAGGTCAGGGTCCGTCCAGGCGAAGGCTCCCTGCCTCTTCAGATGCCCAGCGGCAGACTTTCAGGAACCCAGGCTCCACTGGGAGAAATGGGCACGGCTCCTGCTGCTGGGCCTGCAGGACTGGACCTTGCTGCGGGGGAGGGGAGGGCAGAGGAACGGTCCTCCCAGCCTGAAGGCCCCATTAAACTGAAGGCGTCCAGGACCGACGGGCCGTCCCAGGTTTCTGTCGTTAACATGGGTCAGCCCTGGGAAGGCTCCGTGGTAACTGTCAAACTGCCCAGGATAAGCGTGCCAAGGTTCGCCTTTCCCGACCCCAGCTCCGAGGCTGACATCTTTATCCCCGCTGTGACAGAAGTGCGGTGCCCAGGGAGCAGCCTTGCCCACGCCCTGCACGAGGAAAGCCCGGGAGTCTGGGGTGCCAGCATCCTGAAGGCAGGTGCTGGGACCCCCGGGGAGCAGCCCATGACCCTTGACTTCTCCCCGGAAGCTTCCCCCATTTCCAAGGTCAGAATGCGCACTCAGCACGCGCAGGGAGAGAGCCCCGAGGTCGCCGTCCACAGCAGGGTGACGGCAGAGTTGGCTGACCTCTCAGGACCCGAGGCTATTTCCACCCAGGTCGTGCGGCAATTGGAGATCCCCGCCTCCGAGATCCAAACGGCTTCTTATGGGTTCTCGTTGCTAAAGGTGAAGATGCCGGAGCCCCGCACGCAGGTGAGTGTCCGAGACTCCCGGCTGAGGGAGGGCCTGCAGGAGGCTTCCAAACAAGCTACCCCGGGAGCAGACCCCGCTTCTGGAGATCTGCAGCCGGACACCGGAGGACCGTTTGAAGTGATCTCGTCCAGTGTCAACGTGCCTGGACCGCCAACATTCACGCCCAAAGTGCACTCTGGCTACCAGGGTGCCGACAGCTGCTCGGACGACGAGGAGGCTGCAGAAATTCTCGAATCTCCCCCTGAAGACGAGAGCCGGGAGGCAGCTGCCTCCCTGGCAGAGGAAGGCAGGGCTCCAGAAGAGAAACCGGAGGGTAAAAGATCTTCCGGGCTGTTCAGGTTCTGGCTTCCGAGCACTGGGTTGTCTTCCTCTGCCGAAGAGACACGTGCTCATTCCAAAGATGAAGCCCGCTCGTCGGCTCCCGTCCAGACACAGGCTGGGGCACGGCCCGAGGCAGAGCCACCTAAGAAGCCCGAGAAGGCGGGCTGGTTCCGATTTCCCAAATTAGGGTTCTCCTCCTCTCACACCGAGAAAACCAAAAGCTCTGAAGACGAGGCAGCTCTGGCAGAGCAAAAACTCCAAGAACAAGCGGTCACGTTCTTCGATGCCCCAGAAAGCTTCTCCCCAGAGGACAAGGGGGCCGGGGAGCCGGTGGAGACTGCGGGCGCCAGGCCGGGCGCCAGAGCGGTGACCACGTCCACAGCAAGGACGGAGCTGGGCCTGCGGGAGCAGGACCCAGAGGGCGGGATGAACCTGCACCCGGGCCCACCACCAAGCGAGGACAGACGGACAGACGAAAGGAGGCCCTGCGAAGCCGCCACCGTGAGGGCGCGTGTGTCCACCTTGATTCACAGCACCGAGAGCGGAGCAGAGGTGCCTGAGTGCGGCGGGGCCCCACCCTCACACAGCCCTCCCAGAGCGGGGCCCCAAAAGTGCCGGCGCCCCAGAACCTCGGCGGCAGAGGCGGCGTCCGGACTCCCCACGAGGCCCTGCGCTCCTGAGGGTCCTCATTAGACACGCGTTCCCCGAGATCCCGGCCCGCGAGGCCCTTGCGAACACAGCTGCCGCTTGGAGAAGGGGCTGTGATGGCTGTGGGTGCAGAAGTCGTCTGGGATTCAGCTCCTGTCCTGCCGCTGCCTCCTGGTGGAGGTAGTGTCCCTGTTTCCGGCAGGGTCCGGCATATTCCAGGAAACCCCCTTCCCTGCTCGCTTAGAACCAGCTCACTCCGCTATCGGATGTCTCGCCGCGCGAGCTTTGGGACGCGTTGTGTGATGCACGCGCCCTGGGCTGGGGGCGGGCGAGCCAGCAGAGGCCGTTCAGACGGCCGTGAGTTCCCACGAGACGTCTGTGGGCGTCCGCTTGCCCGCCGGCACCCCCCCGCGTGCCCGGCCCCTCAGTGTACCCGCTGCCGCCAGGCTGCAGACGGGACCTGCTTGGCTGCTCCCTGGACCCTGGACGGGCAATAAAGGAAGTGCTGCTTCCCCAGTGACGACTGCGAGGTGTTTTGTTCCGCGTTGGAATTCAGCCCTGCTCTCCCCCCACGCGCTCCGTCCTAAACGCTCCTAGGTTGCTCTGGAAAGCAGAGTCAAGGGCGGCTCGCTCATCCGTCTGTCTGTCCAGACCCTCCTCTGAGCCAGCGGCTGCGAGAGACCAAGAGGAAGAAGGCGAGGGCCCAGGAGTCCACAGTGTGGCCAGGGACACAGACACACACCCCCACCCCCAGCTGGGAGGCAGCGCAAGGCGTGGGTGGTGGGCAGAGCAAGGACAGCACACAGAGGGGCCCTTGGCCTCGGGGGCGAGGGATGGGTAGCTGGGTCCTGGGCCACGATGGGGGCCCCTCTCAGAGGCTTCCTTTGCCGTGGTGGCCCTCCTCCCCAGGCAGCCCACGGGAAGCAGATTCAGAACAAGGTTGAAGGAGTTTCCTACAAACTTCCAGGGGTCAGATCTCCTCCCGGCTGCCTTCAGACGCCCCTCAGGGGCCCGTGGGCGTGAGGCGCTCGGAGGGGGAGCTGGAGCCTGGCCCACCTCCCTTCTGCTCAGAGAGGAGGGGCTGCCCTCACGGCTGAGGCTACAGGAAGAAGAGCAGGGCGGGGGCGGCGGCGGGGTGGGGGGGACGCTGGACCCAGAGGGCATCTTGCTGCTGCCAAGACTGCTCCCCCCAACCCCCCTCCCCGTGCTGCCCTGAGAGAGCCTGGGAGGCTGGGTCCTTCCCCCTGGCCACCGTGGGAAGTCCCATCTCCCGTGGCCAGCTGGGAAGGTCCCCCAAGGTAGGGGATGTGGAACCCTCTGGAAGGTGGTGCGGGGGGAGGGAAAGCTCAGTGGGGACTGGGTCCCGCAGTCAAGGAGGCTGCAGCAGCCTCTCGCAGCCCCAGCCTCGCCCTGCCCATCAGACCGACGTGGGGAGCACAGCCCCCTGGGAACACTGCGGTGGGGGTCCGCCTGGCTCCGTGGGTTTCATTCCTCTCCGAACCCAGAGTCAAGGCATGAGATATCGTAGCCTCGGTGCTGGAGGCTGAGCAGGCAGCTGTCAGCCCGTGGGGAGCCGCTGACAGCACAGGCCCTTCCACCTTCCATGTGGCCTCTGCTCTGTGTGACAACGTGCGTGAGCCACCTGCACTGTGCCAACATCACCGCAAATGAGTGGCTTGAAACAACACACATTTATGATCCCCCAGTCTCTGTGGCTCAGGACTCCAAGCACAGCTTAGCCGGGTCCTATGAGGCCGCCATCAAGGCACTGGCCGGGCTGCCGTCTCATCTCCAGACTCAACGGGGGAAGGAACCACTTCCCAAACTCACAAGGCTGCTGGGTGCAGGCTGGGTGAGTCCTGGGGCCCTGTTTCTTGCTGGCTGGAGGCTGGAGGCCACTCCTGGGGCCCTGCCCTGCGGGCCTCTCCATAGGACAGCTCACGGGAGTTTCCTTCATCAAACCAGCAAGGGTCGGCTCCCCGCAAGATGCTGTTACCACCTCATGTCACATAACCACCTCTGCATTCTACCTGTCGCAGGCGAGGTAGCTGGTGCCCTCCCTCAAGGGAGGGGTCACACAAGGGCCTGGGTTCCAGGGTCCCAGGAGGCAGGGTCTGTCCCCCACACCCCAGAAGGGGTCCCTGGGGCCTCTCATGCCTCATCAAGCTGGGCCTCCTGTGATGGGGGTCTGCTTTGGAGGCCTTTGAGGCTGCCACTGAGGTGTGGCCCCCAGACCCACAGTGTGTGAAGTGGGCCTTGCACTGGCTGCGGCCTTTCGCCCTGTTGCCCCGCCATAGCCTGGCGCACAGAGCCCTCCTGGACCACGGCTGATCAGCCTAGGCAGCAGAGGGCCTGGGGTCTGCTGCTCCTGGGGCGCTGCCCTGCAGCACAGTTGCGGTGGGAGCGGGGTGCCGCCAGGGGCAGCTCACGCACAGACCAGCTCCCAGAGGCCCTGGGCGCCTCTCAGGCCGCTTGGAGCCGTGGCACTCTCTCCAGATCCCCGCGGGTCTGGGCAGGGAGACAGGCTGGGTTTGGGGATCTTCCTCGCAGACGAGGACACTCACGTCAAAGGCGTCCGACAGTAACCCAGCCAGGTCTCTCTGGGGCCAAGGTGACGTGGGGGCAGGGGAGCAGCGGCCTGGGGTCCACTCGCTCAGCTCCCTCAGCGGCCAGGGTCTCTTGGACATTGAGCCAGCCCCCAGCTCTAGCCTCGGGTGCCCTGGGGGCCTCTGCGAGGGCAGGTGGGCTCTGAAGCCGAGGTCAGAAACCAGGAAGTGGCGAGGCCAGGGCCGAGACAGGCTTCTGACCCAGCATTCCTAGCAGAACCAAGTTGTCAGACCAGGATTCAGCTCCTGCCTCTGCAGGGCAGGTGCTGGGCGAGTCCCAAGAGAGGGTGAGCTCCAGTGGGGCTGCATCCAAACCCCATCCTGGCTGGTGTCACCCTCCTGCCAGCT
Source organism: Eschrichtius robustus (assembly GCF_028021215.1). Lineage (NCBI taxonomy): Eukaryota > Metazoa > Chordata > Mammalia > Artiodactyla > Eschrichtiidae > Eschrichtius > Eschrichtius robustus. Next base: position 980,073 of record NC_090824.1, read on the forward strand.
CAAACCCAGGTCCTCTCCACTCTACAACTCTACCGCCCGGTTCCTGGCCCCTTATACACCAGGACTGGGTGCCACGAGCAGGTTGGCCTCTACAGGTCTGGGCCCACCACCCCAGGCGCCAGCCCTGCCCCCATCAGGCCTCCCCCCGACCCCACGCCCCCATGCCCTGCCCAGGCACCAGCCCCGCCCCCATCAGACCTGGGCCCACCCCAGGCACTAGCCCCGCCCCCATCAGACCTGGGCCCACCCCAGGCGCCGGCCCCGCCCCCTGCTCTGTCCCTGGGTTCCGTGGGCAGGAGGCTGGATGCTGGCAAGAGTCAGGGGCTCGCATGGCGGAAGCCCAGCCCCGCCTCAATGTGGCCTCGTGGACACAGGCGCCTCGCAGGTGGGTAGAGGCTGAACTCCAGCCTGGGGCTGAGAAGGTGGGACGCAACCTGACCCAGGACTCACAGGAGAAACAGGGAGGCACACAGTATTGTAAAGGCTCCATGTGTGGGCAGGAATTGCGGCTCTGTGGGAGCCAGGGAGGGCATCCTGGAGGGCTCCCTGGAGGAGGTGGGGCTTTAAAAGGGTCTAGATTTGGAGAGCAAACAGTTTGCGCCTGCCCTGCATTGGGCAGTCCTGTCCCTGACCAGGGCTTGTGTGGATGGAGCTGCTCGGGGTCCAGACTGGGGGCCAGGCAGGGAAGCCTGGTCGGGAGCAGTGGGGCTCCGCAGCCAGGAAGGGCTGGACGTCAGCCCTGCCAAACACAGTCCTGGCCCTGGGCCTGTCCGTCCAGGCCTACAGCGTAGCGGGAACTCCAGTCTCGCTCAAAGAGTTGCCGCAGCTGCTCCTGCACGGTTGTCACCCCTGGCTGGGTGCTGGGGGCCCTCTGGCTGACCACCAGGCCCACACCCGAGGTGCTGCTGAAGTAATCTTCGGACCAGTTGGAAGTGCCTGTGGGCGGAGACGCTGGGTTACTGGGCCGCACGGGGGGGGTCCTCTGCTGCCTGGCCCAGCCCGATGGCCCCAGTGGCCACTCTGCCGTGGTCCGACTCCAGCCCTGCAGCCTCTCTGGCGCCGAGTGCAGCCCGCTCTTCACGTGAGGGACTGCACCCCAGCAGCCCACGGACTCAGTGCTCGGGGGGCTCGGTGCCAGGGGTCCCCACCTGCCTCCATGGGGGAGGGCCTGAGCCCTTCAGCAGGTCCCCGCCCGGGGTCCGCGCTGGACGGAGAACAGCGCCCCCTTCAGCACCCTGGCCTGGCCACCGCCCGGGCGACACGATCCCTTCTGTGGGCCTGTGTGCCCTCTGCTGGTGTCCGCTCGCTCCGCAGCCCACAAGGACTCAGGTCCCGAGCACCTGCCCGCAGCCCTCACCCCTGCTCACCTATGTAGGCCGCCTTCTCCGTGACCATGAACTTGCTGTGGTTCACCCTGCTGAAGGGGATGTTGGAGTGGTTCCTCACGGGCACAATGAAGACTTTCTTGGGGGAACAGAGAGGGCGTGTCAGCCAACAGGGAGGCTGCTTCCCGGCCCGGCCAGGGGGTGGGTCCTCACCACGTCCACGGACACGTTGGCCGCGGGGTTGCTGAGGGCTTGCAGGGACCGCAGGTAAGGGAACATGCTGGGGTCCGTGTTGAGCCAGCAGCTGACCAGCAGGTGCACGCGCACACCCCTGCCGACGGCCGCCGCCCGCAGCGCCGTGTCCAGCACCGGCCAGTACCTGGGGAGGGGTGCGGGGGAGGGTCAGGGTCCAGGGTCCTCAGGTCAACCGGGCCCTGCCCACACGCCCCGAGTGGGCAGGGGTCCTGGCGGGCGAGGAGACAGGCCAGGAGCTGCCCACGGGCAGAGGGGCCTCCCCCGTCCGGGGCTGCCCGGCTCCCGCCCGGCCTACCTGGCGGGGTGGGTGAAGCGTGTGGTGGGGAAATACTCCATCACCGAGGCATAGATGAACTCCCGGGCGCCCCCCATCACCGCCAGCAGCGCGTCCAGGTCCCGGGTGCGGCCGTGGGGGCAGAGTGCGGGCGGCGATGCCTGTGCGGGCAGAGAGGTCCCTGAGGGCACTGCCCACCCGGTTCTGAGCCACTGGGTTCTTGGACCCGTGACGCCACGGTGCACCCACCCTCCAGCACTGGGAACCAGGAGGAAGACAAGACGTCGGGTCTGAACAGGGGCCCCGGGCTGGCCTGACTCCGGAGGAAGCTGCCCGCGCGGCTCAGCCTGGGCCCCCACGTCTGGGGAAGCGTCCCTGCCTCCGAGGCAGGGTCTCCACTGTAGCCCAGCACTGGGGCAGCTGCCGTGTACCCTGAGGGAGGGTCGTGGCTGGTGGGCATGACCGCCCGCCCCTCAGTCCCCCTCTCCTCCCCGCAGAGTGACAGAATTGCCTGATGCACGGGTCCTCCCCCCACCCTCCCTGGGCCTGAGTCAGACCCCATCCAACAGTGTGCTTGGAGGCCCCCAGGGCCACAGGACGACCCCCACAAGCACTCAGGTTGCCTGTCTCCCGTGGATGACGATGACCGCGTCCTCTCCTGGGGCCGGGCCTGCCCCTCACCCTGGGGCCGCAGTGCCGTCCACGGCGCTGGCTCCCAGAGCCGTGGCCCCGAGGACCTAGCAGACTCTGAGGTGTCTGCAGGCCAGGCCCAGGGTGGGCGGGGCTCCCTGTGCCTCTGGCCAGCCAGGAGAGCAGGGGCTCCAGTCGGCCCCCCTGACCACCCTTACCGAGAAGTAGGCAGCGGTGGGCACCCCGTCAAAGTAGTCCCGGAGGGGCTGGAAGCAGTTGATGTGGGAGGAGAAGTTCCGAGGCCAGGGTTTGGGGAGGACAGCCTTCGGCACCCCCAACACCCAGTAGGTCTGGAAGGTCTTCTCCAGGTCCTGGGCCAGGCGGCTGCAGTTGTAGATGATGGCGCCGAGCTCCTTCACCTGCAGGGACCGGGGCAGCGCTGCGGGAGGGGCCCCTCTGGGGCCGTGTGGACCCCCCCGGGCCGGGGGTGCCGGGCAGGTGCGGCCCCCGGCTCGGCAGCCGGCCCACAGCAGCATCCACCCACCGCGAGAATCCGTAGCAGATGGTGCGCTCGGGGAAGCCATGGGGTGCGGTGCCCTGCGGGTCCCTGTTTTCCTTGAACATTGTATTCCAAGGGCAATACGTGTTTATTACCAAAAGACAATAGAAAACGCATAAATGCCCAGAGAAGAACGAAAAAAAAAATCATTCTCCACTGCTAGATGACAGCTGCTGTCACCGTTTTGACTCATGGTTAAAGCACTGCTTTCCCTAGAAGGGATCGTGCTTTGTCTGCATGATTTCCCGGATAAGGTGACCTGAGCATCTTTCCGGGCGGTTAAATGGCCTTCCGCAGCAGGAGTTCAGTGCCGTTTGAATCCGGTAACCAGTCTCCGGGTGTTTCTACCACAGCGATGTTACAGACATGGCCACTTCCCCCAGGGTGACTGCCCACATGGGGACATGGGGCCTCTCCACTCGGGTCTCGGGGACTCACCTGTGTCAGTGACCGCCAGTCCATGTTGGCACTGCCCACATAGACGTGCCGCCCATCCACGACCCAGAACTTGGAGTGCAAAACGCCGCCGGTGAGCCTTCCCATGGGCACATGTCGCACCTGGGCGCCTGACGAGGGTGCAGGACAGTGCGGTGAACCCGCTTCGTGCTGAGCCAGATTCTCAGCTCTTTCTTTGCAGGTGGGTGGATTCCTTTCTCCTCACAGCAGTCCTACTCAGTTGATGTTGTTATTCCCATTTTACAGGTGGGAAAACTGAGGCATTGACCAGCTGGGGGTCCCTCCAGGCAGCCCGGCTCTGTGAGGATTGTCCCTGCTGCCTCTGGCTCCAGGCCAAGTCGCCACCCACAGGCTGAAGCGTCTGGGCTCAGCACGGCCCGGAGACCACCCTGTGCTCTGCCCCCTGGGAAATGACACGTCCGGCTCCCTGGAACTGGCCCCCGGGGAAGCCCACTTGAAGGCGCTTGCAGCCCTGGGCTCCCGGCCTCCCCGTCCCGGGCAGCCCCACTGCTCTCGCCTGTCCCCAGGCCCAGGACGGCAGGAACCTACCTCGGGCCACCAGGACCTGCAGGTCGGTGGAGTTCCGGACCAGTGTCGGGGTGCTGGTGGCCACAGCCAGGGAAACGTTTCTGTCCAGCAGCTGCTGCAGCTTCTGCAGAAGGGCCTCTCCCTGCGAGAGCAGGCCAGTGGTGAGAGGCCAGCCCCATCCCACCAGGAAGGGCCCAGGCTTCCCCAGGAGGCCGCCTCTGGCTGCCCACAGCTCGGTCAGACAGATGCGCTGCCCGCCAGGCTTGCTGTGTGCCTGGCCCCTGGACGGCCCGCAGCCTCCGACTCGGGGGACGGGTGGCGCACCAGCTGGGAAGACGAGTCATTGACCCCAGTGTCGGACCCCGTGAGGGACCAGTAGAAGGAGGCCACGTGGACACTCTCCCGGGCGGCGTCCAGCAGCTGCAGCCAGGCCTGGGCCAGGGGCTGGGCAGACGGGCTGCCTGCTGCAGGCGGCAGGTCCTGGGGGATGCTTTCCACGAGGACAAGCCTGCGGAGGGAGGTGCCAGGTGTGAGCGCAGGAGCCACCAGCCAGCCTCGCATCACCTGCTCCGTCCCGTCCAGCCAAGCGGGAGGGCTGATCCCAGGCTGAGGGTGCAGGGAGGGGGCCGCAGGCCAGACTGGGCAGGGCAGGCCGGACACCCAGGAGCGCCCTGGGGAGGGGCCTGAGTGGGGGGCCTGAGAGCAGGGCAGATGGGGCCCAGGCCCCCCCCAAGCCCAGGCGCTGTCTGCTCGGGGCTGTCGCTTGCGGAGCCCGGCAGAGGTGTTGGGTCTGGGCTCCTACAGCTGTGGAGGCCCTTGGAGACGCCCGGGCTGGCCCAGAGGGGAGGGCTGGGCCAGTGGGGGTTGGGGGTAGGCTGGGGGTGTGCTGGGATTCCAGGACCCCACAGCGGGGCGGGAGGGGCGGGCGCTGCGACTCCACCCCAGGTGGAAGGGCTGCGATGGTGCCACCTCGGCCCAGGTAGGACCGGGGCTCGCGGCCTTGTCGGAGTCCCTGGCTGGCCGCCTGCGTTTGCTGCAAAGAGCGCCCCAAGTCGTCCCCGTCCCCCGCCCCCACTCCGGCCCGTACAGTTCGGGGCTTCTCCCCCTCCCCCGACCACGCCCCCTGCCTCACAGCCCGCCCTCCCCGGAACCTGCCTCTTCCAACAGGAGGTGGCAGAGGGCGATGCTGGTCCCGCTGGGGCGCCCCAGGGGGAAGGCAGGCGGCGGCCTGGAGCAGCGACGCGCCGGCCACCCTGGAGACCTCGCGGCTCACTCACCGGCAGGAGTCGTTCTGCTGACGCCGCCAGGCCTCCCCTCCCAGGGGCGCCCAGGCCAGGCTGGAGCCAAGGCCCCAAGACGCGGTGGGCCCTTCCTCGGGGTGCACGTGGCGCCAGGTGGAGGAAGAGAGCACTTGCCACAGCACGTAGGTGAGGGTCACAGCGCTCAGGCACAGCAGGGCCAGAGTCCCCCGCACCTGCAACCGGAGGAGGGCGTCACCACGGGGTCCCCGGGGCGTGGCCGCGCTCTTCCGGGCGGGCCTGACGGCCTCTCCAGTGCTGAGACAGGCCGTCCCTGCTGCCAGGGAGGCCAGGCCTGCAGCCGGGCGGGGCTGGCGCGGATGGGACCACGCAGGCCCCAGCCCACCGCCGGGGCCCAGCCCGGGGCCGCACGGTCACTGGTCATCTTCCCAGGTCCCCCGAGACGGGGCATGTGGCCGGTGCCGAGCAGCCCACCCGTCAGGGTGCCCCTGTTCCCCCGTGGCTAGTTCTGTCCTTGCCACTCTGGCCCAGGGGTCCTATGAGGCTGCTGAGCCCCTCCCTCAGGCCCCCAAGTCCTGCTGTGCGGGCCTCCCTGTCCCGTGGGCTGTGGGGTGGCGTGGATCGGGGCCACGCAGGGGCCACCGATGCGCTCTGCAGAGACCTCTGCACCTGCTTGGGGTGACCTGGCATCACCCACAGCTCCAGGCCCGGCTGCAGTGGTTCCACGGTGCCTGGGCCGCTGGGCACTGGGGCCACCACCTCGTGGGGCCCCTACAGCCACCACTCCTGCCCATGGTCGCACCCTCACCACAGCCCGGCCTGAAGCTGGCGAGTCCCTTGCCCATCACTGGTGCGTGTGCATGTGTGCGTGCATGTGTGTGTGTGTGCGCCCTGGTCTGTTCCCGGGACACACGCGACCCACTGTTCTCCCTCTTGGACCCCCTCTCGGCGGGCATGTGGGTGTCTGAATCTCAGTTCCTTGTTTCAGTTACAACCTCAACGAGTCTTATGCCATTTCTGCTCTCCAGCTTGGCCCTCTCAAGGCTGGCCTATAAATAGCTGCTTCCCTTCCCGGGCGGGCCCCCCCGGCCTGGCCCCTTGCAGCCCCTCCTGGGCGCCGGGCAGCAGCCCTTGTCCTGGCTGGGGAGTCCCGGCACTGACAGAGTGTCGCTGTTCAGGGGGCTGGGGCTGAGTCGGGACCCCTTGATGCTGGCAGCGGGGCTCTCCCTGTGCAGCAGGACTCTGCAGGCAGCTGGGGACAGAGGATGCGTCTCGTCCCCTCTGAGTGGTCACTCCCACGAGGAGCTGGAAGCCAGGCCGGCTGGGCCCCGGCTGGAGTTGGGCCCCTCCCCAAAGCAGCCTCCAATGCCGCCGTGAGGGGGATGCCCCCGATCTCAGCACGCCCGCCCCAGAGTGCAGGGAGGGGCCCACGCGCAGCGACAGGGATCCCCCCCCGCCCCGCCCGGCCAGCCAACCGTGAGGGGTGGGTGCAGCCCTCCCTCCTGGCCTTGGTGGGGAAGTGGCCCCTGCAGCCTGGGGCCTGGGGCCTGGGCTGCGCTGCCTGCCTGCGAGTGCAGCTTGGCCAGGCACTGGGGCCCTGGGAGCAGGTGTCCTTCCACAGGACCCGCTGGCCCGCCTCAGTGTGGGGAAGGGGCGGCCATAGGAGCTGGGCCCGGGGGCTGCGTCTGCCCTGAGTCAGAACCATTACCGGGTGGTGGGGGCCCCAGAAAGCAGAGTGAGAGGGGGGACTCAGGCAGAGTGCCCGAGGCCCGGCACCCCTCCCTGCCAGGAGCCCCCATAGAGGGGAGTCAGGGTGCTTCCCCACCTGCACGCCGCAGAGGAGCGCTCGGGGGCCTGCCACTCCCCTCCCCGTCCGGGGAGGGCTCGGGGCCGCATCAGGCCTTCACGGTGAACAGGTCCCAGGGCCCTTCACTGACCCGCAGGAGAGGCAATCGGGGTGCAGTCCTGGGCGGGGCCCCAGGGCCATCCTTGGACAGACGCTGCCCCTGCTGCACCACCCGGGGCCCCAGGCAGACAGGAAGGTTGGAGCGCGGCAGCCCTGCCCCCACGGCCCCCATCTGGGACTCGGAGCACGGCCGAGGCACCTGCCGGGCCACCCATCCCCTTGGGAACTACAGGGGCCTGGGGAGGCCAGCCGTCCAGGGGGGCTCTGGGCAGCTGCAGCCCTGCGGACCCTGTATGTCCAGGGGTGGGGCTGGCTGTTGGGCGAGGATGACCCACTAGCGCTGGCATCTCAGGGCCATGACGGGTTGGGAGGCTCCCATGGGACAGCTCTGAGCTCCCCCCCAGCCCTGTGTTGGGCAGCCGTGGGACCCTGCAGGCATCGGAGGTCATGGGTGAAGGGGTGAGACTTCCTGCCGTGCAGGGCATGTGGCGCAGCTGCCCGGCCCAGGCTGGGGCGGAGGGAGGGCCTGCTCTGAACTCTCTAGGAGACCCCGAGGCCCTGGTGGTCCTGGCTGCACAAACTGGAGGAGGAGTGGGTGCTCTGCAGGCCCAGCTGGAGACTTTATGACCCTTTGGGCCCAGGGCTGCTGGCAGCACGGGGCCAGGGGGCAGTGGACCAAAGTCCCCGTCTCAGGGCCTTTGGCCTGACTCTCCCATCCGGCCTCACTGGCACTTACCTCTGGGGGTCCTGCCTTGGCGTTCATCTTGGCTTTGCCACAGACGCAGGCCCTCAGCTCGCCAGCAAGCGCCCGATCACGTCGCACCTGCCTCCTCTCTGCAGCCTGCTGCTTCCCCTTCTGGCCACTTCCTTTTCTTCCTGAGTACCTCCCTCCGCGCCCTTGACAGACATCTGGAGCTGGGTGGGCCAGCCAGGGGGTGGGGCTGAAAACTTTCACATCCAGAGAAAATCCCTCTCCACCCCCCAACCCCAAGTCACAGGCTTATGCATCTGAGTTAGTTTTGGTGCAAACCACTGAGACTCTTGACTTGAGGAACCAGGGCTTGAACATTGTTTTTCTCCATCACACTGACCAGATTCTGGGGCTGGCAGCCTAGGGATGGTATTGGTTCCACAGCCATCAGGAGCCAGGTCCCTCCAGCTCTCAGCTCCCAATCCCTAGGGTTGACTGGCAGCCTCATGGCCCCATAATTGCTGCTGGAGCTCAGCCATCACCTCATGTTCCTAGCAGAGCATAAGAGATATCCCAGAGGAGACATCCTGGAAGTCCCACAGGGCACTTCCATTTATGTCTCATGATTCAGAACTTAGTCACATGACTGCATCTAGCTGCAAGGGAGGCTGGGAAATGGAGGCAGCTAGGACCCCTATCCTGGAGAATGCAGGTGGGTGGCTTACTGGGCTGCCTGAAAAGGCAGGCCTGGCTATAGTTTGCTGGTGCTCAGCCTGGGTCCCCAGCAAGGATTTCTGCCTCCGCCTGCCCCATCCCACCACCACCCCCGGACCAGGACTCTCTGAATACAGGACCCTTTCACCCCCAGCCCCACCCCATGTGCCCTGCCCCCCCCACAGACAGTGACCTTTAGAATAGCCCTTCTCTTTGTTTTTTGTTTTGGATTTGGCTTTCTTTTCCTCCCTTCGGCTGCTCTCTTCATTCCTTCCTTTCTTTTTTTTTTTTTGAATAAATTTATTTATTTTTTTATTTTTGGCTGCGTTGTGTCTTCATTGCTACACACGGACTTTCCCTAGCTGTGGCGAGCAGGGCCCTACTCTTCATTGCGGAGCATGCGCTCTAGGCCCCACGGGCTTCAGTAGTTGTGGCATGTGGGCTCAGCAGCTGTGGCTCGCGGGCTCTAGAGCGCAGGCTCAGTAGTTGTGGCACACAGGCTTAGTTGCTCCGCGGCATGTGAGATTTTCCCAGACCAGGGCTCGAACCCGTGTCCCCTGCATTGGCAGGCGGATTCTTCACCACTGAACCACCAGGGAAGCCCCCTGGATTTTTTTTCTTGTTCCATTTTCTCCTATTCCCTGAATTCTAGGCTTTGGGGGATGATGCTTTGTGATGGACACTCACACAGACCACTCGGACGCAGGGGAGGATTCTCTGCCCTGGCCACCCTGCAGTCCGGCAGGTCACCGGCCACCCTGCGGTCCGGCCAGTCACCAAACAGGTCCCGACCGATGCATTGTGAGTGAAGGGGCGTTATGTCAGTTCTCTTCTGAAGCCTTTAATCTTGGGTGTAGGAAGTACCACTCTTCCCTCCTGTCTGTTCTGGGCTCTGACAATGCAGCCCCGATGGGAGAGCTCCTCGGGCTTGATCCGCAGCAGACTTTCCATCAGCAGTAACTATTCTTCGGTTGTGTTGATCCACTGACGTTAGGAGGTGGTGTGCTTCCACACTACTCAGCTTATCTTTAAAATTTTGCCCCACAGACATAAGAAGGTATATACATAATAAACATCTTTCCCTCTTCCTGAATAATATGAGGGCGTTTGAATACTTCAACTCCAGTGATCTCCCCCTTATATTCTGCTGTTGTCATTTTAAAAAAAATTCCAGCTTGTAATACTATTATTATTATTATTTTAAAACCCCAAAGGGAGTTCCCTGGTGGCCTACTGGCTAGGATTCCGGGCTTTCACTGCCATGGCCCGGGTTCAATCCATGGTCAGGGAACTGAGATCCCACAAGCCGTGCGGCACAGCCAACAACAACAACAAAAAGAACCCCCCCCCCCAAATTATGCATCTTATAATTATTTTATGCACTCAGGGTGTGCTTAAGAATTATTCACTTTTATGGATTTATCTACTCATCTTTCCTTCTTTTATTTCAGAGCTTCCCTCTGTGGTCACCGTCCTTCCTCCTGAAATAATCTTTTAGAATGGACTTGATATAAAATTGATATTTTAAGGCAGGACAAGAAAATAATTAAACGTAAAGTTCTCTCTCTGTGTTCGTTTGGGCCTCCTCCCTCCCTGTGTGCCAGGTGCATCTGTGTCACACCTTAGCCAGAGCTCCTCACAGGTGGGCGTGCCTGCCCCCCCACCCCGGGAAGATGGGTTTTTCCTTTCTTCTGACGCGAGAATAACGTTCCTTCCCAGCTCCGTAGGGGTCACGGTGACCCGCTGCCCACTTTGTACGTGCTTCCCTGGGCTGTGCCTCCTTGGTGACCTTTATGTAAAATACCGCATGTCATTGTGATGTACGATCCTTTGTCTCGAAAATGTGCGTGGCTGTGCGAGCAGGCAGAACCGTCCTCAGAGCTTCTGAGAATCTGCTTCCCCAGTTAGAATCCTCAGCTGGCTTGAATAAAGTTCCCTTTTTTTCTTCTTAACTTGATAGTTTATTGAATTTTCGTCAGCAGACTTCACTAACCGTTCAGCTGGGGATAAAATTCTCAGTTGCCAATTATTTTCCATGAACTGGGAGCGTGTTGACAAATGCTCAGTTTTTAGTAACATGAAAATGTCTCTAATTCTCCTTCATTACTGAAAGAACTTTTCTAGGTACAGAATTCTTAATTGACAGTCATTTTCTCTGGAACCCCAAAATCTTTAGGGTTCCATCATTGTTGGGAGACCTGCTGTCACACCTTTGTAAGGACTCCTTTGCTCTGCTTGTTTTTAACAGATTCTCACTGTCGATGTCTGTGTCTATCCTTTAGTGTTACCATGATGTAACCAGGTGTAGTTTTCTTTTCTTCCTTTTATCCTGGCATACATTATGCTTCCTGTAGCCGTGGATACATGTTGTATTAGTTTGCTAGGGCTGTTGTAGCAAAGTATCACAGACTGGGCAGCTTAAACAACAGAAATTGACCGTCTCCCAGTTCTGAAGTCTAGGAGACCCAAATCAGCGTGTCGGCAGGGTTGGTTCCTTCTGAGGCCAGGAGGGAGAGTCTGGTCCAGGCTCTCCCCTAATTTCTGGTGGCCCCTGGGGTTCCCTGGCCTGTCTATGGCGTTCTCCCTGTGTCTTCACATCATCTTCCCTCTGCACACATCTGTCTCTGTGTCCACATTTCCCTTTTTCTAAGGACACCAGTCATATTGGATTAGGGTCCATCACAATGACCTCATCTTAATTTGATCATCTGCAAAGACCCCATTTCCAAATAAGGTCACATTCGCAGGTCCTGGGTGTTAGGACTTTAACATCGTTTTGGTGGACACAATTCAACCCACAGCACATGTCTTTCCCAGTTCTGGAAAATTCCTCTCTGTTCTCTCTGTGAATACGTCCTCTCCCCTGTTCTTCCCTTTCCCTTGTCAGGAACGCCAAGTAGATACGTTCCACTTTGTCACTCAGTCCTCTCTGCCATCAACCCATCTCATAGCTTCTACTTCCACGTTCCTGTGCATTGCATTTGGATAACTTCCTCTCGTCTTTCTCATCATTGACTTATTCTTTTCTTTTCTTATAAGTTTATTTATTTATTTTTGGCTGCATTGGGTCTTCGTTGCTGTGCACAGGCTTTCTCTAGTTGCGGCGAGCGGGGACTACTCTTTGTTGTGGTGCTCGGGCTTCTCATTGCGGTGGCTTCTCTTGTTGCTGAGCACGGGCTCTAGGCGCGCGGGCTTCAGTAGTTGTGGCTCACGGGCTCTAGAGCACAGGCTCAGTAGTTGTGGCGTGCAGGCTTAGCTGTTCCATGGCATGTGGGATCTTCCCAGACCAGGACTTGAACCCATGTCCCCTGCATTAGCAGGTGGATTCTTAACCACTGTGCCACCAGGGAAGTCCCCACTGACTTATCCTTATTTTAGCTGTGTCTAACCTGTTATTTAATTCTCTCTTTTTTTTTAAAATTAATTTATTTATTTATTTATTTTTGGCTGTGTTGGGTCTTCGTTTCTGTGCGAGGGCTTTCTCTAGTTGCGGCGAGCGGGGGCCGCTCTTCATCACGGTGCACAGGCCCCTCACTATCGCGGCCTCTCTCGTTGCAGAGCACAGGCTCCAGACACACAGGCTCAGTAGTTGTGGCTCACGGGCCCAGTTGCTCCGCAGCATGTGGGATCTTCCCAGACTAGGGCTCGAACCCACGTCCCCTGCATTGGCAGGCAGATTCTCAACCACTGCGCCACCAGGGAGGCCCCTAATTCTCTTATTGAGGTTTTTACAAAGCTTTCTTTTGAGTCATTATCATTCTCAGTGTGATGCCTTTCCAACTCTGGCTACAGTTTATATTCTTTTGCTCTTTTCTAATCTTTTTTGGGTTTTTTTTGACCACTCTGCATGGCATGTGGGATCTTAGTTCCCCTACCAGGGATCAGACCCGTGCCCCCTGCATTGGAAGCACGGAGTCTTAACCACTGGACCGCCAGGGAAATTCCAATACAATTTTATTTGTTCTTTCATGCTGGCGTCGCTCATGGTGTGTTTTACGACATTTGACCAGGAATTCGTCCTGGGCGAGACGTACTGTGGGGCAGTGGAGGGCCCTGGGCTGAAGAGGCCTTTCTCCAGACATGATCTGCATTTGCTTCTGTGGGAACCTAGGATCGCGATCAACCTAGAACCACTTTGAATACATCACTTGTCCTGGACGCTCTTCACCCATCTGGGGTTGTATATATAAATTTGAGCCCCAGGCCCACATGACACAAAGGAACCTGAGAAGAGACACGCGTGGGTGGCCCTCAAGGCTCTTCTTTCTTTCTGTAGGTTTGGAAGATGCTGGCGCAACAGTTCCAAGTTAGATTAAAGAAAGAACAAGCTGACATCGAGTCCTGGACCCAGAAACTCTTAATACGAGTCTGTTACCCAGCCAGGAGGCCCTGCGGTGGGAGCTCCCAGACGGCGTCTGCCCCCTCTCCCACTGAGGGCACAGAGATCTTCAGGGATGTGGTCTGTCTCCCTGTTTTTTCCCCGCTGCGGTGTAGTTGACTTACAATGTTATATTAATTTTAGGTGTACGACATAGTGATTCAATATCTGTATAGATTACACTCCATATAAAGTTATTATAATTCCCTGTGCTGTACATCACATTTTTGTAACTGTTTCATTTTATACCTGGTAGTTTGCACCTATGTGCCCAGCTCCACGGGGAGAGGACAGCTTGCCCCGCGGGGCACCCAGGGCGGTGCTGGGCCGGTCACAAGGCAGGGGGCGAACTGTGCAGAAGTGCCTTTGTCGCGGTTTCTGCGGGAAGCGGGGGTGAGGCAGGGCAGGCAGGCTTAGGATGGGCCAGTTATGCTTGAAGGGCACCCCACCCCAGAAGCTGGTGTTCACTGTGAGTGTGCCGAGCGTATAGTTTGAAGCTGTGTGAGGACTCCAGGTACCCCAGGCGAGTCTTCATTTGCTTAGCGATGGCTAATAGGCCCTCAGGTGGATGATAAAGCATCAACTGACAGATAGTGAAATGTGGCTACTACCCTCCCTGACGCCTGTTTCTAGCGCATCCGGCCCGGCAGTACCCGCCTGAGCTTGCCCGTCTGCAAGTCTGTGGGGACCTACAGGACAGGGTGCTGTGTTCCTCCTTCACTTGTGTGTTTAACCCATTTTCCACTATGTTCCACATATACCAGGCAGGGCCTAAGGCTTTCTGTTCGGCTTCCTCTACACAAGAGAGCTTTGGGGGGTTTTTTGTTGGGTTTTTTTTTTTTTTTTTTCATCCAAAGCTGGGGCAGAGACAGACAGGTTTCTTCAAGTTTGAAGGCAGGTGGATTTTTGCCTTTCTATCCTGACACAGAGAGTGTAGGCCCTACAGATGTCCCAGATTTGTGTAGCACCCCCAGCTTGGGTGGACCTGTGGCCTGGGCCGGAGGTCATCAAACTACAGCCTTGGGCCAAACCCAGCGGAGTACGATCCTTGGCGTTCATCTCATCACAGCAAACCTCCCCTGAAAACAAACTCAGTGGAGGTCTTTTGGAAAATGATCAAGGAGGGAAACATGGAAATCCAGGAGGCAAAGTAGAACACCGAAGGCCCATGCAGGGAAAGGGCAAATGGACTTTAAAACCAACAGCTGACTCTGGGGTTTACAATGTGTGCGAGGACAGAGCCCTGTGGGGACAGAGCAGGGGAGGGAACAGAGCAGGCGTGGGGACAGAGAAGGGGAGGGGACAGAGGTCTGGGGACAGAGCAGGAGAGGGGCAGAGCAGAAAAGGGAACAGAGCAGGCCTGCGGACAGAGCAGTCGCGTGGACAGAGCAGGCGAGGGGACAGAGCAGTCGCGTGGACAGAGCAGGCGAGGGCACAGCACAGTCGTTGGGACAGGGCAGGCAAGGGGGCAGAGCTGGCGTGGGGACCTGCTTGGGTACAAGTGACTCCCGCGCAGCTGGCCAAGTGACCTGCGAGCAGGCTCTGGGGTGGCTTTGCCTCGAGGACGCTTGCTCCTGCTGCCTTGTCCCTCTTGCTTCTGGGTCCGCCCTGTAGCAGGAGGTGGGGGACAATATCGCCCCTGGGCTGGAGGGACTGAGTGGTGTGACGTCACCCCAGAGCGAGGGAGGCCTCAGACCCCTCTGAAGCCATAAAAAGGGAGAAGGAATCGGGAGCAGCTGGGCCCCGGCACACAGGGCCTGCGCCCCTCCTGTGCTACGTCTACACGGGATGGCCTACCTTACAGGGTGCTCTTGGACGCTGCGTCACTGAACGGCTTGAATAAAATAACTTTTCTCTCTTTGAGGGGCAAACCTCCGGAAAGTTCCCTGCTTTGCTTTCTTGCCTAGGTCTCCCCCTGGTGGCAGCACGTCTGCATCGCACCGTCCCTGGTCTTGGGGGTCAAATGGGATTTTCCAGCCCAGGAAGGGAGACCCCTGGGCTGAGCCCCCAGGGGTGGCAGGGAGCCCCCTCCCCACCCCAAACACCACCACTGGAGAAATGAGGCCAAGGCGACAAACGCCGGCATGTTGCCACATGATAGAAGAATGATTTATTAGAACAAATTCCATGACAAATCATATAAAATAACCATTTTCTGAAAGACATCCATAAGACCACCTGAGGACAAAATGCACAGAGGTGCCTCCAAGAAGCCAGACAAATAAGTTACCAATCCCAAGGCGAAGGCTGGAGGGGGTAGGAGCATGAATTTGTGAATAAAAAAACTGTACGGCGATCACCGCGGGGGGTGCGGATGGAAGTGTGGTGGACGGACGGCCACTCCTCGTGCCCGGGGGACAGGCTGTGGGCAGCTGTGCGGAGCATGCGGGGCGGGGCACCAGGACTCGCACCTCCTCCGTGTGCACACAGCAGGCTCGCGGACGGGGCCGGCCGCGGACCCCACTGCCACTCACACACGTACACATCGGGGAGGGGGCGCAGGGCCCGGGCATGGGGCCCCACGTCAGCTAAATGTAAACACGGACACACGCGTCACCCACCGCGGCCCCAGACCCGCGCCCGCTGGCCTCTGGTCCAGCCTCGGTGACCCCGCCCCCCGCAGTCGGCCCTGTCCTGCAATCAACATCAGCGCAGGTGCCAGGCAGGGTGTGGGGCACCCCAGCCCCACCTGCCGCAGCCAGTGGGCTCTTTGGCTTCGAGGCTGCGGAAACATCAGCCCCCAGGAGGGGGCTGGGCTCTGCTCGCCTGGCACGTTCCCAGCTGAAAGAATCCTGAGAAATAAAACTGTTCCTGGGGGGCTGTCCCTACCCCCCCCCCAACAGGACCTGGAGCACAGAGGCCTGTGAGGCACCCAATTAATGCCCACAGAGTCCGCAGGACAGCGGGGAGGGGAGTGGGGGGAGGGCACGTTGTCCAGGGAGCTTCTGAAGCCCGGTTTTTGGCCGCTTTGGTTAATCGCTCCCCTCCATCTGGCCCAGAACCATCGGAAGCCAGGTGCCGGGCTCGTGTCGGGGGCTGAGCCTGGGCTCGTGTGAGCGCAGGCGTGCCTGGTTTGTGCATGTGCCTGTGTGCACAGCGCCCGGCCCACGTGCTCAGTGAGTTTGGCAGTTGTGTTGGCACCAAAGGCTCAAAGCGGTGGGGTTCCTGCCACAAATGTTTCCACGGGCTGCGTCCCCGCCCCGGGCCACCGGACTCTGGGGCGGCTGGGAGCTGCCATCGCCCTGCCCAGCCCGCACCCTGCCGCTTCAAGTCCCGGGGCGTCACGAGGCGTCCCCCCACCACCCTGCTCTGTGTTTGGCACTGAAAGACCGCATCGCCCAGTCTGCTCCCCCCACCTGGTCCCGGCCAGCACAGAGGGGCAGGGCGGGTACGCACGCATCCCCCAGACCACGAGGCAGAGCGGGACCCTCCAGGCCGGGGAGCCTGCTGCAATGGCACAAACTACTCCTTCCTTGAAAGCTAACGACAAAGTAACAGCGATGGAGAGGAGGCTGGGCACACGCCCGGACACTGGCCTGTGGCATCGGCCACAGCGGGAGCTAGGCCAGGAGGCCAGTGGGGCGGGGGGGGGGGCACTGGGAGCTGAGGAGGGGGCCTGGGCACCCACGGGGTTATGGCACGTGTGGGAGTCTTTGTGGTGAACCGTCCAGGCCCAGGGTGCGGGGAGGCCGCCCGGCCCCACCACCTAGATCAGGAACCGCTCTGTGTCGGGGAGGAAGGAGGGAAGGAAGGAGGGGTCCGGGAGGCCGGGGGTCCCGCAGTTTGCCCGCTGCGGGAAGCTCCTCGCTGGCAGGGCCGAGGTGGGGGAGGACGGACTCTGGGAGGCCGGCCGGCCTCTCCCGAGCTGGGCCGAGCCCACAGAACCCCGGTTTCCGGTCAGCAGGTCGAGGTTCCCACTGGGGTCCACAATGGCGTTGATGACTGGGGGGGTGGGGAGGGTCAGGCCGGCCGGAGGGTCCTGCCCTGCCTCCCGTGCCCACCCGGAGGCCTCCCGGCCGGTTAGCTGTGGGTGTGAGCCAGGCTCCACCAAGGCCCCCGCCAGCCCTCCCACCACCTGCGCCCCACCCCCCGCACGGCCAGAGGCACCAGTGCAGCCCCCCCAGCCCCCGGGTCTTGGCCACACCCACCTTCCAGCTGCTTCTGCACTCGCCTCAGTTCCTTCAGGATGGAGCTGATTTCCTGGAGGCGGACGGGGAAGAGGCCGATGGGGCAGGACCACCCAGCGCTCGCCTCTCCCTGGGGTTCCGGGGGCAGGAGTCGGGGTCCCAGGCTCAGGCAGCTCCCCCGAGTCTCCCTGCGGCCGGGGCAGAGGGGCCCCTCACCTTGTTGGACGTCTTCAGGATGGGCACCTCGTTCTCCGCGTTGATCCTGGCCTCCAGGTCCTCCCAGGCTCGCCCTGTGTTCTGAAAGAGGATCCTGTGCCCCGAGGGCCGGGGTGGGAACAGGCAGAGGACAGTCACCAAGAGACCCAGGCATGGCGCCCTCCCAAGCCACCCCGCCAGGCACGGGGAGGTCCATGCCACCCCCTCCTGGGCACAAGGGCAAACTGAGGCTTGGAGCAGCACCTGGGCAGGCCGGTACCAGTGTCCTGTCTCTGGGCCTAATGTGGGGAGGGCTGGGAGGAAGGAGGGGGCAGAGAGGGAGGGGCGGGTCATCCTGGGGGCTCTGGCCCTCCCAGGCCCAGGGTCTGGTTGCCAAACCGCGCGCGCGCGCGCACGTGGCACAGTCCTGGCGCACAGGCACTTGTCTGTACCCGTGTCAGGGCCTCGGGCTGGGTGTCCGCTAAGCAGCGGTGGCTCCCCGGCCCGTCCCCCAGGGGCTCTCACTGGCCAGCGGGCACGCGGGCCGACTCACTTCATCTTCTCAGCGAGGTGCTCCGTGTTCTCGCGGATGGCCTGGGACAGCTGGGACACGGGGTTCAGCATCAGGTTATCGAAGATCACCTGCGAGGACCTGGCATCAGCCCGGCGCCTGGACGCCCCAGGAAGCCCTGTGCCCTCCACGCCCTGAGGCGGCCCAGAGCCCAGGGCGAGCTCTCTGCGGGGAGGGGCGCCTGCCTCCTCACGGTTCCGAGGCCGCGTCTTGCCGGCCAGGGGGTCCTCACAGCGGTCGTTCATGTTCTGGTCCAGGTCCTGAGAGCGCAGGGAGCCGGGCGGCACCTTCTGGAAGTTGAGGCTGGCCTCGGGGATGCGCTGCACCAGCTGCAGAGGTGGGGGAGCAGGGGCGTGGCCTGTGGGACGGGGCGGCCGCCAGGCGGTGGACAGAGCAGATGCCACCCGGCCGCTCGGGGTCCCTGGGCGCCCCGCCCTCGTGGAGCAGGTGCCGGGTCCACGCTCTCAGGGTGACCGGTGGGGGACGGTGCTGGGCACGGGGTGCGGCCCCGGGGAGGGCTCACAGCCACGGCCCCCCACCTGAGCGCGCAGGGGGCTGCCGAGGGCAGGCTCACCTCCTCGCGGGCGGAGATGGTGGAGGCGGGGGCGCCGGGCGCACTGGCGCGAGAGGGGCTGTGGGCAGGCCCCGGGCAGCCCGGCGAGTCGCCGTCGCCGGCCACATCGTGGATCTCGCGGGCCAGGGTGGCCACGTCCTTCACCAGCGTCTGGCTCAGCCTGCAGCGGCAGGAGAGAAGGCAGGTCCTGCGGGGTCCTCCTGGGCCTGGCTTCAGTGCAGGGAAGTGTGGGGACAGGAGCCAGACGGGACATGATGTCATCCCCCCCACAGGCAGAAACCCCCCCCGCCCCGCCCAGGTGGGGAGGGACTCCCTCCCAGGAGGCAGCCACTGGGTCAGGGGCAGGGCCAGGGGTACACAGCCTCCAGCCCGGCCCAAACTACACCCAAACAGCCACCAGCAGTGCCAGAGGAACTCCCAGTGGGCGCCTCAGCGCCCGACCCCCTGAAGGTGGGGGGGGGGGGGCTGAGGCGGGGCCCTGGGAGGAAGGGTGGGCAGAGACACCCACAGGCTCCTGGCCACACCCACTGCTCCTCTGGCCACCAGGGCCACACGAGCCCCGCTCCACAGGCAGGGAGACGGAGGCAGAGTCACTGCCAAGGGTCAGAGCCAGGCAGGCCCGGAGGCCAGGGACTCTCCACAGGGCAGGGAGGCCAAGCCTGCAGCCCCAGAGACAGCCTAGACCTCCGTCCCCTCCGCCCTGACGACGGTAACACACGCTACTCTGAGAGGCTCCCGGGCCACCCAGGAAAGGACACAGGCCAGCTGGGGACCAGCTCCCTGCCCCCGACTGCCCGTGAAGCCCCAGGGCTGGAGCCAAAAGCCTCCGTCGCCCGCCCTCAGAGCACCTCAGCCCCACGGCCGGTGCGCTCTGCGCTACTCCAGCCCTTGGCTAGGCTCAGGGCGGGGGGGGGTGCGGGCTCTGGCCTCTGACTCCCTCAGCCCTCCAACGCCTGCAGTCACTCCAGGGGCGGGACCCCAGGACCCACCAAGGACCAAGGCCCAGGTCTCCGCACGCAGCTGTTCCAGCTCTGCTCAGGGCGCCCCCCAGCCAGCCCTCGTGCCCGTCCACTCTCGGCGGCAACTACAGCCCCTCCCGACAGGTGCTGGGCACAGCTGGAGAAACTCCCCTGGCTGGCCTCTGCCTCCTACCAAGGGCTGCCCCAGGCCCCCTCAAGATAGGGGTCCCCGACTTGCTCCCACCCTTCCGACATCAAAAAACACAGAAGGACCCCCTTCGAACTGCTAGTGACCCGTGCCCCTGCCCCCCGTGCCTGCCCCCAGCCAGCCCCGCCCTCCGCCCCCTCTGTCCTCCGCACCCTGCTTGCTGGTGTGTTCAAGCTCGCCCACTCGGGAAGCCCCTGGGGGCCCCCACTTCCCCTTCCTCTCTCCCTCCACCTCCACCCCCTTCCCCTCACCCAGGTGCGGCGCCCCCCTCCAGAACCCCACACCCTGTCTCCTTGGCCGACCCCTCGGCCCCCCCCGCAAGCATCACTCTGCACAGGTAACTTCCCTCCAACCACCCCCCAGGTGTCCCGAGAGCTCTGTCCCCAGCCCTCTTCTCTTCATGCTCTGCACATCCTCACACGGCCCACAGCCTTGGTCACCGTCTTCGTGCTGATGATGCCCACACCTCCATCCCCGACGTGGGCCACTGCCCTAGGAGCCACCTGCCCCCGCTCACCTCCCTCCAGGTGCCTCACCGGCTCAAGCTCAGCATCCTTGGCACCAAAACTCACCACTCACCAGCCCCAGCCGTTCACCTCCTGCCCTCTCCACAAGCCCTGCAGGGCCAAGCCATCACAGCACCGACCACTGCTCAGCGAAAGACCACTCTCTTTCCCTGCCACCTCTGCACCATCCTTTTCAGTGCCTGACCTGGAGGCGATGCTTCCACTGAATGACTGCATGAAGGACCTCATCTTTAATAAAATTCTTGGAGAAGACCTTCCTGTACCAGAGGTTCCCCCACACTTCTGGGCAGATCTGCATCCATCCATCCAACCACCCACTGCCCATCCATCCATTCATCACGCACTCAACCATCCAACATCCATCCACCCAACTGTCCATCATCCATCCACCCAACCACCCACTGCCCATCCAACTTCCCATCCACCCAACCGTCCAGCATCTTTCTATCCACCCAACCATCATCCACCCATCCACCCATCTATCCATCCCCCTGACAAGCATTTCCCAAGCCCTTTTAGGAACTAAACCCCTAGCCCAGTCCCAAGGAGAGGCGCCCTGTGGATCAACAGCTTGTGCTGTCAACTGGCACCACTCACCTGGCAATCTCAGCAATCTCGGCTGTCTGCACGATGAAACCATAAGGGTCGGGCTCTCCTTCCTCGTCATCTGTGTCCCGGAGGCCAGGGGCCCGGGGTCGGGCCCGGCCAGAGCTGCCAGCCCGTGGGGTCTGCGTGGCTGTTGAGGCATGGGGGCGTGCGTGTTTGGGAGAGCCGTGGTGGGAGCCATACTCCTCCTCGGATGTGGATGTGCAATCCGAGCCCTGCTGCCGGCGACGCACGTCTCGGGTGAGTGAATTGGTTCCAAAAGCAAGAACAGAACAAAGCAGCCCTCAGCACCTGCGGCAGCCCTGGGCCCCTCCAGGCAAGGGTCCGGTGCTGCAGGGCGAGCTGTGTTGCGGCTGGCACCCCCGCACCCAGACGCCCTTTGGCTGAAGCGCCAGCAGCTGCTGGGCTCCGGGGACTGCAAGGCCACCGCGAGCCCAGAAGCACGTACACAGACGGGCAGCCTGGCGTGTCCATGGGCCCTTGTGGAGCAGCCCAGGGTCGTGGCTGGTTGGCAGTGGCAGGGGCCACGTTCCAGGGCAGGGGTCTGTGCCCATCAGGCAGGAACCAGCACCCTTGGTTAGGGTTAGGGAACTGGGAATTGGTGCCTGCAGACACCCGGGTGGGGGTAAACCCCTCCACGTGGATCAGCCATGGCCCTGGGCTGGGCCGTACACGTGGCCGCACACAGCCCGTGGTCAGAACCCAGCTCACCCACAGCAGCCCCTCCCTGTACCTGCCCGGCCTCAGTCCCGACTCCTCGCCCACCCCTGCGCTGAGCCCCTGTGGCGGCCGCAAACGTGCACAGTACAAGGAAGGGTGGGGCAGGGGGTTCCCACCAAGCAGGTGTGGCCCTCACCCCTCGGCCATGGGGCAGATGCCACCTTGGCCCCCTGCAGCCCTGGCGGGCAGGGAGGGGCCCAAACTCCAAGGCCGTGGGTGTGGGAGGGGTTGGGGGTTGGGGCAGGTGTGGAAGCAGCGGCACGGGGCTGGGCCAGCAGTGCTGACACCTTAGACCAATTCATTCAGAGGATGGGTCAGTCCCCCCGCAGGGCGAGCCTGGCTGCAGGGATGCCCACATCCACCCCGGCAGGAGCCGGCTCCGGTGCCACGGCAGCCGTCCCTCCCTGCTGCACACGTGGGGTCCGCAACTCCAGGAAGGACCAGGCCCAGCCCTCCGCCTGCAGTCACCCAGGCCTGCTTGCGAGTCAGAGGCAGTCCCTCCAGGCTGGAGATGGTCGGGGTTTTCTGCGCTCACACCAGGACCGCCTGGGGGCTGCAGGAGGCCCGCCACCCGTGCACACCCGGGTGCACGTGTATGTGTGTGTGTGGTGGGGAGAGAAACACCCGCCGATGGGAAAAGGGGCTCCTCCAGGGCCAGGACTGGGGGCCCCGTAGCTGGTGCAAGGCCGACGCACAGGAATCTGCAGACACACTGCCCGTGCCGACCGGACCCGGGGCCACCCTCCCGCTCCCAGCACTCACTGGGTGAGGAGTATCGGGCGCTGCCCGGGCGGGCCCTGCTGAAGGGCTGGCGGGGGACCGTGGTGGTGTTGGTGGCCTTCCTGGCGGTGGCCCGAGCCTCGGCCATAGCGGGCTTGCGACCGGCGCAGTACAACTCGACGCTGCGGCCGGAGAAGCCGGCGCGGGTGGGGGCCACCTCCGAGTCGCTGGGCCCTGTGAAGGAGCCGGCCCGCTTCCGGGGCATCGCCAGGATGTCCAGGCGTGACAGCTTCTTGGCCTGCTCGGCAGCCGGCTGCCCCGCCAGCTCCGGGTTGGCCGCGGGCCCCCGTTCGCCATCTGCGGCCTCTGTGTCTGAGGCATCCCCCAGCCGGGCCCGCCTCAGCCGGGAGGCCCGCGTGGGCCGTGGGGTGGACAAGCTGTTGGAGCGGGTCAGCGCCTGCTGCACCTTCTGGACGCCGGCTGAGCCGCGGCCCTGTTCTTCCCGGGCAACAGGGGACGGCGGTGGGGCCGTGGGTCTGCGGCGAGGCCCCCGCTGCCCTGCCCCCATGGCCCCGGAGGTCTCGTGGTCAGAAGTGACTGTGTCCACACCGGGCAGGTGGGCAAGGCTGGAGCCTCGTTCCTCATCGGGCCAGTCCAGGGACCCTCGGGGCCCGTGGCCACGCCGTGTGGCCAGGCGCCTTGCCGGCTCTCCGCGGCCCCCGTCCGCTGGGCCCAGCGGGCGACGCTGCTTCTCTGAGAGGCGCTCGCGGGCGCTGCTCAGGCCGACACCCCCCAGGTCCTGCGCTGCCGGCGGGGACGGCAGCTTCTCCTTCTGCAGCCCCGTGGGCTGCGGGCTGGGCCCGTTCTTACCGCTGAGCAGACTGACGGTGCTGGCCGTGTCCACGTCGGAGTCCCCGGACAGGGAGTCCTCTGGCGGCCCAGGGGCACCACCCAACTCACCCTCCGGCTCCTCCACGGACTTGGAGAGCAGTCTGGCCTCCAGGGCGGCCAGCGCCGTCTCCGTCTCCTTGAGGATCAGGTGGGTGTCCTGAGTGCGCAGGTCCATGCGTGAGGCCCGGGCCGCAGCCAGGTCCTGCAGGAGGGGATGGCTGCTGATGGACGGCAGCTGGCCAGGAGCTGCGGGGCCGCTGGCCGGCTCCTTGGTGAAGCTCTCCTGCCGGACGAAAGCTGGGGCCTCCTTGGGGGGGGCCGGGGCGGGGCCCTCAGGCTCCGGGGACCGCCCTGTCCGCAGCTGGATGACCATCCTCCCGCTGGTGCTGACGTACACGCTGCCCCGCGTCAGGGGGCTGGGCTGGGCTGCCCGCCCTGGGCCCTCCGCCTGCCCTGGAGCCACAGTCGCTTTCCTGGGGAAGGCCGCCTCCCCGTTCTGGTCCCCAACGAAGAAAGAGGTGGGGGCCGGCTCCCCAGGGGCCCTCGGTGAGCGCCGGCCCCTCGTCCACGCCAGTCCCTCCTGGGGGCTCCCGCGTCTTTCTTCCTGCAGGCCCCCGCCTGGCTCAGGGCCCCGCCCTCCGTCCGACCCACTGGCGTCACTGAGGCTGTCGGGCTCCAGGTCTTCCTGTCCCAAGAGGAGGCCGGCCTGCTCGCCGCCCAGCTCTGGCGGCCCCGGCCCGCTCCTCCTGGTGGCCTCGGGGCCGGCGGGGCTGTCCGCCCTGTCGCTGGGCAGCTGTGGGAGCAGTCGTCGCTGGCGCACAGGCAGGGCCCCCTCCAGCTCTCTGGCTCTGCGCCCGGGGCCGTCGTCTGGAAGACACGGGGGCTGGTTAGAGGGAGCGCTGCCCGCGGGCCCACACGAGGAGCTGGCCCTCCCCCGGGCACAGTGACGTGCGCGCCCCTCTGCCTAGTTGGTGGCCTCAGGCTACCCCCTCCCTGCTGCGGCACTGGAGCCACTTACCTGACAGGCCTGGGTCCGAGTAGCTGTCGGCCAGACTGGCCCAGCGGGACACCCACTTCTGACCCCCGGGGGAGCCCGGTACTGGGAGGCCCTACGGAGAGGAGGGCAGGAGCGTGTCCACGGCAGGGAGAGACAGGAGCCCCACGGGGAGGTGCTGGGGGCAGGAGGGGGCGAGGCAGCCCACCCCAACACCTGGCCCCCACACCATCCCCATGCCTGCCACCTGCCCCCCAAGAGAAGCAGCCAGAGAGCCCCCATGGCCTCACCTGGCTTGCAGGACCCTGACATAACTAGCCACGTCTCAGCCCGGCTGAGTGGCTTGGAGATCAGTGGTCCCCACACCCCAGACTCAGCCAAGCCCCGCCCATGGGCACATATACCCGGGCACCCTTGATTCCTCTGCACAGGTGGGCACCAGGGCCCGGAGCCCACAGCTCGGGCATGACCAGAGCCTCCGAGTGCATGCAAGAGGCAGTGACCGGGGCCCCGGCCCAGACGCTGTCCTCTCCCTGCCCAGTCCCTCCCCAGGGAGGTGTCTGGACTCAGTCCCACACACCTGGAGCTCCACCTGAGGGGTCCCGCCCACTGGCCGGGAGGCAAACTCCTGCAGCAAGGCCATCCGCTGGGCCACTCCGTCACCAGGCTCGTCTCTGTGCCCTCTGATAACTGGACGGAAGGTGGCCGAGGACGCTCTGGAGAGTTCAGGGGACTCCCGTACCCCAAAGACCTGCCAGGAGGGACAGCCGGGCAGCAGGTCAGAGCCCATGCCCGAGGCCGGACTCCCAGGCCTCCTGCGCCAACACGGGTACCTGGTCAATCATCTTGCGGGCCTCCTCCACCTCCTGGTCCTGCGCCTCCGTCTCGATGGTGTACGTCCCTGCGTCACTGAGGCTGTCGTCCTCCTCTTGTTTGCGTGCCTTCGTCACTTGGGGGTCAGCAGGCGGTGGCGGTGGGGGCGAGGGGGCCACGGGGCTGGCCCCGCGGGGTAGCGGCGGGGTGGGCAGCGTCGGGGGGGTCTTCTCGGGGCCTGACCGGGCAGCTGGGGAGCCATCCCGCAGGCAGTGGGCCATGAAGTCCTGGGCCAGGCGGGAGCGGCGCCCCACGCTGCCGAAAGGGCGAGCAGGGGCCCGGGCGGCGGGCGAGGGGCTGCCCAGCCGCTCCTCCGTCTTCTCCCGCTTGAGCGAGCCGGCCCGCTGCGGCCCCGAGCTGCTGCCCGCCCCCCGGGCCGAGGACGGGGCGGGGGCGGCCGGGCGGTCCCTGTCGGCTGGCCCAGGGCCGCGGCGCCTGTCGGGCCTGGGGTCCCCGGGTGGCGTGTGCGTGAAGGACTGAGAGCGCTTCTTGCGCGGCGTGTCCTCATCGAAGAACTCGATGACGAAGGCCTGCTGGCTGTGCAGCAGCTCCTGGGGGTCCCGCTTGAGCTGCCTCTGTAGCCGCACCTGCTCCCCGCCGGCCTCCGAGGGGACCCCAGCTGCCCCGGCCGCCTTGGCCATGGGGTCCTCCGAGTCGCTCTGCGTGCCGTCCTCGTGCTTGTGGCCTGGAGGGGGCGGGGGCCCAACTCATGAGGCCGAGGGAAAGGAAACGCCCGGGGGTCGACACACAACCACCGCTGTCGCGTGGTCGGGGACACGCTGCCCCGCCGTGAACCCAGCACACGTGGCCCAGAGGAGCAACAGGACCACACTGGACGGCCCCCGATGGGGCAGGCGGCTCTCGGGCAACGTAAACGGACCAGGGGGACGAGGCCGCTGAGGCGAGGGCAGGCAGCCGCGCACTCACCCTTCAGGGTGCGCGTGTGCACCGGCAGGTCGCTCTTGGTGCTGTGCCGGTCGTCGGCGGGGCCGGCCCGGTGCAGCAGGCTGGGGTCGTTCTGCACCAGCCAGTCGGCCACCTTGGTCTCCGCAGAGACCACCTCGATGGGTGTGGGCTCCTTGCCAGGGGGCCGGCGCTGGCGCAGAGAGAACTTGGTGACGTGGTCCTTGATCTTCACCTTGCCGGGGCTGCAGTCGTCAAACTCGATGGTGAAGCAGGCGTGGCTCTGCACCACGGGGGCCACCCCGCCCCCGCCCGCCTCTGCATCCCTGGTGGGCGCCTCGTGTGCCGGCACCTCTGGGGCCCGCGGCGGGGGGGCCTCCTTGGTGGGGATCTCGAAGTAGCTGGGCTCCCGGCGGAACGGGTAGCCCTGCGGCTCCGCGGGGGCCCGGAAGGCGGCCGGCGTCCCCGCGAGGTCACTGTCCCGCTGAGCCAGCTCCTTGGGCCGCTCTGTGGGGAAACACGTGCTCAGGCCAGGCACGTGCTCACGGGTGGCAGCCTCACCCCACCCACCTCCGTGAGTACCATCAGCTCCGTCTCTCCCGCCCACGGCCCCGCCGAGAGGGCACCTCCAGAGCAGGCTGCCCTCCAGGACTTACCCGTGTCGGGCTCGTCCTGGCGCCGTTCCTCGGGCGGGCTGCTACCATCGTCCTCACCCCACCAGGAGGGCTGCCCGTACAGGGGTGTGCGGTAGGCCGCCGCCTCTGCAGAGGGAGAGTTTGACCCTGGGTCCCTGTGGCCCCAACACAGACAGAGGCGGAGACCCGGAGCCGGGGAAGATGCTGGGGTCTGCAGGGGGCCCCGGCACCACCTCCCAGCTCGGATCTGCAGCTGCCCAGAACCTTGGCCAGCCACCCTGAGCCCCATTTCTGCAACCCTGGCGGGTGACAACGGCAGTGACAACCTCCCCAGGGGGCGGCTGTTCCAGGGGAGGCTTGTCCCTGGGGTGGCACTGTCCTCAGCATTCCGGTCCTGGGGCAGGCAATCCCTTGAGCCCAGCCTGGGCCCTCCGCCCCCAGGACCTGCCCCACAGCGGCGAGCCCCACCCAGGGCTGGTCTCTGCCCCAGGGCCCGTTAAGTGGTTCGGGCCACTAACAGGTGACCTGGGGGCTGAGAGCCACTGCAGTCTGACTGAACCACATGGGGCAGGGGTGCGGGAGTGCACAGTGAGTGTGGCTACAGGGGTGCAGGAATGCAGGCACACGTGCTGGGGGGCCGTGCGGGGAGGGGAACGTGTGTATGTCGGGGTGCGGGGGTGAAAGGTCAGCTCCTGGATGAGGTGGATCGAGGCCCCTCCCGCACCCCCCTGCACACCATCCTACCTGGCCCCGGCCTCCGGTCCCCCCTCTCCGGTCTGGGGCTCGCGGCCTCGCAGTAAGGCGCCTGCTCCGGCACGGCCTCGCCCCTCTTGGGCGCCGGGCTCGTGGCGCTCACCTGCAGCTGGCTGGTGTACTTCTCGTGCTGTGGGCAGCGGCCGGGGTGAGGGGCGGGGGCTGCCTCGGGAGGACGCCCCCGCCCAGGGCACCTGCCTGGCCGCTCCTCGGCCCCACAGCGGCATGAGGTCTCCCTCACAGCCCCCGCGGAGCAGACAGCCCAAGACCTGCCCGCGTCACGAGGCTCGAAGCTGGGGGTCCGCACCCAAGGCTGGGGGCGTCCTCAGGTCCACAAGCTTCCAGGAGGGAGTGGACAGCAGCCGCCGGAGGGGAGACTGCCACCCACAGGC
This sequence comes from Eschrichtius robustus, assembly GCF_028021215.1. NCBI lineage: Eukaryota > Metazoa > Chordata > Mammalia > Artiodactyla > Eschrichtiidae > Eschrichtius > Eschrichtius robustus. The sequence continues at coordinate 1,007,696 of NC_090824.1, forward strand.
CCCTCCAGAGGGAGGGGTGGGACAGCCCTCAGGAGCAGTGGGGGGTGGGGAGCAGCAGCCTGTCCGCGCTTGCGTGTGTGCGCATGTGTGCGTGCACGTGTGCGTGCGTGCACGGGTGCGTGTGTGCGCGTGCGTGCACGCACGGGTGCGTGTGTGCACGCCGGGCCCCAGCTGGCTGAGCTCGATGGTCATCGGCGCCGGGCTCACACCGGCCCTGCCCCTCACTGGCCGTGTGACTCCAGGCAGGCCACCCACGCTCCCTGTGCTGCCCACGGTTACTTTGGAAGATGGGACTAAGCCTCCCCCCAACCCCCCGCCATGGGGCTCCCGGGTGAGGCTCTGGGCAGGGTCCCCCGAGTCCTGCTCCATGACTCCTGCACAACCGAGCAAGGGGGAGGGAGAGGCTCCACCTGCCGTGGGCCGACACTGGGACCTTCGAGCCCCAGCTGAAGGAAGGGTGCTCGACGGTGCCCCTCGCCCAGGACCTCCCACGAGGCCGTCCCCTAAGCTGCCCCCCTGCTCGCCTCCGGCCTGCTCCTGGCCACCCCCACCCATGGTACCCAAGATGCCGGGTGGGCCCTGGGCCCTCCCTCCCCCCCCCCAACCACCCCCTCCCGCTGGGCAAAGCAGCCTCCTCTGGGGCTCCAGCCACACCCGCAGTCTGTGGCTGCATCAGCCGGGGGCGGGGCGGGGCGGGGGGGGGGGGGGGGGGCATGACTATCTTCCCCACCTGCCAGACTGGGCCATCCGGCAGGGCAGGCCAAACCAGGCTGACTCACGGCACCGTATCGGGCCAGGGCGGCCCAGAGGCCTGGGGGAGATGGGCAGTGGGAAGTGGAGGGCTGTGGGGACACAGGGATGCAGGGGCCCCAGGCCCAGCACCAGCACTGACCCTGAGCGCCTCCTCAGGGACGCGGTGCTGCACCCGCTCCAGCACGTACATGTTGGAATGTGACAGCGCGTTAAGGAGAACGGGAAGCAGGAAGAGGCCGGGGCCCTCGGACGGCGTCCTCTGCTCCCAGGCGTGGTGGATGAAGAGGGAACGCGGGGTGGGGGCAGGGCTGGTGCAGATGCCTGCAAGCTTGCCCCCCAACGCGTGTGCACTGGCCACGCGTCCACACCGCAGGGACAGCCTGCAGGCCGTGCTGTCCCCGGTCAGGGGACAGGACAGAGGCTGTTCCAGGTCACCGCACACATGTGCCCTAGGTCCGCGGGGATGCTCTCCACCCCACTTTCAGCCCAGGAACCCAGCGGGGCCCCAGAGGCCATGCCACATGCATCCAGCCCCAGCTCCCATCCCAGACCACCCCTCAGCCCTGGGCCTCCTGAGGCTTCAGGGGTGCGGAGGGCCTCAGCCAGCCGCTGGGTCCACACCCGCCAGCGGGTGTGCCCAGGTGAATGCAGATGGAGGAGAGGATGCATTCCTGCCACATGTACGGGTCCCCGGCTGCCCGGGGCGGAGGCACGGCCCCCACTCACCCACGTCCTGAGCACAGAAAGCCATGCCTGGGCGGCCCCCAGGAACACCAGGACTCCGGGTCCCGGGAAAGTTCTCCCGTTCCCCGGGCCCTGTGTGAGCTCAGCCCAGAGGGCGGGCAGAAGGTGTCCGTGGCTGGGGCCTTGGCTGGGGGGCAGGTGGCAGGGGCTGGAGTTCAGGCCGGAGCCTGGCCCGGGCTTCACCCTCTTGCCTCTAACCCCCTGAGGCCCCCACCCATTTCCGGCATAACAGGGCGACTGAGGCCCTGGGGACAGAGGGAGAGGCCAGGAGGGGTGAGCGCCCCGGAAGGATATCGTAGCCGAATCGGATGACATCGCTGAGCTTCAGCGTGACGTATTTCTGGTCCGGGATGCGCACGTCGTTCACGAATGTCTGCGGAGTAGGCAGGTGGCGGAGGTGAGCCGGGGCCGGCGGGCCGACGACTCTGGAGCCCCCAGAAGCGGATCACCAGGCCCTCCTGTGCCGCCGCCCTCCCAGCAGGGGCGCACCAGCCTCACAGCCCAACGGGACCACAGGACAGATGGCCGCAGGAGGACCGGCCGAGGGGGCCGAGGCGCCAGGCCCCACCCAGCACCCAGGGACCCTGACACAGCCCCTCAAGCACAGAACCCGTGGACACCCCTGTGAGACGGCCCCGTCTCTCATCCACACAGAGCCTCGTGCCGGCCCCAGCCCCCAAAGCCCTCGGGAGCACCGAGGCACACCCACAGGGTGGCCCCGGGGCGAGGCCGCTCAGACTGTGCGGCCCATTCAGGCAGGGATGCTTCATCCGATGGGGTGCTGAGGGAGGAGGGGCTCAGGGGGCAGATCCCAGCAGAGCCTGAGACCCTCGGCGGGGGGCACTCTGAGGCAGACCGGGGGGTGGCACGCAGCACTTGCTGGAGTGCTCACATGGCAGAGGCAGGGCCAGCCTGAGGCTGCTGCGGGACCCCCAGCTCAGGATGCAGGGGACCAGACTTCACAGGCTGGGAGGGAGGGAGGAAGGGCCCTCCTCAGCTGGTATACGGGGGTGGAGGCTGGTGGTTTGTTTTCTTACTGAAACAGCCTCGCAGGGCAGGAGACCAAACACAGAAAGAACAAGGCACCCAGACAGGTGTTGGACCTTGGAGAGAGCCCCTCCCTGTCCCTCCCGCCCTGTCTCCACCTGAACCCCTCTCTGCTCCTGCAGCCAGGGACTTCTTCTTGGTCACCTCCTTGTCCCTGTTGCCCCCAACTCACAAAAGAGCTCACATATACCCCTTAGGACAGGATACCCCAGCACAGCCCTATCCATCACAGGAGCCCCATTTCCCAGCCTGCAGGAGGTCCCAATGCCTCCCCTGCCCACCTGAGGGCCCACTTTCCTCCTCACCCAGCAGGCAGCCCCACCTCCCAGAGGCCCTACCCAGTGGGAGCCCTCCCAAGGAGGCCACCAGGGCAGGAGGTCCTGGTGGGAGCCAGGTGGGGACAAAGCAGAGGGGTGGGGCCATGATGAGGGGGCAGAGCCAGGGTGAGGATGGAGCTGGGGTGGTGCCAGCACTGAGGGAGGGGTCATGAATGGGGGTGGGGTCGTCACAGGGGGAGGGTCATGGAGGGGGTGTGGCCATGGGGGGCCCAGCTGGAGTGGGGAACCAATGCAGAGGGGTGTGGCCATGAGGGGGTGGTGCCAGCACGGTGGGAGGGGTCATGGAGGGGGTGGGGCCAGCACAGGGGGCGGGTCCTGGAGAGGGGCAGGGGGTGGGGCCACGATGAGGGGTGGAGCCAGGGTGTGGGCAGAACTGGGCTGGGAAGAGGGGCGGGGCCAGCACAGGGGGCGGGTCCTGGAGAGGGGCAGGGGGCGGGGCCAGCACAAAGGCCCTGCACTCACCCCATTGAGGCTGCCCAGGTCCTTGACCCAGTGCTCGTCCCTGTCGTGGTCGTAGTTGATGACAGCATGTTGCTTGTCCACACTGCGGGACTGGGGAGACACAGAAACCCTCGGGCGGCCGTCCGGGCCAGGTGGCCCAGGAGGCGGAGGCACCCCGCAGAAGGCCCCACTCCCCACTCTCCAACCCTCCCCCACCCGACCACAATACCACCACCAGGCCCCTGGCCACGCAGCCCACGAGGTCCCACCCACGCCTCCACACCTCAAGCGCGTGTGCCCCAGAAAGCCCACCCAGGCCTGACCCGGCCAGCCGTCCTGGCCACGGAGCAGGCCGCGGGGTTCCTCCTGCCCCAGCCTGCCACCCGGGCCCCTCCCGTTGTGATCAGTCCTCCAAGGCACCGGGAGGCCAGTGCCCCCTGCCATCCCAGCCACTGCTCCCGGGTCAGCGTGGGAGGGGCTGGGAACGCTCGGAAGATCTGGGACACGCCGTTCACTCCCAAGGGCAGGGCAGGCTGGCCGGGGGCGGCAGGATCAAAGGGCTATGGGCGCTCAGGGGGAGCCCGCCCCCGCCCAGCCTGGCCCACAGCGCACACCTCTCGGAGTGACGGACACGTGCACACACGCGTGACGTGCCTCAGGCCCCACTGCCTCTGCTCGCGTGCACAGGCTCACACGTCCTGAGCACACCCTCCACCCAGATGCCACAAGCGCGTGAACACATGCAGGTAGCTCCGCCCCGAGCACTGCCAGCTCTGCCCTGGCCACCAGCCGACCCAGGACCCCTCCCCAAGGACCGTCACCCAGCTCCCTCACACAGTCAAGCTGGAGGGCCACAGCCCCTCCACTCCAGGGACACAGAGGCAGGGACAGGGCCACAGGGTCACATTCTGCTGGATCAGGCACCGCCAGCACGAGCTGCCTTGCCCAGCCAGGGGGCCGGCGGTCTTGACACAGAGCGCATCACCACCGCCCAGCCCGCTGCCCACACCTCACTGCTGGAGGTCCCGTGTGTCTGGGTGGCAGCTGCATCCCTCCCCCACCACCTGAGGAGCCCAGGCCTGGGGCAGCCCCAGGAAACACCGGCAGGACCGGCCAACCGTGGGGTGCTGGGGCCCAGCCCTGGGCAGATGACAGTACCTGCCCGGCAGGGCTCCCACGAGACACCCAGGGCCCCCACTTCCAGAGTATGTCACGGGAACGACGAGACCCACACACTCACTCCCCACCGCCTGGGACAGGATGGCCGGCCCTTGGGAGGGTACCCCAGCACCTGAGTCCCTGCATCACCACCCTCCAGGCTTCTCAGCTCTCCCAGGTGAGTGCCCAGACCCCTTCCCCCAGCCAGCGGCCACCTCCACGGGGCCACTTTCTCTCTGATTCTCTCCACCTACCCAGCCCCTCCGGCACCATCCAGAAATGGCCAGTTTCGGGGGGGGGGGGCCCAACACCCTCCCCCGAGGACTGGAGCTCCCAGGGCTGGGCCTCCCTCACCCAGACACAGGAGCGCACAGCAGGGTGGGGTGGGGTGGACGTGGGCTCTGGTCCAGCCCCGCCCCCACCCAAGGTCACGCCGCTTGGCCGAGGTGCCAGGGCAGGGCCTGGCAAGGAGACTGCAGCAGGCAGGGCTGTGAGGCTCCAGCCTCTCCTGGGCTCAGAGGCCTGAGGTGGCTGGCTTAATGCACAATGCTGCTGCTGCAGCGGGGGCCCAGCAGGGGCTTGCAGGCCCACACCTCATGCTGCCACGGACCCTGGGTCCTCCAGAAGGGAGCAGGGGTGCAGGGGAGGTTTCAAGGGGGGGCGCAGAGTCTGCGGGGCCAGCCGGGGCCTCCTGGACACAGAGGCCAGCCCGGAGCCGCCTGCACCAGCACCATCCCCGTGAGCCAGGGGAAGCACGGGCCTCCCTCCCCCGGAAGCCCCCAGGGCTGATCCTGGCGGGGCTCCAGTGCCAACTCACCTGCCTCCCAAAGCAACGGGTCTCTGGCGAGGAGAGTATGACCTTGAGACCCCCTGCCCCGCGCCCCCGGCCTCATCTCTTCCCCCGTCCCGAATTCCTCAAAGTCGGCACCCACAGCTAGACAGCTCTGGGCCACCCTGGCCGCAGCCTGTGCCCCGGACGTGGGCACCACCTCCTCCACTGGACTCCCCCGCTGGTCCCCGAGGCAGCCCCTCCCACTGGCCTGGCCCAGGCAGGGGTGGGGGCAGGGCACACTGGGGGGCCCCACACGCCCTCCTCTGGGCCTCGGTCTCCCGGCTGCAGGTGCTGGCAGAGCTTCCCCAGGACCCAGTCCCCGGGCGGCCTAGACAAGGACCAGCAGCTGTCCCAGGGGCCTGCGTGCTTGGGCTCGCCCCACCTCAGGCCAGGGAGCTGCCCCGCTGGGTGGCCCCGTGGGTCAGGCATTCCTTAGAGTCCAGCCTGGCAGCTGGAAGGCCTGGGGCTCACTGAGGGGCTGGGGGCTCCCCTCCTCCTGCGCCCCCTCCGTGCCCAGCCACCTGCCCACCTCAGCCCTGCCCAACACCTGGATGCCACTGGGGCCGGACTCTGCCCTCCACGTGGCCGGGTATCGGGCTCCCGGGGACCGCGGGCCTGAGAGGGGCTGCTGGTGCCTGCACACCGGGACGTGGCGGGACGGGGGCTCTGCTCGGCCTGAGGCAGACGTGGAGGACGACAGCGGGAGGGCACTCTGTGCCTCAGGCTTGGCCGCTACCTTTGCCGAGGTGTAGCCCCCTAGAGGGGCTTCTGGGCCGACCTTTCTGGCCTGAACACCTCCCCCCACCTCCAAGCTTCAGACCCCCAACTCAAGCCCAGCCTGGCCAAACCCAATTCCTCCTCCCTGCCCGCCTGGCCCTTCAGCCTCCCCGAGGAAGGCCGCCAACCAAGCGCCCACCCGACTGCTCCGGCCACACCCCCTCAGCCCCAGGCAGCGACCCCCGCTGGCCTTCCTGGTCAGCACCCCTCAATCTGCCCCCCGCCTGCATCCCCGCAGCCCTCCCCAGACCTCCCTCTCGCCGCTCTGCCCCCGCCTGCCTGCTGGCCAGACGCTTTGCCTCTGCAGGTGCCATGCCCTCTCCTGAGCCACGCTCTCCCGGTGCCCACCTTCCCTTTCCCAGCAAGACGCCCCACCCTGCCCCACCCCCGCTCAGCCCTGGGCTCCCCAACGCTTGTACCCAGAGCCTGGGCTGCCCCACCCCCTCCCCAGACTGCGGGGAGCGCCAGGACCCCTGAGCACAGGCAGAGAGGGTCCCGCATCCAGAGACCTCCCTCCCTCCCGGCCCGAGGCAGACCCCACCCCCGCCCCAAGTCCAGGTGCCCAGAGGCTGGAAGCCCATGCCAGAGGGGGAGGTGGTCCCTTGGCCCAGGCAGGACTCAAGACTTAAAAGGACACAAAGCAGGCCACGTGGCAAATGGAGTGAATGGGGCACAGACACGTAAAATAGCCTTAAGAGGCTCCTTTTGGAAAAGGACCTAATTGTTTGTAGTCACTTTAAAATGGAATAAAGATGTGCTTCCAAAATTTGGGTCTGACGCCCTCCATGGGTGAAAGCCCCGCCCAGGCCCTGGCAGCGGCCCAAACCCCAGGCTCTGGGCACACCCTCCTGCCAGCTCACGCCCAGCGCCACCCCAGCGGGGCCACAGCGCCCATGGCCTGTGTGTGTGCAGGGGGATCCCGAGCTGGGTCTCTCGGGCCGTGGTTTCCGGGTAAGGACGCGTGCAGATGAATCCCAGCTGTCACCCGTCCCACGTGGCAAACCAGGCGAAGGCAGAGAAGACACCTTGCCACAAACACGCACAGGCTCTCTCTCTCACACACACACAGACATGTACAACATCCACACACGTGTGCACACATGCACATGTGCGCATACGTGTTTGTGTGCGCACATGTGTGCACAGACGTGTGCCGACGCACAGGTACTCGCCCGTGCACATCCACACACGTACATACACACACGCCCTGCACCAGAGCCCAGGGACACAGGGGCAGGAACCACAGCAGGCAGCCTGGGCTCGGGCACCAGGCAGACCTGGGCCCGTGTCCCCGCTCACGTCCTCACTGGCCCAGCTTGTGCCAGGCTCGCCCTGGGGGTCAGGACCCTGGCGAGCGGGTGGCCCGGCTGAAGAGCATGGCGGCACGAGGCCAGGCTGGCGACTCTGCCGCTGGGACACAGCGCCCCTGCCCCCGCCCCTCCGAGGTCCACACGTGGGCACTCCTGCCTGGGTTGTGGTACAGCCTCCTGGACGGCCCCTCTTCCCCAGCCTCGTCTCCTCCCGCCACGCTGCCTCCCCCTCCCCGCCGGACAGAGGGCCCCCCCCCCCCCGCCTCCGCCAGCGCCCTCTGCCAGCACCGTCCCCCATGCTCCCACTCCTCAGCTCTCAGTACAACATCGCCGTGTCCAGTCGGCCCCCTAGCTCCCTGTCCCAAACCCGGTGCTGCCTTTGGGTTTGTCTCCTGGGGGGTCACCTGGCTCCGGCTTATGTGCTTGTGGGCGGCCCAGCCCTGGAGTGGAGACCCCAGGCTCCAGCGTGGGGTCAGTGACCATCGAGTGACAAATGTGGGAATGGACGCGAGGACACACAGAGGGCAGGCCCGGGTGCTCCGGGAGCACGTGGCAGGGAGAGGGTGAGGATGGGGCGGGCGTGGAGGATCCCGGAAAGCCAGGCAGGCGGGGAGAGGCTGTGGCCCCGAGGCGGCCTAGCGGCCGGGGGTACCCGTCCCTGCACCCAGGTGGGGGTGGGAGCAGTACTCGGGGGTGCCTGAGGCACGAGGTGGGGAGAGGGAAGGTCGGGGTTTGCCCCTGGACACCCGGCGGCGTCAGAGGAGAAGGGGGTTTGTTCAGCAGCACCAGGCTCGGGCTGCCTCTGAGATGTCCAGGAGCTGATGACGCAGGAGACTGGGGACAGCACGGTGACAGACACCATTTGCATCACGTGAGCAGAGGTGGAAACCGAGGCTGTGGGTGTGGACAGGACCTCCAGGGAGGGGTCTCGTACACCCAGAGCCCAGGCCAAGGGGGAAAGCCGCAGGGGCCGCCAGGCGGGAGCCAAGAGGCCCGGGAGCCTGGAGCTGCCATCCTAGGGAGAAGCTGTCGGGGGGGACGGCGTGTGCAGTGGCCATCCGGGCGGTGGCGTGGGGACTGAGGCCGTGGTGTGCAGGAGGAACTCCCTAGCAGGGGCTCCACAGAAGAGTACAGGGTGAAAGGGGCTGGCAGGACAGCACAGCAAGAGGATGGGCGTCCTGAGCAAGGGGCAGGTGGGCTGGAGGGGGGAGGCGTTGGGAGGGGGCGGCATTCCCACACCTACTCTACAGCTACGTGACCTCCCTGAGCCTCAGTCTCCCCGTGTGATGGAGACACGGCCACGCTGCCCAGGACAGCCTGGGGCAGAAATGCAGGTGCACCCAGGCCAGGGCCAGCCCAGCATGGAGGGCTGAGGATCCCCCCTCCCTCCACCCTGCTCAGGGCTCCACAATGATTGGTCCAGAAACTAGGAATTGGACCCCAAACTCACGCTGAGCACCCTGTCCACCCCCTGTCCCGGCAGCCTCTCCCCCAACCCCTGGGAAGAGAAGCAGGCAGAGTGAGGGCCTGGTGCAGGGCACAGAGCGGCGGGCGGGAGGCAGGAGGCGCAAGCACGCTGGGCCCCCAGCACTCACAGGCTCCCATCAAGTGCCACCTCCTATGAGAGGCCCTCCCAGCCACCCCGGTGGAAGGGCAGGGCCATCGACAAGCCACACAGTCACAGCAGGGAACACACAACTCCCTGCCAGGGGTCAGGGCCAAACGTGGTGACCCCTGCGGATCTCTCGCCAATGGACAGACAACAGAGGTCATGTCACGTGACACCATCAGGGGGCCACCGGCCACATCAAGACCTCGGCATCGGCCACCCCAGGAGGCCGGGGGGGGGCGACCTACGGCCTCTGCTTGCTTTACGTGGCCTGAGAACAGTCTTTACACTTTACGTGGTCAAAAAAAAAAAAAACTCTTTCAGGACAGGTGAAAATGATATGAAATTGACATATCAACATCCACAAAGTTTGACTGGCGCAGCCCGTTTGTCTTCTCAACAATAGCAAAGCTGAGTGGCTGTGATGGAGGCGTGTGGCCCGCAAGGCCTCAAATGTATACCCAGCCCTTTACAGAAAACATTCACCCAGCCCTGCACAGACCCACCGACTTCCAAAGGCAAGAAGCAAAGAGAAAAAGAGAGAGACTGCTCTAGATCAAAGATACTGAAAAGACCGAACAAGCAAGGGCGGGTCCTGCTGGGTCTGGAGTCAGGCAAATTAGAGGACGTTTGGGGAGAAGTCAGGGTGTTTGGACATGGACAGGCCTTGCATTTGCTGCCCAAGTGGACATGCACATGGTTGGGACCCCCGGCTGCAGCCCAAGCCCCATGCATCCCAGGGAGTGAGTGGGCAGCAGCAGCCAGGGCTGCACATGGAACAGGGGAGGGGGTCTCACCCTGCACCCAAGTGGGCCACTTGGTTGGACCGGGCAGTGCAGCCCACCTAGGACACCTCCTGAGAGTCCCATAGTGGGAGTGTGGAGCTTGGAGGGCTTGGGGACAGGGACCCAGGTGCCACGCTGGGGAGGGGTCAGGGCTGCAAGGAACCCGACTCAATCACCCCATGAGGATGGGGAAACCCTGTGGACCCTACAGGGTCAAGTCCCCCGCCCCCTCCCCTCCTCATTCCTAGGAGCCGGACACGTGCACCCCATGGAAGCCAAGGTTGGCTCAACTCAAACTCAGGGACGGAGAAATTCCCGATTGCCGAATGCCTGGTGTCCTGGCTCTTAGTGCCCTGCCAGCCTCTCGAGCCTGAGAAAGGCCCCCACCCTCCCCCCCAGGGCACTAGCCTTCCACTGGACAGCTCTGATGGTCAGAGCTGACCCTGTGGCCCCCTGATTCACGGCCCTGTGGGGGCCCCCGGACAAGGATATGGACAGATCTGCTTTCAGGCACCCTCCCAAGGTGGGCCCCGACACCTTCAGAATCCGATAGCACCTTCCCATCAGAAACGGTCCAATACGCAGAGGCAGGGACCCTCACCCACGAGTGCACACAGCCACCCGAGGCCCCCGAGCCCAGGTGGAAACGCCCGGGCCTCCTCCCCAGGGGTCCCGCAGCAAGCGGGGTGGCGCCCTCCTGCCCAGCGCCCCGCCCCGGCCCAGGTGCCCGCACTCACCTGCAGCACGAGCTCACACTCGTCGCGCCCCACGAAGATGAGCTCTCGGGGCAGCCGGTGGCGAGTGCCACTGCTGCTCACCAGGAACCAGGAGGTGACGCTCATCTTGGCACTGGCGAGGCCTGTCCGGCCCTGGGGGGGAGGCGTCGTCAGAGCAGGGCTCCCCTGCCCGGGCCCGGGCCCCCGGACACCCCAAAGGCCAGCACAGATCCTGCCCCGGTGAGGTTCAAGCACCTCCACGGCACCACAGCAGTGGCCGCTTCCAGAAACGCTGGGCTCCGGGCCAGCCCCTCGCCGAGTGTGCCTGTCCCCTGTGGACCCCTCCCAGGCTAAGGTCGCCCGGTCCTCCCTTACACTCTAGGCCCACACATAGCCTCTTCTCTCTCTCTGGGTGCCAGAGACTGGGTGCATGGGGCGCTAGCCACACTGCCTGCGTGTGGACCCACACGTGTCCCTGTGACCTGCACGAGCTGCTCCCAGGCGGGACTCAGCGTGGCCCTTCAGGGTCCCCACAAGGCTAGGTCCACACCCAGGACAGACTCTGAACCAGAGGCTCTGCCTCCCACTGCTGGACACTCTGGGGTGGGCCCAGGCAGGGGGCTGGGAGGAGATGGCTGAAGAGCCCTGAGCCATCAATACGCCTGCCACTGAGAGGGGGCTGAACGTCCCTTGGTGGCCACCGTGGCCGCCCTGCAGACGCCCCCAGGCCAGGACAGTACCGGGTGGTCAGGGCAGCAGTGCCCAGGAGGGAGGTGCTGCTTTGGGGGCTGATATGGTCAGGATAGACAAGGGAGTATCACGGTGCCTTGAGGGGCACAGTGGGGGCAGCCGGAGTGACGACAAGGGCCAGTGTCACCCGAGACCAGGCCCTGGGGCAGCCTGAGGCCCCACGCAGCCAGTGTGCACGTGCTCTCACACAGATGCCAGTTGCCCAGAGCCATGTCACAGGGGCTCAGGTACCAGAATGTGCAGACACACCTGCACCCCCCACATGTGCACACAGCTTCCACACACACCCGGAGCACCGCCTACAAGCGCCCTGGCCGCTCTCCTGTGGAAGCTCACACGCGCGCGCGCACACACACACACACACACACACACACAGACGCACTGGGTAAAACGTGTCCTGAGCACTGCCATGCGCCAGGTGGTGTCCTGGGCTCTGAGAGACACACACTGTCCCCGCATCACGGGGCTCCCCTCCAGCCAGGAGGGGGGGCAGCAAGAAGGGAAACAGCTTGTGACAAGGTGCGGGGTGGGGACAGCAGCACCCGCGAGGGGTCCATCTAAGGAGGGTGGTCAGGGAAGGCTCACTGGGAGCGGGCGGAGGCAGGCATGTGAACATCTGGGGGCCGTGCTCCAGGCAGAGGGAACAGGCAGGGCCGAGACGCTGGGCCGCATGCTCCCAGGAGTGCTGTGGCTTGTCCGGAAGCGAGGGGGGAGGCCCTGGAGGGCCCAGGACATGCTGCATCCCTAAGTGCAGACTGCAAATGCAGTAGGCCTGTTCCAAAATTATGAAGGATTTCAAAACAGCGAGAGCAGAGTGCTAAACCCAGCGCAGGGTCTGAGTGCGGGGCCCATGCGAGAGCGTGTGTCACACACCCGTGAGGCCAGCCCTGGAGGTCCTGGGTCCAGGATCTGACTCACAGTGTGCAGAACAGATGGCAGGTCAAGCAAGAGACTAGTTAAGACGTGAGACAATAACCAGGGAGAGAGAAGATGGTGCTGGCACCTGGCGGGAGCACAGGACGCAGGGAGTATCCCCAGGCCCTGTCCCTGCAAAGCCCACACCCAGAGCCTCAGCCTGAGGCTCCTAAGAGCCAGGTCTCAACACCAGGCCCCACCCATCGGTGAAGGCCCAAGTGACCACGTAACCCAGGGCAAACCCTCAGGTCACCTCGGGCAAGCAGGTGGGAAGATGTCGAAAAATCCACCCAAAAGCCAGCCCCAGCCGGCTAGAGCCCCTCATCCTGGGACCCCTGCCCTTCCTCAGGGTCCAGCCAGCGGGGCAAGCTCTGGAAGCCGAAGGGGCGGGGACTTCCAAGCCCCTGCAGCCTCCGGAGGCCTCATCAGCACAGCCGGAGATGACAGTGCTCTCTCTAGGCGAGTCCCCACCCAGCCCCCAGCCCAGCCCAGCTCCCACACTCTGCCATCACCTGCCACCAGGTCGTGATGGGCAGTTGGGAAGGGGACCCCGCCCAGAGGAGGCCACAGCCTCTGCTTATGGCAAAGGGAGGCCAACCCCCCCAGAGCCGGGTTATGCGGCTGTGGCGGGCAGGCCGCCCCTGCCGCTGCCAGCCCATCTCGAAAAGGCCCAGGCCTGGAGTCGAGGAGGCTCCCAAACAGCCTGCGGCCGGTTCAGGGCTAGGCTGGCCATCGTTGCTAGGAGGGAGAATACTAAACACCCCAAACTTGTCCCCCCAGAAGGGCCACCCGCCTGGAGGGGAGGGGAGGAGGTGGAGTCGCCCAGGGGCAGGGGCGGCGGCGGGCGGCTGGAAAGCGCAGACTGAACGGAGGCCCGGACAGCGGAGAGGCGGCGGCGGCGAAGGGAAATGAGGAGAGAGGGAGGTGGAGGAAGACGGAGGGAGGGACCGCGGGAGGGGAGACCAGGCCCGGAGGAGGCCGGGCGGGAGCGCCGGGCCCGGAGGAGGAGGGAGCGACGCCTTCTCCTGAATCAGCGCTCGCCGGGGGCGGCCAGGGCCCAGCCGGTGCCTGGGCGGGGACCCCGGCGCCCGGGCCAGCGCCCCCCTCTCCAGGCCGCGTAGACGCGCGCCCGGCGGCCCCTCCCGGCCTGACGCAGACCTGGGCCGCCTCCGCGGCGGCGGGGACCGACCTGGCCAGGTGCGCCGGCAGCCCCCACCCCCGCGCCTTTGTCCGGCCCACCGGGCTCCGCTCCCCCGCCCCCTGCCCGCTGCCCGCGCGGCCCCGTCGGCGCGCAGGTGCGGGACCAGGGAGGCCCGGCGGCCGTGGGCGCAGAGCGGCGCGTCTTACCTGCGGCTCGGTCCCGACTCGGCCCCGGCTCGGCCCCGGCCCTCCCGCCCGGCCGGCCGAGCGCTGGGCGGGGCCGCCGCCTAGGACATGCCCGGCGCGGCCCGCACGCTCGCGGCAGCCCGGCGAGCCCACGGGCAGAGCGGCGGCCCGGCCTCGCGCGGCGGGTCCCTGACGTCTGCGGGCGCCCCGCCCCGCCCGGCCAAGCCCCGCCCCTGCCCGCCCCGCCCCCCGGAAATCCAGGTTGGGGCGGGCCCGGAGCGCCAGGTGAGCGTGGCTCCCGCCCCCGGCGGCTCAGCGGGCCCCGCCCCCGCGCCCACCCCCCCAACCCCCGCCGCCCGGGCCCAGCCCCCTCCCCCACTCGCCCCCACCGGTCGGTCCCCAGACCCCTCCCCTCACGGTCTGCGTACCGCCTCGGCTTGGGGACCCGCCCCTGCGTGCCGGGCGCAACCCGGTGCCCGCAGCAGCCCCGCGTCTTGGCTCTGAGCCCGCGGTTAACGCTTAGCCAAGCTCTGGGAGCCCGAAACTCGAACCGCACCCCTGAGCCCTAACCTTTGGCCCCGCCCGCCCAAATGAGGGGTGGAGGGCGAAGGAGGTGTGGTGAGCCCCAGAGGCCCGCCCCGCCCTCTCGTGTTCCACGCGCCCCAACCCGGGATTTCGGCCGGGCTGGGTGAGGTGGGTCGCGGGCGTCGACGCAGTCCTACCCGCTGCTGACTGCGGGCCGGGCCCCGCCCAGGGGCGGGGCGTGGATCCCAGGGTGAGTTCTCACGCGCCGCTCGCTCCGCGGTGGGCGCTACAATAGAGGTGTCCGGTGTCCCGAGAGCGAGAGGGGGAAAGGGATTAACGCTGCGGGCGGGGGCGCTGTGGGAGACGCCTTGGTGGGGGTTTGCCCTGCAGGCATTCCTGCTTTACTGGTGGGGACTGACCTTGACCGAGGGAGGAGGTGCGCAGCGAAGCCAGGGAAGTCCTGGGAGCTGGGGTTGAGGAAGCGTGTGCCGGCGAGTCTGGGCTTCGTGGCCTGGGCGGCTGGCGCCTCTGAGCGTTCACGGGCTCCCTGCCCTGCACCGGGAGCACCGCCCCATGGTCACCAGCCCCCGACAGAGCCAGGCCTGGGGGTTGGAGTGCGGAGGGGGTCCCACACCCTCGAGTACAGAGGGGAGCCCCATACCCACTACGCAGGTGGAAACCCACCTGCAGAGGGAAGAGCTATGAGGGTGCAGGGAGTGTGCCGGACGGTGGGCGGTGCCACCTGTGCGGGACTCACCGGAAGAACCTGAGTTGGGAGCGCGGACTGCTAGGGGTTGGGGTGGTGGGGGGAGGGGCAGGCCAGGGGAGGGACCTGTAGCCAGGTGATCAAGGAGCTTGGACTTCGTCCCAAGGACAACGTGGCGCCCAAGGAGCGTTTGCTGCTGGCTGAGACCTGCTCAGATGAGGCTTTCAGAGAGGTCTGGGTGCCAAAGGGCATGGAAGAAAGAAGAACAGGACTGGGGGGTGGGGAATGGTCAGGTGTCCAATCCTAGTTCTGGAATGGAAGAGGTGGGGGCAGAGAAGTGGCCTGGGCGTTCCCGGTTTGCCCCCAGACCCACCTTCCTCCCTCCCCATGGCCTGTCCTCTGGGCCGCATCGGTGGCCCCATCCCCCACTCTCCCCTGGCTTCCGGTGAGTTTGGAAGCCAGCCCAGAGGTTGGGGAATTTCCCCAGCTCCCTCCCGGCTGGGCACAGACCTCTGCTCTCCCTGAGGTCCTCTCCCTGAGGCCCCAGTCCCTGCCCTGAGGCCCTTTCTACCCTCTTAGGGCTTTGAGACCAGCCCCCACCCAGGTCTTCGCCACCCTGTTGGTTTCGCCTACCCCTTGCCTGCACCTTGGTAAATGGACCTTTGTAAAAGTCCTTTTCTCTCTTTGCATCTTTCTCCTGCCAGGACCCTGACTTCCTCCAAGGTGAGGAAGAGAGAAGGCAAAGACGGAGCCCAGTGGTCACCTGGACCCCCTACTGTCACTGGGAAACAGGTGAACAGGCCAGGAGAGCAGGTGTGCAGGGGTCAGCTGTTGAGAGTTTGATGCAGAAGGATGGAGAGACCTGGGGACACTCAGGTGAGCTGTTCGGGACAGAGCTAGGGGCAGCTGGAGGCCTCATCACGTGTGGGTGATACTTGGAGCCAGAGGGAGGGGGTAGAAAGAACAAGGTAGACTAGCCAGGAATCTACAGTGAGGACTGGAAAGGAAACCCAAGGAGGGGTGAGGCCACAGTCTCCCCAAGGTTGCATTGAATGCAAGTTGCATTCAATGTAACTTGTAGGAGTAGCTACAGGATTTTTTTTTTTTTTATAACTATGTGAACCTATCCTGAAATCCATGAGGAAAATAAAGGTGCAAGAATAATTAGCCTGCAAGTACTTGAACAGACATGTCTCCAAAGAAGATAACCAGATGGTCAACAAGAACATGGAAAGATGCTCAACATCATTAGTCATTAAAGAGATGCAAATCCAAACCACAGCGAGATACCACTTCACACCTGTTAGCATGACTACTATCAAAAAATAATAATAATAATAATCAGTGTTCGTGAGAATGTCTGTGGAGAATTGAACCCTAGGCATTGTTGGTGGGAATGTACAATGGTGCAGCCTCTATGGCAAACAACATGGCAGTTCCTCAAAAAATTAAAAATAGAACTACCATACAATCCAGCTATTCCACTTCTGAATATATGCCCAAAAGAATTGAAAGCAGGGACTCGAATAGATATTTGTACACCTGTGTTCATGGCAACGCTTTTTACAGTAGCCAAAAGGCGGCTGCACCCCAAATGTCCTTCAGTGGATAAATGGATAAGAGAAATGTGGTCCATCCTTACAATGGAATATTATTCAGCCTTAAAAAGGAAAGAACATGGATGAGCCTTTAGGACATTGTGCCAAGTGAATTAAGCCAGTCGCAAAAAAGCAAATTCTTTATGATTCCACTTCTACGAGGTCCCTAGAGTAATGAAATTCTTAGAGACAGAAAGGATGTTGGTTGCCAGGGGCTGGGGGATGGGGATGGGGAGTGAGTGTTTAATGGAGACATAGTTTCAGATTTAGGAAGATGAAAAAAAAAAGTTCAGGGGACTTCCCTGGTGGCACAGTGGTTAAGAATCCGCCTGCCAATGCAGGGGACATGGGTTCGAGCCCTGGTCCGGGAAGATCCCACATGCCACGGAGCAACAAAGCCCATGCGCCACAACTACTGAGCCTGCGCTCTAGAGCCCGCGAGCCACAACCACTGAGCCTGCGTGCCACAACTACTGAAGCCTGCGCGCCTAGAGCCCATGCTCCGCAACAAGAGAAGCCTCTGCAATAGGAAGCCCGCGCACGACAACAAAGAGTAGCCCCTGCTCGCCACAACTAGAGAAAACCCGCGAGCAGCAACGAAGAGCCAACGCAGCCAATAAATAAATAAATAAATAAATAAATAATAAATGAATTTATTTTAAAAAGTTCAGGAAGTGGATGGTGATGATGGTTGTATGATGACATGAATGTACTTAGTGCCACTGAACTGCACCTTTAAAAATGGTTGTAATGGTAAATTTTAGGGCTTCCCTGGTGGCGCAGTGGTTGAGAATCCTCCCGCCAATTTAGGGGACACGGGTTCAAGCCCTGGTCCGGGAAGATCCCACGTGCGGAGCAACTAAGCCCGTGGGCCACAACTACTGAGCCTGCGCTCTAGAGCCCGCGAGCCACAACCACTGAGCCCACATGCCACCACTACTGAAGCCCACGCGCCTAGAGCCCATGCTCCGCAACAAGAGAAGCCACCGCAATGAGAGAAGCCCGCGCACCACAACAAAGAGTAGCCCCCACTTGCCGCAACTAGAGAAAGCCTGAGTGCAGCAACAAAGACCCAACGCAGCCAAAAATAAATAAATAAACATAAAAAAAAGAAAGCTCACATTTCTTGAAAAAAGGTAAATTTTATGTTTTTTATGTGTTTTACCACAATTTTATAGATTATTTCTATTTATTTATTTTTGGCTGCATTGGGCTTTCGTTGCTGCACGCGGGCTTCTCATTGGGGTGGCTTCTCTTGTTGTGGAGCATAGGATTTAGGCGTGCGGGCTTCAGTAGTTGCGGCTCGTGGGCTTAGTTGCTCCACGGCATGTGGGATCTTCCCGGACCAGGGATCGAACCCGTGTCCCCTGCATTGGCAGGCGGATTCTTAACCACTGCGCCACCAGGGAAGTTCCCACAATTTTAAAAAGTAAAGAAAAACAAAAACAAAAACAGCCTGTATAATTCTAAAAAAGAAGGCGCCAGTCTTGCCACAGGGTAGAATCTGTCACAGAACCGACTAGAACATTCTGTTATAGGTGGTTGACTGGACACACAGATCAGAGGTCCGTGTGATCATTTAGCATACGATTATTTGGCATTTAAAATCTGCGAGGAAAAGGGCGTTCTTTAATAAAGGGTGTTGGGACAACTGAGCAGCCATCGGAAGGAAACATGACATTGGACTCCTATCTCACTCCAAAATAAATTCCACATGGACCAGAAATACACATGCCAACAACAAACCCACAAAAGCATTTGAAGAAAACACAGGAGACTGGAGACAGTTTAATGATCTCACCATGAGGAAGGCTTTTCCCAGCGTGACAAAAGCAGAAATCATAAAAAATTTTTTTGATAAATTTAAGTAAATTACAAATTGCAACATTTTGCATAGATCTAACCTTTTAAGTCCTAGGATGTGCCACAAACTGGGAAAAGCTTGTTGCTAACTCATATCTCAACGGAAGGGCCAACTCCCCAGCAGAGTGGGCCTATGAATTAGTAAGGATGGGGGCCGAGCGTCTCACCGGAAGTTGGGCAAGCAGCCCAGACGCATGCAGAAGGAAACCCGCGTGGCTGTTAGCTGAAAGATGCTTAACTTCACCCATGATCAGAGAAATGCAAATGCACGTGACCTTCAAACTTTGGAGGTTTTGAAGAGGGAGGGACGGGAGCGGTGGGGAGACGGGCCCCCAGCTAGGGTGTGAGTCTGAGGTTGAAGGTGGGGCGACAGTGCCCATCACCTTACAAAAGCCCTTGTCCAGCCCGCCTGTCTGCTTCCCGGGATCTGTCCTGCAGGAATACTCGCGCGTGTGCACCAGGCCTAGTCGAGATTTTCATCGCTGCTTTGCCCCTAAAGCAGAGCTAGAAACGGCTCAGCCTCGGTCCACCCAAGGGCACCGCTGAGGGCCGCCAGATGCCGTGCAGCTGTGGGCACCACTCGGTGGCTCCCTGGGGGGCACAGAACCATCTCCTCAGTGTTCTCAGAGAACCCACAGACCCCTCTCCCTCCTCTGCACGGTCTGGTCACGGGGTGGCCCCTGCACGCGGGAACTGGGGATGGGGAGACCTCATTTCCACCCTTGGCCCTTGGCTCTGCCTGAATTTTTTAAACCAGGAAGCTGTATTAACAATGACAAGATTTGCTGTTTTCTTTAGGGGATAGTCAGGAGGGGGCACGGTCCCCATGCAGAAAGAGGCAAGGGAGCGGCCAGCACATCCTGTGGACACGTGGCTCCAGGGCTGGGCAGGGCTCTGAGGTGGTGCCTGGGGCTTGACGTAGAGCTGCAGACCCCCTTGGGGGTGGGAGTGGAGCCAGGGGATGCAGAGAAAAGATAAAAGCAGGCCTCCCATCCCCCTCCCAGCCGATCCCCAGCCCTAGGGCCTTGCTGCCCTTTGAAGCCACTGGACTCAGCGGCCTCAGGCCAGCCCACGTTCCTTTGGCCTCCTCCTCAACCCCATACCCCGCTCTCCAGGATTTCACCGGGGTTCTCTGGTTGAACTCATATAACCTGAGCATCTGCCAGCCTAGCGGCTCTGTCCTCTGTGGTCGAGAACCATGGAACCCTGGCTGTCCCTTTGCCTTTGGATTTTTGCATTTAGTCCCTAGTTTCACGTGCATTTGCTGCTAGTGGGAGAAAGAAACCTCAGTGCTGACACAGAGGTGACGGGCCCAGCCCCTGCACCTTCCCAGAGTCAGGCCCAGGGCCCGTTCTTTCCATCCCGATTGTCTGTCCGGCCTTGCTGACCAGACACCAAGGTCAGCTGCAGCCAGGAGCTGGGCCTTCGTGAGGGGCCGGCTTCCCACTCGTGTGTCTGCTGCGTGGCTGCCCAGGCCTGTTGGAGCTGCCCGGCCCAGGACACGACAGGGATCGCCTGCAGGCCTGGGCCCCGCCGGCCCGCACCTAGGAGAGTCTTGCGGGGCTGGTCTGGGCCAGGCAGCTGGGGCAGGGAGGCAGGTGGCCCGGTGGAGGCGGGAGGGCCCCTGGCCACTGTCCCTGTCCTCCTGGCTCAGCCTCAGGGCTGAGGTAATTATCCTAATTATCCACAGACGGCAGGAGGACCAGTCCTAAAGCCTGGGCCTCACTATGTCCATGTTTCATTATTCGGCCCAGCTGAGCCCCGCAGCTGAAGGGTCAGGCTCCGTGCCGGGGGGTGGGGGACACCAGTCCTGCCAGGGTCTAGCATGGGAGCAGCGGGTGCTGGGCTGTGGCAGGACAGTCATTGGCCCCTGCACCCCTAAACCTGAGGGCAGGTGGGAGGGGCTGCCGGGCTGTGTCCCCATAACCCCTGAGCCTCCCTCCTGAAGGGCACAGTGTTGGCCTGCACCCCACGCAGAAGTCACCCCTCAAAGGGGACCCAAGGGTGGGCAGGGCAGTGGCCACGCCCCACACGCCCCGCCGGCTTCATGCCCCCATTCTTTCCCCCTCCCCCCATTCACGCCGCCCTTGCCCCCTCCCCCATTCACATCCTGGCCACGGGCTGTGAGCATTGTGCTCCTGTGCTGTGGGTGTCCTCTCGCTCGCGCGCCCTCAGGCTGGAGGGCAGAGTCCATCTCTGCTCGGGGTCTAGGCTCTCATACTCCCCCCGCACACACACCCCCCCATAACCCTGCAGCTCCCGGGACGGACAAGGCGGGTGAGGAAGGGCTGCAGGAGTCACCTCCTCCCCACTCGGGGTGACCCTTTCTCAGGGATCCCCCAGGGAACTAGGAATGTCTTTGCTCACATCTGCAGCACCGCCTCAGCCCTCCCTCCACCACGGCAATCCTGAGGGGACCCACTCCAAAGCCTCCCGCCCTGTTCCTTCCAACAGAACCAGGTGCTTTCAGCCATCAGTGCAGAGCTCTTGATCTCAGGGAGGATGCGCCAGACCCAAAGCTGGGTGTGGGCACAGGCCCAGTTTTTGCCCAAGTGAGGTGACTTCTGCTGTCGGCCAGGGAGTGGAGAAGGGTGCTTCTGGGAATGCTGTTCCTCCCATTTAAGAGATGAGGTGAGGTAAGACACTGCCATCTGCTCACTGCCTTTGCTGGCTGAGGTTGTGATGCTTGGAGCTCCAGCAGCCATAATATGACCAAGAGGAGAAGACCAGGAGCTGAGCAGCAAAGCCAGTCCAGATCCCTGCCTTTGCTGCTGAACTGGACCCAGAATAAACACCTTATTCTTATTAAGTCAAACAGACAAAAAAGCCCTCATTGTCTTTTTTTTAAAGACAATCAGATGTTTTATTTATTTATTTATTTATTTATGGCTGTGTTGGGTCTTCATTTCTGTGCGAGGGCTTTCTCTAGTTGCGGCAAGCAGGGGCCACTCTTCATTGCGGTGCGTGGGCCTCTCACTATCGCGGCCTCTCTTGTTGCGGAGCACAGGCTCCAGATGCGCAGGCTCAGTAGTTGTGGCTCACGGGCCCAGTTGCTCCGCGGCATGTGGGATCTTCCCAGACCAGGGCTCGAACCCGTGTCCCCTGCATTGGCAGGCAGATTCTCAACCACTGCGCCACCAGGGAAGCCCGCCCTCGTTGTCTTTTAAGCTACTTTGGGTTGAATGTTGTGTTAATTGCGGCCCAGCCATCTATGTAGCATAATATGTTCAGATTGGCTTTCTCCAAACTGTTCCTTGGAATGTTAGTAATCACTATATCTATGAAAGAAAAGTCCATTTTGGTGATATTTATTTTTTAAAATAAAAATGTGTTACCCGTCCCCGCCCTCAAGCATGACCACCTGGAAACCTCCGATGAGGTCCCTTCTCTCTAGGGAAGGTGACATTGGAGATAGGCTCCGTTAGCCCTCCTCCAGGATGAAGCATGTGCCAGAAGACCTGGAGAACCCCGCTGGGCCGAGCTTTTGAGAATCTGGGTGTCGTCCATTCCATCAGCCCACACACCTCAGGGCAGGAGCACATGCTAGGACGGAAGGCGAAGAGCACGTTGACACCTGCGAGACGTGCTGCTTCTCCAGAGCCTTTGACCTCGAATTTGCAGCATCGCTGTTGGACGTTAGACGTGAGTGGAGGCGTCGTGAACATGTCGGAGGAAAGGTGGGCGGCATCCCTTCCCCTCCCTTCCTGTTGCGATAGACTCGTTTGGCAGTTTTCTGTCAGATGTTAATTCTTGCAAATGCCCTGTGCCACCCACCGCTGGTGACAATGGTGACCACTGCCATTGTAGTAGCAGAGGCGACCCTCTCGAAGCTCTTCTCCCAGCGGGGTGGTGGTTGGCCAGGTGCTGCCATCTTATCAGCCATCCTTCCCCGGGCTGAGACCTGCCTGTGGATCTCCGAGAGTTACCTCAGGAAGCAGCAGAAGAAATCAGACTCCCGACAGGTCAGGACGCTTGAGAGAGTGGCACTTGGACAGCCTGGTGGCCTTCCTCGTGGCCACTTGGATTCTCCTCCTGCATCTGAGGTGGGACAGTGAAAAACTGCCACTAGAACTCCAGGCGCTGAGGGTCACTGGAGGAAGACAGTGGCTGGAGGTAAGGTCTCCCCGTTGGAAGGTGAATGGTGACATCCACGGGTGATTTGTTGAACAGCTAATAAGAATGGATTCAGTGTACAACCCTCCAACGTGGTTCCACGTGCACATGCGTGTGGCAGCCTGCGAGGCTGCCGAGGTAACGCCATGGTCCCTCTGCAGTCAGTGAGACTGAATCTGGTCTTTAATGAGTCGTGGCACAAAAAATCTTCTGCAATAGCCCTAACCAAAGACTGCTTAATATATTGAAATGCCCCTTTTTATTAAGCAAAATGCCTTTTTATTTTGATGCACAGAATGGAATTTTTTGCTTTATGTCTCGGATTTATATTATTTTTTTAACTCGACATTTACTCCCTTTGTGTATTTTAAGTCACGCACATGTACTCTTTGTACAGTTGTAAAATTTTAATAAAAATCAACGTATTTTTTTAACTGCATTACATCAGCATTTATAGACGTTGTTACGCACAACCTACCTTGGAGTCCCACGTGCACACTGGCCGGCGCCCGGCGTCCGCTCTGTCCCCTGGCAGCGCCCATGGCCCTGTCTGCTTGTTGCTCCAAGCCAGGTACCTTGCTTTACAATTTCAGCCCATATCATGATGCCCGTCAATGTTTGTTGCACCCCAAACACAAAACACTGTGCAGACTCGTTTCTCCTGCTTCCATGGCTCAAACGGGAAAGTATTAAAACGCAGCAAGATCTTATGGTCTCAGACTGGACCCAAATCAAATAAGCAGAAACCAGAATTCTTCCAAGTAAAGATAAGTGGTTGCAGCCTCCCTGAGGCAGGAAAGGCCTGATGAACGAACTCCCAGGTATCAGAACAAGACATTGCATGTGGCTAGCATTGCTGCTTCCCTTTGTGGTCCATAAACGGCTTTCAGACTATTCTGGAATGGGACTAGGGCTGAGTTAGGTGTAAGATTCCCACACAGAAACCACTGGCCCGGGGAGTCACACAGGCTTAAGATTCTTGTGCTCTCTCAGGTGAAGTTTCATGAGCAGGAAAAGAAAAGAAAAATAAATACTCTATCTTGATATGTTTCCTTTCTAATATGGTTCTTACTAAAATAAATGCAACTTGATTTCTCTTATTACTGTTAATAAAATTTAAAACACACAGGGACTTCCCTGGCGGTCCAGTGGTTAAGACTCTGTGCTCCCAATGTGGGGGGCGGGGCATGGTTCGATCCTGGTCGGGGAACTAAGATCCTGCATGCCACATGGGTGCGGCCACACACACACACACACACACACACAATTTTGATAATTTCTTACGTCAAGTAAATCAAGTAGATTATTTTACCACGTACCAAGCAAGTCCATGGCACTCATTATAGTTTATAAGACCACGTAGTGTTTAATCGTGCTTCCAGATATGACGGATAGCAAATATCAGACAAAACCTTGTACCAAAGGCAACTCTAAAAGCCATATTTAAAAATACATAGCTGGGGGTACTTCCCTGGTGATGCAGTAGTTAAGAATCTGCCTGCCAATTCAGGGAACACAGGTTCGAGCCCTGGTCTGGGAAGATCCCACATGCTGCGGAGCATCTAAGCCCGTGAGCCACAACTACTGAGCCCGTGCGCCTAGAGCCCGTGCTCCACAACAAAGAGAAGCCACTGCAGTGAGAAGCCCGCACACCGCAATGAAGAGCAGCCCCCGCTCGCCGCAACTAGAGAAAGCCCGTGCGCAGCAGAGAAGACCCAACGCAGCCAAAAATAAATAAATAAATAAAAAATACACAGCTGGGGACTTCCCTGGTGGTCTGGTGGTTAACTCCGTGCTCCCAATGCAGGGGGACCGGGTTCGACCCTGGTCAGGGAACTAGATCCCGCGTGCCGCAACGAAGATCCCATATGCTGCAACTAAGACCTGGCGCAGCCAAAATAAATAAATAAACATTAAAAAACAAACAAACAGCTGTTTGAAGGCATCGGCGAGCAGCCGAGGCAGCCAGGACTTGAGGGGCTGAGACCCTGACCAGAGGGAATCACCTTGAGGTGAGCTGTCATTCGCGGCCACTCTCCTCCTTGGGGGAGCTTGCTGATTCATGGATGCTGCTGAGCCTGGAGGCCAAGGGGAATGTGGCAGCACAGCCACGGCCCGGGGAACGGGCCTGGAACCACTGGGCCAGGCGCTGGCCCGGCAGAGGAGGGGCGGCCTGGGGCTACAGGGCCAGGAGCCACTGAGCATCAAGGGGAGCTGGGAGACCCCGTTCCAGGGGCAAGGTGTGGAAGCCTGGCCAGGAAGTGGAGACAGATGAGAAGGTTTTACTTATTTATTTATTTAAATTTATTTTATTTATTTATTTTTAGCTGCGTTGGGTCTTCGTTGCTGCGCGCGGGCTTTCTCTAGTTGTGGCGAGCGGGGGCTACTCTTCGTTGCGGTGCACGGGCTTCTCATTGTCGTGGCTTCTCTTATTGTGGAGCACAGGCTCTAGGCACACGGTCTTCAGTATTTGCAGCATGTGGGCTCAGTAGTTGTGGCTCGCAGGCTCTAGAGCGCAGGCTCAGTAGTTGTGGTGCACGGGCTTCGTTGCTCTGCGGCATGTGGGACCTTCCCGGACCAGGGCTTGAACCCATGTCCCCTGAATTGGCAGGCAGATTCTTAACCACTGTGCCACCAGGGAAGCCCGAGAAGGTTTTAAACGTGTGCTCTTTTCCAATCTGGGAGAAGGTGGCAGAACCGGACTTTGAGACACCTCCGCACGCAGTGGAGGGACCTGGGGAGATGGTCCCTCTGTTCCTTCCGAGTGGCCAGATCCCCAGCCAAGACCCTAGTCTCAAAGCCAACCCACTTCTCCTTTTCAGCAGCAGGTGCTCATGGAGAAGGGGTTTCTGAAATCTGAGCCACAACGTGGCTCTGCTTTTCAGGGGCAGGCCCTGGACTAGCCTGCGGGGAGGGGGCAGGGGGCTGGGGCATGGACAGCTAGTGTCCTGCCACCCCGAGAGGCCCTGGGGTCACTGCGGGGAGGAGAGGACAGGGGAGTCACGAGGCGGCCGGGAAGCTCTCTGCTAAGCTGGTGGCCACTGTGTTCCCGCAGAACTCCTCGGGGCTGGAGGACCTGAGCCCAGGACCCCGAAACCGGTCCAAGCTCAGCTCCGCCTGCCAGGGTGTCAAGTACGTGAGACCCCCCCCCAATCCCCTACCGGCCCCCCACCCCACCTGGGGAAGAGCATGGGCCAGAGGAAGCGGGAAGGTGTT
This sequence comes from Eschrichtius robustus, assembly GCF_028021215.1. NCBI lineage: Eukaryota > Metazoa > Chordata > Mammalia > Artiodactyla > Eschrichtiidae > Eschrichtius > Eschrichtius robustus. The sequence continues at coordinate 1,033,218 of NC_090824.1, forward strand.
GATCCACAGGGAGCGGGGGAGGAGAGGATGGAGGCCGCTGAGATGAGGAGGCTGGGGTTGCGGGCAGGGATGTGCTCAGTCCCATTTCCTTCTCGGGGACGGGAAGGGCGGTGAAGGGCTTCCGTGCAGAGAGTGCAGCTGTCGGGAGAGGGAGCCCAGACTCGGTAGGAGGGGCCCTGGGGCCTGGGGTGGAGAAAGCACGGGCCCCAGGCGTGAGGGAGGGGCACCCCCAGGACTGAGCACTGCCGTATGCCTATGCCGTATGCGGGGTCCCTGGAGGCCTGGCCTGGCCTCATCCCTGAGGGCCTCACACACCACCTCCACTTACAGGTGGGCCAGCCAGGAAGTCTCTGTGACCCTGATGGGTGACAGCATGGGTGACACGCTCAGCAGCGGGGCTGGCCTGTCTCCTCCATGCCCCGCCCTGGGGTGGGGGGCAGGCTCTGGGGTCCTCCTCCTCAGCCCCCAGACCTACAGGTTGGAGGCTCACAGTTACACCCCAGGCTGAGAGGAGCCATCAGCTAAAGGACCCCTGGCTCCAGGTGGGCAGGAACCGGTCATCAAGGCCTCCCGTGGTGAGCGAGGCGGGCCACCCGGGAGCTGGTGGGGGCAGCTGGTTTGCCCTGCAGGAGCCCAGGCCGGGCGGTGACGGCTGGGGGCTGAGCGGAGCTGCAGGACTTGGAGGCCTCTGGTCGCCTTCAGAGAACAGACAGTCTGAGCGCTGACTCTATTCCATTCCACAGGGAAAGGCGGGACCCCTCCCCCGCAGCTGAGGACAGATGGTGCAAAACGATAGCCATCCCACTTATGAATACAGATGGAGGTGGGAGAATTAGCGTAAGCAATGAAAAAGAAGAGTGAAAAGCCACCTCTTGTTGAGGATGATATGCTTGAACACCGGACAATCTAAGAGGCTCTAGTAAAAACTACTGGCATGAATAAAATAATTTGGTGAATAGTCAGGAAGAGAAGAATATAGAATAATCCATCATTTTTTCTATTCCGATAATGAGCCTTTAGAAATGAATCTATTCCATTCCCTACAGTGACAAAACAAACAAACAAACAACCTTAAGAAGTCCACTAAGGAGGGCACAGTATCTATATGAAGAAAGCTATAAAATCTTATAGAGCTATATAAAGCAAGATCTGAACAAAAGAAAGGAGTACCATGCAGAGCCCAAGAAGGTCTTTTCAATGGCTAAAATAATCTTAAAATTTATATGTAAGAATAAATGCCCAATAACAGGCAAGAAAAGACTGAAAAAGAGCAAGGGAGGATCTGCTGTCCCAAATATGAGGCCAGTCTCTAAAGCTACTAATCTGATAAATACGGTATTGATCTAGGAATAAATAAATAGACCCATGCACCAGAATAGAAATGCTAGAAATAGTCACCATTTTCCAGCAGAATTTCATTCATGACAGAAGAGGAAGGTAAATTCAGTGGGAAAGGATGGGTTATCTACTAACCATGTGCTGGCACAATAGATAACCATCTGTAAGAAAAATTTACATAGTGTGTGAACTTTAGAGCCAGATTGATTAAGTAATAAATGCAGAAACCAAAAGAACTGGAAAAAACACATACGTAATCAGCACACATGTAATCTAGGGTCAAGAAGAACATCCTACCTCAATCCAGGTACCCTAAAGCTATACGAGAAAGGTAGATATATTTGACTTTGTAGGAATATTAAATTTTGTGTGGAAAAAGAAGCCATAAACAATATAAAAATGATAAATTTGGAAAAATACATATTTGTAAAGCAGACGATAGACAAATGATGAATACCTATAATAGACCGAAGGCTGTTGGAAATTGACAAGAAAAAGATTTTTAGGAACCAGTAGAAAGATGGACAAAGGATATAAGTAAGCAATTCACAGAAGAGCAATTCATTGACAATCTGTTGGGAAACAGGAGAAGACGTTCAAAGTCACGAGCCATCAGGGAAATGCCAATTAAAGCACCACTGATACGGGGCTCCACCCTCAGGCTGCCAGACACTGAAAACGGGCCTAGTGGTCCTGAGAGTATAAGGGATCAGGGACCGTTGTATGCTGATGGCAGAAATGAGAATCATTACCACACCTTGGAAAGCAGTCTGAAAACTGCAGATATGATTAAAAAGACAAGTGGACATCAATCCCCTGATGGAGAATTTCTGCCATAAAAATAAAAAACCTCCGTTGCAGGAAATATATGTTCACAGCTATCCAGTGCAGCATTCTTTGTCGTGGCGCAAGATAAAAGCTACGGTAAATGAAGTGAATGCCGATATAGGTAAATGGTTCTGTCATTATTAATGCTCTCAACAGTTACGTACTGAACTATGTGCCTGACACTTAAGATACCATGGCAATAAACAAATCCAAACTTCAGCCCTTATGGAAGTTTATTCATGTAAAGGAGACAGAAGATAAGCAAATATATATACTTATTTTTATTTATTTATTTATTTTTTATTTTTGGCTGTGTTGGGTCTTTGTTTCTGTGCTAGGGCTTTCTCTAGTTGTGGCAAGCGGGGGCCACTCTTCATCGCGGTGCGCGGGCCTCTCACTATCACGGCCTCTCTTGTTGTGGAGCACAGACTCCAGATGCGCAGGCTCAGTAGTTGTGACTCACGGGCCTAGTTGCTCCGCGGCATGTGGGATCTTCCCAGACCAGGACTCAAACCCGTGTCAGTAGTTGTGGCTCACGGGCCTAGTTGCTCTGCGGCATGTGGGATCTTCTCAGACCAGGACTCAAACCCGTGTCCCCTGCATTGGCAGGCAGATTCTCAACCACTGCGCCACCAGGGAAGCCCCAAATATATATACTTAAAATGTTAGGTAGTGGAAAGTACCTAAGACCACAAATAATTCAGGAGATAAAAGGAAATTAAGAAAGCAATTCCATCTAAAATAGCATCTAAAAGAATTAAATACTTAGGAATAAATCTAACCTACTTGGTGAAAGCCTTGTATGCTGAAAACTACAAAACACTGCTGAAAGAAATTAAAGAAAAACGAAATAAATGGGAAGACATCCCGTGTTCATGGACAGGAAGACTCAACATTGTTAAGATGTCAACACTGACCAAAGGGATCTACAGATTCAGCACAATCTCTGTGAAAAGTCCAACAGCCTTTTCCCACAGAAGTAGAAAAGCCAATTCTCAAATTCATATGGAATTGCAAGGGGCCCCAGATAGCCAAAACAGTCTTGAAAAAGAATAAAGTTGGAGGACCCACACTTCCTGATTTCAAAACTTACCACAAAGTTACAGTAATTAAAACAGTATGGTACTGGCATAGGACAGATATATACACCAATGGAAGAGCACAGAGAGCCGAGAAACAAACCCTCACATATATGGTCAAGTGATTTTTCGCAAAGGTGCCCAGACCCTTTAACTAGGGGAAAGGACGGTCTTTTCAACAAATGGTGCTGGGAAGTTTGGATATCTACATGCAAATGAATGAGGTTGGACCCTTACCATACACTGTATACAAAAATTAACTCAGAATGCATCAAAGACCTAAATGTAAGAGCTAGAGCTATAAATCTCTAAGAAGAAAACATAGAGGTAAATATCCATGACCTTAGATTAGCCAGAGTTTTCTTAAATAGGACACCAAAAGCACAAGCCACAAAAGAAAAAATAGATAAATTTAACTTTTCAAAAAATTAAAAACTTCTATGCTTCAAAGGACGCTATCAAGAAAGTTAAAAGACAACCCAAAAAATGAGAGAAAATATCTGCAAATCTTATATCTGATAAGTCTAATAACCAGAATATATAAAGAACTCTTACAACTTGGCAATAAAAAAATGACAAGAAACCTAATTAAAACATGAGTGAAGGATTTGAATAGACATTCTCCAGTGAAGACACACAAATGGCCAATGAGCAGTGCTTCATAGGTGCAGAGGGGAAATGTTCTGGAATTAGGTCTTGGTGATGGGTGATGCTTGCACAACTCTGAATATACTGAAAACCACTGAATTATACACTTTAAATGGGTGAATTTTACAGTCTGTGAATTATATCTCAGTTCAAAGTTCTTAAAAAGAAAGAGACTGAAAAGAGGCATCAGAGACGTTGTGTTATAGCCAATATTCTACAGGCATTTTTCAACAGAGATCTGCGCCTGTCATTGTAAATTATACTGAATTATATGTCAACAAAAAATAAAGGAATAAAACATAATAACAGCAAAAGGACGCTCCCAATGCAGGGGACCCGGGTTCGATCCCTGGTCAGGGAACTAGAGCCCACATGCCGCAACTAAAGATCCCACATGCTGCAAGGAAGATCCCGCGTGCCGAAACTAAGACCTGGTGCAGCCAAATAAATAAATAAATAAATAAATAAATAAATATTAAAAACAAATAGTAACCTATGAAAGGGAAAATTTTAAAATCGAACCTATGATCAATCAACAGGAAATTAGAACTATTGGGTTGGCCAAAACATTCATTTGGTTTTTTCCATAACATGTAATGGAAAAACCCGAACGAACGTTTTGGCCAACCCATACAACAAAATAAAGATGTGGCAAGAAAAAGAGTTAGGGTAGAGTTACCTTTTGAAACACAGAAAGCTTGGAAATTACTTTAGCACCTTAATGGAACCTGTATCCGGATAAAGATCAAGTCTCAAAGGGAAAACAGATGAAGACTAAGCAGAAAAGTGAGAGTCGACATTTGAGGAAAGATTACTCCATTTATGGGGAGCTCTTAAATTGGGGGCTAGGGAAATATACCAACGTGGCAGGTAAGGTAGAAGCATAAGGGACTCCAGGTGTGAGAATCGCAAGATCACGAAAGAATAAGTGACAAAATGGCTGTCGTTAAGAAGAAATGTTAAGGAAACATCCACTGTAAATGGTCTTCCAATGCAAACATAAAATCCTACATTGAACTGTGATCAAAGCACAGGAAAGTCTCCATCTAACTGACAAATCAGTTTTAAGCAAGCGAAAGTCCTGCAAGTTTTTTCCAAAACATGTGAGGAAGCTTGATAAGGAAATTATGGAGTTTAAGGTCAATAGATATAATTTGGTTTCAAATAGGAGGAGCTCGTCGAAATGACCCAGATGATCCAGAATACACTGTCTCAAGCTGTATGAGCTTCGCATTGCATACCTAGAATATTGGAGGGTCTGCTGTTTGAAAGTCTATTTCCCAAACCTTATGAAAACCAGATTGCATTTTTAAGTGGAACACTGTTTGCATTTCCAGTCCCTGGGAGGTCAGGACACTTGTTTCTCTCCAGTCTGTTTTGCCTATTAGGCTGTGAGCTTCTGGAGGCCCAGGATTTTGTGCTATGCCCTCCTCTTTCCATGGTGCATTGTAAACTTTCTCAATAAAATTTTCATGAATGAATGAACAAAAATGGAGAGATTTGCAGTAAAAATGAGTGAGTTAAGTTAAAAAAAAAAAAAAGTACAATAAGCACATGTTTGTATCCACCAAAAGAATGTACAAGAACCATCAGAGTGGCTTTATTCCTAAGAACCCCAAACTGGAAAAATCCAAATGTCAGTAGACGGGCCATCAGCTGCTGAACCATGAAAAACCAACTACTGTTCCTCGTACATCGTGGATGAATCTCATGGACATGTTATTGGTGAAAAAAAAAAGTAGGATGCAGAAGAGAATGTACCCTGAGTCCACTTAGAGGAAGTTCAAAAACAGGCAAAGCTGGTGTGGTGTGAAGGCCAGAGAAGTGGTCCCCTTGGGACCGCGCTGAGTGGACACAGGGGTGTCCAGTGGGGGCACGGAGAGCGCGGATGTTTACACGGATGTCTACACAAGTAAAAATTATCTAACTGTCCACTTAAGGTTTGGGCGGGTACTGCGTGTACAGGATACCGCAATAAAAAATGCGTTACATGAAGAAAGAAACAGCATGCTTTTTAGCACGTTGCTACTCTTGTAAGTTTGAAAATCACACAGGAAACAAAATTAAACACTCTTTTAAACCAACATGAACACTTTATCCTGGGAGCGGCCGAGGCCGGGAGGGACTCCGGGAGAGGCCGAGGAAAACAATGGAGGAGGTGGCAGCGTTGGGCACCCGGGGCGCTGCCCTAGCCCTGCAGCCACTGAGGCCGGGTCACCGCCTCTGCCACCCCTGACCTGGCCCCGCTAACCTACCCGGCCATCCCTCTTTCTCTCCAAACTCACCGGGGCCCTGGGGCCCTGAACTCTCCTCTGGCCTCCCTGGGTCCCCAGCCCGCTCGCTCCTGCGCAGGTAGCGGGCAGTGATCCGCGCGGTCCCCGCCCCGCCGTCCAGGCCACCGCGCCACAGCCCCCGCCCCCCGTCCCCTCTCGGAGGACCCGACACCGCGAGAAGCTGCGGGCAGTTTCCCCCCCAACGAGGGATTCCCACCGCACCTGGGGCCACCCGAGACAGGGCCTGGGGCACGCGGAGGCGCCGGCGGGCCCAGAGACCCCAGAGGGAGCGGCTTTGGTGATGGCTTCGGAGAGAATCGAGCAGATGGGGGAGCCCGGGCGCTGGTGTGTCCCCGCACCACCAGGCCTCAGCCCCGGGCTGCCCGGGCTCCCGGCGGGCAGCAGAGGAGGAAGGGGCAGAGGGCAGGCTGGGTGTGGGCACCGGAGCTGCCTTGAGGACACCACCCCGCCCCCTCCCCCGGCACACGAGACCGTTGCCAGGTCCCCACCCGCACCTGGCCGGGGGCTAGCTCTCCGGGTGCCCCCTGGCGCTCCTCCAGCCCTGCCTCCACCCACCGGCGGGCTGGGGTGGGCGGCCGGCCCAAGGATTCACCACAGGCCCGTGCTGGCCGCTCCCAGACCCTGGTCACCACCCAGGCCTCTCTCTGCCCCTCGGGTTCCATCGAAGTGCCAGAGCTGAGGTGCCCCCGGGTGCCCTCTATCCTTCTCCGTCCAGCTGCTACCCAGCCTCGGGCACCCTCCTTCCCTCCCTCCACCGACCGCCAAGGCCTTCAGCACTCGTGGGGGCGTCCAGGACAGCCCCCGCCTCAACTCTCCCAACCATTCTCCGCTGAGTGCACAGGGCAGCCCTCCCGCGCGCAAACCCGACCGGGTCGCGCCTGCTTAAATCCCCCGTGCTCCCCCATTTCTCCTAGGACCCCCCCCCCCCCCACAGTTTAGCCCCCGTTTAGCCCGCTCCTCTCTGGTCACCTGCAGCCCCAGGACAGCTGCTGCGCCCGGGTCAGGCGGGACCGAGCGTCGGGGCTGCCGGTGTCTCGGCAGGTGCGGCCCCCGGCCCCCGCCCCCGCGACGCCCCGCCCCTTCCCGGAGAACTGGGCGCAGCCTTCCAGCTCCCCCCGTGAGCGCCCCCCGCCGCCGCGGACCCTCGCCGCCCTCTCCCACCCCTCTGGCCCAGCGCGGGTGGACCCCGGGCGCCCCGGGTCTCCACCCCCGGACCCTGCGACACTCCCCCCCCCCCGCGGGGCGGGAACCCAGATGCCACCGGCGTCAGCTGTGTTCAAAGGGCTGCGTTTGCTCACAGTTCTGCGCTCCGGGGGCCGCGGGTGAGGGGTTCCGCGGAGAAGCGCGTTAGCGGCAGGGAAAGAGGGGAGGCCCGCGCGGGGCGCTATGGCGGAGCGACGCCGCCAGGTGGCGCGCTGGTTGCGGGAACCAGGCGGGGCTGCCTCGCGAAGCGCCGCGGGATGCTGACAGCGCCCCCCGATGCTGGGAGCCCTCCCTCCGGGATGCTGAGGGCGCCCGAGCGCCGCCGGAAAGGGGCCTCTCCATGCAGACACCTGGTTCCAGGCTGGCGCTCCTCTGCGCAGAGCAAGAGCGCAGGGCTGGCCACTCTGTGGCCTGAGGATGACTTGGGACGCACCGCCCAACTTTCTCAGTCCGCACAGCTTCCCAAATAGACCAAATCTTTCGCTCAGGAGCCCTCATTTGGAAACTTTAAAGCCCTCAGTTTGCCCTGCAGGGCTTGGCTGAGTGAGCCCTCGGGGCGGTGCCCGCCTTGGCCGGAGCGTAAGAACCGAGATCCTCCAGCCTCGCCGACCCCCGCGCCCAGCCCTCCCTCCGGCGTCGCCCCTGTACTGCTGTCCTGCTCTATCGCAGCGGCCCCCTCGCTGTCCCCTGCTCCTTCCGTCTTTGCCCTGTGTGCTGTCCACACAGCAGCTGATGCAGTCAGAATCCAAGTCCGATCCTGTCACTCAGCGGATTGAACCCTCCAGAGGCTCCCACTCAAAGTAAAAATCGAAATCCCTACGATGGCCGCGAGGCCTCTGTGCCCTTCCCGGTCCCCCCTCCTCTCCCCGCCTCGGCTCCAGACACGCTGGCCTCCTTGCTGCGCCCGCAACACACCAACAGTCTCTGCCTGTATCTTCCCGCCTCTGCTCAAACGTCCGCGGTCAGCCAGCCAGCCCTGCACCTCCCACCAATATGCCAATCTGGCATCCCAAATATTTACTTTTCTATCTGCTTATTGGGCCACGGGATTCTGCCACCTGCCTTCATGACTCCCACCCAGAAGGGCCCTGGGGGCATTCTAGAATCGCCTGGAGTCCCCAGGTGAGCCCAGACCATGCCCCAGAGTATACCTGCACCTCTTTCTTATCTGTGCCTCACCTCTGCCCCCAACCTGGCCCAGGAGAAAGCTGCCCCCCTCCTGCCTTCTCAGCCCATCAACAGGTCCCTGAGTCAGGCGTGAGCAGAGGGTAGGGGGGAGCAGCCAGGGTAGCAAAGTAACCACTGGAGGCCATGATCCAGGTTTCCAAACCTCCCGGAGCTCGCAGGCAGCAGCCCTGCTGATCCTCCATCCATCCCAAACATCCATCCATCCATCCAGTCATCCACCTGGACCAGTTCTTTCGAGGCATCTCAGCTCATTAAGGCGTAATAAGCTGTCTCTGCCAATCCCCCCTTTCCCTCCCATAATTACATCTCAGGCTCAGGCAGGGGCCACAACATTCAGGCATCAAAACAGCCCAGTTAGTTTAAAATACCCATCTCATACCCAATTTCAGCCCCGCTTCCCTCCCTAATCCCTCACCGCTGGCCACACCTGTGACTCACTGGATCTGAATTAGGGTGGGGCGGGGTCAGCTCACTTGCTCTAGAACCTTGGGACTGAGGAGGAGTGCAATGGATCTGCCCCTGGGACAGGCCTTTACCTCCCTCTCCTGGGTTTTGGGCCTTCTTGTTTCGGGGCAAGGAGGTGTGGTGGGGAGGCAAGGGCCATCGCAGTGGGGACACGTCCCTGCTCTTGCCCTGGCCCGGTCTTATTATCCCTACAATGTGATGTCTCCGCAGTAGTGGGGGTCATCTGTGGTCGTCCTGGGGCAGTAGTCAGCTTCAGCCGGGCCCCTCCGTGGCTGAGCCCCCAGAGGGCAGCTGCGTGTCCCATGGGCCCCAGCAGCAGTCCCTGGCTCCAGGCCCTTCTCCAAGGTGGCAGCCCCCAGCCAGCCGACCGCCTGGTGTCTCATTTCCTGGCCTCCCTTTAACCCCTCACTGGAGCCTCTACCCTGCTCTGTGTGCCCTGGGAGGCTGGCCCCTGTGGACTGCATCAATGCGGGCTCCCATGCCAGCCGGCTTCTGGCTGGTTCAGCCCGAGGGGGACGCGAGCAAGTGACCGGGGAGGGAATTCTTTGGTAGTTTAGGTAATCTCTCTGAGCTTCTGCCCAGCGTTAGTGCCAGGTCTCCGGCAGCAGCCACGCCCCTCCATGACAACAGCCCCTGGGCAGCCCTCCTCCATGGGCCCAGCTCCTCGTGGGCTCTGGAAACATTAGCTGCTACCCTTATCCATTCAGCTCGAAAGATGGTGATGGTTTCCCGACTTTGAGAGGCTCCAGTGCCTCCACCTCGCCTTTGCTTCCCAAGGCACGCCCACACCTCCACAAGTAGCACCTTTTGTAACGTTTCTGCATTCAAACTGTCTGGGATGAAGACGGCTTCCTGACTGATCCTGTAACCGGTGCTGGTTACAGGAGTGTCCCCAGGAAAGAGACCTTCCAAATGGATCTCGGATGGTTCCCTGGTGGTCGAGTGGCTAGGATTCGGCGCTTTCACCAAATGGATCTCGGGACTGGTGAAAGCCCGGGCTCCCATGAAGGGGCCGTGGGGCGCCGAGACTCCATGCCTGCAGTGACCTCAGTTACGCAGGTCATCGCCAGAGGTGGGTAAGATGCAGCTGCCTTTCTGGAGAAACGGGCCTGGCCTCCTGACCATCCTTCAGTAACGTCCCTGGGGTGGACAGTCACCTACTTCCCTGCCCCACCGCTGTCACTGCCGTCCCAGCACGGCCCAGGGGACCACTGCAGATGTGGTCCAGGAGGAGCTAATGGGACACCAAGTGAGTTACCAGAGCTCCCTAACTCACATCGGCAGGAACTCCGGAATCATTCTGTCCATGGAAGGATGAGACCAAAGGGATGAGGCCAGGGAAGGTGGCATGCGAGACTGGGTGGGGCCCCGGGGGTGCTCATGTGGGTGCACGCAGGCAGAACTGGGATTTGCCGTTGTGGCTGAGTTGCTGGGAGAAGCACTAAGGGTTCGCTTCGTTGCTGGTTGAAGCAGAACAGGCTGGGGATCCAAGACCCTCGCCCAGCTCCCCAACCTGCGTCGGGCCATAGACCCCAAGCTCCGTGATGGAAAGGAGGCCGGGTCGCCCTGAGGAAGGGTGCTGCTGTGAGGTCACGTGTGTCTGCCTCAAACCCTTCTCCAGGCCTGTCCCAGAGGACCGTGGCCACCAACCACGTGAGCTGGGGAGGGAGGACAGCCACACCCTCTGGGAGTGGCCACATACTGGCTCCGAACTAGCCCCTTGGGCCTCCAAGTGCGACCATGTCAGAGGGGAGGCTTAGGGAGGTCAAGTGATAGAAGAAGTTTGACCCAAGTCCATCTCATAGTGAGGCCAGTGGGCCGTGGACGGTCCCGGTCATTTCCCCGCTCCTGGATGTATTGAACTTAGACAGACGTGGCACGGGAGTGATTTCCATATTGGCTCCCTGACCTATGGAATAAGAGCTAAGAAACTAGTTTAAGGGAAACTCATTTCTTCTCACAACACTCTGGACCCCAGGTGTGGGGTTTTCCCACACCAAGCACCCTTCCAGTTCTCAGCGGACACCCACTGGGTATCCTACAGTTCAACTCAATTCTGAAACTATCTGCCTGGAAATAGCACAGATCCCACAGGTTAAGGACTCAGTCCCACAAGGCTGCCCCTTACCGTACCAGTCACAAGTCCACGTTGTCACCTGTGCTTCTGACTCAAAGGCTGTAAGTCGGGGGTCCCATGATGCCCTCCTCAGGTTCAATAATTTGTAGAATGGCTCACAAAGCTCAGGGAAACGCTTACTTACATTTACCAGTTTATTGTAAAGGATACAGGAGAAAAGCCAGATGAAGAGGTCCATAGGGTGAGGTCCAGAAGTGTCTTGGGCACAGGAGCTTCCATCCCCATGGAACTGGGGTGCGCCACCCTCCTGGCACCTGGATGTGTTCCCAACCCAGAAGTCCATCGCATCTTGTTGTTGGAGAGTTTTCATAGAGCTTAATCTGAAGCACCCCTCCCCCTTCCCAGGAGGTCAGTGGGTGGGGCTGAGCGTTCCAACCCTCTACCACTGGGCCTTTCTGGTGACCGGCTCCATCCTGAAGCCATCTAGGGGCCTCAACCCAAACCACCTCATTAGCATAAATCCAGGTTATCAAAAAGGGCTCCTTATGAAGAATAAAAGACACTCTTATCACTCAGAAAATTCCAAGGGTTTTAGGAGCTCTGGGCCGGGAACGGGGACAAAGACCAAATACATTTTTTATTAGACCACGGGTAGAAAGGGCCGAGCAGAACATCCGAGGCTGCACTCCAGCCTCGCCAAAACTGTAATGCAAACCCACGGCATATCCCTGAGGGAAATGAAATTAATGTCACCTGAAAGTCTTGAAAAACACAGGGGTGGTGATTCTTTGAATAATGGTCCCCCCAAAGACGTCCATGCCCTAATCTCTGAAACCCTGGAACCTGAGGATATGGGACCTCACATGGTAAAAGGGACTTTGCAGCGGTGATTAACGCAAGGATCTTAAAATGGGGAGATGCTTCTGGGTTATCCAGGTGATCCATAGTAATCACAAGGGTCCTTACAAAAGGGAGGCGGGGGGGGGGGGCTCAGAGTGAAAGGGACCAGAGGTTAGGCAGTGCCTTGAGGATGGAAAAAGGGCCTTGAGCCAGAGGATGCAGGTGCCTCGAGAAACTGGAAAAGAGAAGGGGATGGATCTTTCCCTCAGAGGCTGTGGAAGGAATACAGCCCTGCCAATGCCTTGATGTTAGACTTCTGCCCACCAGAACCGTGAGAGAATAAACGTGGGTTATTTGAAGCCCCTGAGTTTGTGGTGATTTGCTACAGCCGTGACAGGAAACTAACACACATCCCATTCCGTGTGTTTATTTCCCCTCTGCATTTGCAGGTTGGGCGTGAAGAACCACGGGATATTGTGATACTTTTAATCAGGTGGCGACATCTGCAGCTTTTCCAGATGTTGTGTGTTCATGGAGCAAACCACTGCACCCTTTGCACCCAGCGCGCGGCTAGTGACCTGTCTGGTGTTTTGTTTTGCTTTTCCCTCAATCCCGACTAGTCTAGAAAATCAGAAGCCGTCTGCTTTCACTTGGCAGGGGTACCAGTAAACCCTGCTGGTCTCCTCATGGCAATGTCCCCCCCCCCCCGCATTTGTCACAGCGTGGCTCCCGGGGAACTTGGTCACATTGACATGCCACAATTGATACATTGCCCTGTGCCCCTGTATTGACTGTATAACGCTAACTGGATCCAGTTATTAGGAAGTGGTAAGGACACCAGATGCCTTGGTAAGACGTGTGTCAGAGGGTGGGAGGTGAGCCTCATGGAAGTTCAGGTTGTGATATTTCCAGGGTCTGGTGATCTGGAGCGTGGTGGTCAGCCCTCCCTGCAAAGTGAAAGATGAGTCGCTGTAATTTGTGCCGCTCACCTCGAAAAATGGGGCGCCGTGCTTGGCCAGCCGCGCCTGGCGGCTTGCAGGATCTTAGTTCCCCGACCAGGGATGGAACCCGTGCCCCCTGCAGTGGAAGCGTGGAGTCCTAACCACTGGACCGCCAGGGAAGTCCCATGGCGAGTCATTTTGGATTTTGGAGGCAGCATGTACCCTGTTTGGATATGTTTCCCCAACGTATTTACTGAGTGACACGTGGGCTTCCAGGTTTGGGTGGGGCTCAGAGCGGGAGAGAGAGCTCTTGCCTGGGGCGAGGCATGGTCCAGGCTGTCCTGCCATCTGGGGCTTATGACTCCTTGGGGTTAGCGCTGCTGAGGGGCCCGCAGAAGGTGGAGTTCTGTGGGGAGCCTCTGGTGGCTCTAACAGGAGAATCACAGGCAAGACCCCGAGATGTCTGGAGTGAGGTCGTGCTCCCTTCAGCTCACAGCTCTCCGTGCGAGAGGCAGCTCCCGGCTGGGCTGCTGGGCCCGGGAGACGAGACGGTGGGCCCTGGGGTGACTGCCCGTGGGCCCTGGGGTGACTGCCCGCGCTGCCCTCGCACCCGCGCTGACCGTCCATCCACACAGACGTAAAACTGAACACGCCTCGCAGCACGCCCATCCCTAACTGAAGACCGTGGACGTGAGCCCAGGCCGCCCGATCCAGAAGGCGAGGGTTTGCCTGAGGCGGCTGCACCTCCTGAGACGGCTGCACCTCCTGAGGCGGCTGCACCTCCTGAGGCGACACTGAGGCCGCCGCTCAGACTCCTGCCTCCGAGTGTGTCTGTGGCCTCACGCGGCGCCCAGTTGATGGGTTAACAGAAGAGAGAAGAAGGGAACGAGCTGACGTGGGGTCTGAGCGGGCAGCTGTCCCCACAGCGCCGCAGCCCCCAGGGAGGCCCCGGAGGACAGCGGTGAAGCCATTACCAGACAGGTCACAAGGACAGCCTGGGGCACGACTGCCCTGCTTCACGAGGCGTGGCTCACAGGTGGGGTGGCAGGCGGCGCGGAGGGCCGGCGAGGGGTGTTCTAAGGAGCCGCTTGAAGTGGGCAGAGCCTGGCGACACCTGTGTTCTGTGGAAATGCCCCCCGAAGCATCCCCTGCCCAGGAGACGCTCGAAGATCAGGTCAACAGAATGGCCCCTTCCGCGGTGTCGGTCACCTCCTCACCCTCGCACAGCGGGCTCAGGGCAGCAGCCCGGTACACACAGCAGGCACCCGGCCGGCCCGCGCCATACCCCTGCAGCGGCCCTCACTGCCAGGTGCCCGTCTCACCAGCAGAGACAGGTTCTCAGCCACTGCTGTGGCTCCATCCCCAGGGACCGCCTAGCTTCCTGGAAGCAGGGAGAGTGCCGCGGGCCCTCCCATCGGGGAGGGGTCAGGGCTGGCTGTGCCCCAGGATTGTGCGTTTCCTGCCTGGACGGCTCCCGCCAGCGCTGCCATCGCGGACGTGCAGGGTGCCTCATTCGCTCTCCTGGTGAGGAGGACTGAACATCTGTGTCCCCCACACCCAGATGTTGAAACCTCAGCCCCCGAGGTGATGCATTAGAGAGGTGATTAGGTCTGGGGGGTGGAGCCCCCGGGAGTGGGATTAGTGCCCTCATAAAAGAGCCCCTGCAGGGCTCCCTGGCTCCCCCCACCACTCGAGGGCACAGCAAGAAGACACAACAAGAAGTCGTGAACCAGGAGGCAGGTTCTCCCCCGCCAGCGCCTTGATGTGGGACTTCCAGCCTTGAACGGCGAGACATCAATTCCTGTTCTCCGTAAGCCACGCAGTCTATGGCATTTTGTTACAGCAGCCCAAATGGACTAAGACACTTGCATTCTACACACGGCACCTCTAATCAAGGGATTCATTTCAGAGGAAGGACGTGTGGCAGTGGCCTCGTGTCCACGAGCTTCTCTGGGCTCGTCCCACGCCCCTCACCCAGACGCAGGTGGCCTGGCCTCCTGGGGGCCCAGTGACGCTGAGGTGCGTCCAGCAGGACGGGGTACAGTCTCACACCCGGGACCAATGCACGACGTGTCTGGGAACCACGGGGTAGAGGCAGCACGACCACTTACTGTGACGTCTCATAATCTAGCAGAGGATCCCTTCCTTCCATCCTGGCCACGCGGGATCCACAGGACGGGAGGTCCCGGTCCCCAGTCGTCCAGGGAACGTGGACTGTTCCTGCACGTGAAGCAGAGACTGCCCTTGGCCGCTGGGCTCCTCCTGCTGCCGGACCAACGGCTGGAGAAGGGGGCTAGTGTGCCAGCCAGGGGGTCGGTCCTCATCGCTAGGGGGACGTGGGGTGGGAGAGAGCCCCACGTCAGGGACCCAGGGACTCGGGGGCCACATGACAGCCTCCCGGATGGTGGTAAAGGGCCGTAGAAAACTGTGGGACGCAGAGATGAACCACTGAGGGCTCGGAGCTTCACGAATGAGGGTTCGGGTCCCACCATCTGGTAAAAACCCCAGCCGGCTAAGTGCTGGCAGAGAGAGAGAAGCGTGTGGCACCTGGGGGAGAGGAAAGAGGCTGTGATGGGGTGAATTGTGCCCCCAATTCATAGGCTGCAGTGCTGACCCCGGCACCTCGGCATGTTGCCTTGCTTGGGAATAGGGTCCCTGCAGATGAGATCGGTTAAGACAAGGTCCTACTGGAGCGGGCGGCCCTCATCCCACATGACTGTGTCCTTACAAAAGGGGACATCAGACAAAGACACGCACAGGGAGAAGCCACGTGAAGACTGAGGCAGAGACCAGGGTGGTGCTTCTACAAGCCAAGGAAAACCAAAGATGCCACAACCACCAGAAGGTCAGAGGGACGCACGGGACAGAGTCTCCCACGCAGCCTCAGAAGGAACCAGCCCTGCCGACAGCCTGACCTCAAACTTCTGGCCTCCGGGACCACGAGAGAAAAAACCGAAGCTGTAAGCCACCCAGTGTATGGCACTTTGTTACGACAGGCCTAGCGACCCAACACAGAGCCTGTGGCCAACGGTGGCCTCACGACCAGCTTCTGACGGGTGGACAGCAGTGGACAGTGCAGCCCTTGGGCCCAGAAGCTGCGGCCCGTCCGGGGCCGCTCACCAGAGTTGCCTGCAGCCGGGGGATGTGTCCCTCACAGCCCATCCCCCTTGCTGCCCGACCAGGCACTGGTACCTGGGCCCCAGAACTCCGGCCCAGACGGCCCGAGCTGCTCCCCCGGTTGCCAGGCCCTTCTTGGGGTCCGGCCCAGGGCGGGGGGTGCTCTGGTGTGTGCAGGCGGTGACAGGCTGGGGTGCTGACACTCTTCTTGGGGGACCTCAGGGTGCAGGTTGGGACAAGGCGAGGGTACACGCAGTGGGACCTCCCATCTGTGCCTGGTCCTGAACTCAGCAAACCTTAGGGCTGAGCCTGGCGGGACGCAGGCTTTAAGGTTAATCTGCTGTTTCTTTTGACGCCCTCTTTCCCCCCACTTCCCAAGGAGCAGGCAGTGGAGGCCAGCACTCAGCTGAGGACTCAGTTGCGCGTGTGGCCTCGCTGGCCTCGTCTGGTGACTTCGCTTCCTCCTGTTCAGTGGGGGGACTTCAGCCCGGCAAGGGGCGGGAATGGCCACACAGGGCTGGGCCTTGCTGGGGCTCTGTCCCTCCCTGCCGCCCCCCGACCGCCGCGTGCTGCCTGCTGCCCGCCTGGCTCCCTGGCCGCTGGATTCCTGCGGGTGTGGCCAGTGGGCCTGACGAGCACACGTTTCCGAGCTCTTCTTTAAGAAAAAAAATCTTTTTAATATATATATAAAGAATATATAAAGATACAGTTATAGCTATGGGCTGAATTGTGTGTCCCCCAAATTTAAAAATTCATTGCTGGAGCCCTAACTCTGAGCACCTCTGAATGTGACTGCATTTGGAAATAGGGTCTTTACACAGGTAATCAAGTTAAAATGGGGTCACTAAGGTGGGCCCTACTCCAGTCTGACTGGTGTCCTTTATTTTTTTTTTTTTGGCCACACCACGTGCCTTGTGGGGTCTTAGTTTCCCAACCAGGGATGGAACCTGGGCCCTCAGCAGTGAAAACGCGGAGTCCTAACCAGTGGACGGCCAGGGAAGTCCCAAGACTGGTGTCCTTATAGGAGGAGGAGATGAGGACACAGACACACACAGAGGGACGACCACGTGAGGACACAGGGAGGAGACGGCCGTCTACATGCCATGGAGAGAGGCCTCAGGAGACGCCATGCCTGCTGACACCTTGAGCTCAGACTTCCAGCCTCTGGAACAGGGAGACAATGGATTTCTGTTGTTTAAACCACCTAGTCTGTGGCACTTTGTTTTGGCAGCCCAAGCGCACATATATATACATAATATATAATGTATATATCTATATGTATATATACACACACATATATATCTTTCATATATACTTATATTCATCTTTTATACAGCTTTTACAAATTTTCAAATACATGTGACTATGAGAATGCATTTCTGGGGTCCCTCCCAAAGCCGTGGAAGGGCTGGTGGGGGTGAGGCCCCTGAGGCTGGAAGCCCACTGCCCTCAGAGCACAGCAGCCCAGCTCCCCCGGCCCCTCCACAGAGGCGCCCCCCACCCTTCCCTGCACCTCTATGAACAGCACCCCGACGGCCGCCTCTGCGTCTGAACCTGCAGAGTGGGCTGCTTTCTGCGGCCCCCGGGGCGCCCCGTGGCCAGGCCCACCTCCCACCCGTTGGGTGCCCGCTGCTCTAAGGGGCCTCCCGCTCTCAGAAATACCCCGGGGAGTGGGCACCGTGTCCCGGAGTGCGGCCCGCCTTCAGGGAGGGTAAACCCAGCCCCTGCGGCTGGCTCTGCTCCGACGGGGTGGGTGCCGGTGGACTCTGCCACTGGAGCGAGATGCCCGTCTCTGTCGTGCAGGCATTTTGGACTGTGGAGCCCTCGCCTTGCTCCAGGGGTGATGGGATGCAGGGGCACTGCCTCTGCCTGAACGCTGCGCGGCTCCCCCAAGTCCCCTCCGGGCTCAGGCAGGACAGGTCAGGGGTGGGGGCGTGGCAGGAGGCCGGCTGCCCTGGCTGGCAGCTCTCAACAGAACTTGCTTTGAAAGCACAGGGAGGGGAGTCTGGGCCAGCTGCTCCAGCTGTCCTCAGGGTGCGGGGGCCTCCCCACGCACAGCAGACCCCACCACTCATACCTGGTTACACGTCCATCCGCTGGCCCCGCTCCACTCACCCGGTCACTGCTGCTCGGACGATGGGCTGGGGTCCTTACCTGCTGTATGCGTGTCCTGGGGCTGCAGTAACAAAGCACCACAAATCGGGGGGCTTAACAGAAGTTTATTCTCTCACACTCTGGAGGCCAGAAGTCCAACATCAAGGTGTGGGCAGCGCCGTGCTCCCTCTGAAGGCTCTAGGGGAGGGTCCTCCCCGCCTCCTCCAGCTTCTGGGGCAGCTGTCAGCCTGGCCTTCCAGGGCTCGAAGCTGCAGCCCCTCCATGTCTGCCTCTGCAGTCACACGGCCTTCTCCCCTGGGGGTCTGTGTCCAAATTTCCCTCTTCTTATAAGGACACCAGCATATCGGATTGAGGTCCACCCTAATAACGTCTTTGTAACTTGACTACATCTGTAAAGACCCTATTTCCAAATAAGGTCCCATTCGCAGGTACCGGGGATTAGGACTTCAGCATAGCGTTTGGGGAGACACAATCCAACCCCTAACAGTTGTGTATAAAGGAATCCACTCTAGCTTGTTTAAGCAGATATGGATTTATAAGGGGCTGTGAGAGGGCTCGAGGATCTAGCTAAGCTTCCAGGAACAGTACCCAAAACCCCTGCCAGGACTGGTCTGGGTTCAGGCTCTGCTGCCCCCACCACACCCAGAGCTGCTGTGTCGGCAGCAGCAAGAAGCTGACACCACCCCCGGCCCCAGAAATAAGCTGCCTTTGCTGGGACCAGTCCAGCAAAACGGTCGCCCCAGCAGCCCACTGGGGTCCTGGTGCAGCCGCCCTCTCCCAGGTCAAGTCAGACATCTGCCCCTAGTGGTGAGGGGAGGCTGACCAACGTAATCCTTCTGGATTCTAAGCGGGAGAGAAAGAATTCACGATGTGGGAACTACCAAATTTCAGAGAGGATATTCAAAAGATGCTGGGCGGTCGCAGTGCCAGACATCCGCCACAGTCATAACTCCACGCTCTTCTCCCCTTCTCTCTTCCACTGTAGACACCGGAAAAGCTTAGTGCCCACTCCCCAAGCTGTGCTGCAGTAGCGCTGGTCATGTGACACAGTTCTGGCCAGTGAGATGTCACCGCCGGAAGCGGAATTTTGTTTCCATGATAAAAGAGATAGACATCGCTTTCACTATCCTTTCCCCTCTTTGTCCAGCCTGGGACATGGATGCGGTGTCTGGAGCTGTGGCAACCCCCTGTGAGCACAAGGGAAGCCTGGTATGATTGCAGAGATGCTGGTCTGACATGACCGGGCTGCTGAACTAACGCAGACTTGCCTGTCTCCAGGATTCTTGTTATGGGAGAAAAATAAATCCCTATTGGTTCAAACCACTGCACTTGTCATAATCTCTGCTACTTGAAGCTAAAGGTGCTTCTAACTGATATACTAGCCATCCACTCATCCCACAATCCATCTATGTATCTGTGAAAATTAATAATGGGAAGCCTCACTCAAATGGCATCAGGAGGCCAGAAAGAGGAGCTCACACACATGTACCACTCAATACATGTACCACATCAACACAGATTGGGACAGGAAGAGCGGTACCTTCATCCTCAGCAGGAAGTGACACTGCTTCACCACCAGCAGAGGAAGGAAGATTTTCTACTTGCCTGGCAACAGCTCAGCCAATGAGAGACAGTCACAATTTGGCCAGTGAAAACCCACTATACTCTGATCTCCCAATTTCCTCCAACAGACTTTTTTTTTTTTTCTAGTAGCCCTTCCCAACGTCCCCTTCTCTAGAAGAGAGTGTCCTCTCCTTTGCCTTGCCAGACTTTCGTGTGGTTTGCCATAGTTGCAAGTCCTGAATTTCAACTCTTTACTGCTCCACAATAAACTTGTTTTGCTGGTAAAGATAACTGGCTACTTTATTGGTTTTGATTAACATAGCCAACCATCCATCCATCCACCTAGAGTTAACAGTGGTTTTAAGGAATAAGGGACATCTGCTTAAATTTACTTGAGAGACTTGGAGGAGACAGGAGGCATAGAAACCAACCGGAAGTTAGAAGTGGGCATGGAGTAGGAGTTCATGCCAGGGAAGGCCTCTGTAGCAAGTTGTTTACTGTTAGAAGTAAGATTAGGGAAATGGAAAGTTTTGAAGAATTCCTAGATTTGTACAAAACCAAGCTTTCCAATGGGGATACCACTTGCACTATAGCCCTCTAAAGTAGTGGAGGTTTTTCTCCTAGAGCTCACTTATCTCAGGCTTTGGAGATGGGTCAGAATTCCCCTCCATCCCATTGAGGCCTCTAACATTCTTCTGCCCCTTGGAGAGAAATCCACGCTCCACCGCAGCTTCCTGCAAGCTGGTTCCATCACCCATCCCCCCTGGTGAGCTCTCGGTGAGCCCAGCTGGGGACAAAACCAAGGTGTCTCCCCAAAGCCGGGCCCAGTCAGGCCGTGGAAGGATTCCCATTTACAGACTTGGACTTGGAAGTAAGAAATGCAGACGGCCTTGCTGAGGGTCAGGACAGAGCTGCCCTGTCCCTGTGCCCCAGGGTTGAGCAAGGACCAGCAGGACCATAGGGTCGCTACTCATCTGTAGGGTTGGAGCTGCACACGGGAAGCAGGACGGCTCAACAGGGGGTGCGAGGCCTGAACAAAGCCCTAGACTCAGCAGACCCCACCCGTGGGTAGGCTTCCGGTCTCTCCTCCAGTCACCCAGGACAGGCATTGGCCTGTCCCTTTCTGTCCTGCTGTCCCATGGGGTGGCCGCAGCGTGCGTAGGGATGGCCCATCTACCATGCCCCCTTATTCACGCCTCCAACATGAAGCGACCGTGCCGGACACGGATGGGCAGACCGGACAAGGCCGGCCACCGCCCGGTCAGTCGGCCAGCGAACGACTGAGCCTTCACTCCTGCAGTCGCCCACACTTAGCTTGCAGGACGTGTGGGGCACGGCGGGAGCCCGGCGGACGGTGGCGCTCAGACCACACACCGCGGCACACTGCACCGTGGACGAGCCATGAACGACACGTGACCCACCGCCCACCGCCGCCGGCCGGAACCCGCCGCCCAGCGGCTCGCGTTTCCGGGGGAACTTCCCGGTGCGACCCGCGCGCCGTCCCCCGTGACGCGCGAGCGCGCAGTGGGAGGGAGCGAGCATGCGCGGCCTGCGCCGGTCACTTCCGGGCGGGCTGCGGGCGGGGGCGCCGGGTCGCTGCCTCCCGGGGCCTCCCGGGGCCCGCCAGGCCCCCTGCCCGCCCCGCCCGCCCCAGCTGCGCCCTGCTGTTTTCATTTGGACGTGTCAGGGCGGCTTCTCCAGATGCCCGCCTTTCGTCGCCACCCGTCTGGCTGCAGGGTCAACTCGGGGAGGGGGGCGTGGCGAGTTGTCCCCTCTCGAACCTCCGCAGGTGGCATCAGGGGACAGGCAGGTCGTTCGTAATAGTGAGGAGGCGGCGGGTAACGTGGGACCTGGGGGGCGAGAAGGAGCGTGGCCCGCGGGCCCTCGAACCCCAGGCCCCAGCCCCCGGACCCCGGATCCCAGACCCTGGACCCCAGGCCCCGGGTCCCGAATCCCAGTCCTCGGACCCTGGATCCCAGACCGCGGACCCCAGCCCCCTCCGCGGCCACCCCGTGAGCTGCTGCTAGGACAGCCATCCCCGCCAGAGAAAACCCCAGCCTGGCAGGAAAGCACCCAGCACGGTTGGGACCTGGGCCTGGGCTGTGACGCCAGGCCTCAGAGAGGAAGGGCTCCGGACGATGCTGGGAAATGAGGTCAGAGGGAGGGCAGGGGCTGGGTCACTCGGGGAGGAAGGAGATAGAATGTCTTTGCCAGTGCGATGAGGAACCAGCGGGGGATTCTAAGCCACGGGGGGGATTGTGTGGAGGATGTTAGCGCTTGGAGAAGGGTGCTGGCCGTGGAGGAGAGAGACTGGACCTCTGTTCTGCAGACAGGCTTCAGAACTCGCTGTGGGCCGGGGGGAGTGAGGCAGAGGAGGGACCCGGGGGTGACATCCAGGCTCTCAGCTTGAACAGCAGGCTCGCTGATGCCCTCATTTACCGAGTGGGGGCAGCCAGGGGAAGAGTGGGTTTGTGGGGGGAAGTCCAGGTTTCACTTTGTGTTCCCGGAAGGCACACAGGAGTTGTGTGGGTGTCGCATATGTGACTGGGCTCACAGGGGAGCTCGTGACAGGCAGCGTCAGTTTAGGAGGCCCCAGCAAGACATGGCATCCCGCAGGATGGGAAAGGATGAGATTCCCTAGGAAGGGGGCACTAACGGTGGCGGGGCCGGGGTGTTGCCTGGGAGGGCTGCTGAGGAGAGCCAGCACGTGCAGAGAGGGGATCGGGGTGGAGAGCAGCCAGGGAGGTAGAAAGAAAACTGGGAGGTGCTGGGGAGGAGGGTTTGAGGGGGATGGTCAGCTGAGGCACATGCTGCTGAGAACTTGGTGCAGAGCACAGCGACAGCAGGGCCTCTGACTTGGTGACCTGGAGTTTCGGTGGCGTGTTGGGAGAGAAGCTGTTTGGAGAGGATTACAGAATAAATAGCAGCTCTTCCCCTTGAACTAGATGAGCTGACTGGAGAGTTCAGTGGGAAATGAACAGGCCAAAATAGCCCCCTCCCCCCAAAAAACAGAAAAAAAGAGAAATTGGAGCCGCTCGCCCCGCCAGAGATCAGAACACGTGACGAGGCCCATTCAGTCCAGCCCTGGAGCTCAGCTGCGGGGACTGTGGGAGAGCAGCGGGAGGGGGCAGACCTGGACGCACGTGGGGATTTGTGGAGGGGCCGCTCTCCAGTCAGCGAAGGGGAAGGTGGACACTGTAGTAAAGTGTCGCTCATGTGAAGATTGAGAAAGTTAGATCCTCAGCTTGAGCATGGACCAGTTAAAACGAAAATATTGATCAAAGATATAAATGTAAAAGAAGTGAAACCGTAAAAATGCCAGAAAGAACTGGGTGAATTCCTTAGCCTCGGAGTAGAAATGCCTGTGGGAAAGTGGGCAGAGGGTGTGAGCACAGGAAAGCAGGGAACCTCACATGTAACAAGAGAAATGCAAATAAAATGAGTCCGAGAGGCTGTTTTTCACCTGTCAGATATTTTTAAATCCCAAAGTTTGAGACCACACTGGGCTGTCACGGTGGTAGGGAAGCAGATGCAGGGGGTGAAGGTAGGTGCGACCTTCACGGAGGCAGTTTGGCCCCTGATGGGATCATAGGTGCTTTTACCCACTGGGAATGTACACCGAATACCCCCTGTGAGGAAGGATGCACGATAAAGGTTATTAGCCGAAGCACTGCTTGTAACAGCAAAAGCTTGGAAACCACCCAGGTGTCCATCTCTAGGAGACCAAATAATACAATAGTACAGCCGCACCAGGGAACACCGTGCAGCCATTGACAAATAAAAGGGTCAAGGAAATTTTTATGTGTTGATGTGGGAAGGTCTCTATGGTCTTTTTTTAAGTGAGAAAAGAAAAAAAAAAAAAGCAACGTGCAGAACAGCATACATAGTATGCCACTTTTGGGGGGTGATAATGGGGGGAAAGAGTATTTGCCTGTATTTACAAAAAGGAACAATGGAGAATACGCAAGAAGTGAATAATGGTGGTAACACGAAGATGGGGGTGTACAGAGCGGGCAGGGAACATATAAGTCAGAGGGGGCATTCAATGTGTGTCTTTTAATGGCAAAGAATAAAGATTAAAGCATAATACTTAGGGAAAAGAAGAAATAGAAGGTACACAGAACTAACCAGTCATGTGAAAAATCTCGCTGGGAACAGCAGAAAAGTGGAAGGAGATGGGGGATAAAGGAAGACGTTTACATTTTAATTAACATTCGATCTGGGAACTAATGATTGGTAACATGATTCAAAATTTAAAAAGGTCCCCCACTTCCCACACCAGCCTCCAATTTCCCTCCCCATAAGTGACCAAAATATCCAACTTAGCTATTTCTTTAGTGTTTTTCCAGAGAGATTTTATACCTATGTGAATTACGTTCATGTGCATAGAATGTGCCCTGTTTTTACAGGGGGAGGCTGGCACACCACCACGCCCTGCACTTCCTAGCTTCACTTCACAGCGTGAAGATCACCCTGCCCCACACAGGGCACCTCCATTTCCACGGCTGTAGAGTATTCCGTTCAACGTGTGGACTGTGGTGTCACTTAGCTGGTCCCCTGCCCCTGGACATTTAAGCCTTTTCCAGTGTTCTGCTACATTGAACAACGCTCTGATAAATACTCTTATACATAAGTCGTTGGGCACATATGTGAGCTTATCTGTACGATAGCTTCCTAGAACTTCTGGGTCCAAGCATTCATTGCCATTGTGACGTGGACAGCAGTTGTCAAGTCGCCCTCCACATCGGACACGTGCCAGCCTGCACCCTGCCCGTCATGCCCACAGCCTCCCCAAGGAAGGGCGGTACCAGGCTGTTATCTTCGGCAGGCCAATGCAAAATGTATCTGTGTATTTTTTTTACTCTGAACATGTATTACAGGGGACTTCCCTGGTGGCGCAGTGGTTAAGAATCCGCCTGCCAACGCAGGGGACACAGGCTGGATCCCTGGTCCAGGAAGATCCCACATGCCGCGGAGCGACTAAGCCCATGCACCACAACTACTGAGCCCGCGCTCTAGAGCCCGCGAGCCACAACTACTGAGCCCACATGCCACAACTACTGAAGCCTGCACACTTAGGGCCCGTGCTCTGCAACAAGAGAAGGCACCGCAATAAGAAGCCCGCGCACCGCAACGAAGAGTAGCCCCTGCTCACTGCAACTAAAGAAAGCCCGCGCGCAACAACGAAGACCCAACGCAGCCAAAAATAAATAAAATTTAAAAAAAAATAAACGTATTACGGAAAGTTTCAAATACACAAGTGTCTTTTAAGTACAATAAGCTCCCTGTACCCGTCACCAGTTTCAGCGACCACCCTCTTTCCGCCATTCTAGTTGTGTCTAGACCTTCACCTGCTCTTGTCCTCCTGCAACTATTTTAGTCTTGACAGTACGTGTGTTGAAATGCACAAAGCTTAACTGTAACTCTTGACAAACGCTACCCCTGCACAGCACACCCCCAATAAGCTCTAGAAGTGTCCGTCACCCCAGAAGGTCGCTTACATCCGGCCCAGTCATTCCTCCCCCTCTGCCCAGACGCCCTTGGACAGCCGTTCCTGCCCTCAAGCTTCCTGCTGTCAGTGTGCGTGGCCAGCCGCCTTCTCCCCTCTGAACGGTGACGTTCGCCCACATTGTGCCTTACTCGCTGGTCCCCTTCGGGTCCGTTCTACGACGTGGTGTGAGTGTGCTGCCATCGCATTCACGGACGTTTGGGCTGTTGCTAGTTGCCAGGTAAATAGGGAAAAGCCGCTGTGAACATTGCAGTCGGGTGCCTTTGTGCTCACGGGTGCCAGTTCTCCTGGGCTGTGCCCTGGAGCGGAGCTGCTGCGTCCAGACATAGGTGTATGTTGACCCTGGTGAGAAACGCGATCCCTTTTGCACGCAGTGCGGGAGCGTTCCAGTGGCTCCAAGTCCTCACGCATGCTTGGTGGTGTCGGTCGTTGAGTTTCAGGATGGGCGTGTGGTGACGGCTTGCTGTGGTTTTATTTCACACTCCTCCACGTGCCTCTCAGCCATATATGTGTGTAACTTCCCTTGGGACGTGTCTCTAGACCCTGCGGCCACAAATGCACACGTCTGGCTGGTTGCAGCTTCTGTTTTTCAAGGATGGGCTCCTGTCCAGCTTCCGCCTGCTTCCCTCGCTCTCCAGTGCCTTCAAAGTGTTATTTAAAACATGTATTTTTGTCCAGCATTTCTCACTGTCGTCTGTGGGGGTGGGCGGCAGTCCAGCCATGCTCCGCGGGCATCGCAGACTCCATGAGATTCATTTGCATGTCTCTCTGTTATGATACCGTTATGAAGGAGGTCAGGCAGATCCGTCGGGCCTGCCTTTTCCGTGGACTCCACAGCAAGGGGAATGTTTACAGCCGTCCAGGTTCTGGTTTTGCCCAGGAGTTTGACAGAAAAAGAGGGCCAGTGACTCAAGATCTGGGCAGGCGGAGTGAGTAAAGAGGGGGGCAGGGCAGGAGACGTGGTGAGAAGATGGCAAGGTCAGTGGGTTCACAACCACGAGGCCGAAGAATTATTACTGAGAAGCTTGATCAGGTCAGCGGGGAGCGAGGGAGTCTGAACTTCAGATCCCAGAGCATATGCCGTTACTGGTGGTGACGGAGCGGGACTGAGGGGGGATGGAACAGGCCTGGGAGCCCAGGGCAGGGCGGGCACTGCGTTTCCTGCACAGGGTTGAATCTTGGAGGCCTTGGCAACTGGAGGGGGAGATGGCGGAGGGGAGACAGGCGGAGAGCCCACAGGGGTGAGGAAGGGAGGGGCTTTACCTGCACGGCAGGAGCCTCCAGAGGGCTGGGGTCTCGTGAAGGGCGATGGGGACACATGTGCTTCCCTTCCTGGCCCGGCTGGTGGGGGCTGATGGGAGCAAAGGCTCGTCCGTGCCCCCTGAAGGAAAGCAGAGTCTGTGCGGGACGGTCAGGTGGTTCCAGACGTGGGGCCGCCCTGGGGAGGAGGCATCTGCCCTGCGATGGAACGAGGGTGACAGTGGCCCCTGTAGGGGGTGTGGGCTCCTGAGGAGGGCGATGTCCCCACAGCTGCGGCTCTGAGTGCCAGGCGGCACACAGCCCATGGGTCGGAGGGCAAAAACGGAAATATCAACAAACGTCACTGACAAAAACACTGCAGTGGCTTCTCTGGATGTGGGCAGAGCCAGGCTGGGATCTGGGCCTCCCGGCTCCCGGGCCAGGGTCCTCCGGCCTCCATGCCCTTCTGAAACACCAAAGGTGCGGGTTGGACTCTGTCCCCCAAATTCACATGTTGAAGCCCTGACCCCCAGGACCTCAGAACGTAACTGCATTTGGAGATGGGGTCTTTACAAAGGTAATCAAGTTAAACGGGGGTCACTAGGGTGGGCCCCAATCCAGTCTGACTGACGACCTTATAAGAGGAGGAGATAATAAGGTCAGAGACACGCACGGAGGGACGACGTGAGGACACGGGAGAAGACGGCGTCTACACGCCGCAGTGACAGGCCTCGGGAGAAGCCAGCCCTGCACCTCCTGGATCTGGGATTCCAGCCTCCAGGGTGTCAGACAGTGATGTCTGTTGTCTAAGCCCCTTCCTGTGGTGCTGTGTGATGGCAGCCCTAGCAAACTAGTACCACCAGTGAAGAAACCAATGACAAGCTGTGATATTATGATTTATAATAAGAAATACAGGGAATTCCCTGGCTCTCCAGTGGTTAGGACTCTGCACTTTCACTGCCGAGGGCCCGGGTTCAATCCCTGGTTGGGGAACTAAGATCCCCCAAGCCACGCAGCGAGCACAGCCAGAAAAAAAAAAAAAAAGAAATACATATTTGGTCTTAGTCCCTGTTTCTGGCACAGAGCTCCTAAAACCCTCGGCATTTCCTAAGTGAAGAGAGTGATCAAGGTGTCTTCTGTTGTGTGAATGAGGTGACCTTGGAAACACCTGAGGGTGCAGACTGGTTGCCAGGAGAACCAATCACGTGATGACAGGGCTGGAACTCTCAGTCCCCACCCACCCCACCCCCCATACCTGACCTCTGGGGAGGGGAGAGGGGCTGGAGGTGGAACCAACGATCAATGGCCAGGGACTTCCCTGGTGGCGCAGTGGGTAAGACTCCACGCTCCCAATGCAGGGGGCTCGGATTAGATCCCCGGTCAGGGAACTAGATCCCAAATGCATGCCACAACTAAGGAGCCTGCGAGCCGCAACTAAGACCCGGTGCAACCAAATAAATAAATATAAAAAAAAAATCAATGGCCAATGTTTTAATCAATCATGCCCATGCATGAAGCCTCCATGATACCCCAAAAGGACGAGGTTCGGAGGGCTTCCTGGCTGGTGAGCCCGTGGAGAATCGGGGAGAGGGGCTCATTCAGAGGCAGCCTGGAAGCTCACGCCTTTCCCCACACCTCGCCCCGGCGTCTCTTCCATCTGGCTCTTCCTGAGCTATATCCTTTTATATTAAACCGGTGATCTAGTAAGTAAACTGTTTTCCTGAGTTCTGGAGCCGCCCTAGCAAATTAATCAAACCCAACGAGAGGTCGTGGGAACCTCTGATCTATAGCCCAAGGGTTAGAAGCACAGGTGACAACCTGGCGTCTCAACTGGGTGGGCGGTCTTGTAGGACTGAACCCTTAACCGTGGGATCCGAGCTTTACCCGGATAGATAGTGTCGGAATGGAGTTGAATTGTAGGACACCCAGCTGGTGTTAGAGAATTGCTTGCTGGAGGGGTGGGAACGCCCCCCTGCAACACACACACACACACACACACACACACACACGCAGGCACACAGAATGGAATTGGGTCCAGAGCCTAACTTTCAAGGCCTCAGCTGTCTGCTGAAGGAGGCAAGGGAACAGGTTTCTCTTTACACAGATTTCTGTTCAAATTGGAGAAAACAAACCCATCTGGGTCCAACCCAGGGAGGCGAGGCCCTGCCCCTGGATTTCGCGGGATCCCTCAGGTCACTGACTTCTCTGAGGGGCTACCGGCTAGCCTGGCCGGAGCCGGGGTCAGGGGGCCTGGACACTGTCAGCCCAGCCGGTTTCCTCTCTGAACGGCCCCCGCCCGGCCCCCGCCCTCCTGACAGCTGTCCTGGACTCCTCGGTCCACGGCCCCCCCACTCCGGAGCCCTCCGGGGGCCGGGCAGGGACAGCTGCGGGGGGAGCATGCGGGGTGGCCCAGGAGGCCTGGGGCCCAACGGCGTCGCTCCTCCAACTGCCCTCCCATCACACCCGACCCAGCGCGGCTGGCACTCCAGGGACTGGCTTGCCTGCTCCGCGGGGCACAAGCCCTCCGCCCTCTGCCCTGGGTGGTCATCGTCAGCAGCAGCGCTGCCCGTGTGCCCGCTGGACGGTGCCCCAGGCTCCCCTCAGCAGCTGTCTGCCATGCCACGGTGCCTGTTCTACAAGTGAGGACGCGGAGGCGGGGGAGAGGAAGGGACCCGGGGACAGGGACCGAGGAGGGCTTCTCTCCGTGCTGGTGTTGGGAGGCCAGGTGGCCTGCGTGGGGTGGGGAAGGCACAGACATCTTCCTTTCTGAGCCGGTGGTGGGGTGGGGAGGGGAGGAGGAGGGGTGGGGGAGGGGAGGGGTGGGGAGGAGTGGGGGAGGGGAGGGGAGGGGGAGGGGACTGAGAAGGTCCTGGTACTTGAGGGCACAGGAAGCGGGGCGCAGATGCTGCAGCACCTCTGCGAGGACGTCACTGTCTCCGCCACTTCTCGGCTTGTAGATACCGAGCACCGGGCCCTCAGCTTGGAAACTGGCCTCGATGAGGGGTCAGTTTCTGCAGGGACCCGCCACAAAGGCAGTGGTGGATGCGACCGTGGACGTGGGGGAGGAGGGGGAGGGGAGGTATAGTGACCATGACAATGACAATGGCCGTGAGAGAGGAACCATGTGGCTGAGGGGGGAAGAGCAGTGCCAGGGGACCAGCAGAAGCTGGGAAGCAGGGCTGGAGCCGTGTCCGAAGCCTGTGCGCCTGTCCTCGGGTGTCTGAGGATGAACCTCCTTCAGCAGCGGGGATGAACCCAGGGAGGGGCGAGACCCGGTGTGGGGGAAGTGGGCAGCTGGCTGAGCCCCCGGCAGCTGGGGAGGGAGGCCTGAGGCTGGCCAGAGCTGCCCTGGCCTTTCCCTGCCTCAAAGCCGGTGGCTTCCCTGGAGCGCCCCGGCCGTTACAGCCCTGTGCCCGCTGGCACACGACCCCTCGCTCTGACGCCCCTGCAGCGGCGGCCCTCGGCCTGGCGCACCCATCTCCGCGTCCACCTGGAGGGTCCTGAGTGCTCACCCTGCCAGGGGACCTTGGGGAGCCCTCTTGCCCCGGAGTCCGACCCTCTGCACTCTCCGTGGGCTCCTCCGTACTGCCCCGAGCGCCAGCTGCCAGGGGGCTGCGTCCAGCACCGCCGGCGTTCCTGAAGGTTGTGCAAAGAGGGCCTGGCTTTGGGACTGCGGGCCAGCCGGGCCCCTCCACGATCTGCCCAGGGGCCAGGCTGGATGCCCTCCCCGCAACCCAGGAGCGGGGGCGACAGCTTCGGGGCTGGGCGTGTCAGTGCGCAGAGTGCGAACGCGGCTGGGCAGAGCCGCCCGGCGGGAGGGGTCCCGGAAGCCCCTCCCTAGTCAGCTCTGCCCCCAGGCACCTTTTGACTGCCCTCTTCCCCTGCCCGGCTGGCACGGCAACAGCCTTCTCCGGGGCTCTGAGAAGGCCCGGGCTGAGTCATGGGCCCAACTGGGAACATGACAGGGCCTCCCTGCAGGACAGTGGCTTAGGTCCAGGAGGAAGGCTCCGGGAGCCAGGCTGGGCAAGGGAGGGAAGGTGCCAGGCACAGCCTCCCAGAAGCAAGGCCTTGCGCTTGGGGTCCGGACTGGGGAGGCCTCGAAGCTTGGCCCAAGAACCAGCAGCCCTTCTGGCACCAGTTCAGCTCGGGGCAACTTCGGGGGACCTCCAGGCAAGCAAGGCCCCCCCGCCCTGCCCATGGGGTCTGTCTCAGCTCTTCCTGGAGGGTGTTTGGCCGGGACTAGGCTTGGGACACACATAAGGCCATCTGCCCGTCTGTCCTGGGCCTGGTGAGGAAGGCACAGCTCCCAGGAGGCTCAGGGCAGCACCAGCTTCACACCCTTCCGTGAAGCAGCGGGATGGGGGGCCCTGGAACACCCATACGCACCCGCCCATCAGCCCGGGCACCAGCTGGGCTGGCTCAGGGATCCTGGAACCACCAAGGGGCCAGGCCCGCCCAGCCGCCCAGCCAGCCTGACCCCCCCGGCCCTCTAGACATCAAGCTGGGCTCCACGGGGTGGGGATGGGGGCAGCAGGCACACAGCCCCCTCCCAGTCCTGCCCACCTCTGTGAGGGCCCATCCCGCCCAGAGGGAGGTAGGGGTACAAATGAGGTGTGGAGGGAGGGGAGAGGGCACAGGGTGGGCTTGGGGAGGGGAGGGGGGTGGGGGAGGGCAGGGGAGCTGGGGTTGCCCCTGGATGCAGGGGCACAGGAAGACCCGGAACCACAGGATTGGGAGCCTCAGATCTGAGCCCCAGGGCCTGCAGGTGCTCAGAAGTCACCCCAAGCGAGAAGCCATGAGGCCTCTCACCAGGTCCCAACCTGCATCCTGCTCCCTGGGACTCCCCTCCCCCAATTCAGGGTTAAGGGGGTACAAATCTGGGGAAAGAGTGTCTGTCACCTGTCCACGGCCCTGCCCCAGTCCCCTCCACCCACGAGGCACAGCAGGTGGCATCTGGGACAGGGCTCCCAGAGTGCCCACCACCCACCTGGGCACCCCCCAAGACCAGCAGTGCCCCCAATTCCCACACGCACTCCTGTCCCCAGGAATAATCACGGCCGTCTCCACCTGGGGTGGGCTTTATTACCACTGTCATTGAGACGATGATGAGAACATGGGAAGACAGCACTGATTTCCAGACCTTCACAGCAGGCGGGCACGTGCACACAAAACCTCCCGCGGGACACTAAGCATCAACAACTGTCCTCTGGGCACCCAGAGCCGCCCTCCAGGGGCAGGACAGCAGTGACCGAGGGGCGGGAGGCTGAGCCGCCCGGGAGGACCCACACAGCAGGCTCCACCCGAAATGCATTTACACGCACCTCTGCTACACGATGGCACACGATTAGCGTCTTAAATATACTTGTGTGTGTATGTATATCTATTTTATCTGAACCGCGTCAACTATTAAATGTAAAACTGACCTCCTCTCTGTACACTAACTTCACAGTAACTGTTTGCAAAAGACAATGAATCCAGTGTTGATAACTCAGGGCAGGCTTCCTGCCCCAGGAAAATAAATTTCTTCCCCGGTGGAAACTCCTTGGGGAAAACCAGGCCTGATGCTCATCTCCCCGCTGCCTGCTGGGGTGGACGCGCGGCTGCTGGTCCAGCTCAGGCCCCGCCTTTGCTGGACACAGGTGCCCACACAGGCAGACTCACACTCAGACACACTCACACACACACACACGGAAATCCGATCATGAAGCACATCATGCCAAGCGTGAGGTCCCACCAGCCCTTCCAGAGGTGGAGGGGCTCCAGGACAATCAGAAGCGGAGGGCCCCTTCCCCCAGCTCTCTCTCTGGTCCGCAGGCCAGTTGCCCACACACCGGGAGAGCCGAGGGCTTGCAGGGAGATGGTCCCCGCCTGTCCACCTGCTGCAAAGGCCAATGGTCTTCTCACTCCAGACCAGGCAAATGAATAAATACGACATCAAGTGTTGTCAGGGGCCGAGAAGATCATTTAAACTTGAACTCTGACCTCAGCACCACTTCCAGTCACAGCAGAAAGAGCCCATGCAGTCTGGGGAAACCAGGAACCCAGGTGGCTCTGCCACCTGCGGGACTCCCAGAAGCTGGGGCAGCCCCACCCCTGCCCCCCACCTTGGGTTCCAGCAGCGAGCCCTGCTGGGTGAGCCGGCAGGCGAGGCGGGGCGCCCCCCACCAAGCACGAATGTGGCGGCCTTTTGCATCTCAGGGGCATCAGCCCAGAGGCCCCCCGCTGCCCCTCCTCGCGAGATGGCTGCTTTCACCCAGGCCCCACCGTAGGGAAGGGAAACGCTGCAAACACGGCTCCTGGTAAAGAGAGCAGCCCTCAGCCCCCCTGCTCAGTGCTCTGGAAATGACCAGCAGCTCCAGGGAGACCCTGAGCAGGCGGAGAAGTGACCTTCAAGGTCAGGCCTACCGTTGACCTGCGATACTCAAGGCGGGCAGCTGCGTTCCCAGCCCCCTCAGTCCCACCCTGGGGAGGCTCAGAGGCGCCCTGGATCCTGCGCTCAGGCAGGGGAGCGGCACGGCCCATCACCCACGGGCAGACATCTGGCAACCTCCGGAGGCTCCTTCTGTATCTAAAGAGAATCGTTTCCAAGTCCCCACTTTCTCTGCCCTCTGATACGCTGCGGTCAGGGTCGAAAGCTCTGGAGGGCCTACCTCCCACCCCAGCGCCTGTAACTCTGGAGCCTCGCAGCTTCTGGCTGGTTCTGCTCCTGCCGCCCTGGGGTCCCTGCTGGGGCCTGCACCCCCGTCACACCAGCTGTGCCCTGCTGGCTCTCACTGTGCCCGGGGCCTCCCCTGCAGGGGCTTCCACTGCCACCCGCCAGGAGTAGCCTGTCCCATCAGAGCTCCCTGGCGGAGGCTCACACTGGCAGCATCTGTGAGCGGGCATCCGTCACCGAGCGCCGTGCCAGGCTCACAGGGTACCCCTGAGCCTGCTGGTGAGCTGGTCAGCAAAGCCCCGAGTGGAGGGTCAACTGGCCTCCTCGAGCTGCGGACACTCCTTGGGACTGGCTGAGGGGATGGAGAGGAGGGCGGTGTCTGGTCAGGGCACGTCCAGGAGCAGGAGTGAGTTGGCGGAGGCACAAGGCTGGAGAAGGGCTGTCCGTGGGGCTCCCAGTCGGCCCAAGTCTGAGGCCGCGTTCCCAGGGCAGCAGGGTTCTTCCCCCCGGCGGGCCCAGCCTCAGGGGCTTCACCTGCTGAGCTCCGGCCCCTCACACTCCATCCGCCCCTCCTTCCACCCTCACCCCTGCAGCGAAGGTCACACCAGCAGGGACTTGACCAGGCCACAGTGGAACTTGCGGACGTGGCGGTAGAGGTCCCCCGACTGCGTGAAGCGGCGCTCGCACCAGCGGCAGGCGTGGGGTTTCTCGCGCGTGTGCACCACGGCGTGGCGGCTCAGGTTATGCGAGTACTGGAAGCTCTTGCCGCACTGCACACACGTGTAGGGCTTCTCGCCCGAGTGCGTGCGCTCGTGCCTCTTCAGCGTGTAAGTGCAGGAGAAGGTCTTCCTGCAGAGCGGGCAGGTGGGCGCTGCGCCGTCGGGCGAGAGCCGGGCGCGGCCGCCGTCCCGCTCGCGGAAGTGGGCGCTGAGGTGCAGCTGCAGCACGTGGGCGCTGGGGAACAGCTTGCCGCACAGCGGGCAGAGGCAGAGGCGCCCGCCCGGCCGCAGCACATCCTCGATCGCCCCCCGCTCTGCCTCCAGCTCCAGTTCCCCACTGCCCACTTCGCTGACCCGCAGCGGCTCCAAGCCCCCGGCCAGGCTCTGGGCTGCAGGAACACAGGGCGGCTGCAGGGGGCTGTGGAGGCACCGAGGGCTTCTGCTGTCCTCTTGCTCGGACAGTGAATCTGGCTCGTCCTTCACGATCGGCTGCGCCCCTGGCTGCATCCGGCTGCAAGGGGGTGTCTGGAGGACGCAGGGTGGGCGGATTGGCTCCCGCCTCGGGCCAGGCTTCAGCGACAGGTCCAGGGCCCGGTCTGACTCGCCAGGAGCCTGCCAGAGGGGAGGCCCCAGTGCCAGTGGAGGGCGGGTGGCCTTGACCCCAGCGGGAGGGAGCCTGGTCTTCTGGGCGGCTGGACAGAGTACAGGGGACCAGTCAGACAAGGGGCCTGGGGGCTGGCCAGGCAGCTCTGCCCCAGGGGCAGGCGTCTCCAGGGGCAGCGCGCGCTCCTTCTCCCGCAGCCTGTTCTTGCAGACCTTGACGATGTCGTACATGTGCAGGTAGCTGGCCGCGGCCAGGACGTCCTCGACGGGCAGGCTGCGCAGGTCCAGGCGGCCCTCGTACATGAAGTCCAGCAGACGGCCGAAGGCGGGCGCCGTGACGATGTCGCCGTTGAGCCGCACCGTGTCGCGGCTGCCCGCGGGCCGGTCCCTGTAGAAGAGATGGAAGTAGACGCTGCACGCGGCCAGCACGGCGCGGTGGGCCGGGAAGCGCGCGTCGCCCACCAGCACGGTGCAGTCGCACAGGAAGCCCAGCTCACGCTGCTGCCTCAGGCGGCCCAGCAGCCGCCCGCCGTGCTCCGGGAACTCCATGCCGCCGCGGTCATCACCTGGGCACAAACGGGACTCCCGTGAGCGCGCCTGGAGACGCCGCGGCCGCCGCTCGCCCCCAGTCGCCCGACCAGCCCTCAGCCCTTCCCGGGTGCGGGCAGCACGGGGAGAGGGGCGCGGGGCTCAGCGCGCAACTGCCCGCCTGGAGCCGCCCTGGGCACCTGCCCGGAGCAGGAAAAACTCGATCGAAAGTAAACAGGAGCCGCTCCGCCGCGGGGGCGGGTCCCGGGACGCGGGCGGAGGGGGCCGGAGTCGCGCGAACCTGCGCGCGTCCCCGCCTGGAGTGCCCCTCCCCGCTAGAGCGCCTCTGAACTTCACTCCGGGGCGGCCGCCTGCCGCGTCCCCCGACGCCCGAGTCGCCGCGGCGCCGCCACCCCCGGCCCGCGCCCCCGCGCCGCCTCCAGCTGCTGCCCGGCCCGCCAGATGCAGCCACCGCCGCCGCGGGCCCCATTTATGGCAGCGCGGCCGCGGGGAGCGGGCCGGCGGGCGGGGCGGGCAGAGCCGGGCGCCCGCCCCCCGCGCTCACCTCCGGCGCCCCGAGCTCCTCTCCGGCCGCTGCCCGCGCCGCACGCCCTCCCCGGTGCCGCCCCGGCGCGCGCGGAGCTGCGGGCAGCGCGCCCCGGCGGGGTGGGCGCGGGGACGGGGAGGGCGCCGGGCGGGGCGCGCTCCAACTTGGCTGGCCGGGCAGCACCCGCCGCTCGCCCCGCCCCGGAGAGAGCGAAACTCGGGGCGGGGGCTGGAGGGGGCGGGCCGAGGCGACTTCCCGGAGCGGCGGAACCGCTGAGGTCACCCACGCCGCCCCTTCCCTGTCCGCCCCGCCCGGCCGGGCCCCGCGCGCCGCCATCTGGGGCGCTGGGGTGGGAGGGGACGCGGGGCGCGGCGCGGGGGGGGGGGGGGCAGGGGGGTCTCTCGCGATACTTGCCGTCTCGTCCTCAGGGTACCCCCCCCATGGGGTCCCAACTGCGCCCGTCTGTTAAGGGACCCCTTCCGAGGACCAGCTCCTCTCCCGGCCAGCGCTGGAGCAAGTCACCCGAAAGCACAGACGGGACACAGCCTCCTGCCACCTCGCGGGGCGCCTGCCCTGGGATGGAGGAGGGGGAGTGGGGGGTCGTAAATATGGAAAAGATGACACCCCCTTTTCATTGAAAGCCTCGTTTTGAATTCAAGTTAATTTAGCTGGGACCCTCTTCCAAACACTCAGCCGGGTTCTCGACCTTGGAGTCTTGAACAGAGAACTCTCATCTTGTCAGCCCACCCAGCAAAGCCTCTGCTGGGAGCCAGGGGCCGAGTGGTGTATTGGGAAAGCACTGGGAGCTGGGCACGTCCCAGAAGAAGCGATGGGGGTGAGGGAACCATCGCGGTGATGGAGAGAGAGGGAAGTGCACCCAGAGCCCAGAGCCAGCGGGAAAGCGGTCAGGGAGAGGAGACACCTTGGAGGGGCTGGGTTGGTGTCCCCCGGGCTTGGTGATTCAGGTGCGAGGGGACACCCAGGTCTGCTGCGTGAAGGAAAGAGCCCGAGAAAAACAGAAATGACTTTGGAGATGTTGGGGCCCCTGGGTTGGGGTGTGCTGCTGGTGGGAGCCCTTTCCCCGCCGCCCGGGGCAGAGCAGGATGCGGGCCCTGTGGACCATTGCTCAGCGTTCACAACAGTCCTGTTAGTCAGGTGCTTTGATTATGACACCTGTTTAGGTGGAGGTTCGCTAAGGTGCCCAGGGCCGCACAGCAGGCAGTAAGTTGTTGAACCAGGATTCAGATCTGGCAGTGTCCTCAATTCTCACCTGCATAGCCCAGCAGCCGGGGAGGAGTAGAAAGGAGGCCTTGACCAGAAGTGGGGGTGGTGTTGGGGCAGGGGCTGGATTACAAAGGCTGGGACCCCACTAGCCAGGTACACCAGGGCAGAGGAAGCAGCAAGAGGTGTTGGGAGCCCTCCAGCCATGCTCCTGGAAGGCCGGGACCCCTGGGAGGAGGGGGTTCCTGGCTGTGAGATGGGGTGGGAGCCCCCAGGGATCCTATTCAAACCCTGGTGGGTTGGGGGCCTGAGGAGTGGCCAGAGGCCCCAGGGTCCACCGCAGTTAGGACCTAAAGTCTGAGGGAAAGAAAGCCACATTCTTATACTAAAATACTATTCTTTATCTATCTGAAATTCAAATTTGACCGGACAGCTTGCATTTTTATTTCCTATATTCGGCAGTCTCCGCTTGGAACCCTGGACTCACGCTGCGCTCAGAGCCACAGAGACTGCCCTGGCTCCCATGGCCCAGGCGCTCTGGGGATCCCTTCCTGAGGAGGGCCAACCTCCTCCTCCACACCCACGCCCCCCCACCCCAGCGGGGGGAGCTGGTTTCAAGTCAGCTCAGAGTGAACCCCGGGGGGACTGCCTCCTGGGGTCTTGCCTGCATCAGAGCCCTGCCCCCTCCCGACCTCGGGCATGACCCTTAACCTCTTCAAACCTTAATATTCTCATCTGCAGAATGGGTAGATTAACTGCGGGGCCTGGCACACAGCAAGACCCCAGGCCCTTTCATGGCCAGTCCTCAGGTTCCACACGTTTCTCCCCAGAGAGCCCTTCCTGGCTCCTCCCCAGTCCTGTCTCTGCACCAGCAGCACCCCCTGGGAGTGGTCCTTCCTGATCACCCCCGCTCAGGTGCCCCCAAACCCACAATCTCCTCTGTGGCCTTAGCCTTCTCCAGAGTGCTCCCCGTGTCATGTGACCTTGCCACCCCCCCACTCCCCGCTGTATCCTTGCTGCTAAGAAGTTGGCGTGGCACAAAGTGCGGGTACAGTTGTGTCTCTTGAGTGAAAGCAGGGCAGAGGCATCTGTGCGGGATGTCCACGGGAGCCACCAACCTAATCCCGACTGCTCCGTGGTGCCCACCTGCCCAGCCCTGGCGCACAGCTCCCCAGCCAGGCTAGGAGTGAGGCCCTGGGGCAGGCAGAGTGTCCTGGCCTGCCCTGCCTGGCTGGCGGGACAGAGGGCTCCTTGGGGCCCTGACAGAGGTTGTGGGGCATGCAGAGGGATCGAAGCAGCGGCAGGGGACGCTGCCAGCAAGAGGCTGGGGTTGTGCTGGGCAGGGATGGCTAGAGGAGGAGAAACCTCACTGGGAGGAGGGGATGGGGGAGAGACGACCCTGCATTTTCCTGGTCGGAAGGTCTTAAGTCTTCCTGGAGTTAAGTCTTCCTTAAGGCCCAGGAGGGGCCATCCCAGGCAGCCCCGAGATGGCACTCGGCAGCTAGCAGCCCCTCGGCCCCCAGATCCCCTGTTTGGCCTGGTACGGTCTCAGGTACAAGGATGACAGGAGGCTGTCGCAGTGGTGGGGGCAGAGCTTCCCTGAACGCAGCCAGCCAGGCGGCCATCTGGCCCGGGAGCTGCCTGGAGGCCCCGCCCTGCAGCTGCTGCCGAGACTAGGCAGCCCGGGGCTCCGGCCCCTGAGTCCTGCCCGATGGCCGGCAGCTGCGGAAGGTGACAGGGCCGGAGGACCCTGTGCTTTAGGAGGGGGCAGGTGGCCTTCCTCCCCAGGGGCCGGTGCAGCAGTTTTTGTTGCAAACATCTGTCTAAGGGGATCCTCCGCGGCCTGAGCCTCAGCCAGGGTGGCCGGTGGGTCTGGGTCCTCTCCTTGACATTCTGTCTGGGGGGGCAGGCAGGAGGTGTTCTAGAGAGGGACTCTGCTTTCCCTCCGGAGGCCAGAGGAGGGCGCTGGCCCTGCCCGAAGAGATGCCCCAGCCATAGGGCAGGCTCACGTAGGCGCTGCACGGAATGGGGTGTGGGGCTCACCGCAGGTCACGGGCCCTTGGTGGGCGCACCAGGCAGGGAGGCCTCCTGGAGATGGGCCAGCGGTGAGGAAGCCTGGAGCTTGGCCGGTGAGGAAAGCCTGGCCGTCTTTTGGACCACCGTGATGACACCTCTGGCCAAGATGCTGTCTTCAAATGGCCAGCAGGCCCGAGGACAGCCTGGGGAGTCGCCACACTATCCACGAGAGGGCGCCCTCCCGGGCCCCCAGTGGCCCTCGAGGCCACCGGGCCTCCTCTGCCTTCTCCTCAGCATTGCCAGCGCAGGATGGGGGGTGGGTGCGGAAACCCCTCCTGGGAGAATGGTGGGTGGGTGGGATGGTCCCAGAAGGGGGTGAGCGATGGCCAGGTGCCCCAGCGGCGGGGGCCAGTCGGGCCTCTCCCCTGGCCCCTGGAGGCGGGGCCTGGGGGTGCACATTCAGAGCCCACACAGCTGGCTGGGGTGGGAGGGCGGGGTGCCAAGGGGAGAGGCCCAGAACTGGGTGTCCTCTCCCGGAGGAGCGAGTGTCCCCCTGAGCAGGCGAGGCAGGCCTTCCCTCAGGAGCGTCCTTCTCTCGGTCAGCCCCAGGGGAAGGGACGGAGCCCCAGTGTCAGCTGCAGACGCTGTCCTGGGTGCTCAGCTGCTTCTACCTCTGACCCAGATGAAGTGTCTATACCCCCCAGGCTGAACTCTGACCCTGGACGAGGAACAAAAATGTCCTCCTCCCCCCAAATACATACCAACCCCAGAACGGTAGCCCACAAGTCTTCCTTTTACAAAAAGGCTTACCATCAACTTGGAGGCCTCGGGGTTGGGGGGAGGGGCAGCTGTTGGAGAAACCTGCGATCAACAGGGCCCAGGGAGGGGTCAGGGTGGGGAGTTGTCTGCAGTGTCCTGCTGGCCCCTTAGCTGTCCCCCAGTGGGCTGTGAGTGCCTGGGGCCCAATCAGACATTAGGGAGGATCCTGGGCTGCCTCAGCTGTGACAGCTCTTCTCTGGAGTCTGCCCCCTCCAGCACCCCCTTGGGTGTCTGTGCCCGACTCGGGGCGGTCACTCCAGGCCAGGTGTGCTGGACGAAGCGGTGCCAGTTGGAGGCCCCTCCGCTGGCCCCTGTGGCCCTCTTCTCCTCTGTCACCACATGAAGTCCCCGTCCACTTTTGTAGCTGCCAGGTGTCAGTATTATCCTTCTGGGGAAGGGGAGCTCCCGGAAGACCCCAACCAGGGAGCAGGGCTCGCACTGCCGGTCACTCCAGGGCCAGACCCACAGTAGGCCTTCAGCACACAGACAGATGACGGATCGCCAACCTTCCAGCCAGCCTCCTGCATGACCCCCAGGGGACCTGCACTAGGCAGGGTCCTTGGATTGGGTCTTTTAGAACCATCCCGGCCCCTGGAGCCCCCAGCTCCCGAGCTTGAACTACCCACTTGGGGCACATTCTAAAAGTCACACTAACCTACACCCCAACCCCACCCCCGCCCGATGGAGGCAGAAGCCCAGGATTCGTCCCAGACTGGCCCCTTTAACAGGGTCGGGGCAGAACTGGGCCGAGAAGTGCGGGCTCACCGGACAAACTGGGAAACCGAGGCCAGAGAGGACGTGGCCTGGGGACAGGCCCCGCGTTGGAGCGCAGCGGTCCCCGGCCCCGAGGGCCGCCCGCTGCGCGCTCCCGCTCCCGGCGCCGCGCCCTCGCTCGGCCCGCGGTGGGGGCGCCCCGAGCGGCGGAGGCGGATGTGGGCGGGCGGGCGGGCAGGCGGCCGGGCGGGGCGGGCGCGGGGCGGAGAGAGGGCGGGCCGGCGGGACCGAGCGCGGCGGGCGGGCGGCCGGCCCAGCGCAGCAGCGCAGCCAGCGCAGCCCGGAGGAGCCAGCCGGCGGCCGCGCACGAGCTCCGGGTCCGGCGGCGCGCGAGGCCCGCCCGAGCAGCGCCCGCCGCGGCCTCCAGCCCGGCCCCGGCCGGCCGGCCCGCGGGGATGCGGAGCGGCGGGCGCCGGAGGCCGCGGCCCGGCTAGGCCCGCGCTCGCGCCGGACGCGGCGCCCGGTGAGTCCCCGCCCGCCCGCCGCCCGCCGCCCGCCGCCGGGGCCCGGATTTCCTCCCTGCGGCCCGGCCGCTTTGTTCGCGGCCGCCGGGGCCGGGGCCGGGGCCGGGGCCAGGGCCGCGCGCGGCTGGAATGGAGGAGCGGGAGCAGGAAGTGGCCGAGCGCGGCCTGGGCGGGGAGGGCGCGGGCCGCGCCGGCGCTGGGGGTGCGTGCCTCTGGCCCCGGCCTCCCGCATGACCTTGGGGAAGCGGCTCCGCCGGGCGAGGCCCGGGCCGGAGCGGAGGGGTGCGGCCGCGCGCGGGGGGCCGGGGCACCGTTGCGGCCGGGGGCTGCCCGCGCGCCCGGCCAGGGGGGCCCCGGCGTACAGTAGGTGCTCAGGGGGCCGAGGAAAAGGCTCGCCCCGGCCCTCGTTGAAGTTTGTGGGTGGGCCCTTGGAAGGGACCTCATTTTCCCATAGACAAAAAGTTGTCCGTGGTGGCTGGGTGCCCAGGCCCTCCCACAAAGGACTACAGCCCTCCTGGGCCCTGAGACTTGTTCCTGAGCTGGGTGGCTTCTGGAGGTGCCGGCCACCCATCCCAGAGGCCCGGGGCAGCTGGTGAGCTTGGTGGGTGGGATTGGTTCCCGAGTATTGTCGTGGTAGACAGAGTTGGGGCCCTGGGCCTGTGCTCTGTGGCCAGAGGGCCCCCCACATTCACTCCTGGCCCCCTCCCACCTTGCTCAGGCCACCCCTAACTGCTGTGAGCTCTGGTCCAGGTGAAGGGTGGGGTACACTTGTGGGGCTGGGTTCCCTGCCCCCCAGCTGAGCATCCAGTTCATAAACCAGTGTTTTGGACGCAGGGGGAGGGGGCCCTTCAGAGCACAAATTATTATTATTTTTTTTAAGGTTGTGACTTAAGTAATAATAGCAGTAATTCACCTTTGTGGGGAAGTCACTCACAGGACAGAAGCAGCGGGAAGCAGACGTCCTATCCGTGCTGCCCACGCTGTGCCCAGAGGCAGCCCTGGCCCTGGCTTGGTGTGTGTGTTTCTGTGCACATGCACACCACCCTGTGTATGTGCAGATATATTTTTACACACGGGGCCATCGGCAGCTGTCTGACTCTGTCAGCACCAGGCCCTGCTCAGGCCCCAGTGGGGGTAGGGGCACATCCAGAGGTCTTTGAGTCCAGCCCTCTGCCTCCAGGCCACGCCTACTCAAGTGTCACCAGAGCCCCCTGTGCCTGCCAGGTGGGGCTCAGAGCCCTGTCCTTGGTGGTACCTCCTCCAGTCTTACTTGCCATCCCTGCCTGTGGGCTTGCTGAGTGTGTTGGGCAAGGAGCGTCTGCCCTGTCCCAGACCCAA
The DNA here is from genome assembly GCF_028021215.1 of Eschrichtius robustus. Taxonomy (NCBI): domain Eukaryota; kingdom Metazoa; phylum Chordata; class Mammalia; order Artiodactyla; family Eschrichtiidae; genus Eschrichtius; species Eschrichtius robustus. Next base: position 1,075,346 of record NC_090824.1, read on the forward strand.
GGCAGTGAGTGGGTCTTCCTGTCCTTCCAAATTTAGCCCAAGACAGTCAGTGCAAAGCGGCCTTCTCTGGGTGCTTAGCCCATGCCTCAGGAGGCCAGCAAGGTGGGCTGTGGGAGAGTGTCTAGGTGGCTATAGGAAGACCCACGTTGGTGGTACTCAGGGTCTCTGTCCGGCCTGGGTGTCCCCGCGAGGAGTCTTTCCTGGCCTGCCCTCCTGAGTGCCCAACTGGAAGGGTAGCAGAGGACTGCTCATGGGGAGAGTGCTCTTTCCCAGGATGCCCAGAACTGGTGATGTGAGAATGGGGTTTTGAGGGATGCCTAGGAGTTCATCCAGCAGGGGAGCAATGGGGTGGGCCACACAGGATCAATGGCCAAAGTGTCTGCTCAAGAGAAGGCTGCTGGTGGGCCTCCAAAGGGCGGGTGCCAGTGCCTCTGAGTTTGCACAGTCCCCCCCCCCCCCCCCCGCCATTTGTTGCCTCCTGAAAGCTGTAATTATGGGTCTGTAACCACCCTGGACTGCGTGCTCCTTACAGACAGGACTCGTCTGAACCTCTCTTTGTCCCCAGTGCCCAGCGCTGAGCCTGGCAAAACCAGAGATGCCTGGTACCTATTGGCCGAATGAATGAACCAGATTCAGACCGGCGGGGGCGCTGTGGTTTAGGAGGGGTTTGGCGTTTCTCTGGAATGGGTGTGTGTAGGGGGTTTTCATGTCACCCTGGAGGGCTCCGGGCTCTCATTTGCACCAGTCGCCTGCACTCCTGGCCCTGCCTTCTTCGCGTTTGAATTTCTCTCCTTTCCCAGTCTGGGGCAGGGAAGAGGAGCTCTGGGTTCTGCCTGGGAACCCCAGCCTCTGGGCAGGAACACCATGGACAGGGAGAACTGGGCACCCTCACCAGGGGATTGGGGAGGCTGAGTGGTGTGGGCTGAAGCAGTCAGAGGGGCTGCCTGGAAGAGGTGGCCTCCGCTGGGCCGGCAGGTTAGGGAGGCTGGGATATACCAGGAGGGCCTTTTGGGGGCAGGAGTGATTTGTACAAAGGTCAGGGGAGGTGGGAATGGGTCAGTAAGGGGGGCAGTGAGCTCTGAGGGCTTGGGGGTCCAGGAGGGGTGGTGGCAGGGGCTTGAAGCCCAGGGGGAGGGGAGGCCTGGGCCCAGGGAGCAGTGTGAGTGACTTTGTACCAGGTGCCGTGGCGGGAAGGCAGAGCGGGGGCCAGCGGGGGCTCTGGATGCTAAGAGGGGACAGGTCGCGTGGGAAGGCACACCCGGGCTGAGACCCCAGGCGCTACGGGCCTCCTGGGCTCACCGCGGGGTCCGAGGAGTGTCCCCAAGCCCAACACAGCCTCACACTTCCCTCTGCTTCTTCCAGAGGCTGTTGACAGCCCGCTGGGCTCTGGGAGGACCCTGCTAGAGGCGTGTGAGCGAGGTCGGGGCCACGCAGGCCCGTGGGAGCCCCGGCACCATGAACGACGTGGCCATCGTGAAGGAGGGCTGGCTGCACAAACGAGGTCAGTGCCCGCGGGGCCGGCCGGGGGTGAGGGTCCCAAGTGGGCCTGCGGCTCCTCAGTGGTCAGGGGCGGCCTGGGCCGTGGCTGCCAGGCGAGTGAGGCCTCCCTGGGCTCCTGGACCCTCCTGGACCGGCCCGGGTGTGCTTTGGGGCCCAATGTCCCCATGGCCTGGAGGGCATGGCCTCGCGGGACCTCCCGGGTGGGGACGTGTGCCCTGGGCCGGCGTGCAGCCCGTGGAGTGGCTGCCTGGCTGGGGCCGTGGGCGGGAAGAGCCACCCGCTTTCCTGGAAGGCAGTGAGGACACTGGGGCCGGTCCAAGGCCTGGCGCACTAGCGGCCCGGGGCGCTGCCCGAGGGCTCCTGAGGGCAGGGCAGGGCTGCCTGGCCTGGCCCGGTGCCGGCCTCGGGCCTGGCTGTAGGCGGGAGGGGGCTCCGTGCCACCCAGTGGCCCGGCTCGGGGCGGGTTTATGCTGGAGCTGCCGAGCTGGCTGGCCTGGAGCCCCCTCAGCCTCCCCTCTGCTCACTCACGTGGCCCTGTGCCCAGGGAGGGGCTCGGTGAGGAGCTGGTGGGAGGGGAGCTTGGGCCTGGGCCCCTCACCTTCCGGCCCTGCCTGCCCCACTGCCCTCTGTTGCTTAGCGGCCGGTGGTGGGGGGCTGGACAGGCCTCCTGTCCAGGTGCCTGGGTAAGTCACTCCCTCCTGCTCCAGGGCGGGGATTGGCCAGTCACCACCTGCTCCCCCAGCTTGCTCTTCCTCCAGACCCGTTCCTCCCAAAGCTCTGGCGATCCCACGCTAGCTAGCCACTAGCCACGCCACTCTTCATGCACGCCCTCTGGTGAGGGTGTCCCTGTCCCCACCGCGGGATCCCACAGGCTGTTGGGAGGGGGAACCTCAGACACAGGTGGAGCTCACAGGGAGGCACGGCAAAAGTGGGTGTCACGAGACTGGGTTTTGTGGGATGCATAGGAGCCTCCCAGCAGAGCAGTCTGGGAAGCTGCAGGAGCTGCGGTGGGCAGCACAGGAGTGATGGAGATGAGACCTCAAGGGGCTGCAGAGGGCACGAAGCAGGGGATCAAGGATGTGGTCAGCTGTGTGTTTTTAGAGCTCACTTAGGCGGCTGCAGGGAGAACAGTGCACTGGGCCTCAAGACGGAGGTGAGGCGGCCGCAGGGGCCTGTGGTCCGTGGCGAGCCCCTCCAAGGTTTCCTGCACCCACCGGCCTTCTGGATCCCCTCCCCCAATGTTTACCCCTTCCTGACCCCCAGGAGTACCACTTCTTGTGCCTGGAGCCTCCCACCCCCGCTCCCCATCAGGTCCTACTCTGTCTGCCTCACCTCATAGCCCTCTTCGGTGTCAAGGATGCCCTCTCTGACCCTGGTCCCCGCCCTCCCCTCTGTGCCTGGTGGCAGCACAAGAACACACGGGGACCGGTACCTCTTAATCCTTGGCAAATGTTTGTTAACTGACTGTTCGATTAAGGACTGACCTAGGAGATGCCTAGGCCTCAGGGCTGCCAGGGCTCCTGTCCCAGTTATTGGGGCATCCACTGGCCAGCCAGGCTCGGGTGGGAGTGCCCCTCTCATGCTGGGTGAATTTTAGAGTGCCACTCAGGGTGTGCGCGCTGGGGGCACGGGGTGTCGGGCCCAGCGGGGCATCCAGGGAGCTGGGTTTTGACCTGATTCGGCTGCCCCATCACTGTGTCCTTCTCCAAGGGCAAGTCTGTTGACTCCTTGGGCCTTGGTTTCCCCATGGGTACAGTGGGCGCGGTGGTGGGCAAGGGCCTGGTGGGGTAGGCCCTGGGGCAGAGTGCAGCCAGACTCAGGCCGGGACAGAGGGTCCTATGCGCCCACGTGCCTCTGCTCCTTTCTCCAGCCCACGTGCCAACCCAGGCAGCGTGTGGGGCGGCGACGTGGCCCAGGCCCTCTTGTAGCCCGGGAGGGGTCGTGCCAGGTCCCACCTCCACTGCCTGCCCTCGAGGCCCCCCCCCCCCGCCCTCTGCTCCCCGTTCCCAGTGACCCCGTGGGAACCTCTGTGTGTCGTGGGCTCATCCCACTGCCCCCACTGCTGTCTTGTTCTCTCCGTCCTTTTGTCCGTCTCTCGGTCCGTCTTTTACGGATCTGTTCTTGCCCACAAACGTGGGCTCTTCCTGTGTGCTGGACTTTGGGGTGACTGGGTGAAAGGAGCAGGGGTCATGTGGCCGAGGGTGGGAATGGGTGGGTTTGGGTTAGGTGTTGGGGGATCGAGGAGGACCCTGATTTGGGGCTGGAGGTACGCGGCGGTGCTGTTTCCCGCGACTGGGGCGGTGGGGGCTCGCGTACCTTTCCTGGGTGGGGATAGCGTCCTGGCCTTGGTCGCGGGCGGGCGGACGTGCAGGCCGAGCCCCGCGTCACGGGCAGGAGGGTGGGCGGTTGGAAGATGCTGTGTGTGTGCGCTCCGCTCCCAGAGCCCCTCCCTCACCTGCAGCGTCACGCCCACCCCCCGGCCCTGCCCCCGCCTCTCAGGACTGGCTGGAAGAGGGAGCCAGGCCTCCTGTGGGGTGGCTCTGGGTAGAGTTGGGGGTCCCTGGGCTGGGAGCGGGCGGAGGGCTCCTGCAGCACTGGCGTGAGGTGCCACCGCCTCCCTGCCCCCTCCCCCCGCTGGGGGTCTGATCCCTAGTGGGGTTGGGGGAGCTCCGACTGTCCTCCAGCTCCTCGCAGACCCCTGAGGCCCCCCACGCTGCTGCTTCTTGTTACGTAGGTTGGGGGGCTGCTGTGGGATGAGGGCCTGCATTGCCCACCGTGCTGTGTCTGCCCCGCGTCCAGCCCAGGGCCTGCACGTGAGGGGCGAAGGGACCTCTGGAGCTGAGTGGGTGTTGAGAGTTGACCCAACGGCCCGTTGGCCAGGGTCAGGGCAGGACAGACCCCCGGCCCCCAGCTCCTTCTCCCGCCCCTCAGGGACATGGGCTCCCATCTTTGGGGAGGGCCTGGGGCTGCGGCCCTGGTGTCCTGATGCGTGTGCTCTGGGCCAGAGCAGCCGAGGGGGCAGAGGAGAGCCCGGCCTGGCGGCTGACGCCACAGCTCAAGTCCCAGCCCTGTGCTGCCCTGCGGCACCCAGGCAGGCCCTCTGGGCCTCGGTGTCCCCGGCTGTCCCCAGGAGAGTGGGGTCCAGCTGCTCAAGGCTCAGAAGGTGGTGAGGAGGAGGGCTGAGTCGGGTGGGGCCGCAGGGACCGTGCGCAGATGTCCTGCGAGACGGGTGGACGTCCCGAGCTATGGGTGGGTGTCCCCAGGGGTGGGCAGACTTCCTGAGTAAAGCGGGATGTTCTGAGTGACAGGCAGGCATCCCGAGTGATGGGCAGACACCCCAAGCTACGGGTGGACAGCCCGAGTGGTGGGCAGCTGCCGCTCAGCTCCAGCCGCTGGTGCTCGGGGCCGGTGGGCTCGGTGTGGCTCAGAAAGTCACCTTTCCGAAGGTTTGGTCTGTTATGTGCGCTCTCCTGATTTTTGAAGGTTGACAGTTAAAAACCTTGTCCTTCAGGATGCAGGTCTGGCTGGACTTGGCCTGCGGCCTCCAGTTTTGTCTTTAGGCTGTGTGCGGTGTGCAAGGCCACGGGCCTGAGTCCGTGCAGCTGCTTTGGGACGTGTCCCCAGGGCCCCGTCGTCCCTGCCCACTTGCCCTGGTGCCCGCCGGGCTGTGCACCGCCTCGGCTGCGGCCCAGCCCCGCGGAGAGCTGCTCCAGCAGAGCCCCACCCGCGGGTCCCGCTCTCGGAGCCCATGGAGTGGGCAGGGTCTGTGGGCATCCTCCTGTGTGTCTCCAGCCCACGGACGGGCCAGCTGGGCCACGTGGACCGGGAGGAGGGAGGAGGGCAGCGAGGTGCTGGCCACGGGGTGAAGGAAGGGGCTGAGGGTCTGGGTGGGGCACCGGCCTCGGGCACCCCTGGGCTCACGTGGGCCGGCTGCTGGCCTGGCCAGGAGGGTCCCGAAGGCCAGCCACCGCGCCGCAGCCCGGCAAGCGGGGGCTGAGGGGCGGGGTGGAGGAGAGCTGGCCTGTGGGCACGGGGTCCCCCGTCCAGGACCCTGCCTGGATGTGGCCCCAAGTGAGGTGTGCCCGGTGCGTGCACACGTGGGAGGCTAGCGCCTGTACGTCGGCTTAACTCCCCCCACCCCAGGAGCGGCGGGCCTGGCGGCGTCGTGTGCTCACGGGGCTCGGTGGGGCTGGTCCCTGGCACGTCTCAGGCCTGGCTGTGGCCGCCCCTCCCCCCACACCCACGCAGCCCATTTCTGGCCCAGACCCTCCCCCGGTTCCGGGCCCTTGCCACGCCGCTGCGCCGGTCCCAGGCGTCCTGGTGGGGGGCGGGCTTCTGGACTGTGGTGGCTCCCCCCCCCCCTCGGTCCTGGCCAGGTCCTGCTTCCGGCTGCGGCCCTGGGCTTTACCTGCCCCCTCAGGTGGCTCTAAGCTGGGGAGACGGCAGTCCCACCTGCTGACACAGACTCCCACCCATCCCCAGTCCTGGGCTTCCCATGGGGCGGGGCCGTGGGGGTGCAGCCCGGCTCCCCTCTAGAGGGGGCGACGGCTCTGCTGAGCGGACAGCAGGTGCCGAGGCCTGCAGGGGCCTGTTGAACCCACTTCTGAGCACACCTGCCTGGGGGCCCGTTGGGGTGAATCATCTGTGTGCACGGCCCGGGCCGCTCTGCCTGGGCAAGGGGCTCACGGGACCGTCAGGGGAGGCAGGCTGCTCCCTTCGCCCCGTGCCCCAGGCTGGAGGGTGGGGCTGTCCTGGGCCCTCCTCCCCCCGCACCTCAGCGTCCCTGGCTCAGGCGAGGGATGCCCAGGTCCCCTCCAGGTCTCGCCGCAGCGGCCGTGGCTTTGGTTCCGGGGGTCCCCTTGGTCCACTGAGGCAGGTGCGTGCAGGCGGCCGGCCCAAGGGAGGGAGCAGGTGCTGGGGCCTCTGCTCCGAAGGACGGTGCCAGGGAGGGGGGCCGTTCCTGGCGGGGTGCCACTGAGCCCGTGGGCGGTGGCACGAGGCTGAGGCCGAGGCCTGCCGGCCTGTGTGGGACCAAGTTTCCTGTTTTGTGAGCCGGTTGAGTTTTCCCTTCAAAACAAACAACGAAAGAGGAAGCTTGGGCGTCCTTGCGCTGGGGGATGAGGGGTCACCGCTGCCCCGGGCCTGAGGGGCCCTGAGCGGGCCGTGCTCCTGTCCGCTTCCTGGTTCTGTGGTGGCGAGCAGGGGGCCTCTACCGGCAGCCCAGCCGCCCCGGGGAGCTGAGTGTGCGCCCCGTACGTGGAGGGGAGGGGGCCCTCAGGAGGGGCCTGGGCCGGGTCGCGTCAGGCCAGTTCCTAGAAGTGCCGTGGGAGGGTGGGGGCGGGGGCGGGGGCGGGGGCGCGGCTGGCATCCCCTCTGATGGGGCGCACCGGGCCAGGCTCGCTGCCAGCGCCCTCCCCACGGGCCCTCCCGAAACTGGAGCCGGCGGCCGCCTGCCGCCTGCCGCCTCTGCACCTGTAGCGGTGGGTGCCCCGGGCCCCCGCCCACTCGCCCCCACGGGTAGGCCCCCAGCCCGGACCTGGCCCCCCGCAGCTTGCGCTCCCTCGGCCACGCCCCCCCGGCCACGCCCCTGCTGCCTTTCTTCCTGCGTCACGCGCGTGGCTCCTTTACCGTCCGAGATAACACTCGTGTTTCAGGAATGTTGGCATTGATGGGGGGGTTCTCTGGTGCCTCTTCTGCCACCCCTGGGGGCCTTGGGGCAGGGTCCCCAGGGCACTGGGTTTGGGCTCACAGATCCCTGAGCAGGCCCAGGACCACAGACCCCCGGCCCCTAGCCTCCCCCCCGCTGGTTCCGCCGGCCCAGAGGCGTCAGCCGGTTGTCCCTGGCAGGGGTGGGGGCCCCATGCTGGCGCTCCACCCCGGGCTGGGGGGCGGGGTACGCTGCGAGCTGGAGTTTGGGGGCTGTGATGAGCTCGGTCGGGGCTGGGGCCAGGGTGGGTGTGGCCGGGAACATGAGGTGACAGGGCTGGCAGCTGGGAGGATGCAGCCTGCCGCCATGTCACCATGTCCCCACCACGTCCCCAGCCAGGCCTTGCTGTCCTCACGGCTGTCGCACCACGACGTGGCTCCTAGTTAGGGAACAATAAATAAGAGCTGGGCGGCTGGGAGGTGGAAGGCCCTTTCTCTGGAGGGTCCCCCTGACCTGTCCCTCATTCCCTTGCCCCCTCCCCTGTGTAGGTGGTGCTTTTTCCTGGGGGAGGGGGGGTTGGTGCTTGGAGCCCCTCGCCCCCCGGAGGGCCCTGGCTCACAGAGGCTGGGGGTCACCTAGATGCCAGGGTCTTGCTCTGCCTCCTCTGAGTGTCTGCAGGGAGGGGGTCTGGGCAGGGCCGGTGCCCACGGGGCGCTCCTTTCCTGCAGCTGTGTCTGCAGGGAGGGCTCTGCTGCCACCCCACCTGCTCTCCCGGGAGCCCGTGCTGCTGTCTGTTCACTCCCACCCCCTCCCTCTCCTTGCCTCCGCCCTGCCCGGGGGAGCCCCGGCACCTCCCTTGGTTTCGTTGGGTCCGTCCTGGGCTCTTAGCGCAGGAGTGAGAGGCGTGTCCCTAGGGAAACATTCTGGAAACCTAGAACTTAAGTGCCGTGTGGCTTTGGGCAGACGCTGCCTGAGGGCCTGGGCCAGGACCGGTGGAGGCAAGAATCCCCTCTGCCAGGGCCTGTGACCCAAGGGGCCAGCAGATGGGGGGAAGCTGGTGGACTGACAGGCCTGGGGGCTGCCTGCTCCACCCCCCAGGCCTACCTGCCCTGGAAAATGTAGGCCCCAGATACCCCTGCAGGCAGAGATATGGCTATGGCTGCCCTGAACCCTGGACCCAGCCCAGCTCTTCCCAAGCAGCCCCCCTGAACCCTGCAGTAGTGAGGCCAGGTGCACATCAGGCGGAGAGCGCGGGGGAGGCGGGTGGCGGGGCGGGCTGGGGTCAGGGGTGGCCCCTTTTTCTGGCCTGTGCAGCAGGTGATGTGTGGTGCCCAAAGAGGAGGGTTTCTGGAGAAGATGGCCAAGTGGGTGGGACGTCCAGGCCCAGGTGATGTGCAGGCAGCTGCAGCGAGGGGGGCTGTCGGTCGTAGCTGGCGAGAGGCCCGAAAGCCGGCACCGTCCTGGGGCAGCAGGAAGGGGCAGGGAGACCCCAGAGCTGTCTGCTGCACCTTGACGGTGGGGGGCGGGGGCACAGCGCTGCTCCCTGACTGCGTCCCTCCCTCCCACCCCGCCTCCCCACGTTCCTCTTGAGTCTGTGTGCATTGGGCTCAGGCCTTGGGCCCCTGCCTGCTTGATGGCAGAACCAACGACCTGCGAAGAGTTCTCGGTTTGTGTCAAGGAGTGAGCCCCGCCTGGGCAGCCGGACCTGGGACTCTGGCCACCATCTGCCTCTCTGTGACCTTGAGAGCCCTCTCTCTTGGGCGTCAGTTTCCCCCGGGAGCGACTGGTCATAATGATCCCACCTTCTCGGCCTGCCAGGCAGCCTGGGGACGGCCCAGCCGGGCTCGGGGGGCTGTGTCGGGGGAACACCCGTCCTCCACATGTCGCCTCCCCTGCTGGGCCGGGAGTGGCCCTCTCTCCTCTCCTCTTGTCCACACTGGCCGTTCGTGCCCCCGTGAGGACCCCGAGAGCGCTGCCCTCGGAAAGGCGTCCCCAGGAGCAAGGAGAAGGCGGCGTGGCTTGCCCGACAGACCCGGGCTCCGCCTGAGCGCGGCGTGCCCCCTCCCTGGCACCTGTTCTCGGGCTTTCACTGACTGTCCGTGGCCTGGTGTCCTGCCGGTGGGACAGGGACACGGGGACGTGGGGACATGAGATGAGCCAGGCCCGCGCCCGCCCTGCTTTGCTCGCGGCGCCGGAGGGGGTGATGGCGTGAGGCAGCTGTCCATGAACGATGGATGTGGCGGTGGCGGGGGACCGCGTGGTGGCCGCCGTCAGCTGGCACCCGCTCCCCCGGCCTGCTGGGGCTCGCTTCGCTGTGGAGAAATAGCTCAGCGCCGCCTGGCGCCCTGCCAGCCGCCGCCTGCCACCGCTGCGGCAAAGCGTTTATCCAGCAGTTTCCCCGGGAGCTGGGGACTCAGACCGTTCACGAGCTCAGGGCGTGGCAGCCGGCGGCCTGCGCTTGGGGGCTTGGAGGGGCAGAGGTGCCTGGCAGGGGAGGACTCGCGGGTGGCAGGCCTGGGGTGTGGGGAGCCTGCGCGCTGCGCCCCTGGGCCCCCCAGCGGCTCGGGTCCTGGCCTCCGGGTCTCCTGCCGGGGGTGCCGTGACCCACAGCACGGCCTGGGACCCGGGCTGGGAGGTGTAGAGGCACAGGCCGTCAGGCGGCACCCGGCCTGTCCCCGATCCTGGCTGTGTGGCCCCATCAGCGTGATTTGGGCTGTGGGAGACGAGTGATGTTGGCGAGGAATCCCCCTTCCTCGGGGCCCTGCAGCCCCTTCCTGGGAGTGAGCTGGGATGGTGGAAGGGCCCTCCTGGTGGACGACACACGGGGACGCCGAGGGGCCGGGGCTGGGGGCTGGGGGTCCCAGGGGGGCAGGAGGAGGAGGGAAGCCCTGCCCTGGGCACAGGAGCCTGGCTGACCTGGGCGCCCCCCAACGCCCACCCCACCCAGGGCAGTTGCCTCCTCATCTGGAGCCTGGGAAGCAGGTGGGCGGGCCTGGGCATTCGGGGTTCAGGGGGTGTGCGTCCCCTTCGCTGGTGGCCGGGTGGGGCCCCAGTGTCTGGGAGGGGTGGGTGTGGTGCCGTAGGGCCCCTCCCACGCCCTGGCCCAGGGCTGGGCTTCTGAGAGAGCCCCCCACCTCGGGCGGGCTGAGGATGGACCCTCCAGGTGGGGGTGGGCACCAGACCACGCGTGCCTCCAAGTGCCCGGCCCCAGCTCCGGTCTCCCGGCCGGGGTGCTGTCCTGCCCTGCGCGGAGGGGAGCTGGGCCAGCTGTGATGTGGGGCTCCAGGGCCCCAGTCTGAAGCGTCCGCTCAGGTGGGATGGGGTGGGTGGGAGCCCTTCTGGAGTCCTGGGCTGGGCTTGGGCGGGAGTGGCAGGGACGAGGGGACCCGATCTGGGTCCAGGTCCAGGCCGGTCCTTGCTGACCCCTGGTGTGGCCGCTGCTGGGAGGCCACCCGGTGGTGGGCGGGCATCTGGCCCCAGAGACCAGGGGACCCCCCCCGCCCCCCCCCCCCGTTTAGGGAGTGGCATCCGAAGAGCAGACTTGGGCTTTCTCGTCTGTTCCCAGCATGGGCCGTGTGTGTCTGTGCTGCCTTATCCCCCTCGCTGGCCCACAGGTGTTACAGCCGAGAGGACAGAGCACAGCCGTGGCCAGGCACAGGGTGGCCACCTCCTCCCCTCGCCCCTCCTGTGTCACCCCCGTCCCTGGGCCTGGGCCGGCTGCCTACCGGCGTCCTGTCCGTGCTGAACTCGTTCAGATGCAGGCCGCGGCCCCCAAGTGACCGCCTGGCTGGACGTCTGCAGGCAGGAGTGTCCCAGAGGCTGAAGAAAGGGGTCTGTGGGTCTCAGAGCCTTGGCCCTGGCCTCCCCGGCCCGTCCCCCCGGCCCCGCCCAGCGTTCCTGCTCCTCCTCCGGGGGTCTGGATGCCGGCTGCTGAGGGCCAGGGGCCGCCTGTCGCCTCCACCCGTGTGTTGCCCGGCTCCTGTCGCCTGGCCCTGCTTCAGTGCCCTGGGTCTGGGGGCTGGCGGGGGGCCCAGCCGGCCTGTGGCCCATCCCCCCAGACCCCTCCCCACGGGCTCAACAGCGTTGGGTGCTTGCCCCTCCGCCTCTTTCTGGCCAGTGCCGCTCCCGCCACCCACCCCCAGTTCTGGATCCCAGAGCCTTCCCAGCCCTGGGGGTGGGCTTGTGGGGTGAAAGCTGGAGGGCAGGTGCAGGGTCACGTGGCTGGGGGCGGGTCCCCCTCCCAGGGCCTCAGCCACAGTGGGGTCCGAGGCCCAGGCTGGTGTGCGCGGGTCCTGCCGAGCGCGGACGCCTCTGCGGGCACACACGTGCCGACTGCCCGCATGGGGTGCGGCGCTGGGGGGCCGCCGTGCTGGGCACGGTGGGGGCCGGCAGCGGTTGGTGAATCAAGATGGATTTTCGGGGCTGCACGGGTGAGGCGCTCATCACTCTCCCCGCGCACTTAGCGTCCCGGGGAGCGGCAGCTGGCGGGATGGGAGGCGCTCCATCAGGGCCGACAGCTCCAGACTGGAGCGCAGGCGGGTGGGAGCGAGCGGCGGGTGCCGGGGTGGAGCGGGCTGGGCCGTGTTCAGCCCCCGGAGCCAGCTCTGCTCCACCCTGCGCCGGGGCGGGGGAGGAAGGGGCGCCGGGGAGGCTGGGTGGGACCGGTGGCTGGGGTGGGGGGGGGGAGGCGGTCCCCGGGCCCGGGAGGGGAGGCAGCATCCAAGGGTGGCCTCACCACCTTCCCAGCCCACGTCCCCAGGGGTCTGGGGGGCTCGGAACTGGGTGGAGGCCCCGCTAAGTGCTGTCGGGGTGAGGGCAGGTTACCGGCCGACTGCCGTGTCCTCCCTGGGCCAGTGGTGTCTGGGCTCCCTGGGGAAGGAAGGGAGTGGCTGGAGGCCCTGACTGCCCAGCCTCCCCCGGAGGCCCTGGGTCGTGCCGGGTGAGGGCTGGGCGGTGGGGCGGGGGAGACCGAGGTGCAGGGCTCTGGGCCTTTGCCCGCCCTCCAGGTGGCTGTGTGCGGGGCTCAGCTCGTAGGGAAGGTCCGGCCCCCTCCCCTCCTGCTGCCCCGTGGCCCTCTGCTGAAGCGGGCGCCTAATTAGTAAGTTCTTCTGTGTTGTTCAAACTCCTTGCTCGGCAAAATGTAAATGAAACGTTTTTTCTGGGTGTCAGTATGAAAAATGGCAGTCGCTGGAACGTCACAGAGGACATCTGCTCTGATTCTTGAGTGTGAGCGCCTGTTTATGGCTGATGCTGCAGAACTTCAGGGAAAACTTTCCTGGGGACCTGGGTGACCCATGGGTGGGATGCGGGGGCCCAGGACGGCAGGTCCCAGCCCGAGGACCACCCAGCCGCCTTCTGGGTCTGGCTTCACAACAGTGCTCAGGGCCCCTGCACAGTGAGTGTTGTCACACGGGCAGAGGGGGCTCTGTCCCGAGTGCCCACCCTGGGGACGTGCTGCAGGTGGGCTCGTGTCTGCCGGGCAAGCCCCCATGAGTCGCACTCTGAGTGTGAGATGCTGGCCCCCTCGCCGCTGGATGCTAGGCTCCATCCTCTCGGCGGGGGCCAGCTGTGGTGGGCAGCCCAGTCGCCACGGTCACCACAGTAGCTGCCGCGTCCACCACCTGGCGGCACCCAGGGTGGGTGGGGTGTCCTCTTGGCCCTGAAGCCCCTGGCGGGTGGCTGTAGCTGGTGCCCGTGCTCTGGTTGGAGACCCGCTGGTTTGGCACCACCTCCTCCAGGAAGGCCCTCTGGATCGGGCCGGCCTCCCGTCAGTTGTACCCCTTCCCCCAGGTCCAGGTGCTGACCTGGCCCCCTTTCCAGCACAGGTTCAGGGTTGGCACTTCATCAGAGGTGGCGCTTTCACACAGTGAAGCCTGTCTTCCCACCCACCCTCTGCCTGCCCCAGGGGAATCAGGGTCAGGGCCCGGAGTTGGGGCATCCTGGGCGCATCTGTCCCGGCACAACCAGCTGTGACTTACCCCGGGGAGCGGGGTGCGTAGGGGGCCGGGAGCGTGGTCCGGCGGCCGCAGCCCCTCAGTGCCTGTCTGCCCGCGTGTCCTCAGGTGAGTACATCAAAACCTGGCGGCCCCGGTACTTCCTCTTGAAGAATGACGGCACCTTCATCGGCTACAAGGAGCGGCCGCAGGACGTGGAGCAGCGTGAGTCGCCCCTGAACAACTTCTCCGTGGCGCGTAAGTGTGCCGGCGGCCGCCCCGGGTCGGGATGAGGGCGCCGGGCCGGTGGGCGGGGCGGAGAGAGCCCTCTGGGCCCAGCGCCCCCACGTGGGGTCCCCCTGGCCTCTGTGTCTGGGGCCAGCAGCCCTCCGGGGACCAGGCTGGGCCCGCGGCTCTGCGTCACCTCGGGGACCGGTTAGTGGTCGGCTCCGGCTGCCAGGGATCTCCGAGCCGAGCCCGAGGTTGTTCCGGGCGGACCTCTGGAGGCCGGAGGGCCTGGCCTGGGGCAGCCGGCCGACCTGGGCCCCTCCTCCAGCGGGGGCCAGACGAGCCCACCAGGGCCTCTTTCCCCAAAGCCCCTGGGCAGAGGCAGGAAGAGAGTGCGGGGGTGGGGGCCACCCAGCTTCCCGGGGCCTCCGTCGCCCCAGCACGAGTGCCCACCACAGGTTTTCAGAGGCCCCAGTCCCCCGTGGCAGTGCGTTTGTTCCCACCCTCAGCTGGGGTGCCAGGTGGGTGGGTGCAGCACTGCTGGCCTGGGGCGTCTCAGGAGGCTGAACAAACTGGCACTTTTTCTAAACCAAGTGCTACTGTGGTCTCGTTACGTATCTGCAGGGGGACGGCAGGTGTGACCCTACCCACGGTGGGGGGCACCCAGGCATGGGGACGGGTGGGTGGGTGGGATGCTGGGCCGGGCGGGCCTTCTAGCCTGGTCCCTGTTCCCGGTGCTCTGCCCGGGCTGGCCCGGGACACGGGCCTGGTGGGTGGGTGAGTGATGGGCTCCTTGACCAGCACACCCCGGGGTCCGCCTGGGCTGCTGTCTGGGGTGCAGAGCTCCCGGCTCCACGCCAGCCTCCTTCATTCATGCGCCGCCCTCCGGCTGGCTCTGTCCTCCCTGCCCTGGGAGCTTGGGGTCCTCCAGCGGCCCCCCTGCTGCCAGACCACAGGTTCTGGTCCAGGGTCTCAGGAGGGGGCATAGCACAGGTGGCCCATCCTCGGCTGACGGGGAAGGATTCCCAGCCTCCGCGCCTGCAGATATTCCGAGGTGGGGGCCGTCCTGGTACCTTGACTGTCCTGCCCACCCCCCAGTGTGCCTGGCCCCGTGCTACAGGGCTTCCCATGGGAGGAGCAGAGGCCCTGCGCCACAAGGGAGGCTCCTTTGGGGGTGCTTTACCAGGGCCTGGTTCCTGTGAGCCCTGAATCCCCTCCCAGGCTCCTCAAGTCTCAGCAAAGCAGCAGGTAGAACAGGGGCCTGGGGGTGAGGGGAGGCCAAGGAGGCAGACCCCCGTCCCCGCAGCCTCGTGGCCACGTGGGAGCCTCACTGCAGTGTGTCTGGGCTCCCCGCAGGGCCTCCTGGGTCAGGCTGGGGGCTTACGGGCTTGGGAAGGATGCTCGGCCAGGGGGACGCTGCCTTGCTGGGGGGCTGAGGCCCCTCGGGAGTGTTCCCCAGGCTGAATGCAGGGGAGCACGGCGGGGGGGGGGGCTCTCAGGAGGCGCATGGGAGGTGGGCACCTCCCAGAGGGGCTCCCTGAGCAGTGGGTGGGACTGGGGCCCTGACCCGGGCATTAGGCCAGCAGGGGCTCCGGGCGCAGGAGCAGAGGCGTGCGGGAGGGGCAAGCGGCTGTGCAGGGGCCTCTGCACCACGGGCTCTTCCTTGGGGATAGGTTCCAGGGTGGGGGGATGAGAAGTCAGGCCCTGGGTGGGTGTCAGGCGCCTGAGCCCTGGGGGCTCCTGGTGGTCTCCGATGGGCTGAGCGAGTGGGAGGGGGCATGTGGGGACCCAGAAGGCTGGCCGCACAGGTTTTCCTCTCTCCCCTGCCCCGTGTAGACACAGGCCGCCCTCCGCATAAGGCTGGGCCCCCAGCCCCTTCCTGGCCCCGCGGCCTGGCAGACCATTCCTCGCTCCCTTGAGCTCGGCTGAGCCCGGCCGGGGCCCCTCGCGGTTGCCAGGGCCTAGACGCTGGAATGTCGGAGACCCCTGCGCTGGCCCCGCGGCCCCCTCCCGCCTCATACAGGCTGGGCTGGCATCCAGCCCCTCTCCGGGCCTGGGGCACCACGGTTCCTCGGCTGCAGGTGTGCGTGCTCCAGGTGTGCATGTGCCTGTTTTCACTCCCGTGTGCACCTGGGGGCGTGGGCAGCAGTGCGGGGAGGGTGCAGCCCGAGTGGCCTCTGGGGCGGACAGGCAGCTTCTCCACAGGGTGAGCCGCTACCCCCCTCCGTTCTGGGACTGGCGCTTCGCCGAGAGGGGGCAGGCGGAGCGCTGGGCATCGTGAGGCTGGGCCAGTGGTGGGACGTTCCTGCTCGGGGTGGGAGGGGGCGAGCTGCTCTCCCAATCCCCTCACCCTCCGGCCGGTTGAGGGCCGTGTCCTGGCTGGCAGGGGGGCTCGGAGACTAAGGAAGGACCACGGAGGGCTGACCGGCCCCCAGACACCTCCTCGGGCGCAGCTGAGCTCTGAGCGGGGTCCCAGCTGGAGTGGGGGTCCCGGCCCCCTTTTACAGGGCGGGAGACCGAGGCTTGGGGAGGGCTGGGCTGTGGCGGGTGGGCCGGGGCGCGGTGCAGA
Source organism: Eschrichtius robustus (assembly GCF_028021215.1). Classification (NCBI taxonomy): domain Eukaryota; kingdom Metazoa; phylum Chordata; class Mammalia; order Artiodactyla; family Eschrichtiidae; genus Eschrichtius; species Eschrichtius robustus. The sequence continues at coordinate 1,091,223 of NC_090824.1, forward strand.
CGGATGCTCGCCTGCCCCCAGAATGCCAGCTGATGAAGACGGAGCGGCCGCGGCCCAACACCTTCATCATCCGCTGCCTGCAGTGGACCACGGTCATCGAGCGCACGTTCCATGTAGAGACCCCTGAGGAGCGGTATGAGCTGGAGACGAGTCCCGGTGCCCCAAGCCCGGGGACCTCGGAGCGGGAGGCCCCAGGCCTGTGTGGGGCTGGGGCCTCACCCGACTGACTGCCCTGCAGGGAGGAGTGGACAACTGCCATCCAGACGGTGGCCGACGGGCTCAAGAGGCAGGAGGAGGAGATGATGGACTTCCGGTCAGGCTCGCCCGGCGAGAACTCAGGGGCCGAGGAGATGGAGGTGGCGCTGGCCAAGCCCAAGCACCGCGTGGTGAGGCCCGGCCCTGCCCTCGGGGCCCTGCAGTCGTGGGTCCCCGCCCCGCCCAGCTCCCGCACAGGAGTGAGGGAGGGCCGCCAGGTTCGTCCCCCCGAACCCCAGGGCTCCAAGTCGGGGCGCACAGCCCCGTGATCTGCCACGAGCCCTGGACCCCCCGGACCCCTCAGGCCCCACCTGTGCTCGGCCCCGAGGCTGGCCGCGGCGGCCCTGGCGGCCCCGGCCTCTGGCACCCCTCACCACCGTTGGGCCTCCAGCAGTCACCATGCTGCCTCCTGACCCTGGTGCCTGCCCGCTGCCCTCAGACCATGAATGAGTTTGAGTACCTGAAGCTGCTGGGCAAAGGCACCTTCGGGAAGGTGATCCTGGTGAAGGAGAAGGCCACGGGCCGCTACTATGCCATGAAGATCCTGAAGAAGGAGGTCATTGTGGCCAAGGTAGGGGCTAGGGCCGGGGCTGGGGGCTTGGGGGCCGGGCCGGGCGGGGCGGGGCGGGCGGCTCAGTGGGCCCTGTTTTCTAGGACGAGGTGGCCCACACGCTCACGGAGAACCGCGTCCTCCAGAACTCCCGGCACCCCTTCCTGACGGTGAGTCCCCTCTGGACCCCGGGGGGATAGCTCGGGCGCCAGGTGCTGGGGTCGCGCAGTCACTCGCACCAACCCGTCCTCCCCTGAGGATCTGGCGGGCTCAGAGCCCCGTGGATGGCGGGCGGGCCTCCAGGAGGGGCGGGTGGAGGTGCCTGGTGTGGGGTCGCCGGTGCACAGAGAGGGCAGGAGGCCCTGCCTTCCCTCTGGCCCGCTGAGACCCTGGGAGGCCACACTCCCCGTGCCCACCCTTCTGCACGGTTTTCCACTGCTTCCCCTTTGAGGCTCACTCCGGGAGGTCCCTGTCCTGGGGGAACCTGGGCCAGGAGGGGTGTATGGAAAACCCCTAGCCGTTTGGAGCAACAAGGAAGTGCCTGGAATTAGTCTGCCAGGCCCAGCCAGCTCCGCCCCCAGAAGGTCAGCAGTCAGGCGGACGGGGCTCAGGACTCAGGCCTTGGGCGACCCGGGGCCGGCCTCCGAGGTCTTGTGCCCGGGACCACCGTGGGCCTGTCCCCTCCGCTCAGCACAGGTGTCCTCGCTCCAGGGGATGGCCTGATCCAAAGCAGGGGCAGAGCAGAGGAGTGGGCAGACTTGGGGCGATTTTTTTCCTGAGACGTTTTCTTACGAGAAACGTCGGACTCCAAGAGCAGATGTCGTGTTTGTTCGTCCAAACGTGACTCGTTATCGTGGCTTTGCCTCATCTGCTTCATTTTGCCCTTTTCCCCTCTGTCTGGCTGGAGGATTGTGAGGAAAAGGCCAGGCCTTGTCGTGCCCTCCACCCTCCGGTGGGTCCCTGTACGGGACGCTAACGTCGCATTCCGCAGAGATTCCCTGGTCGGTGCAGCAGGCCTGGCGGTGGGGGAGCCGAGCGCCGGGGAGGGTCTCCCATCCGTGTTTCTGTGAGCGAGCCGGTCATCAGCGGGCCTTTCTTTTAAAGCGAGGCCGCCTGTGGTTTGAGGTGTGAGGGCAGCGGGGCCGGCCCTGCAGGGGAGCCTCCTCACGGTCACTGGACCTGCAGCTGCCCGTCCTCGGGCGCAGCCGGTGGGGCAGTGGGGTATCCCTCGCCCTGAACGGGGCGAAGCTCCTGCCCAGCTTGAGGGCCGGGTTCCAGCTCTGCTTCCCTCGCAGGCCCTGAAGTACTCCTTCCAGACCCATGACCGCCTGTGCTTTGTCATGGAGTACGCCAACGGAGGCGAGGTAGGGCCCGGTCCCGGGGGCGGCCCTCCCTGAGCCTCGGGCGTCTGGGTGGCTGTCCTCCCCGCTCCCAGCCTGGTTAGGGCCTCCGCCCCGTGACCCTGGCCCGGGTCGCCGGCCCCGCTCAGGCTCCCCGTCCCGCAGCTCTTCTTCCACCTGTCCCGGGAGCGGGTGTTCCCCGAGGACCGGGCCCGGTTCTACGGCGCCGAGATCGTGTCCGCCCTGGACTACCTGCACTCGGAGAAGAACGTGGTGTACCGGGACCTCAAGGTGGGTGGGGCCGGGGATCAGGGGCGGGGCTGGGAGGCGGGGCGGGGAGGTGGCAGGGCAGGGCTGGGAGGCGGGACGGGGAGGCGGGCTGACCCGGGGGCCGCCTCCTGCAGCTGGAGAACCTCATGCTGGACAAGGACGGGCACATCAAGATCACCGACTTCGGGCTGTGCAAGGAGGGCATCAAGGATGGCGCCACCATGAAGACCTTCTGCGGGACGCCCGAGTACCTGGCCCCCGAGGTGCGCGCCTGCCGCGCCCCGAGTCCCCGTGTCCCCCACTCCCCCCTCCCGACCCCCGAGTCCCCCCGTCTCAGGTGCCCTCTGAGCCCGTGCCCTGCAACCCCAGGTGCTGGAAGACAATGACTACGGCCGGGCGGTGGACTGGTGGGGGCTGGGCGTGGTCATGTACGAGATGATGTGCGGCCGCCTGCCCTTCTACAACCAGGACCACGAGAAGCTCTTCGAGCTCATCCTCATGGAGGAGATCCGCTTCCCACGCACGCTCAGCCCTGAGGCCAAGTCCCTGCTCTCAGGGCTGCTCAAGAAGGACCCCAAGCAGCGGTGAGCCCTGCCCTGGGCTGCCCCCCAGCCACCTGTCCCCTGAAACCCCCAGGGAATGACCGTGCTGGTGGCCGTGTGTGATGTCCTCGGCCTGGGCTGCCCCGGGCAGAGGGCCTCCTCACACCTGCTCAGGAAGACCCGGCCCTGCCGGCAGCTCCTGCCCACCCAGCACGCTGCACCTGCCGCGGCTGCCTGGGCTGCTGCCTGGCGGCCGACCGCAGCCTGTGGGAGGAGGGGTCCGAACCGTGGGCCCAGCAGGTGGCGACCCCGTCACTGTGGCCTCCGTCTCCCCGCAGGCTCGGTGGGGGCTCCGAGGACGCCAAGGAGATCATGCAGCACCGCTTCTTCGCCAGCATCTTGTGGCAGGATGTGTATGAGAAGAAGGTGCGTGGGGCCTGTGCACACCCGTCCCCCCGCACACGCCCGCTCACACCCTCCTGCTCACCCACATGCCTGCTTACACGCCCCACACACACACGTGAGGAGGCCTCCGAGCGAGGCAGCTGCTTCCTGCACGTGTGCCTCTGCCCTTTGCCCTCTGAGGGACCTGGGAGCCCCAGGCCCTGGCCCATGCTGGTGGGGTGGCCAGCAGGCTCAGGAAGGTTGTCCCTAGGCTTGCTGGGTGCCTGTCCCCAAGCATGCTTCCACCCCGTTTCCAGCCCACCCCTCCCCTGCAGGCCACGCATGGCCGGCTGGGCCTTTGTCCCTGTGAGACAGGGCTCTCCAACCCTGCTCCGCTCCAGCCAGGGTCCTGCCGCCTCCTGGGCCTGCCCTCCAAGGGCTCTAGTCCCAGCCCCGACCCAGGACCCCCGCTGCTAGTTGCTGCTAGGTCCCAGGCAGCCCTGCCCCCGGGCCAGGGGTCGGGGGAGTGGGGGGTCCTTTCTCCCGCCAGCCTGTCCCTCTGCAGTTGCCCTCGCATCCTGCGTCGTGGTGAGTCCTCTCTGAGGCCTGACGCTGCCGGGCCACTCTGCCATCCGGGGGCCGCAAGTGAGGCCGGTGGCCCCACAGGTGGATCCCTGAAGGGCGAGGCCCCAGAGGGGACGTGGGCAGAGGAAGGCCTGGCCCCAGCCTTGGCTCCTGGGTGGGGAGTTGGGTCCAGGTCCAGGTGTGCAGGGCGAGGCCTGTAACCCAGCCCCCTTCCTGCAGCTCAACCCGCCCTTCAAGCCTCAGGTCACGTCCGAGACGGACACCAGGTATTTTGATGAGGAGTTCACAGCCCAGATGATCACCATCACGCCGCCCGACCAAGGTGAGGGGTGGGCCTCCCTGCCGACCCCTTCCTCCTCTCCAGGCAACAGAACTCCATGCTCAGCATTTCACTGGGAAGGCTCCCTCAAGGGTGGCCATCAGGGCGGGAGGGCCGCGGCCCCCCGGCCCCGGGATCGTGGGAGGGGGGCTCGCCGAGGCTGGATGTGGAGTCTGGGAGGCGAGCCCTCGGGGCCGGCCTCGCTTTCCCTGGTGCCCGGGAGCTGAGCCGCCCCTCCCGCCCGCAGATGACAGCATGGAGGGCGTGGACAGCGAACGGAGGCCTCACTTCCCCCAGTTCTCCTACTCGGCCAGCGGCACGGCCTGAGGGGCCCGCCGGCCGCGCTTGGGACGCCACCGTGGGCAGCCGCGTGCTCCGGACGAGGGCTTGGAAGGATCGGGAGGAAGCCTCGCACGGATGACCTGTATTTAATGTTTCTTATTTCTGGATGCGTTTGGGCGGAACCATGCCGTCCTCCAACACGGATGGGAAGACGCCTCGTGCTGTGGGCAGGGCTGCCCGCCTTGGGGGCGGTGTCCCCCTGGCCAGCCAGGTCGGGAGGAAGACATCCTGCGGTTTTTCTTAATTTATTCATCCAGTTCTCCAGACGTGGCCTCGGCCTTCGGAACGATTAGATTCACGTAGGAAAACGTTGAGGACTTCTGCAGCCAAGTGCAATCGGGCCCGGGTGGGCCCTGCCCGCGGCCCCTCCGTCCCTCTCGCCGGCTGTCCCTGGCTGCCTCCGTCTCGGCCCGGCCCGGGGGCCCCAGAAGCCACTTGGCCATGGTGTGCTGGCCCGGCCCCCCCTCGCTTGGGGTGGGGCACGCAGCAGCCCCAGCGCTGAGGCTGGAGGAGGGTGGCCCCTGCAATGGGGCTGGGCCGGGGCTCACCGGCGAGATAGAAGAGCCAGGTGACATCTGTTGCCGTGTATCATGCTGTTCACGTGCATTCTGGGGTTTCTAATCTCAGGAGAGAACCCTCCCTCCGCCCCCTTCCCCACTGGGACCGTCTCACCCGATGGCTCCCCTTGGTAGCACCTGTCCTTATAGAAGCTTCACTCTCCTGCCGTCGCCCTGGCCCCACCTGACGCCCTTGGGAGGGGCCATCGCTGCACCCTCCATGTCTCCCAGCCGGACGCTGCGCTGCACCGAGGCGTTTTTTATACTCAACTTTAGTATTTTTACTATTACGAGACTTTCCCTCCAAATTCTTCAATAAAAATTGCTTTTCAGCTCGGTGGCTTGTTTTGCTGGGTGGCAGGTGAAGGAGCGTGTGGCCCACTCGAGGGGAGCATCCTCTCCTTCCTGCCCGGAGGCCCCAGGGATGACCTTTGAGGGACGATGTCCCCCCGCCCCGCTCCGGCGGGACTCACTGCGGGGGGGATGCCCTGGCCGTCCCTGTCTCCACCTGGCTTCACCCCAGCCCCACGCCCCGAGGAGGCCACCCAGACTGCACAGCCGTCTGCCTACCAGCTCTGTCCGTGCGATGCCGCCGACCCTGACCACCAGGAGGGACCAGCCACCCTGCAGGGCCCAGAGCTGGCCAAGGCCGAGACTCGGGTCACTGCCAGGCCCTGGGCCCTGAGGAGGCCCGAGAGAGCGGCCTGCCGGGGGTCACACCGCAAGCCTGGGGCAGCCGGGAGTGGGTCCGGGGCGCCCGAGCAGCCCAGCGGGACGTGCCGTGGGCGCCACCTGGTGGGCGCGGAGAGGAGCCGGCGGCTCTCCTCTCTCACTCGGCCTCAACCCCGCAGGCGTGGCCGGGACAGGCCTGGACATTCCGTTCAGAGGGACTGGCGCCTGGGCCCGGGGGAGGGGGCAGAAGCAGCCTGCTTCTCCAGGCTCCGGGGCCGGCGACCCTGACAAGACGTTCCTCGGGGCGGGGTGGCGGCCCCTCCTGCTGGAAGGGGCGCCTGCGCCGAGCCTGGGGTGGGCGGGGTCAGTCCGGGCCTGCGGGTGCCTCTCTGGGCGGTGCCTGATTGCTCAGTTTGGATAGGCTCTGAACTATTTCACTCCCACAGCTTTTTTGGAAACCACAGACACACCAAATGTTACCTGCTAAATGATGCTTTGGATCCAGATTTCAGATACATAAACACGTCCTTCAAATTGGAAGCCTGTGCACTGCTGGTGGGAATGTAAAATGGCACAGCCTCTGGAAAACAGTATGGAAGTTCCTCAAAAAAATAAAAATAGAACTACCATGTGACCCAGCAATTCCACTCCTGGGTACACATGCATACCCCAGGGAGCTGAAGGCAGGGTCTTGAAGAGGTGTGTATTTTCACACATAAAAAAAGGGAAAAAAATGTATATTGTAGACACCAGAACCTACAGCAGTATCTTTCCATTATCCTCGAACTTCGAGCAAATGGTACCCCAAAGTGGCAGATGTGGTGTGGAAAACCGGGAGGTGCCTCTAAAGCTGGAGCTGGGGCATCGGGGGTGTTGGGGGGCGGCGGCCAGCTGGCCAGGTAGAGGGGCACGAGCTGCTCTTTCTCGTGGGACCTCCTTGGGTGATGCTTGGGGGATGGGGGGATGGTTGGGGGATAACTGGGGGGTGGGGGGGATGGTCTTAGGGACATTCCTTGGCCTGGGACAGGTTTCAAGGTCATGGGCATGGACACGAGCACAAACTTACCCTGATGGCGTGTCCCATCCGGGTGGGTGGGGCCAAGAGGGAATGAGCCGAGGCCGGAGCCCCCAGAGCCTCTCGGCCTTCCCGGAGGTGGGGCTGCGCAGGCGCCTCCTGCAGCAGCATCGGGGCGGAGCGGTAGGGGTGCAGGGAGACGGGCACTTCGGGGAGGAAACTCCTGGGCGCTATCCCGTCCTGGCCGCAGGGCCAGAGCAGAGCCGGAGGGGCCTGGTGAACAGCGGCCTGGGGCAGCGAGGACCAGCAGGGTGGAGGTCCCACGGCCTGGCATGCACGGGGGCCGGAACGCCCTCCCATGTCCCACCCAGCCCTTCCAAGCAGCAGGCCGGGCCTCGGGAGGGACACAGCAAGACAGGAACAGAAGTGCCTTTAGCACCCGTAGTGCCCATGTTTCAGCAGGCATGGCTGGGTGCTGCAGACGAGGCCCTGGGGGCTGCGGGTAGGTCAGCAGCTCCCAGCAAGGAGCCAGCCAGGCTGGGGTGTCGGGACAGCACAGGGGCGGGGTCTGCCCCCCAGTAAATGCCACCCCGGGAATGTCTGCTCAAAGACGGGCCATCATTCAACAGATACTCGGTCTACCCTTTCCCTTTGAATTTGCTTGTGTCTTCATACTCAAGGTGAATTTCTTGCAGACAACAGAGTTGGCTGGGTCTTGTTTAGACAAGCTGAGGGCCTCCACCCCTACGGGGGTGCTGAGATCACCTACAGGAGTGGGATCTAGACGTGGCTGAGCTTAAACACCGTCTTGCTGTTCCTCTGTGCATCCCATGGGTTCTTTGTGCCTTCCTTCCTCTTTTTCTCCCTCATTTTGGATTAAATAACTATTTTTTAACAACCCATTTTATCTTTTTAAAAAAATTTTTTCTTAATTTTTTTGGCCACGTCAGGTCTTAGCTGTGGCACGTGGGCTTCTCTCTAGTTATGGCATGTGGGTTTTCTCTCTCCGGTTGTGGCACTCGGGCTCCAGGGTGCGTGGGCTCTGTAGTTTGCAGCACACGGGCTTTCTTGTTGAGGCGCGTGAGCTCAGTAGTTGTGGTGAGCAGGCTTAGTTCCTCCTCGGCATGAGGGATCTTAGTTCCCTGACCCGGGATCGAACCCGTGTCCCCTGCATTGGAAGGCGGGTTCTTTACCCCTGGACGACCAGGGAACTCCCCCATTTTCTCTCTTTTATTGGCTTATTTCGATTTTACCAGCTCTCTCACTGATGTTCCTTTTCTGTTCCAGGATCCAACCCAGGATCCCATGTGGAATTTAGAACAAACCTCTCCTGAAGGAACGACTGTAGCCATGGCCTGTCGGATGTCAGTCCGTAACTCACTCAGCAGCTTGCCTTGGAGTGAAATTCAGCCCTTCACACGCACGGTCCTCAGAAGACACACCTCCACTTGCCGTCTCCGTGCTGTGGTCACAACTTTTGTTTCCACATGTTCAAAATCCCCAACATACATTATTAGTTTTGCTTTCAACAATTTTTTTTTTTCTTACTTCTGAAGTTCAGGAGCCTAGATTTTCCTCATTCTTTATTATTTATTTATTTATTTATGGCTGTGTTGGGTCTTCGTTTCTGTGCGAGGGCTTCCTCTAGTTGCGGCTAGTGGGGGCCACTCTTCATCGCGGTGCGCGGGCCTCTCACTATCGCGGCCTCTCTAGTTGCGGAGCACAGGCTCCAGACGTGCAGGCTCAGTAATTGTGGCTCACGGGCCTAGTCGCTCCGCGGCATGTGGGATCTTCCCGGACCAGGGCTCGAACCCGTGTCCCCTGCATTGGCAGGCAGATTCTCAATCACTGCGCCACCAGGGAAGCCCCTCAACAATTGTCTTTTTAACATTTCAAATATTCTTACTTGGTAAAATTTACCACTTTAACCATTTTTAAGTGACCAGTTCAGTGGCATGAAATGCATTCACGTGGCTGTGGCACCAGCACCACCGTCTCCAGAACTTTTCATCTTCACAAACTAAAACTCTGCTCCCATTCAACACTCACTGCCCCCTCCCCTGGCCCCCACCCTTCCACTGTCTGTCTCTGTGAACCCCACTGCTCTAACGACCTCAAAGGAGTGGAATCACACAGGACCTGTCCTTTTGTGACTGGCTACTTCACTCGGCCTGACATCCTCAAGGTCCATCCGTGCTGCAGTCTGTGTCAGGATCTCCTTCCTTTTTAAGGCCGAATCATATTCCATCGTATGGACGGACCACGATTTGCTTATCCATTCATCCCTTGATGGACACGTGGTTTGTTTCCACATTTTTACTCTTGTGAATGACATTGCTATGAACATAGGTGTACAGACACCTGCTCGAATCCCTGCTGGGTATTTGCCAGGTCACGTGAGCTCTACTTTTAAGTTTCTGAGGAACAGCCATACCGTTCCACAGAGGCTGCGTCACCTTATATCCCCACAGCAGTGCACAGGGCTCCCGGGTCTGCACGGCCCCGCCAGCGCTTGTTTTCTCTTAAATAGCAGCCCCCCTGACGGGTGGGAGGCAGCGTCTCCTGTGATGCTGAGCTGTGTTTCCCTAATGATGAGCGATGCTGGGCATCTCTTCACGGGCTCACTGGGGTTGTGGTCTGCACGTGGACACTGCGCCGGAGGCCCAGGGCCTCTACAGGGAGCCAGGTGAGAGGAGGTGATCCCACGATGAGGGCTCGTGCCGCACTCACGCGGCCGAGCCGGAGAGGCCTCTGAATGCTCTCAGCTCAGGAAGGCCCATGGGCTCACTTGCAGCCGCCCCCAAGACCTCACGCCTCCCTGTGGCCCTCCCCCGCTCCTGCTTCAGGGGTCCTAGGCTCTGCACTCGGGGGCAAACTCCACCCTGGCCCAGCCCCCTCGAAGAGTCACTTGACCCTCCAACCGTGGGTGCCCCCGCTGCCCACAGGACACCGCCCTGCTCCCCACCCCAAAGAAGCACTCTTTTCCTCCAGGGTTTCTCGGAGGGGCTGGGACTGACCACCCACGGATTCATCCCGAGGGCCTGGGCCCACGGCGCTGCAAGGACCCCCGCGTGTGGGAACCGGGGCCCGAGAGCCAGGTGAGGAGGCCCCGCGCAGGGCTGCGACCCTCCCTTCCCCCTCTCGTCCACTCCCCTCCCTCAGGCCACACGGGCTGCACCACCCAGACGGAACTGGACAGGCAGGTCACCCGGGGCCCAGCCACCCGGACAGTGGCGTATTACGGTGGCATTTCAGGGACAGCCTGGGACGCAGCCCCACCCCCGAGGGGCACTGGAACCCCACCTGGGCTCACACGCTCTGGTCTTCAGTGTCCCCACCTGTCAACGGGACGATCGGTGGCACCTGGCATGGAGCTCAGGGCGCTGCCAGGTGGGAGCCGGGCAGACCACGGGCCCCAGGGGCGCTGACGAGTGAGTCCTCTTGTCTAAATATAAAGGGTTTATTCTCTTCTGTGATCAGGAGAACAAAATACAAAATAGAAAGGCTGTCCCCTCCCGCCCCTCCCCCCAGTCCCTCAGCATGAACGGCGGCGAGGTCGTCCAGGCAGGGCTGCCGTCCTCTCCTGGCCTCAGGCCTCGAACATGGCGCAGCTGGCGCACAGCACTTTCTCGTGGAGGTCACTGCAGCTGCGACACCGCGAGGTTGGGGGAGAGGAGCTGGCATTAGGGCTGAGTTCCATGGGAGCTGCCGACCCCACCTGGTCCCTCGACTTTATCTGGAGGTGGGGCCATGGGCCCAGACAGAACCAGTTAAGACGAGGCCCCACTGCCGCAGGGGGCCGAGCCCACAGGGCCGGGTCCTTGGAGAAGGACACCCGCAGAGGGAGGCAGCTCGAGGGTCCGGGGAGAGGCCGGAGCACAGAACCCGCGGAGTGCGGGGCTCCAGGAGCAGACCCCCGCGGCCTCTCTAGAACCAGCCCCCCGACAGATATCTGCCTCTGGAGCACGAGGGTAAACGTCTGGGGTGCTCGTTGGAGCCGTCCCCACGGACTGACAGCTAAGGAGCCCCCAGGGCTCAGCCCGGCTCTCACGTCGGCCAGGTGTGCAGCAGGGCTGACTGGCCCCGGATGGCTCCCAGGGGCAGCAGCTCAGGTAGGGTAGGCTCGGGAGACACGCTGAAAGGGGACGGCAGCACGCCTGAGGCGCAGCGGCAAAGGGTCCGCGTCCAGGGCCAGGAGCTCGGCTCCAGCTCTTGGCGGCGATGCCCCCCCGCCCCCCCCGCCCCCCCCCGCCCCGCGGCCGTGCCTGACCCTGGGGACGAGGCAGCCAGCAGGTGCGGGCAGGATGCCCGCTTCCAGGGCGGCACTGAAGCTCGGGGGCCTGAAGCGTGGCCTCCAGCGGGGACCCGGAACGCGTCGTCTGTTTCTCACCCGGGTCAGAGAGCCCCGCCCGCCGGGGCCCAAGAAACAGGCAGGTGCGCGGCGGGCTCTGCGGACGCGTGGGGACCAGGCAGCAGAGAGCAGGGGCGGGAGGGGGCTGCCACGGGAGTCTCTGCAGACGAGGACGGCCCCAGGGAGGGAAGCGGGGCCCACCTGGCCCCTCAGCTGGCCCTTGTGCTGTGCGCAGCTCCCCCTCCAGGGAAAAGCCGCTGGCCACCGGCAAGGCCCTGCCCGTCTCAGTTTACATATAAATAGGAAGAAAAGAAAAACTGAGTGGGCAAAATCAAAAGAGTGTTCCACACTCACGACTCGCCCAGCACCTGACCCCTGACCTGGCCAGCACGGGAGGCCCACGCCTGGCCTCCGTCCTTCTGCCCAGCGCGTCCCAAGCAGGGAGCAACCCACCTCTCAGCAGGCGTGTTTTTAACTTTCCACGGTTGGGGTTGGTTTTAAAGGCCACTGGGACTAAACTGGTTTGAGATCTGCAGAACCTTTCTTACGGGGCACTGCCCATCCCCACCCGTCAGCCGGGAGTGGCCGCTGGGACGAGGACAGCGCCCGAAACCTCCTGGGCAGGGAGGGGTCCACCGGCTGCGGTGGACACGCTCACCCAAGTCACAGACAAACGCCTGTTTCCTGCCCTCACTTGTCAGGCGTCCTCCGCTAATGAGCACGCTACATAGAAAGGCCACGTGAGGCTTCCCGATGCCAGGGCTCAAAGGACTAGAGCACGAACGGTCTGGGACAGACCACAGACAGCGCAGAGCTGACCTGCAAGGTCTGGGCTTCCTCCAGAAAGGATCTAAAGGTCTTGGAAAAACTCAAGCTGAGCAAAGCATTTACTGGCATCACGTCGTCCCACGGGGCAACGCGGGATGGGCCTGCCGCCCCCACTCCCCGACGGGGCCCTCACTCACTCCACGAGGGCACACAGGGCGCAGGCCACTGCCCCACAGCCGCAGCAGGTGCGCACGCAGCGCCCGCACAGGGCCCGCTCGCACTGGCCGCACGCCGCCTTCCCGTCCACGGCCCGCACGCACGACGAGCAGGCGCCCGACGCCGCCATGGCTGGGTCTGTGGGGAAGAAACACCCGTCAGCCCAGAGGGGACCTGAGCGCTGGGGCTGGGGGCCACGCCTCCTCCCGCGCCTGACCGACCACCAGGTCCTAAGACGACAGCCTGTGCGTAAGCACAGCACCCAGACCCGTTCACCAGGGAGAGATCCCAGCTGGCTTCCGTGACTCCCACCTACAACTCCCACCACCCAAATGTCGGTACCTAAGGGTCAGCCCTTCTCCTGACCACCTGCGTCGGAAGTCGCTAGGCCTTCGTCCCCTGTGTGTCTCACAGCTGCGTCTCAAAGCGTGGTCCCTGCATCACGGGTTAACACAGGGGTCCCTTTGCCTCACCCAGACCCGGGGGCGGGAGAGTTTTTAACCAGCGACACAGGTGACAGTCTGAGACGCACCCCACACTGCACAGGGACCCGAACAGGCTTTTCCCACCCAGGTGGGACTCCGTGGGAGAGCTGCAGGTGGAAAGCAGGCAGGACACCAGGAGGGTCACCCAGAGGGGTCTCTGCTCCTTTCCGATCCAACAGTTAGAAGCTGTTCGCAGCTACCAGACGTGGATGTTGGTGACAGCAGAGCCTCCTGTTCATATTGTCAGACTCGGGCCCGGCTCCCGCCAGCCCAGGTAGGAAAAGCCCCTGTCCCACCCCGTCCTTAGCACACAGCTGGGAAGCGCCTGCCGTGGGCCTCACTCACCAGCCTCGGAGGCCTGGGCTCGACTCCTGGTCAGTCGGCCGTCGGGCCCGATCAGCATCTGCCCGCGCGCGGCCCGAGGGGCTTCCGTGGGGCCAGGCTTCGGGGACTCCGGAGTGTCGACGATGGCGCAGCCTTCCTCCCACGCGGGGTCCATGCAGGCCTGGGCCCCGCGGAAGAGGAGCTGCGTGGTCTTTTCTGCGGAGGACAACCATTTCCCCGCTTACACCGCTGCAGCACGGAAGCACCTGCCTGGCCACCTCGTCCCTTGAGCTGCGCGTGGCCGGGTCTCCTGCGTGGTTATCCAGCCACCCCAGACCACGCTGCTCCCTGGCGAGCTGGGTCCCACCCTGACCTCCTGCCTGGGCTCAGCGGCCACCTCCTCCAGGAAGGTTCTGGACCCTGCAGCCCCACCTGGGCTCCCTGTCCTATCACTCTGCTCATTTTCCACACGTGTGGCCTCACCTCCTTGCCGTTCGTCTCCTCCGCAGCACCCACAAGCCGGCTTCGTCCAGCAGAGGAAGCTCTGCGCTGTGGAGTGCTAGCTAGCGCACAGCCAGAGACTCAGAGCTGAGCCCACCCCCCAGGCAGCACGCACCTCTTCACCTACCACGGAGCTGCTAGCAGACAGCATGGCAGCAACCAGCTCCGGACAAGGTACCCCAGAACTTCCCAGCCCTCTGTGGGCCCTGGACATCCCCCCACCCCCTGACCCCAGAGCTGAGGTGGTTTCTCAGGGCACTGGGGGCTTTCACAAGGTCAAATGCCAGGTGCCAGCCCCAGAAATGCTTTGTTTGTGGTTTTCTGCCCTGTCCCAACAGAGCCAGGGTGGAGACCTCAGAAGCTGCTGGTGCTAAGTGAAACCGACAGAAACACACAGTTGGGTAACTCAAATGGAGCGGCTGATGACAGCCCCGTCACACCCAGTTCCTCCTCCTCCAATCCTCCCCACCCCCACTTATAATAGGGTGGGACTGGGGGGAGGTCATGTGGTGAGGCTAATACTTGCTTTCAAGGGCCTGTGGTCCGTTCAAGATAAAGAGACCAGGGTTCAGGCTTGGAATTCATTACACACGAGTTCACGCTGGCCTATGTCCTGCCCTTCTCAGGGAATGCCCAGGGAGCCTAGCACTCCCTCTGTGACGGGGCCCTGCGAAGGACAAGCCCCTGCAAATGCTCCAGAACATCGTGGTCAAGAGCTAGACTGACTTAGCCCCCATTTATTTTTAATTCTTCTGTCTGCAGTGTTTACATTTTTTGAAGGTCCTGAGAGGATAACACTTGCAGTCTGGCCATAGTACTCACAGCTTCACTCATTTTTATCACCTGCAAGGCCTGGAAAGGCATTTGCATTTGCAACCCTGCGTGTGCAAGAAAAGAAAGGGCACAGCAGCTGCTGATGGGGGCAGCGGGGCGGGGGTGAGGGGTGGGGAGCAGCAGGAGGAAGAGAAGCAGGGTCTCCCCAGGCTAGGCTCTTCCCCACATCCCTAATGCACGGCAGCACCACTCAATCACAGACACCCAGGTAACCATCTGACTGTTCTACACGCACAAACCTTGTGCCTCCAACCACTACTTAAGGTAAATTCCACTCTGTAGTTACCCCAGGGTATTAACCTCCCCGAAGTGATGATCAGTAATATCAATGCGCCCGAAAACCTGCATGAGGAAGCCAGAGAAGGCTTCCTAGGTCAGTGTCCTTACATCTCTGGAACTGGACACTCCAGCCACAATGAACCGGACAGCACTCTCCGGCTTCCCGGTTTTTGCATAGCTGTTCCCTCTGCCTGGAATTCCCTTCCTCTCCCTCTCTGCCTGCCTAACCCTGCAGGATTCGGCTTCGACTCTGTTCCTCCACGAGACCTCTGACAGCCTGCAGCTGGTCCTGCAGCGACCCGTGCCTGCCCTGAGGACCTCTGGAGAGTCCTTCTCTGGCTGGCCCCCCAGTAGACCGCAAGGCAGGGTCTCCCGCAGCCGCAGGGTCTCCCGCAGCCGCAGCGCCTGGCAAGGAAGGCGCGCTCCACAAACGCCTCTCGGGTCAGAACAGGTGCTTCTACCGGCTTATTCCACCGGGACATCCCACTCCCCGGCCTCTCGCTGGGCCGGTCAGACCAGGGCTGGCTCCTGAGCGAGTCCAGCATTCCCACAGGACAGAGCCCCGTCTCGGCCCCACGCGGAGGCCGCCTGTTTCGCGAAGGTGGAGGGCGGGGACAGGTCGTGGACGCGGGCGCATTCACAGCGCCCAAATCGCTGCTTCCAAACACGGCCGGGGGGGCTGGCCCCGGCCCCCGGCTCCAGGGGGCGCGGCCTGCGGAGACCGCCTGCCCGACCCCGCTTCCCCTCACTCACCGAAGATCTCCCGCGTGAGGCGCTCGGCGCACACGCCGCGACTCAGCTCCCTCCGGCCCACACGCACCTTGAGCTGCAGCGGGGCCGCGTCCGCGAAGGGGCAGCCCCGCTTGGGCATGGCCGCGGCCCGCAGCGGCGCAGCTCCACGGCCGCGCCTCGCCTGCCCATGATGTCACAGCCGCGCGCCAACCCATGCGCGGGGCGGGGCGGGGGCGGGGCTGGTGCGCGGCGCAACGCGGGATAGGCCCGGGAAGAGGGCGGGGCAGGGCTGCTGCGCGGCGCGACGCGGGATAGGCCCGGGGCGGGGGCGGGGCTCGTGCGCCGGGAGGCGGGACTCGGAGACGCGGGAAAGTCCGGGAGAGGTCAAGGGTCGGAGTGGGCGCCCCGGGTGTGGGGAAGCGGGAAGGCGGTGTGGTGCGCACGCGCCGCAGGATGGGCTGGGGGCGACATCGTGGGCGGGACTCGTGTGAGGGGCGGCTCGTGATAGGTCGGAGGCGACATGTGGGAGGGACTCGTACGAGGAGGTGCGGAAGGGAAGGGCGTTTCGGTTGTTTTTAATTTTGCTCCCCAAACAACTCTCGAAACTGGTTATACTTCTCCGTTTAAATCACCAAAAGTTCGCGGATGATTCACTTTTCTGTAATTCTTAATTTGGAGGACTGCCCCGCCCTCACAAGTGGAGAGTGCCGGATGAACGCACTGGACACACGTCACGGGCCGGGTTCCGGGCCCTGCTGCGTCATGCGGGGCAGGCCTGACGTAATGTCGGGCTCTGACAGAGCCGTGCAGCTCCGGCTCCACCTCGGCCTCTGCCGGCCGCCTGCCCACCCGACCCTCGTCCTGTCCGCTGCCCCCGGGGTCGTCCAGCTCGTTCCTCTGTCCCCTGGATTTCCGCTGACAAGCCGAGGGCCTCCGTCTTACAGGCCACGCCCCACGCGACGCACCCCTCACGTGCCACCACGCCACGTGTTGCACATCACAGCCCAGGACACCGGCAGGGATGGGGCGGGGCCAGCCTCCGGTCCACCTGCCTCTTCCCGCCAGGCATGGCGGGTCTAGGGAGACCAGGCCGAAAGCGGGGCTTCGGCCAGCTTTTTTCCTGTTGCGTGACCGCACGATCGGGTACGATTCCTGGTAGCGGTCTGCGGTCACTGTGACAAAAAGACGATTGGTTTTATCCCAGAAACAGATGAAATTCCCAGGAGTATTGTTTTTACTCTTACAGGTCTTGGGAATTTTAAAAGACTTCTTTGCGTTCAGATTTGAAACTGCCTTAGGCTCGTTTAAGACACAGTAGATAGATGCAAAACATTGTGATTAAAAGAGAATCTTGTTAGCTCTTCTATTTCAACCTAATTTTAATTTAAGAAATATTTGTTGAGGGCCCAGTCAGTGCTGGATTAGTTTTCTAGAGGTGCAGTAACAAAGCACTCAGACTGAGGGCTTAAACAATAGACATTTATTCTCTTACAGTTCTGGAAGTTGGAAGTCCAAGATCAAGGTGTGTGCAGAGCTGGTTTCTCCTTGCCCTGCAGACAGCCGTCTTCTCCCTGTGCTCACGTGGTGGTCCCTCTGTGTGTGTCTGTGTCTTCATCTCCTCTTCTGATAAGGACGCCAGTCAGACTGGATTAAGGCCAACCCATATGACCTCTTTAAAACTTAATTACCTCCTGGTTCCTCAAGAAGTTGAAAATTGAACTGCAATGTGATCCAGCAATGCCACTTCTGTGTATACAAAGAAGTGAAATCATTATTTTGAAGCGCTATCTGCACCATGTTCCCTGCAGCATTTTTACAATAGCCAAGACATGGAAACAACCTAAGTGTTCATCAGTGGATGAGTGGATAAAGAAAATGTGATATTTGGAATATACATATAATGAAATATTATTCGGCCATAAAAAAGAAGGCCATTCTGCCAGTTGCAATAATGTGAATGAATCTGGAGGACATTTTGCTAACTGAAATAAGTCAGAGAAAGAGAAATACAGTACTGTATGATATCACTTATCTGTGGAATCCAAAATCATCAAACTTGGGACTTCCCTGGTGGTCCAGTGCGTAAGACTCTGTGCTCCCAATGCAGGGGGCCTGGGTTTCATCCCTGGTTGGGGAACTAGATCCCGCATGCACGCCGCAACTAAGAAGTCCGCATGTGGCAACGAAGATCCCACATGCCGCAACTAAGACCCAGTGCAGCCTAAATAAATAAATAAATAAATAAATAAATAAATAAATAAATAAATATTAACCAAAAAAAAAATCATCAAACTCATAGAAACAGAGTAGAATGGTGGTTGCCAGGGGCTGGGCTTGGGGGAAATGGGGAGCTGTTGGTCAAAGGGTACAAACTTCCAGTTATATGGTAGATGAGTTCCAGGGATCTAATGTACAGCTCGGTGACTATAGTTAGCAAGTATTGTGTACATGAAGGTTACTAAGAGTAGATCGTAACTGTTCTCACCATACCAACAACAACAACAACAAAATGGTGATTATATGAGGTGAAGGATGTATTATGTAACCTTATTATGGCTTGCAATGTGTATGTGTATGAGATCATCACACTGTACACCTTAATGTAAAAATTAAGAAACAGAAACCTCATTTAAAATGGAGTCAGAGGGAATTCCCTGGCGGTCCAGTAGTTAGGGCTTCGCACTTTCACTGCAGAGGGCCTGGGTTCAATCCCTGGTTGGGGAACTAAGATCCTGCAAGCCACATGGTGTGGCCAAAAAAAAAAAAAACAGAGTCAGGAGGCCAGAAGAGGGAGCAAGCATGCCCTACTGCACTACATTAATTGCAGACCCAATAGGAAAAGAGTACCTCGCATCTACAAAGAAGAAGGTTACTACCTTACTACCCAGCAGGAGGAAGAATTTCTCCTTGCCCGACAACAGCCCAGCCAATAAGAGTCTGTCACAACTCAGCCAATGAAAGACCACTTACATGTCAAACTCCCAGTTTCCACCAATGGGTTCTTTGCTCAGACTAGCCCCTTCCATCTCCCGCTTCTCAAGAGTTTTCTCACCTTTGTTCTCCAGACTTGCCTGTGGTTCGCCATAGATTACATGTCCTGAATTGCAATTTTTTGCCGTTCCCAAATAAACCCATTTTGCTGGTCTCTTTTATTGTTTTAGGTCAACAGTATACAATTAAGGTGTACATTATATGTCAATTATATGTTCTATTTCAATTATATCTAAATATATGTCAGTTATACCGCAATAAAGCTTCGGAAAGAATGACCTCTTCAAAGTCCCTACCTCCAAATACAATCCCATTCGGAGGTACTGGGAGTTGAGGCATCAACACGTGAAGTTTAGGGGAACACAATTCAGCCCATAATAGATACCGAGCTCTGTGCTAGGCCCTTAGGGGTGGTGTGGAGCAGAGCCAGCGGGGTCCCTGCCCTCTGGTGGGACAAATGTCACAAAAGGGGAAGGACGGGAGCTGTGGAAGCAGAGTAAGGAGAACTGCCTTGCCCGGGGCTGGGCGATATCCCAGGAAAACCGAACTCATGCAAAGCATTTGCGGAACGGCATAATTTGACCTTAGAAAGTTGGACATTCTGGAAGTGAGTACGTGTCAGATGAGGAAGGAACACGCTTTCTGTTTTCCCGTGAGAAGTGCAGCAAAATTCCCCTCCAACAAATGCAGAGTGGGTAAGGCTGGCAGGAAACGTATTCATTAACATGTTTCATCAGAGTTGCCTCGGGGTCCTAAAATTGTGAGTAATTATCATCTGTTATGTAAGATGGTTGTATGGTTACTTTGAGTAACTTGTAGATTGGGGTATAATTTACTTACAGTGCGGTTGTGTGTATTTACGCCCAGTGGAATGCCCAGATGGTAAATGTATACACTTCTGCCAGTTACGATGACCCCGTCGCCCCTCCCCCGCCCCGGGCAGAAGTGACCATTGCTCTGCTTTCATCCCTATGGGGACGCTGCCGTCCTAGAACCTCACAGGCTGGGGCTCATTCTGCACGTGCACCTTTGTGTCTGGCTTTTTCCCTCAGTTCGCTCCGAGACCGGCCACCGTCCTGCACCCCTCAGTGGTCCATTCCTTCTGTTGCTGAGGGTATTCCGTGTGTGGATGGACCACAGTTTGTTTACCTGTCGACTGACACCTGGGCTGTGCCAGGTTTTGGCTCTGATGAGGGCAGCTGCTCTGAACATTCTTGTCTAAGGCTTTTTCTGTACATTCGTGGTCAGTTGTTGTGGGTCAGTGCCTAGGAGTTGAATGGCTTGATGGTAGGGTAGATGAATGTTAAACTTCTGAGCAAACCGGCAGCTCTCCAAAGTGTTTGGGAAAACACTTTTTTGTTGTTTTTGTTGTTTTTGCATTTTGGCCACGCCCCGTGGCATATGGGATCTTAGTTCCCCGACCAGGGGTCGAACCCTTGCCGCCTGCAGTGGAAGCACAGAGTCTTAACCACTGGACCGCCAGGGAAGTCCCTGGAAAAACACGTTTTATCAAACAACGTTATCAAATCACTTACTTGTCTTTTATCCACGTATTGACCTGAGACCACTGTGAGCTCGTCTACACTGGGGCTGTGTTATTGGTGCAAAGAAGAGAGAGCACCTTATTATAATTACTCAGACCCTCACAACATCTGATACTGAGAAAAAGGGGGCTGTCTGTCCTAACCCAACCCAGAGAACAGAGCCTCCCATCCCTGGGCCACATGGGAGTGAGGAAGCTGGTGCCAGGGAAGAATGATTTCCCCTCCAAATTGGTGTCTTTTTACCTTGTATAACACCTGCAGATACTCAAAGACATTGCCTGGGGCTGCCTCCCCAAGATTTTGTCCAGAGATCAAAGGAAAGAACAACTTGTATTCGAGTGGAGGATTTAGCAGCTACTACATAATATAGCGGCTTTTTGCAGCTTTGTAATTTAAATTGCAGGTTGAGCTTGCCAAGCCAGGAGTGCAGCTTTTTATGCAGAATGAAATGATTTCTTTCTTTGGAAAATGCCTACTCTGGTGGATCGCCCAAAGCGTGCATCCCTCTGTCGTAGCAGGATGGTCATCTGGTCAGGAGAAGCACAGTATCCCCGGGGGCAGGGAGGAGAGCTGGGGTCCACCTCCTCTTTCCTTAAGAACTCACCCTGCCTTTGGCCTCTCCTTTCGTCCCTCTTGCTCTGTCGTGGAAGGGAAATAATTCTTGGGAAACTCCAAGATCAGTTTCCGCTGGTGCTTCTCACCTGTAGCCCTGCTGCCTGAGGAAGGTGGTCCACACGCATGCCCCTGACATCTTTCAAATTGCTGAAGGCCGTTCTCGGCACTGTTTGGAAAAGTTCGCTAGCAGGTGTGAAGCCATACACCCAATCTGTGGCCCTTTCACCCAACATGCTGTCACATGAGTTTGGGACTCTGTGGTGCAAGCCGGTGACACCGGACCCTGTGGAACCGCCCGGGGCCGGCAGGGTCCATGGGAAGCAAGCCGAGTTGGCAGCGGCCCAATGTCAGTGAACCCAGCTGGCATCCTCAGCTCTAAAAAGTTAGGATTTAGGGCTTCCGTGGTAGCGCGGTGCTTAAGAATCCACCTGCCAACCCAGGAGACACAGGTTCGAGCCCTGGTCCGGGAAGATCCCACATGCCGCGGAGCAACTAAGCCCGCGAGCCACAACTACTGAAGCCCACGCGCCTAGAGCCAGCGCCCCACAACAAGAGAAGCCACCACAATGAGAAGCCCGTGCACCGCAACAAGGAGGAGCCCCCGCTCGCCGCAACTAGAGAAAGCCTGCGTGTAGCAATGAAGACCCAACGCAGCCAAAAATAAATAAATAAATAGTTAAAAAAAAAAAAAAAAAGCTAGGATTTAAGCCCGGCAGACTCTAGGTCTCTCCATATGTATAATCCCTTTCCTCTCTGAAATGATACCAAAAGACCTGTTATTTTTCTAAACTTACCCCAAAATGTGAAGGGTTAGGGAAGCTACCACTCGGCCTCCGGTTGAGCACAGACTACAGTAGGCTCTTTGAAGCTTCAGCCAGTTGAGAAGTGGCTTCCTAGCCCAGGGGACTCAAGAGGGATGGGGCCAGTGGCTGTTCCACTGAAATGGAGGGGACTGATGGTTGCGGGGAAGGGCTCGGGGCGCTAGGGTGAATCTGTTGAAGTGTTTAGTTCTGGAAAACCTGTTTAATGCCCGTGGTCTCTCTTCCCTGGGCTGGTTGCATTTTGTGGTCTGAGCAAACTCATGCCTTGGCTTCGTGACACAAAAATGTGTGTCAGGGCTTCCCTGGTGGCGCAGTGGTTAAGAATCCGCCTGCCAATGCAGGGGACATGGGTTCGAGCCCTGGTCCGGGAAGATCCCACATGCCGCGGAGCAACTAAGCCCGTGAGCCACAACTACTGAGCCCGCGTGCCACAACTACTGAGCCCGCGTGCCTGGAGCCCATGCTCCGCAACAAAAGAAGCCACCGCAATGAGAAGCCCGCGCACCGCAACGAAGAGTAGCCCCCGCTCGCCGCAACTAGAGGAATCCCGCGCACAGCAACGAAGACCCAACACGGCCAAAAATAAATAAATAAATAAATAAATAAATAAATTTATTAAAAAACAAAAGAAAATGTGTGTCACCCAGACTGCTGATGCGGCAAAGTGGCGCCTTCCAGAGTTTAAAAGTCAAAACGACGACGACCAAGTCAGAACAAAACATGCACTGCTCACTACCGTTCAGCGGCTGTCGGATTTGTTTATTACTAAATGGCTCCAACCGGGCATACAACCATGTGACAATTCACGTGCCATAAAAGGTCTCTGTTTTGAGCGCTTCGGCTCATTTGAAATAGCGGGATTTTAAAAAATGTACCCAACACTGGTTTTCAGATGTTTCAAGTTGTTGTAGAAATCAGTGGGTGGAGCTGAAGGCTTAAAGCGAAATATAAAAGTACAGAAAATAGTTTTCAAATCTCTTTGTTTACGGCGTTGTTTTTGCTGGCTGGGGAAAGAACACTACTGTGGCTGCTGGCGTGGACGTGGCCCGCCGGGATCAGCTCTGTCTTTGTCTAAAACAGCTGGATCATCGAATCTCTGGATTTGCCAACACCAACCCATTTCACTGAAAGGGAAAGGGGAGGTTCAGCCCAGGGCGCGGCGGGGAGAGGGGGCAGCCAGGGCTCAGGGCACCCACCTGCCACTCCAACGTGGTTCTCCACAAACCGGATATAGCTCTGGGCATGCGGGGGCAGGTCCTCCCACTTCCTGGCGCCCGTAGTGTCCGCCTTCCACCCAGGCAGCGTCTCATACTCCACCTCCACCTTCTGCAGAATCTCCTGGTTGGCTGGGGACACGCAGGGCGGGGGTGAACCACGTGCTGCGGACAGTTGCTCGGCCACGGGCCCGGGACCCCCAGCCTGGGGTCCGCTTGCCCCGGGGCTCAGAGGCGGGGAAGGCAAGCCGCCCTGCTTGGTTTACTCAGGGGGTGGGAGTGGTTCTCGGACACTGGCTGTACCCCTTCCAGCCCAGGCGACACGCCACCCTGGACACGGAATCACTACGCGCTCTGCTGCAACGTCCCCAGCGATCATCAGAGGAACTCCGAGGCCCCTGCTTGGAAATTCTCAGGGGATCGAGGGTCCTGAAGTGTCAAGAGGTCCTAAAGGATCTATATCCCCCTCCTCAGGGCAGGGACCCCACCTGGCGGGGACTCCGGGGCTACAGCAGACACCAACCACCCCTTATCGTCAGAAGATGCTGCAAGGAGCCGTCCACTGCAAGGGCCCTGGATGCGCTCCAAGTTCGAATGCTCCCCTGGGGTCACACCACAATCCTGCTGCGCCCTCTCGAAGCTCAGGGTCAGTAGGCCTGGGGCACACTGGCCGAGAGGACGCAGGGGGCTCCCACAGCCGCCGGTGCTGGCGGGTGTACACACGTGCTGGGGGTGGGGCAGTGGAGGGCAGCTCACCCATGGCCACCGGTGAGGGTGGGGTCACGTGACCCCCAGTGCAGACGCACAAGTAACTGTGACACCAGGAAAACAGCACTGCCTTTATGCTTTTTAAAAGAAAGGATGCTTCCTTGGTCACAGAAACTCCAGTTAGGACCTTAAAGAGTCTAACCAAAAATGTATCTTTTCTTAGGTCAAAGTCGTCTTCCTATTTGCCCAGAGCTTTGAGCGTCCAGACCTGACGTCGGCTATTTCAGGTGAGTCCCCAGCTCCCGGGAGGTGGGCCTTGACCCCAGGCGCCTGAGGGTCCCCCAGGGTCCCGGAGTCAGGCCGGTCCCTCTGAGTCCCTCTGAGCCCTTCCCAGACCATGGATGCCTGGCAACTGCCCTGAGGCCCGGCCAGGCCTCCCATCGGGGTGAGAACCTGCCACAGACAGAATCGGGATGAGTCTTCCAGACGTGCGCTCACCCCGCGTGTTCAACACATACACCCTGTCCCCTCGCCCCAGAAACCACGGGTCACGTCTGTTCCCAGGTCCTGCGAGACAGGCCAAGGACAGGAAAGCCGCCGTGCTCGCACCTGGGAAGTAGGGGATCCGCTTCCCGCTGAGCTTGTACGCGACGCCGACTTTAATCTCGTCCAGGGCGTCCAGGATGTCCAGCTTCGTTAAGGCCAGCCTGTCCAAAACCACAGCGAGAAGCCGAGTAGCCGTCAGCTACGCTGTCATTTCTCCTGTCTGGGCTCCACCCCTTGCTTCTCCTCTACTTGCCAGGAATCGAGAGGAGCATGGAAAAGGCTGCCTATGGCCAGGCTGGAACCCAGCTCCAGCCGCCTGGCCCGCCTGGCCCTGAGCACCCCATGGGGACCCCGATCTGGCGGCCTTGTCCTTTCTGCCCTTCTCACGGCCACGTTGAGGGTCTGGGCATGTGAGCCTTGTGCCCGTCCACGCCCCTCTGACCCGGGAGACCCCGAGCCTGGGCCGAGACCACCGGTGCCCACGACGTCGTCCACCCCTGAGGGTCTCCCGCACCGTCCGCCCGGGGCCAGGGAGCCCGGGCTTCATGCAAGTTTCTCCCCTTCCTTTCCTCATCTCTGCATGGCCAGGCTTCAAGGGCCTCTGGGTGGGTGTCCCTGGGCTTCCCGAGCCCACGTGGGCCACCGTGCGCGGCGCCACTGCCCTGACCTGGGCTGGGCGGGCCGGGGACCTTGGACACCGTGTCCTCGGCCACTTCGTCCCTGTGCCTCCCGCGGACGGACGGCCCACACACACCGAGCGTGGCTGTGGTTAACTCGTGGGCCGTGCGCTGTGACAAGCGTGCACCTCGCACCCTGGCCCATCTTTCCGGGGAGGGAGCAGCAAGTCCTCCGTTCGCAGGAAGCCCCTCATTTCCCAGGGCAAGGTCTGAGCCGCCGGAACCACAACCGTCACCAAGAGCAGCCCGGCTGCCTGGTCGGTCTCGGGGGCCCTGTGGGGGGCCCGCCCTGCCCCCAAGGGGGATGCCGCTTCCAGAGGAGGGGGGCTCCTGCTCCCGGCACCCTCGGGGTCATCATCCTGTCCACAGCCTCGCAGACCGGGGCTCCAGAGCGGGGGGACCTGCGGAGGCCCCCGAGGGGCTGTAAACCCGGCCGGCCGCTCTCCAGGACCGGCGCAGGCTGCGTCCCCACTGCTGCCTCTCTGCGGGGTCTCGCGAGCTTCAAGCGTGGCCTCTCCTGCTGGGGGTTTGTTCTGCCCCCTTCTTAGGAGCCCAGTGTCACTCTGGGGGTTTGGGGGAACTGAAGTGATGGCGTTTGCTGCTGGCACAGCTCGTGGGAGGAGCCCCAGCCCTTGTCTGTGCTCAGGAGCAGATGCAGGGCTGGCCACAGGGCCAGCTCCAAGGTGCCCTGCATGGGCCTCCACGTCACCCCACTGTGGCCTCGCCGTGGAGAAGGGTCTCCCTTGGGTGACATCACCCTGCGTGGGGAGACGGTGGCCCTGAGCCCCGATGCCCAGCTTCCCTGCTCCCATGGTGTCTGGGGACTCAGGGACGGACCCCGGGGTGGACGGGCACCCGGGTGGGCTCAGCAGCAGACGTGCCAGGAGTGCCACTTACGCAGTGAATCCGTTGACCATGTGGGCATATCTGAGGATCATCAGGTCCAGCCAGCCACAGCGTCTCTTCCTGCCCGTGGTCACACCCCACTCATGGCCGCGGCTCTGCAGCAGGTCCCCGATTTCCTGCATGGGGACAGAGAGGGCCCCAGTGCCATGGGAAAGGGAGCCTGTGCCCGGCTGCCTGGCACTCACGATCTCCTCTGCCCTCCCCTCCGACCCTCCTGCAGCCCCTGACGATCACCCCCTCCTCACGCCTGCTTCCCTGGTCCCTGGCACACCTGCCCCAGCTGAGGCCCCCACAGGTTGGGCCGCGCCGACCAGCGCCTCCTTCTGGGCCTCGTGGGCAGGTGAGGGTGGATTGACCTGGCCCTGCAGCTGAGCCTCGGGCAGGTGTGTGTGTTTATTTCTCAGGGGTCCCTATCCCTATCCTTGCGCCTCATTCAAGCCCCTTCCCACTCTGGCTCTCAGACATCTGCCCAGGACAAGAGTCTCGGGTGCTCGCCGGCCATGAGGGCACAGGCCAGGTGAGAGGAAGGCCGGCGGTGTCCTGAGCTTCCAGAAACACCCACGAGGCTGGAGAGCAGTCTGCTGGGCGGGGCGGGGGCGGTGCTTCTGGCCCTGCTCTAGCTTGGCTGAGACCAAAACCCAAGCGGGCTCAGGCCCCCAAGGACGAAGGTGGCCTGTGCCCCCGAGGATGGAGCAGAGAGACAGCTCTCGGTGCCCTTCCCGAGCCGAGGGGCTCCACTGTGCACGGCCACGGCCACGGCCACGGCCATGGCCACGGCGCGGGACGGGGCTGGAGTGGCAGCCTCCTGCGTCTCGCTAGCCTCCCCAGGCCCCTCCCCCAGGTGCCCACGCGGTCCCGCGGGGCTGGGGACTCACGTTGATCTGCTCGGTGGGGAAGGCGCCGATGCCCACGCGTGTGGTGTAGGCCTTCACCACGCCGTAGACCTCGCCTATGTTCTGGGGGGGGATGCCCAGGCCGGTGCACACGCCGCCCACCGTGCAGTTGGATGACGTCACAAAGGGGTAGGTCCCTGCGAGACAGCCAGTTAGGCCACCAGCCCGCAGATCGCCTGGGCCCAGGGGTCCCCGTCGGCAGGGTCTCCAGGGGGACCCTCCCGGGGGCGTGGCCGGCACAGGGCGCAGTGGGTGTGAGCTGTGGGGGAGGGGAGGGGGAGGGTCGCTCGGGTTTGGACTGTGCGTGCCTCCCCTGCCTGCGCCTTGCGGCCTCGGTGCTGGTGTGTCCCTGGGTCGGGGATAGGGTGGACGGAGGCCCACGTGGGGCAGCTGGGGCCCCACCGGTCTCTCTCGCCCTCCCTCCCGCACCTCCAGCCCAGCTTCTCACTTCTCCCCTCTCGGCTGAAGTTAGGGAAACGAGGGCGGTACGTTTCCTGGGCACGGCCGGCAGCGTGGCCATGGAGGGAGGCCGCACCACGCCTGTCTCTGAAAGGCGGGGTTTGTGGGGACGCGGCCGGGGCGTACCGAAGTCAATGTCGAGGAGGGCTGCGTTGGCGCCTTCCACGAGGATTTTCTTGGGGGCGCCGTGGAGCGCCTCGTACATGAAGTAAACGCCGTCTCGGACCATGGGTCGGATCCGCTCAATGAAGCCCTGGGGGAAGGGGGGGATGCAGGAACTAGGGTGTCCACCCAGCTCTGGCCTCCTCCCCACAGCCTCTCTTTTCCAGCAAATTCCCGCCCAGCGAGGGGCTCGATCTGCAAATACCCCCGCTCGTCCCGCCCTGTCACATTTACAGCCCCAGACAAGGCTGGAGGAGCTGGGGTCCCAGCCCTGGAAACTTCCAGAAGGGCTCTGCGCTGACATCGTCCTGTCTCCCGCCTGCTCCTGCCCCAGACAGACAGCGTTGGCCTCCGTCCCCCAGCACGTCTGGGGCAATTTCCTCAGAGAGGAGGCAAGGGGCCAGGCCAGCAGGTGAGCCCCCGGCCTCCTGAGAAGACCACCGTGAGCACGGCTGGCCAGGGGGTTCCCCTGGGAGGCCCGCAGTCCCCAAGCCCAGGCACCCTGTGATAATGCCCCGCGACAGGTGCACTGCACGAATGTGCACGGGCAGTCGGGTGGGACGCGGACCCTCGGTGGGGTCTGCCCTGATTCCGAGGCACCCAGCACTACCTTGAGCTTTTTGAGTTGACCTTCAACATCTATTTCCAAAGTGGGGAACATGGACTGGTGCTGATGGGCCAGGTTCTTGAATCTGCAGAAGCGACAATGACTGAGACCCCCGGCCCCCCCCCTGGAGCCCCGCGCCCACCTCCCTGGCCAGGCTCCCCTGGGGTCACGGACAGGTCAGGTACCGGGTGGAGAACTCGTCGAAGTCCGACAGGAGGTCACAGATGCGGAGGCCCGTGCGGGCCGCTTTGGACGAGTAGGCCGGTCCAATCCCCTTCCTGGTGGTGCCGATGCTAAAAGACAGGCCACAGGCTGTGAGCTCGGGTCGCCCAGGCCAGCCTGCCCGGGGCCTGGGGGCGGAGCCTGGGAACGCGGGTTCCCCGGCCAGCCCCTCCGGCCTCAGTTTCCAGCCCCATAAATCAAGGTCGAGCTGGGCGACATCTGAGGGTCCCTCCCAGCAGCAGCACCCGGGAGTCTGGGACGGCCATGAGAACCACGGGAAACCTCACGTGGCCAGCGTCCAGGGACCTGGGGCTGACTGAGTCCCAGCCCTGACCCTCCCCTGCCCCCCCTCTGAGGCCCAGTGCCCAGTGGTGCCCTCCCCGGCCCGTCTGCCTTCTGCCCTGGCTTCCCTCTCGCCTGGCACGGAGGCTGCTGCTCTGGGCGTGGAGCCCAGCTGTGCCCGGCCTGTACGCTGTGCCCGCCACAGCCCAGCCAGGCTCAGCATTGCCACCTGCGTGTGGCCAAGCCCCGTGTGTGCGCATGCACGTGCTCCTATGGGAGCGTGTGCGCACCTGTGTATGAACACGTGCAGCGTGTGAATGTGTGCGGCGCGTACACGTGCGCACATACGTGTGTCTGTGTATGAGCGTGTGTCGCGTGAGGGCATGTGGTGCACGCACATTTGTGTGCAGACATGCGTGCACTGGCGCGCGTGTGTGTGGATGTGTGCGGTACATGCGTGTGTACGTACGTGTGCACCTGTGGACAAGCGTGTGCAGAGTGAATGTGGGCAGTGCACGCACGTGTGCACGTTTGTGTGAGAGGCAGTACTCTGGTCTGCTGCATCCCGGCCCTGGCTTTGAGAACCGTCCCCGGCACCTTCTAATAAACATCTCTGGAGAACCAGTGAACGGCCACCGAGAGCTGGTGGGCAGGACGGGGTGCCGTGACGGAGCTGTGGCCAAGGCTGGCTTGCGATCCCAGCAGGGGCGGGGGGCGCAGCAGGTGACAGACAGCACGGGCACTCCGCGGGGTGGCAGCCGGGGAGGACGGCGCGGCCCCGGGGTGAGGCGGCTTGCTTGGGCTTCAGGGCCAGGGAGGCCTGGGGTGAACCGACGGGCACCGTCCTCGGGGGCTTCGGGTGGACGCACGTTCCCCACCCCACACGCCCCCAGCTCTCCATCCGTGGACTCGAGGGCCACGTGCGGAGCGCACGCACTACTCACTTCTTGCCCTCCTGGGCCTGCCTCTGCACCTCCTGGAGCCCATCCACCGCCTGGTGAAAATCGAACACTGCCGGCCGGGCCGGCGGGGGCACCACGAGCGGGAGAGACAGACGGTTACAGGGCCTCCGGGGACGCACTGGGGTCCCCCGGGCCTCAATCTCCCCATCTGCCAGTGGGGGCAGTGATCCCGACCTGGTACCCCCGGAAGCCCTTGGAGAAGGCCTGGGGGAGCCCCAGGCCATGGTGGGGATGGGGGCGTCACTCACAGGTGGGCAGGGAGGGCCTGAGACTCACCGAGGTGGGCCCGGTCAGAGATAATGAGCCTCTTCTCCCAGTCCTTCAGGCCTGCGGACACGGCACGTGGTCGGCCACGGGCCACAAAGTCACCTCCGGTTAGTGGCGGGCCCTCCCCATGGTGGCCTCTCTGGGCGGGGTCCTGGGCCCTCCCCCGGGGACGTCCACCCACGTCCCCACGGGCGAGCCTGTCTCCCTGTGGGGTCTCCGTCCCGGCACCTGCTGGTGCCCGCGTCCCAGGGCCAGGGTCCCACTCGCTCTTTCCACGCCTGCACTGAGCCCTGAGGCCCAGGCTACGCTTCCTCCACGGCATTGCAGGGCTGCTGTGTCATCAGCTTGCCTCTGAACAACCACTGGGGTCCCACCTGCCCAGATGCCTGGCTGGTGGCCTCGGTCACTGCCTGCCAGCCTCCTGCCCCTGAACAGCCCCCAGGGACCACATTCTTCCCTGCTCGCATGGTCGGCCCAACGGTCCCCAGCCTCAGCCGGACATCAGGGTCACCTTCCAGGTTCCAGGGCTCCTTCCTGGACAGTGCCACCTGTCCCCAGTGGCATGAAGGCTCCCCTGCGACACTGAGGCTGTGGCCTGAAGCCAGAGTTTGGGGCCTCTGGACTGCCCGCTCCCGGCTTCCTGCACACGCAGAGCCTGCAGGCCCAGGCAGGGCGCCAGCCGTGGAGGCCGCCCCACCTGCCCACCTGCCGCCGCCCTCAGGAGAAACCACATGGCGAGCCACCTGGCAACTTGGCCGCTGGGAACATGCACGTGTCCTGGGCGGGGCGGGTCTGCGGGGACACGGACCTACCTTTCTTCTCATTCTTTTCTGCTTCTTCGAACAAGCCTGGTAAGTGGACAACCACTCCGTTGCCTGCAACACACAGACACAAGACTGAATCGGATCACGGACGCGGGGGACTTACGTTTAAAACAGCACAGGGACTTCCCCGGCTGTCCAGCGGTTAAGACTTCACCTTCCAAAGCAGGGGGTGCGGGTTCAATCCCTGGTCGGGGAGCTAAGATCCCACATGCTTCATGACCGAAAAACCAAAACATAAAACAGAAGCAATACTGTTAACAAATTCAATAAAGACTTTAAAAGTGGTCCACATTAAAAAAAAAAAGTCTAAAAACAAAAACAGGGACTTCCCTGGTGGCCTAATGGTTAAGAGAATCTGCCTGCCAATGCAGGGGACTCGAGTCCGAGCCCTGGTCCGGGAAGATCCCACATGCCGCGGAGCAACTAAGCCCGTGCACCACAGCTACTGAGCCTGTGCTCTAGAGCCCACGAGCCACAACTACTGAGCCTGTGCTCTAGAGCCCGCAAGTCACAACTACTGAGCCCACGCACCACAACTACTGAGCCTGCGCTCTAGAGCCCGTGCGCCACAACTGCTGAAGCCTGCGTGCCTAGAGCCCTCGCTCCGCAGTGAGGAGTAGCCCCCGCTCGCCGCAACTACAGGAAGCCCGCGCACAGCAATGAAGACCCAACGCAGCCAAAAATAAATAAATAAGTTAATTTAAAAAATAAAATAAAATAGCCTATTTTTAAAATAAATAAATAAAAACAAAAACAGCATGAAATTCGTGCTCCCATGTTCATTGCAGCATTGTTCAAAATAGCTAAGATGGGGAAGCAACCCAGGCGTCCATCAACAGAAGGATGTGGTTCATCCACATGATGGGATATTATCCAGCCTTAAAAAGGAAGGAAATTCTGACACAGGTGGCAACATGGATGAACCTCGAGGACACTATATAAAGTGAAATAAGCCAGACGCTGAAGGACACATTCTGTATGATCCCCGTGTATGAGGTCCATAGAGAAGTCAAACTCGTGGAGACAGAAAGTAGGATGCTGGGGGCAGGGGCTGGAGGGGGAAAGGGGGAGTGAGTATTTAATGGGGACAGAGTTTCTGTTTAGGGAGATGACACAGTTCTGCAGACAGATGGTGGTGAAGGCCGCACAACAACGTGAATGTACTTAACGCTACCGAACTGTACAGTTAAAAATGGCTAAGGTGGTAAATTTATATTATGTACATTTTATCACAATAAAGAAAACGGTCAAAGCAAAACAAAAGCCATCATGAAGCATTTACAGAGACAGCAGATCAGTGGTTGTCGGGGGTGGGGTGGGAGGGGGGAGGGGAAACTCCTCAAGGGGGAAGAAAATGTTGTAGAACTGAATCATGATGGATGTACAATCGTACCCTCACAGGGGTGAACTTCACGGTACGTAAATTATACCTCAGTAAAGCTGTTGTGTTTTATTTAAGTGGCATGGAAATGGGAAAGCAGGAGGTGCGGAGAAATGCAGCCAGCCTCCAGCCGTTCCTGGGACCCAAGCAGGGCCCTGGGGGAGCCACGCTTCCCCATCCATGTAAAACCGAAGTAGGGTCTACAGAGGGCAGAGGTTGAGGCCAGGGGAGGAAGGGGCTCACCAAGGTCACGAGGTCACCGTGGGCCCAGGCTAAAGCCAACGCTGGCCCCTCCCTCTAAGACCAAAACCAGCTGGGCAGGGCCCCCGCTGCCCTCCTGGGAGGAGCCCGTCCCCTGAGCACTAGGACTGGCCGAGGGAGACGGGACGTGGGTCCAGACAGGAGTGACTCAGAGACGGTGCAAGCCACCCCGAGCACAAAAGGTCACCTAAATGCCACGAGTCCTGAAATGGCCACGTGGCAGGGCCTGGGGGAGTGACCCGGGCTGGGGGGGCAGCTGTGTGAGTGCCAGCTCGTTCTGCCCTCGCGAAGGGGCTTCCCGCCGCCGTCGCCGTCTGGCCCGCTGACCGCCGAGCTGAGCCCCTGCCCATGCTCCCCGGTGACCACCGGCCCCCACCCACCCCCAGCTCCTCGGAGACCGGGCAGAGCGCCCCCTGGCCGAGCGGTGCCTCCTTGGCCTCGTTTCCCTCCCAGAGGGGCCCGGGGCCCAGCAACCGAGGCTGGCGCTGACAAGCTTCCTGCAGCAAAGCCCCAGCCCCTGGGCGTGGGGTCCCGGGTGAGCTTGCGTCCTCGCTGCCCCGTCCTCACCCACTGCTGGGGCCCGGTCCGCACCCACGGAGGAGGCTCTGGGAGACCCTTTCCTCCTGCTCAGCCGGACTGCCCACTGCCCCTGCGGCCCCTCCGCCGCCGTGTCCCCGGGCTCACGCGCAGGGGCAGACCCCCTGCCACCGCCGGGCACACACCTGCCGCGCCACCCCTGCTTCCCGGCTTCCCAGCCAGGGAGAGGGCGGGGCAGATAAGTCACGAGTGTGGGCCTGCCAAGTCGTGGAAAGAGCCAGAAGGAAAAGCACCAGAAGCTGCCAGAGCGTGTCCCACGGTGGGGTGGGCAGCAGAAGGCAATGGGAAGGGGCCGAGGGGAGGCGACCGCAGAGGGGCCCGAGCAGGCCAGGAACAGCTTCCGGCGCAGACCCGGCTCCAGCCACGCAGCAGGGAGCCAGGCCTGAGCCGCTCGCACGCTCGCTGAAGGACATGCACGAGAGCACACACACACAATACCTGCACGCACGCACGCACACGCTCACACTCATGCACCTACGCCCGCAGACTCATACACATGCACACTCGCACGTGCGCTCACTCACACACAGGCACACAGGCCTGTACACACGCGCTGCGGGAGTCTGAGCCCTCAGCGGAGCCTCCTGCACTCTCCCTCCCTCTGGCCCAGGCCGGGTGGGGTCCTGGGCTCTGGGAGGGGCTCTGAGGACAGGTCCCGCATCAGAGGCCTCTGCGAGGGCTCCCGCTGGAGGCTGGGACCTGGAACCTCCCGGCCCCTTGAGGCTGGTACCTGGAACCTCCCGGCCCAGGGCCGAGGCCCCGGCTGAGCAGGTCATTCCCTCCTGGTCGGGAGCACCTGCTCCTCACGCGGGCAGGGCGGGGCGGGGGCGGGGGCGGGGGTCCAGCCCAGCTCTCCGGCGGCGTCCAGGCCTCACAGCGGGCCCTCGGGCTGGATGACGTCCCAGGTCTCTCCTGCTCACACACTCAGGATCCCAGGCAGGGGTGGGGCGGGGCGGGCACTCACCAATGAAGGACATGGCCTTGGGGTTGATGATGCCGCTGGGCAGCAGGTGGAAGTCGTACTCCTTGCCGTCCACCACCACGGTGTGGCCAGCATTGTTGCCCCCCTGGGAACAGAAAACAAACTGGCTCAGCATCCAGGAGCCCGGGGGCTTGGACCCACCCTGGGAAGGCCTGCCCGGCAACCGGCCTCACTCCAGGCAGCTCTAAATGCAGGCGCTCAGGAGCCCCCTCTGGGCTGCCCGGGGTGGTGGTCTTGTCCCCCAAGGAGTGTGAGACGCCGTCCGTGCTCGGACTTGGCGAGTTTGGTCCAGTGGTCGGCTCTGATGCACGTCTGGGGTGCTGGGTTAGGGCCCTGCTCCTGGGACGGGGTGAAGGGGCCTGGCCAGGGGACTGGGTCCAAGAGAGGGGCTGGCCCACACCCAGGACCGTCACGTGCTGGTGCTCCAGGGAGGCTGGCTAGTGCGGACACACTCAGAGCCCTGCCTGCCCTGCCCGCCCTGCCCAGGAGTCCCTCTGGGGGTCCGTCCTCTGATGCAGGAATGAGGGGGCCCAACCATCCCGGGGAGCAAACTCAGGCCCCCACGGCCCTTGCTGCCACACAGCCCGAGCTCTGGGGAAGCAGAGGGCGGGCCACGCAGCACAGCCCTTCTGGGGCCGGGTGAGGGGACTGGGTGCTGGCACGGGCCAGCAGGGCCAGGGCCCCTCACCCTCTCAGCAGGCACCCTCCCTGGGGCCTGTGTCTCCCATCTAAGAATAAAGAGGGAAAAACCACTCTGAGGCTGGCGGGGCTGAGTCTGGGGAGGATGGGAAGGCCCCGCCCTTGAGGGACACCGGCCTCCTGTCCCAGTTCCGGCCACTAGCGGACAGCGCGGGCCCCAGCACGTGGGTCGCCAGAGCCAGTGAGCAGGGCCTGGGGAGGGGCACATTCCGGGTGGCGCCAGAGGCTGTGGGCCTGCCCTGTGGGGCCCGCTCTGCCCCCAGAGCCTTGGAGCCCGGCCCAGCTCCACCTTCCCGGCTGAATCTCCTGCAGAAGCACACGCTTATCGCTTATCCGTGGAGGCTCTCCACGGCTGGGCCTCCACCCTCCACGCCCCGCCGTCCTCCAGCCTTGTGGCGGGGGCCGTGGCTGCTGGCTGTGAGGGCTTCAGTCCCCCTCCGCAGGGCCCGGCAGGGTGGGGCTCCCCCCATGCGAGGCCTCTCCTTGCCCCGTCCAGGCAGGGCTGAAGGAGGGCGGCCTCCTCCCTCCAGGAGCACCTGCTCCTCAGGCTGGGGATGGATGAAACTCACACGTCTCCCGGCCCCCCCCCCCCCCCCCGCCACCGAAATGGCCCAGGCGGGGGGCGCAGGCGCCAGGAGACCTGGCCAGGGCCTCTTCCTCCTGGACCTCACTGCACCCCCGGGGAATTTAAGCAACGGGGCCAGAGCCCAACCTCACCCACAATACCCCTCTCGCCCTGGGGCTTGGCCACGATCTGTGCCAGACGGCCCCACCACGGCCCGGCTAGAAGCCCCTTCCACGGGGGTCCCCAGACACCCTAGCGTTCCGCTTGTCAAACGCACGCAGGGAGGCCTGTCTGGCCTGACACGGGGGTTGGAGGACTGGGGTGGGTTTGCCTCTAATTGACTCCTGGGGTCACTGCGATCCTGCTGTGCATCCCCGAGGCCCTGCTGCGCGACGGTGCCAGGTCCCACGGCTCAGCCGCCCCCCGAAGGCCGACGACGGCTGAAGGCCAGCCTGCCGCCTCCCCAGGTGCCCCGAGCCAGGTGGTTTGGCTGCGGGAACTGAGCGCAGGCTCTGAACAAATGACGGGGGAAGCAGAAGGACAAAGGGCACGACGCGGGGGGGCTGGGGGCCAAGGAGGGGGTGCCCTGCGAGCAAGGGCGGGCAGGCGGTGTCAGGCCACGGGGGGCTCGGATGCAGACCGTGCTGGGGGGTGAACCCGGGGGGCCGCCACGGAGGGAGACAGGGAAGGGACCCCAGAGGGGCTGTGGGAGGGAAGGGAGCTGATGCTGACGAGGTGTGGGGGGCGGGGAGTAGGGCGGCGGGCTCAGCCTTGACCATCTGAGTCACTGTGACTGACGGGCCCCGGGTTTGGGGGTCAACTGTGCCCCCCCCCCCGAGACCCCGGTCCTCGCTCTGCCCTTGCCTCGGTACACGTGCCGTGAGTCCCCTCACACGAGGTTCTCTGCGGAGTTCACACCCAGGGGCAGGTTTCCCACCGTAGGTGGGGCAGCCCGGGGTGCATGGCCTCCTTTGACAGATGGGGAAGCTGAGGTCCCCAGAAGGGAGTTTGCAGCAGAGCCCAGGCTAGACCAGATGGCAGCTTGCAGATGCTCTCCCCGTATGCCAGACATCCCCCCCTAGCCGCATCCTGCCTGCCTCGGTGGCGGCCCAGACGGCCCGTCTCCCTCCCCTGCTCTCAAGTGCCCAGTGCCAACGCCAGCTGGCCTGAGCACGCGCCACATTTGTTTGGGGTAAACACCAGCGCCTAGGAACAGGCGCAGGCCCCTGTGGGCCTGTGGGTGGCAGATGACCCCCGCCGGCTGCAGGGCCCAGGCACCAGGCCGCAGTCCACTCCCAGGGGCGTGAGCCAGCCCTGGACGCTGAGCCCAGGGTCTGCCGACCCGCAGCACGCACCTCCCAGCAGCTCTGCAGAGGTCTAGGTGACCGTCCCAGAGAGACCCCCATCTGCCCGCTCCTGGCCGCACAGAGTCAGGGGCTGAGGTCGGGGCAGGGACACCCCACCTGCCCTCCGAAGGCTCCAGCCCTGCAGGCCCGGGGAGAGCTGGGCGGGGGGCCGGCAGTCCACGCGGGGCCTGGTTTGGAAAACCACTTGGAGGGGGAGCCGGTCCAGGCCCCAGGCCCAGCCCGGCTGCCTCTGCAGGGCCTCCGCTCCTAGGTGGTGCTCTGCCTCCCCGTCCCTGGGTGGGCAGGTTCTGGAAGCTCCATGCCCGGGGCCCCGCAAGAGTGAGCTGGAGCTGGCCTCGCCCCTCTCCTGTGCCCCAGGGGGACCCTCAGGGCTCTGCCAGCCTCCCGGTTCTCCCCTCCGTGATGCACCTTCGGGTCAGGCACAGCTCTGAGTCCCCAGGGATGCTGAAGCCACCCCTGTGGCCTGGCCGGTCACTCAGACTCCCTGGTGCCCCCCCGGCAGCAGGGATCTCAGAGAGGGGGGCTCTCGCGCTCAGGGACGCAGCAACGGGGCCAAGGCCGACCCGCCGGGGAATCTGACCAGCCCTGACCGACCCTGCTTGCCTCTGCAGGTGTCCTTCCAGCCCACCCTCTCTGGGGGCCAGGCAAGAGTGCACGAAGACAGCGGAGAGGCTGAGTGCGGGGCGACGGCGTCTCAGACGCTGTGAAGCTGCTCCCGGGCGCCCCCGTGTGGCCGCGGGCGGGAGCGGAGGCCTCTGGGCAGCGCAGGAGCTGCGGGTTTCACCAGGGGCGCGCACAGCACAGCACGCGCAAGGGGCCGGCTCTCCGGCTCGAGACCCTTGTGCACTGCCCCACCCCCACCAGGGCCGGGGTGAAACCACGGAGCGCCCGCGCCCAGGCAGCCGTCAGCTCCTGTGTGTCTGCTCTGCTGGCAGGCTCCTGCCGTTCATTCGTTCACCCACTCATTCACTCATCCCAAACAGAGCTGCTCTGTCCCATGAGGCACTGGGGTGAGGCCTGGAGGGAGGAGGGCGCGGGCTCCACGTGGACGTTCCCACAGCCACGAGGGATTGGGCGACCCTGCGGAGACCCTCCCCCTGGAGCCACTGCTGGGGGGCCGGTGTCATCGGAGGGGGTACACGTGGAAGGGGGGCTGCTTCTGGAACACCACCAGGTATTTTCCCCACTCTCCCTCCCCATCGGAGGCTCCTGGACTGGCCTGGGGCTCCAGGTGAGGCATTTCTCAGTCGCCCCCCCCACCCCCCCAGGGAGAGTGGACCCAGAGCACCAACAAGCCGCAGGACGCGGCCCCCAACGAGTGAGACCACCGTGCCCATCGCCACAGCTCCCTGGGAACTGACGGTGCTGCCCCAGGGAAACCCGCCCGCGCCCTTGTGCCCAGCCGTCTTACTGCCCTTGGAAGGAGGGGAATCTGAAACCCTGCCCAGTGCACGTGAAGGCCTCGGGGTCCTGGGCGGGGGCCCAAAGCCTGACGAAGGCAACTCTGGGAATGGAAGGACGGCTGGCACCGAGGCCCGACGGCCAGGCCAGGTGTGTGGGCTCTTAGGCTCCTATCTACACCACGGAGGCGGGGGGGGGGGGGGTGCGGGGGGAGGGGCGGGGGACGGGGGGGGGCCGGCGGGGGCAACGTCAAACAGCAGGAAGGACGCTCAGCAGGCTGGAAGGACGCTCAGCAGACACGGAAAGCCAGAGCCCAGCGGAGGTGCGGGGACTCCCAGGGAGTGAGCGGAGCCCGAGCGGCCGAGAGAGAGCAGGAGATGCCAGCGCGGGGAGGCCGCTAACGGATGGGCTCTGGGGTCTCCGTAGCAGCGCCGTGGCAGGACCTGAACCAGAGAGAGGAAAGGGGGAGGCTGCGTGGCCATCCCTGAGCCCAAGGGGCTGGGCTGGGAATGAGGAGAGAAGGGAGCCAGCCCTGGGGCAGACCGGGGACCCAGGCTGCAGAAGGGCTGCTGGTGGTGAAGGGCAGGGCTGCACACCCTCTATTCAGGGAGAGGGGAGGCTGCCAGGAAACGGGTCCTAGAGTCAAAGTAAACAGCAGGAGGGGCCTAAGGCCTGAGTCTCTGGACCGTAAGGAAGGTCTTGGGGGTCTTGGGGTGCTTGCTGACCACAGGCCCCAAACCCCTGAGATGGGAAGAAATGAGGATGGCAGCTGGGGGCATGGGTGGCTCTGGCCCCAGGCCGCCTCTGGGCAGGCGGAAAGTGAGTCCAGGTGAGCCAGGTGGCCAAAGGCCACCAAAGGGCTTCCCACGTGTGCCAGAGCCAAGACGGAAGACAGGCCTGCTGGTGGCAGAGGGTGAGCAGAGGCAAGACCAGAGCCGGGGACCAGGGCAGCCACCCAGACGGGCCCCAGCCCAGCCCACCCACTGCACGCGACTCCACCGCCAGCTGCCCTGGCCCCTCGCTCCCGAGCTCGGACCAGCTCCTGGGGTCAAGGTGCGGTGTGAAGGCTACGACTCCGGGCTTCACGCCTACACGCTCTAAGTAAAAGCAGTCTTCCCGGAGCATGGGCTGGACCCTCCCCGTGCCAGCCCCTGATGCCTAGCGCTGTTGCCATGTGGGTGTGGCACACGTGAGGGCCCATAAGTGCTGCTTATTCCAACTGCTCAACTTCTCTGAGGCTCCGCCTCACCAGCTTGTTTGGAGGCTGGAGAGGAGAAGCCACAGTGGGCTCCCAGGACAGCTGGGAATTATTCCCACATGTTGCAGAGCAGAGGCCTGCAGGTGGAAATGTACTGATGTCAGTTGGAGAATATGGGTGGGGGAGAGGGTGCCTAGGGGGCCCCCCAGGTGGGTGGGGGGTTCCAGCCTGCTCTGCCCTTGGCTGGTCCTGTCCAGCGACGGAAGAGGGCAGGGCCTGGCCTGCTGACCCAGGTGGTAGAGCAGGGAGGGCCTCATTCCAGAACCATCTCCACAGCCAGGACATCCGGTGGCTTCAAGATGAGGGCTCTCACGGGTACCTGCAAAGCCCCGAGGTCACTTCGAGGAGGGGAGACGGCCACAGGCGGGTGGGCGAGGCTGACCAGAGCTGGCAGGTCACACGGAGGGCCCTGGGCATCACTGCTGGAGCAGACAGGCCCCAGGAGGGGATGCCCTGAGCTGGGGAGGGAGGGCAGTGGGCATGGACCACGCGCCCGGCCGCAGGGTCCAGGGGAGAGGAGTGGACTTGCTCGCCGTGGCTTAGGGCAGAGAGAGGGTGGGAGACTTGTCACCACCCCAGAAAGCATTTTCCAGGAACCCACTGTCTGCGTCGGGCAGGAGTGGTCCAGATGGCAGCGTCTTCCCCAAGCCCGGCAATATTGGTCTCCCCTGGGGCGGCCGAGCCCCGAGCCACCTGGCGGCAGCTCAGGAATGAGGCCACAGAGCCAGGGAGGAGGAGCTCAGAGGGCATCCCTTCCTCATTTTTGGCAGCACTCCCGCCCGTGGCTGCAAACCCTGGCAGCGCCAATGCACGCACCCCAAAGCTGACCCCTCTGCGCCCCGAGCTGTAAGTCAGCCCACAGCAGCAAGCATGGCACGGGGCCCCAAGGGACTGCCCGGTGGCAGTCAGGACAGACGGGGTGCAGAGAGCAGCCCGCAGCCGGCAGAGGCCCCGCCCTGGGCCCTCAGGGGACAGAGCTTGTGTCCGGCCTCCTGGCTGGCACTGCCAGCCCCTGGGTCACCCTGGCCGTAAGTCCGAGGTTCCTCCCTCTCCCCCTTGTGCCTGCTCTGCCTGCCTTCAGGACCTGGCCCGCTGTCCTGCCCTGGCCTCTGCCTCTGCTTGGCTGACCCTCCAGGGCCACCCCCCTCACAGGGGCCTTGCTCGCTCCCACTCTGGGCTCTGGGCGCCCAGCCTCCTCAGCGTGCACTGACCCCTTGTGGTCAGCCAGCCCTGTCCCAGGCCCAGACAGAACCAGGAAGGGAGGGTGTCTCCGTGGCCCTCAAACCACTGGGCAGCTGGGGTCCCCGCCCCCCACACTGCAGGGCCCAGTGTCACACCCACGGCACACCCCACCCCCTGAGGATCCGGTGTCCCCAACTCAGCGACTTGTATTTATAGCTCTGCCCCTGGCCCACTGCCCTGGGGGGTGGGGCTGGTGGGGAAGGCGGGGTCCCTGGGGGAGGCAGTGGGGGAGGGAAATGTGTGCTCCCATGAGTGGCAGGGGGTTGTGAGTGGGTGGCGTGTGCGTGTGAGTGGGCGGGGGTGGCGGCTGGGAAGGGTGTCCCGGGAGGGGAGGCGTCCAAGAGGCGTGTCCCGGGAGGGCTGGAGGGCAGGGAGGAGAGGGTCCGTCTGGGTCCGAGGGGAGGGGAGGGGGGCTCGCTGGGGGAGGGACCCGGCGCCCGGCCCGCACCTGGCAGCGGCTGATGATGTCGGCGTCCGTGGCCAGCAGGTCCACCACCTTGCCTTTGCCCTCGTCCCCCCACTGCGCGCCCAGCACCACGGTCACCCGGGAGCCGGTGGTCGCCGCCTCGTGCTGCAGCCGCCCCCGCTTGACGCCGCCTGTGGCGGGGGGCCGGTCGTTGGAGGCTCGGGTCCCCGACATGCTGGCTCGGCTCGTCCGCTGCGCTGGGCCGCCCGAGAGCCCGCTGCACCAGTGCGCCGCGCCATTAAAAGGAACCGGCCGGGGGTGGGGGGGGGGGCAAGGGGGCGGGGCCGGGGGCGGGCTCTCGGGCGCCGTGACGCGCCGCCGTGACCTTCCGGCCGCCGGGTCCCGCCTCTGCAACCACCCGGCAGCCGGGTGGGGCCGCGGGCCCGGCCAGGGGTTGGGGGGCGCAAGGCCCGAGGGCGCACTCCGGGGTCCCTCCACGCGGCCAGGCCGGGGGAGCCCCGGGAATGCTCTTGGGGGCGATCGCACTCGCCTTCCCCGAGGCGAGGCCTGGACGCCGCGACCCACCTCTCCCCCCACCCCCCCAACCCCGGCCCCGCTAGGTCCAGGACCTCGGCGTTCCAGAAACCGCGGGGGTCCCCTCCAGGGCGGGGGTGCGGTTTGCCAAAGGGGAGCTGCGTCTTTGCGCCCCACTCGGGGTGTTCGGGGTGCGCACCTGCCCCGCGGTGAACCCGGGTTCTCCAGACTGGCGCGGGCGCCCTCTGGTGGGCGCAGAGAGAGGACAGAGTGTCTCCCCCGCCAACGTCCCCCCTCCTGTCACCCTCCCACATGGGCAGGGGCCCCGGAGTCTGGCACTGGGCACCCTGGTATCACAGGCGGGCTAAATCCAGGAGCCCGGCTGCCCTCGGGTCTCAGGGCCCTGAGACCAAGGAGAAGGGACGGTGCTGTCAGGTCACCTGGTTGGGCACTGGAGCGGCCAGTGTGCTCACCAACCGCGCTGGGCCGGGGTGTCGAAGAGGCCCCACCGGACCTCCTCCCTGCCCCAGGCTGTGCAGGGACTGGGTGCCCACAGAGGGCGCCCCATGGTCTGCTGGGCTCCTGTGTTCCCAGCTGAGTGAACGCCCGCTCTACCCTGCCACACACACACCCTAAGTGGACTTGGGCTTGGACATGACTGGCCCTACGGGTCGGAGAAGGGGCGAGGGATGGGCCCCTGGGGGTAGGAGTGTCCTGGTAGGCCCCTGCCCCGGGGCTGGGAGCCAGTGCCCCTGGTTCCTTCCCTGGGGGGACTCTCGGTGCAGAGGGGCCTGGAGCCTGTGCGCTGGCCTCTGCCCAGGGCTCGGAGGGCCACTGAGCTCCCTGGGCTCCCGAGCCAGAGGCAG
Organism: Eschrichtius robustus; assembly: GCF_028021215.1. NCBI lineage: Eukaryota > Metazoa > Chordata > Mammalia > Artiodactyla > Eschrichtiidae > Eschrichtius > Eschrichtius robustus. Next base: position 1,132,803 of record NC_090824.1, read on the forward strand.
GGGGCCAGATACTCCCCAGCAGCAAGGGAGTGGACCCTGGACTTGTCACAGACTCTTGGAGAGTTAGTGATTCCAGCCCCGGCACTGCTCTCCTGCTCCTCCGCCCCCCTTCCCCCCGCCCCGCATCCTCCAGCCCCCTGGGCTCCTGGCCAGAGCCCTGGCTCCGACCCTAGGCAGGTCTCGTGGCCCCTCTGTGCCCCAGTCCCTCTTCTCTCACATGGGGACACCAGGGGTTACAGGCAGGGTGTGAGGCCTCTCTGGATGACAGTGATGGAGTGGGGGTGGGCAGCACCCCTCCTCCCCCCACCCTTCCGTGGGCCGCCAGCCCTGGGAATCGGCTGGAGCGGGGTCAGGAGGGCCGGGTGCCAGGCTCTGAAGCCACCGAGGGCTGAGGAGGCTGAGGATGGGGCGAACCGTGGGCTGGCAAGGGGGGGCTGTGGCCGGGGGGGGGGCAGAGTGTTTCAGGGAGTGAGGGCGTGGGAGGCTGGCTGTGTCGATAAGGAAGAGGCGGGATTGTAGCGGGAGGGACCAAAGGAGTTCTGGGAGATGTCTTTGTCGTCTCCGGATGCAGGAGTTGGGCTTTAGGATGGCCACCAGGAGCCCTGGAGAGGGATTTGCTGGAGTCACGTCAGAGGGGGGCGGTGGTGATGCTTCCCTCTGTCCACCACTGGGTGGTGCTGAAGGCCCCAGGCGGGGACTGCGGGCTCCGAGCCCTTCCTGCAGGAGGCCGGGACTCTGGGCCAGCAGGTGTGAGATGGAGGCTCAGGGGGGCCAAGGGGACACCATGGGGGTTCAGACGGGCTCTGCGGGGCCAGACGCTGGCCGGGGCACCAACTCCCCCAAGCCCGGGTCTATAAATAGCCAGCAGGCCTGGGGGCAGTCAGGCTTTTCTATAAACAGCCCTGTCCAGGCCCAGCAGCTGGGGCCCTGCCAATCACATGGCCCAGCCCAAATTAGAACAACCCCCTGCAGAAGCACACAGGCTCGGCTGCCCAGGGTTCCCACTGTCCGGGGCCACACATCAAGGGACCTCACCTCACGTCATACGTGGTGCCCCAGGACACAGGTGCCCCTGGAACTTGAAACAGTGCACCGGCAGGAGGGAAAACTGGTACAGCCGCTTTGGGAAACAGTTTGGCAATTTCTTAAAAAGTTGAACATAAATTTGGCATACGACCCAGCCACTCTCGTTTTAGGAATCTATCCCCGAGAAATGAAAACACACGGGCAGCACACACGTGTTCACGGCAGCGCCGCTCACAAAGCCTCACGGGGAGACCACCCGAACGTCCACAGACAGGTGAACGGGTGAACAAAACGTGGTCTGGCCACAGAACCTTCTTCAGCCACACGAAAGAATGGAGTCCTGACACACTACAGCCCGGCCAAATCTCCAAAACATGCTAAGCCGGTCACAGAAGGCCACTTACTGTCTGATCCCACTTACATGAAACAGCCACGGAAAACCAATCCGTAGCGACAGACGGCACTTTAGTGGTTGCTGGGGTTGGGGGAAGGGGGAGCTGCCACATCGGAAGCGCGGGGACTTTGGGGGCATGATGGAAAGATACTAAAAGCGCACCACGGTGATGATTGCAGCATCTTGTAAATCTGCTGGAAAGGTAGCTGAATCACACACACAGAAGGGGAGGTTCATGTCGGTAAATTACGGCCCCATAGAGCTGTGCTCACCTCACCACTGTCCTGCCCTTGCCCCTATTCTCGGGGCTCTGTGGGAGCAGGCAGGGCCCCTCAGGCCCACCCCTCCCGTGATCCATCCACCTGTCCAGCCATGCACACAGCCGCCTACGTGCTAATGCAGCCACACCCCCATCTACCCACCCTCTCGCTCCCCCCACCTGTCTGTCCTTCCCTTCCTCCATCTACGCGTCTGTCCATCATCCATCCATCCATCCACCCACCCACATCATCACAGCCATTGTGATCAAACCACATTCACCCACGGTTTCTGAATACAATGTAGTCACGTGCTAGGCAAGCTTTGCTCTTTATTGGCCAAAGTTCCTCCATCTCAGCAGCACACGGTGGGGGGGTGGGGGGTGGGTGGGGGCGCAGCGCAGGCAGGGGGCCCATGGGGTCAGAGACGAGAGGCGGCAGCCCCTCTGGCTAGATCCGTCCGGTCCCCTAGGCCTGGACCCTGGCCTCCCCTCAGCCCAGCCGGGTCTGGGGGTGGGAGCAGCAGTTCGCAGGGCGGGTCGTGTTGTCGACGAGGGGACCAGGTCCCAGCTGTGGCCACAAGGGCAGACCCCTCCCCACCTCAGGGCTGGAGATGCTAGGATGGGTGTCAGCTCCATGGGGTCCCCCCCTGCTGAGTAGAGGGACGCTGGCCCTCCCATGCACTGCCAGACAGCCTGCCTCTACCCAAAGGCCCTGGGGTCCTCTCACCCACCTACCTATCCCCGACTCGGCCACCACAGAACTGTAGAAACCCATCAACAATCCCATTTCAGTTAAACACGACTGCTTCAGACCAACTGAGTGGGCTGGGGGGACGAGCTGTGGCGCCGGGGCTCCAGCCCCCTCCCCCCCCCCCCCCGGCTAACCGCAGCTTCAGGGGGAGGGGGTCTGTGAGGGCCTGTCCCCAGAAGCAGCTGGGTGCCAGGTCACAAGCTCAGCGGTGCCCGGGCCCGCAGCCACCTGACCCTGCCCCCTGCAGGCTGTGGGCGGGCGCCGTGGTGCATGCGGTGTGGGGTTGGGGCTGGGCATCGGCGTTTGGAAAGCAAACCGCGAGGGGCTGGGGGCATTCAGGCGGGCCAGGAAGGCGCCAGGGGGGCCGGGCCCCAGTGCCCATTGGGGTCCCAGCCACAAGCCCCTGCCAGGGCTCCGGGAGACCGCGGCACTGGCTGGGTAAGGCACAGAGTTTTGGTTTCCCGGGGGCCGGTCCCAGCCTGGCCCTGGAGGAGCCCTGCTCGGCAGCACGTCCAGCGGTCCTGCTGCAGGTCCTCTCACTTGGTTCTGGGCCGGGGCCTGAGGCCTGCGGGGAGGGAGAGGAAAGAACTCGGTCAGGAGCAGCCTTGCTGTGGGCAGTGGCAGGGGGCCCGCATCGGGTCCCCAGGCTCCTGCTGCCCCCTGGTGACCCCTGCCCAGTGGGCTGCACCGCGTGTCCCCAGGTCCACTCTGACCGCAGGCCCTTTCTCTGGAGCAGCGAGGCTCACACAGGAAGCAGGTGCCAGCTGACCCCTGGCAAGATGGCTCGTCCACCTGTCCAGACTGGGTTTCACAAAGCACGTTTCGTCACCAGGCGGGCGGGGTCTCCCCGAGTCTCACTCCGTCTACGCTCACAGGTCCCCACTGTCACCAGCTCTCCCTGGAGGCCCCAGTCACTTCCCCACCGGCCCCTCATGTGGACGTCTCCTGCCGTGTCTTTCTGCAGCTCCGTCCTCAGGGCACCGGGCCCTACACCTATGGCTCCTGCCCCCTGCCGGCCCTGCGCCCACCCAGTGCCCTCCGTGCTCTGTAGTCCGGGGGCCCTCGCCTGGCTGTTCCCCCCAGGTGCCCTGCGCCCACGGCACCCCGGAGCCAGGCGGCAGCGTGGGGCCTGGGGACCAGAGCTCAAAAGAGATGGGCCAGAAAAAAAAAAAAAAAAAAAAAAAGAGATGGGCCAGGAAAACGAGTGGGGCGGAAGCAGAGGATCAGAGTCACTCACACTGTGGCTCCAGTCCCAGCCCCACTGCAGGCCCAGGAGGAACAGTCAGGCGGGCCCAGGCCGGGGCGGGGCGGGCAGAGGGAGCTGGGGTGGCGCTGCACCCAGGAAAGGACCGCAGGAGCCGGCGGAGGCAACCTGACGCCACTCCTCCCACTCTTCCCGTGGCCACGGGAGCATCGCAGCACAGGACAGAGGACAGAACAGACCACCCACACTCGACACTTGCACGATTGAAAGGTGGCAGAAGATAAGTTTGTGGAAGGCATGACAGAACAGAAATGCTGGTGCAAACTGGGAGCCGTCACCCCGGGCATCACCCACCGGCTGCTTACTAATCAGAGTGAAAACAGTACTTGTGCAGCGGGGCTCTGCCAGAACCACCACCATAACACGCCTGGGTCGGCGTCAATGCCACCGACACCGGGACAAACGGGCCCCTGAGCCCCTCCTGCGATGCTCTGGGGGAGGACTCACGTCATGGGTGTAGGATTCCTGCCCTAAACGCAACCTGGACCCAGGTGGGGGACAAACAGGACACCTCCAAAGTGACTTCGTGTCTTCGGTGTTATGCAAAAGGGGCTGGACGTGTGGTTCTGGGCAGGACTTTGTTTCCAGAAAAGCAAAGCAACGACTGCGACAGGGAGACTGGGGCCAGGGGTCACCCCGGCCGGGGCTGCGGGTGAAGACAGCTCGGCGTCCGGGAGTGCGGGAGAACGGCCCTGACCTGGGCGCCCCGGGGACAAACCCCAGCACAAAGTATCCTGATGGCTATAAGCAACTCTCAAATCGGTCCGTAAAGCTGCGGGGGGTGGGGGGAGCAATGCAGCAGATGTCAGCAATTCTCCTATGTTTTCCTCATTTTTGTAATTTCAGGGTACAGGGTAGGTGGTGTTCATTGGGACCTCCTTGCAAATTTTTTGTCCAGTTGAAGTTCTTCTCCAAATGAGAAGTTGGGGAGACGAGGAGGGTAGGGGTTCTTCCTCCCGTCCTAATACTGGATGACGGGGCCCACGAGCCTGCAGACTGGGAGCCCCAGGCCTGGCCGCGGGTGGGGTGGGGGGGAACTCGGGGAGCGCAGACCCTGCTCTGGGCGCAGCGACCTCTCACCAGACAGTGGCCACACACGGTCGCTGTCCCAAACCCACAGACTGCACCCTCCAACGTCCCCCACGCCTAGGGCCAGCAGCTGGGGCTGCAAGGACAAATCCTGGCCCTGAGGGACAGGCGGGTGCCCTCGTGAAAGCAGAGAGCCCAGCTCAGAACCCCCGGGGGGCAAACCCCTGGAGCGCAGGGTGAAGGCTGAGCCCGGCAGTGAGGATGAACTAGGTCACAGCTGCACTGGACCAACCCCTGCCCTGGGCTCTGGCACCAGCCCGACCTCACCTCGATGCCCTGTCCAAGCCCCGGGCACATCGGGCAGGAGGTGCGTGAGGAACCGAGGGCGCCCCCCTACAGAGCTCCCACCCGGGCAGGGCTCTGGGGCCCTGCACCAGATCACGGCCCACAGCACAGGCCGGGACGCCGTGGGACCCAGGCCTGTTACTCTGGTTGCAGCTGTGAGCCTCGTCAAAGACCCTGACTGTCCCACCCCCTCGCGGGGGTCCCAGGCGGTGCCCACAGACCCACTGCCTCCAGGGAGAGGATGCCTGTGCATCTCCACAGGGGCCGGTGGCCTGCCTGTCACTGGCAGCAGCCGCCAGGGTCTTCCCTGTCCCTCACGGTCTCCCCGGGGACGCGTGTGGCTGGAAGCCAGGGCCAGAGGAGGGCCAGGTGCCCTGTGGACAGACTCGGGGGAAGCGAAGGCTGGGGGTCGGGAGCTAGCACGAGGCTCCGGCAGGGCGACCTCAGCCTGCCCGGCCGGGCCGAGGGCCACGCCGTCCCCACCCTCCGGGCCCTGGAGCCCTGCTCCCCGAGGGCACCCCGGCTGGCCCCGTCCACCCCGTCGGCCCGGCGGAGGCTCCGAGGCCGCACCTGCCCCAGCTAGGCGAGGCACGGCTCCCGCCCTTCTCCGCGAGGGAGAGGAAGCCGGGCACCGGGAGGGCCCCACACCGCGGCCCGGGGGACGCCGGCTGGAGGGCTGGGGAGCTGGGTTAGTGCCCAGGAAGGCCGGGCGCGGGCCCTGCCTCTGCCGCCACCGTTAGTGCTGAGCGCCAGGCTGGTACGTACCTTACTGGATCACACAGAGTCTTTTTGTTTTATTATCGTCAGGGTCAAGGTCAACCTCTGCTTCCGAATAAAAGAAACACGCTCAAGAGCTCGCCCCTCAGGAGCGACCCTGAACTCAGAGCCGGGGCCGGGGCCGCGTGGACGCTACGCCGAAAGAGCCGCACCCCAGGCCCCCCGCCGCACCCTGCTGGACGTGGCCTACGTAAGGCAGGGGCCAGTGGGTTAGAGGTGTGGTGGCTGGGAGGGGCCCCCAAGGCTGCCCCTCCCGGTGCAGAGGCGCTGCCACCTCCTCTCTGGCAGGACACGGAAATGCCCCGGGAATCGCCCACGCTGGGGGGAACGGGTGGCAGCGGCCGGCCGCAGGGAGAGCTCCAGGGCCCTGGCGTGTGACGAATGAGCTCCAACCACACGCCAATGCCCCGAGCCCTGCCGACTCGCCCGCCCGGTACCCCTGCTCGGGGTACAAGGAGGGACGGGGGAGCCCCAAGTTACCTTCCTGGCTCCTGGAGGGGCGCTTCTTCCTTCGCTTGCCTGTGCCCTTTGACGTCCGGCCCTGGGCCCTGGGGAGGGTGCCAGACCCTGACGAGTCAGTCACGGCATCCTCGGAGAAGGACCTGTCCAGGGAGGTGTCCAGAGCGGAGTCTGGGGCTGTGCGCTCCTCATCTTCGTCTCCGTCCCCGCCACGGCCTGCAGCAGGGAGGCCAGCACCGCGGCCGTGGGCACCTGCGTCCTCCGCGCCCTCGCATGTGGTGTCAGCCTCGGCCTGGCGGGCGCCTGGAGGGGCCGTGGGTTCCTCGGTGTCTTGGCTCAAACCCATTGCTGTGGAGGGCTTGTCACTGGAGAAGTTGAGGGGCTTCAGGGCCTGAGTGTCTCCCAGCACCAATGGCCAGGCCCCTGCAGAGGGCTGGGGGCCCAGGGGGTCCTCGGTGGCCAGGACATCACTGGCATCCATGTACCAGGAAGAACGCCTCTCCAGGGACCCAGGACCACCCTTCTCTGATAAGTCTCCAGTGGGCTGGGCGCTGCTGGGGGCGGCATCCGCGAGAGCCCAGCCGCGGGGCTCCTTGGCCGCTGCAGTGTCGGGACCAGACTCAGAGGTGGGGAGGCTGGTGCCTCCCACGGGGTCCCTGGTGGCCGCTGTGGATGGAGTACACATCAGCGGAGGGCAGGGGCGCCTCAGTGATCCCGATCCCCAGGGCCTGCCCAAGTCGAATACCACCCACCCTGCAAAGCCCCCTCCCCGGGAAGCTTTTCCTGGTGGCCGAGTGTGGGTTCCCACAGGGCAGGCCCGGGCCTTTATGTCCACGGTCTGTCCACAGTGGGGGAGAGCAGGGGTCGCTGGGCCCCGAGGCGATGGCACATGTCACCCCCGCCCCCAGAGTCCCCAAGGAGTCCAAGGCAGCCTCCTCAAGAGTGGAAAGTCCCACCCCAGGGCCTCATGCCTGCCTCCTCCACCACCACAGAGCCCCTCTGAGCCCCAGGGCATCTGTCAGCGGGCCCATTGGCCCGACTCTTCTGCCGGCCCGGGGGCTGGACGGACGGCCGTCACACCAGCCGGGGAGCCCTCTTGCAGCAGAGACATGCGGAAGCATCATGGGGGTGAGCTGGCCCTTATCTCAGGGCAGCAGGGGAGAGGAGCGGGCTCTCCTGTGAAATCAAGGAGGGCTTCTCGGAGGAAGGGAGGCGCTGGGCTGCAAGGATGGCATAGCGCGGGGGTGGCGGGAAGCAAATGGTGACGGGGAGGTGGGGGAGGGTCTCACCAGGTGCCTTGCTCCTCGGGGGGTCTGCGGCAGCTGCCCTGCTGGCCACCTCGGTGTCCCCTCGGCCACGGGCCGTCTTGCGCAGCTGGAAGCCCTTCCTGATGTCAGCCAGCAAGGCGTCGATGACACACACCTCTTCCTGCTTCCCGCCTCCCTGCCTGACTGAGAAACCCAGAGACGTGGCTCAGAGGGTCCCTGGAGCCCACCTGGGGACTCACCCCAGAGGAGGGGATGTAGTGCTGCCAGACTTGCAAGGAAGGAGGAGTGGCCACGGCCCAGACCCGGTGCCCCGCCCCCCTGTGGCCTGTCCCTGCTGCCCCAGGCCCGGCCTCACCAGGCTTCCCATCCTCGCCCCGCAGCCTCCGGGCCTCCTCCTCCTGCGCCAGCTGCTGCCTCCTCCTCTCAGCCCTGGCCGCCTGTTCCTTCCGGTCCTTGTTCTCCTGCGGGACAGCCGTGGCCCGTGACCCTGGCCCTCCATCACCCCCACTCCGCCTGCCCTCCCCGGCAACGGCGGGGCCCACCTTCAGGGCGCGGATGAAGAGGTCCCGGAAGGCCTTCATGGTGCTGAGCGTGTCCTCCAGGGACAGCTGCTGGGCGTCCTCACACAGGTAGGTGGCCAGCTCCAGCTGCTTCTGCTTGATGGCCTGGAATACCTCCTCCACCTCCTGGGAGGCCGTGATGCTGGCCTGCGGGCACAGGGGCAGGGTCATGGCCCGGAGGGGCCCACGCAGGGCACCGCCTGCTGTCACAGGGAGATGCCCAGGCTGCAGCCCCAGGGAGGGCGGAGTGGGGCCCATGGCCGCAGGAGGATGGCCACCGGCACAGGCCCTGCAGGCGTCGTGGTCTCTGAGCAGGACGGAGGGTATGAGCACTGCAGCCCCAGGATCAGGGACCAGGAACAGGGGGCCGCCCTCCGGGGGGGGGGGGTCTCTCACTCTGGCTGTCTCCTCCCCAGCTGTCTCTCCTCCTCCTCACCTGCCCCCCGCCCGACTCGCCAGCCTACCTTACAGACCCCAGGCCTGGCAGACTCCCCAGCGCCGGAGGGGCCCACCTCCCCAGAGACCACCGGGCAGCCGCTCCCTGCCCAGGGCCCCACCCGCCCAGCACTTGCCTGGAGGCGTTGGGAGTACTGCTCCTGCACCTCCGGGATGGAGGAAGACACCTTCCGTTCCATCTCCAGAAGCTTCTTCAGGTTAGTGCTGCACTCCGAGTGGATGATCTCAAGGTTTATCCTGAAGGTGTCAGAGGGCCGGTAAGGTCAGGTGACAGCTGGTGTCCAGGCTTGCTGGGACAGCGGGGGACCCCTGGACTGCTCACCCTCAGGGACAGCGGGGACCCCAGGACTGCACACCCTCAGGGACAGCGGGAACCCCCGGACTGCACAGCCTCAGGGACAGTGGGACCCCCAGACTGCACGCCCTCAGGGACAGCGGGGACCCCCAGACTGCACATCCTCTGGGACAGTGGGACCCCGGGCTGCACGCCCATTGGCTGCCAGAGACACGTCAAGAGCTTTCAGATGGGCTGAGTGGTGTCGGGATGAAGTGCCCACCCTAGAAGGTGCTGCGCCTGTGGCGTTAGGACAGTAACCCCTGCGGATCAGCCTGTCCTCCTTGCCTGACCCTCCACAAGGCTCAGCAGCCCCAGGACCAGAGGACCTTCCACGGTGGCGTGGTACTGGGCAGGGCCTGTGCTGGGAGTGTGGACCCTGGAGGCGGATGGCCTGGGCTGCCCTCTCAGAGCTGCACCTGGGCTATGTGACCCCATGGACCCGGCCCTGCTTCCCCAGGCCTCAGTTTCCCTCCTTGTACCATGGGGTGGCACGGCCTCGTCTTGAAGGTTAACCTTGTAAAGAGAGCGTGTTAGGCCAGCCCCTGGAGTGACCGTAGCCAGGTTGCTCCCCGACATCCTAGGCCTCAGTTTCTTCCTCTAGGCCACACGGGCACAGGCCACGGTGGACACGAGGTCTTGCCCAGGGTGAGAGTGAGTGTCTATCAGGCAGCAGATCCTGGGGGCCCGGGGTGGCGCCGCAGCATGCGACCCAGCCTAGTCCAGCCGCCCCACTGGCTGGGGAGCGGGCAGTAGGGGGCAGGGCAGGAGGTACCTACCCTGCCGCTCGGGAGGGCGGCTCCAGGTCCTGGGGCAGCTGCAGGAGGTCCGGGTGGCTCTCCTCCACCTCCTGCAACACGACGTGTCCGGTGAGACCCGCTAAGGCCACCCTGCAACCCCCCACCCTCGGTAGCTGTGGTTCACGGCCCTCGGAAAGCCCTCGGCACCCTGGGCCTCCAAGGCCTCCCCTCGGGCCTGGCCGGATTCCGCCAGTTTCGCTCTCCTTGGGGTCTGGGGAGGGACGGAGGCCAGTTGGAGTGGGTGAGGACTGCGGGGGGTGCAGCGGTGTGAAGGGGAGACCAGGGGCTCGAATGGGAGCCCAGAGGGGCTGCGGGCAGAGCGGGCCGTGGGCGCCATCCTGAAGGCCCCCCAGGCCCGCGGGCACCTGCAGCACGTGGTGCAGCAGCGTGACGCGGCTCTGCTGGGCCTTGGTCTCCGTGAGCTTCAGCAGCGTGCTCATCTTGAAGCCGTCAGCGTCCCCGGTGTGGCTGCCCTGCGAGGGCGGCAAGGGAGCCTCTTGGCCCGGGCCCGGGGCCGGGCGGGGATCAGGGAGCAAGGGCGGGCTGCGTGCTGCCCACTCACGTAGTTGAGGAAGTTCCCGATTTTCAGGATCAGCAGGCAGAAGACGGGCAGCCGGTGGCTGGCGAGCAGGCCTGCAGGATGGCGTCCCTTCACTGCCTGCCCCAGACTCCCCGCTAGGCTCCAGGGCACGAGGGAGGGGGTAGGGCAGCGGAACCCTGACCGAAAGCAAGCCTGGAGGCTCGGGAAGCGGGAGCGACAAGGGGGCAGGTGACCACTGCCCGTTCTGGGGGCGAGGACACTGAGGGGAACCTTCTGGAACCTGCAGCCACCCTGGCTCTCAGGTCTGTGGCCAAGACGACAGGGGACATCCCCGCCCGGCGTGCGACCCCAGCGGAACCGAGCCACGCCTCGGTAGTCAGGCCCGTCCGTGTCCCTGCCCGGGACTCCTCGCTCAGGGAAAGCGGTGTGCGTGTGTGTGCCACGTACGTGTGTCGGCATGGGCACGCGTGCGTGCGTGCACGGCTCAGGCTTCTGAGCCTGAGGGCGGTGGTCTACAGGGAGGGGAAGGTTGACACCCCCAGGTGCCTCTGCGGCCCGAGGGGCGCCCTCCAGGGCCTGCCCGCCCCCAGCCTGGTGCCCCACTCACTCTCGCAGGCGGCGAGCAGCAGCTGGGCCTTGGGCCGCACCATGTCCAGCACAACGGCCGTACCCTCGCACAGCAGCATGCACTCGACCCGGAGCTGGTAGCTGGGGCGGCAGAGCAGGAGCTCAGGGCCCGGGGGCCCCCACCCACCTGCCCTGGGCCCGCAGGGTCCTCTCGGCACAGAGCTGGTGGGGGGTGGTCCCACGGCCTGGCCCTGTTCAGCACGCACCTTCCCGGGCCAGGCCCCCGGTGGGATTCAGCAGGACTGGGGTGGGCCCAGGAAGGGCGCTCTGGACAAGCCCCCGGCTGCCGAAGATGAGGGCAGTCGCTCCCCTGTGGGGCACCCCTCCCTCCTAGAACAGGGGCCTTCCCGGGGGTCACATAGGGGGCCTGGGTCTGCCTGCTGGAGGCCACACAGCCCTGCCCACTGCCCACCCCCAATGCCGTCGCTGGCCTGGAGGAAGGCCCCGGCCCACAGGGTCCCCTCGAAGGGCCCCACGGTTGGGGGTAGCACCAGTGATATCTGTACCGCTCTTCATGGAACCCTGGGGACGGGTCTACACAGCCCTGCTCTCTCCTCTGGGTCTGGGCCCAGCTCCCGCCCTCAATCCCCACCCCCGCCCCCGCGGGCAGGCCCTCGGGTCCGGGGCTGCCGAGCTCACCAGGGGATGCCCAGCAGGAGTAGGTAGAACTGGTCAGCGCTGGCCAGCCTGGCCCGATCCTCTGTGAAGGCGCGCAGGTTTTCAATCTGCAATGGGAGGCCCACGCGTGCTCACCCAGGAGGCCTGCGGCGGCTCGCTGAGGCGCCTGCTCCCCGGGCGCAGCTCTGGGTGGAGCTGCAGGCCCCTTGGGCGCCCCGACACACACCTCTCGGGCCCACTCACCTCGTGCTTCTCGGGGAGGAGCTTGAGGAGCTGCCTGAGGACCTCCACGTCAAACTTGCTGGTGTCCCCAGCCCGGATCATAGCGGTGAGCTCCTCGTTGGAGCTGGCGGGGTGAGAGGACGGGGGTGGTCACACGAGGCACCCCACTTGGCCTCCTCGGGACCCTGCCAGCCTGGGACGGCCCTTGGCCCACGACACCTCTGCTGATCATACCCGGGTTGCCTCCCACACCTAGGAGATCGCAGGGGCCAGGGCTGCGGGGCACAGAGAAGGCAAGCCACCTGCCCGGGGTCACACAGTAATGAGGCTGGGGGCTGAATAGAACACTCCCCATCTGCCAGAGCACCCTCTTCCTCCTCCTTCCAGGGGGCTGCTCAGGACACAGGCGGGATGGCTCAACGGTACCCAGTGAGCTCCCGGGCAGGACACCTGCTGCACGGAAGGACTCAAGGGCTGGGAGCCTGGGCCAGGTCCTCGGCCTGGCTTGGCCACCGCCTGTCTGTGACTTATGGGGTCCCCACCACTCTCTGGGTCTCATTTTCCCCAGGGAGCCTGGACTGGTGGTCTCCAGAGCCCCCAGCTGGGGTCCTCTGTGGCTATTACCCCCGCTGTCTCTAGCCCCAGGGATGGGATGTGAACTTCCCAGGGTGGCCTGCAGAGGGCACTGCTGAGCCCAAGATGGGGGGCTGGGTCAGGCGGGGCCTGGTAGTCTGACCGGGGCTGTGCGGGAGGGGCCGGCTCTGCGACACCAGCTGCTCTCAGATCCCCGCAGCTCACCATTTAAACTGCTTCAGGAAGATGTTGAGGCTCAGGCTCTTCTTGGAGTCCAGAAAAGTGATCTGGAAAAGTGATCCGTGACCCGTCAGTACCTGGAGGGCGGCCACGGAGCCCTGTCTAAGCCCCGGCCCCCTCCCTACCTCCTTGGGCTCCTTCCTGGCTGGGGCCACTGCTTGTTCCTTGGGCTTGGCCACGGGGAAGGAGAAGAGCTGCTCGAGGCTGGAGAAGTCAGGCTCCACCACCTCAGCGTCCGGGCTGCTCAGTGACGCCCACATGGAGCTGCGCTCTGCGGGCAAGGGGCCGCCGGTCAGGCTCACACCCACCCCGGGAGTCTGGGGTGCAGCTGGCCCGGGCCTTGGAGGGCTGGCAGGGATGCCCTGCCTGGGGCCCAGCCCAGGGCAAGCATACAGCAGGCGCTTAACAAATGCCTGGCAAAGGAAGCCCTCCAGCTGCTGTCATGCCACGTATGTGGGTGTGGCTGCATGGGGGGGGCCGGTGACCTGGCCGCCAGCCAGCCTTGGCCTTGACCTTCTCTGAGCCATCAGCACCCTCAGCCCCTGGGCAGCATCAGAGACACACACTGGCCTGCAGCTGTGGGAGGAGAGGGGCCTTAGAGGTGACCCCTGACCTGTTCCTGCCCTGGCTGCCCCCCATGGCAGCCGAGCCCCTGCCCTCAGAGGGAAGCCACCTGGGGGCTTGGACTCACCTTGGACCACGGTGGACGGCAGCTTCTGCCAATTCAGCTTCTTCATGCGCAGGGTTGGGGGCTGCACCCGCCGGTGGCTGGGGACCCAGGCGGAGCCCAGGCTGTGGCCCACGTGGGCCACGATGATCTCCTCCGCGCCGCCCGCTGCAGGGGGCCTGGAGGTGACCGGCAGGGGCGGGGGCAGGGGCGGGGGCGGGGGCGGGCACCCCAGGCCTGGGAGTGGAGGTGGGGGGGGTATGGTCCCACTAGGGCCAGGCAGTGGGGGAGGTGGGGGTGAGGGGAACGCGGCCCCCAGGCTTGGCAGGGGCGGGGGTGGAGGAGGTGGTGGGGGCGGGGGCGGGGGACAGGTTGCGGCGCCAGGGAGGGGGGGTGCAGCTGGGGGTGGGGTGGGCTCCAGCTGCTCCGGAGCTGTGGGCTGTGGCGCCATCCTGCCACTCTCGCCCTGGACACTGGCAACGTGCAGGCCAGTGAGGGCTGCCGCTGGCTGCTGGCCCCCGACCCCCACCGTCGGGGCACCGGTGTTCTGGGGGGAGCTGCCCCTTTGACTCTGGCCCAGGTTGACCTGGACGCCCTTGTGGGCCTTGTCCAGGGAGCGCGGGCGGGGCCACCCCTTGATGGACAGGAGCCGCTCGACCATCTCCTCCAGGGTGCACTCCTGGGCTGGGGTGGGGACATCCAGGTCAGGGTAGGGGGCATCCGGAAAGGTGCGGCCCCTCCCTCGGGCAGGGGCGGGTTAAGGACCGAGGCTGGCCCCCTCCCCCCACAGGCTAAGAACCCAGTGTCTGCCCACCAGGCTGGGGTCAGGGAGGGGGACGCGGGCGGGGGCTAAGGGCACGGGGCACCCTCCCCCGCCCCATCCCACCCACTCACTGTCACTGGCCAGGAGCACGGCCCGGTTCACCAGGCTCTCCAGGGCCTCCCAGAGCAGCTGGCTGGAGCGGACGGTGGGCTCCAGATGCAGGAGGCCCTGCAGCACAGACAGCAGGTGGGCAGACGCTGGGGAGCAGCTCACCTGGGCGGGGTGGGCGAGGAGCAGGGGTCACAGCCATCGCCTCGCCAGGAGTGTCCACCCTGTCACCCCTCTACGCCCCACGGGGGCCCTGGCGAGGCGCCTGAGTCAGGGTTCCCTGACGGGCACGCTGTGACACCTGGGGTCGGGGCACCGTGTGCGGGCGGTCCGTGCCCTGCGGGACGTTCAGCCGCATCCCTGGTCTCCACCCACTCGAAGCCAGCAGCACCCCTCCTCAGTTGTGACAACCCCAGACGTCTCCAGATGTTTCTGGACGCCCCTGGGGACACTGGCCCCTGGCTGAGAGCTGCTGGGTTCGGTGAAGGGAGGGGCTGAGCTGGACCAGAACCCGGCCCCCCGACTCTCGCTGGTCCCAAAGTCCCCTCGGTACCCCTCACGGTGGCCGGGCGGCTGGGCCCAGGACAGCACAGCCTAGCCTGTCCTCCTGCGTCCTGGGGCCCTGGCTCTGGCGGGGGACAGCCCAGAGCCGGCCCCAGGCAGCGGGCTCCAGCCTCTGCCTCCCTCCAGCCCCCCAGCCCTCTCAGCTCCAGATGTGGCTCCCCCCGGCCCCAGCAGGGCAGGGTGTGCCCAGGGCAGGACAGGAGGCCACTTCCGAGCCCTGAGCCCACCGGCCCCTCCCCCGAGACAGTCCCGGGAGGGGCTGCCCCGGCCCCGGCCCACCTTGTGGAAGAGGGAGGCGAAGACCTCCTGGTGGCTGTTGATGTCGACGCCCCCGAAGACCCGCAGCAGTTCCTCCTCGTCCTCGGCCTTGGCCTCCCTGAAGGCCTCCAGCTGGATTAGCAGGTCCTCGTCCTCCAGGTCTCTGAGGCGGGAGGGTGGGCGGGGCACGGGCGGGCTCAGCGGGCTGCTCCCCCAGCTTCCCCCCCGGGACAGGCGCGCAGACAACCCCAAGCAGGGCCCGCGGCCTGTAGGTGGCCGCCGTGGCCGGGGGCAGCGTGGTCTGTCGGGCCGGCCTCTCCGGTCAGCTCCACGCCCCTCGGGACGGGAAGCGCGCGTTCTCACACTCGCAGGGAGAGATGGAGGGGCCGTGCTGCGGCGGGCACAGTAGGGAGGGCAGGCCCTCCTCTGGGTGCTGGAGGGCGGCACCAAGGCCGCCCCCGAGGGGTCCACCCGGCCTCTGCGATCAGGTGCGGGGCTCTGGCCTGAGCAGGGGGCCGGGCGTTCACTGAGCCCAGCACAGGCCTGTCCTCGGCCTGGCCAACGAGCCGCACCCTCAGCGCCCAGCAGACCTCTGCCCGAGGCCAGCGCACCACCCGTAGCACCAGCTGGGGCTCCTGCTCCTGGGGTCGCCCCTTGCCCACTTCCCTGGGGGCGGAGGCCCCACCCTGGAGAGTGGTCCTGATAAGGCCTGGGATGGGGTTCTCAGCTACACGGGTTTCTAGATATGCATTTAAATTTGAATTTCAGATAAACGCTGAACGGTATTTAGCACAACTACGTCCGTGCAATAAGTGGGACACACTTACACTAACAAAGCGATCTGTTGTCTACCTACAATCCAGTTTAAGTGGGCGTCCTGTACCCTACCTGGTAACTTAGTTTCTCGGGGCAGCTCCCGAGACCCTGGGCGGGAAATTCTGCAGAGTGGCCTGTCCAGCAGCGCTAGGGATGGCAAGCTGGGTCCTCCCTGGGATCTGGCCCCAGGAGGGGTGGGCCTGCTGGGGCTACTCCAGGAAGCCCCCTCCCTACCCATCTGGAGGCGCTGCTTGGGGCCCGGGGGGAGGGGGCCCTGGCTCCGGGGAGCAGAGTGGGGACTCACCGTAGCCGCATCAGAGCGTCCAGCAGCTGCAGCCCTGGGAGCGGACAGGCGGGTGAGCCTCACAGGCGCTGCCCGGGCCGCCCACCCCGGGCCACTCGCATCTTTGACACCTTCACCTCCACCCTTTCCCTGGGCTCACTCCTACCACCCGAAGCACCCGGCCCGTTCCCTCGGGACACTGGGGATACGGGGCTCTCGGGGGAGACCACACTGGACGCACAGTGGTCCCCAGTAAACGGTCACTGGCACAGCCAGCAGGGCTGGAACTGGACGTCAGAGGACCCACCTCCCTCCACTGCCCAGCAGCCTTGCCCAGAGAGCCCTCCAGGGCTAACACCCAGGGGTCCTGAGGCCCTGGGCCCACCGAAGGGAGCAGGTGGGGGCAGGAGGCTTCCCAGGCCCACACAGAGCCTGTCTCTGGGGCCCTGGAGTGGAGGGCACGGGGCGTCTCCCCGGAAGCGGGCAGCGCGGGCTGGGCGGCCAGGGGCCCAGTGGCGGAGGTCCGGGCAGGGTTACCAATGAACTCGCTGCGCAGCTGGGCGCGGGCACGGACGTCCTCGGGGCCCAGGATGATGGCGTTGACCACGCTGAGCAGGGTGGCCACGTAGGGCACGTTGTCGCTGTCCGAGAGCTCGTTCATGATGACGCTGAAGCGGTACTGCTGGCTGCACACCGTCTGCAGGGTGGGCAGGGGTCAGTGCGCCCCCAGGCCCCACCCAGGCGCCAGCCACCCAGCGCTCACCTTGTAATGGTCCAGGGCGTCCAGGGTCAGGGCGTGGCCCTCCGGTGAGTAGACGCACAGGGCCGCTAGCAGCTCCAGCACCTGCTTCTTGACCATCACGTTGGATGTGTCCAGAGCTGCCAAGGGCAGGGGGCCTCTCAGAGGGGCCCACCGACCCCCCAGCCCGGGGTCCTCCTCCTCCCAGTCCCGCCCTTCCCCCGCCTGTGCCCACCGCCCACCCTGGGCTCCCACACTTTAGCTGCCAAGTGCCTGGCTGGCAGAAGCCAGGGGGCGCTCTGTATTGGCCCACCGCCCACATCAGGCGCTGGCCTCTCCAGACGCGCTGACCGTCCCCAGGGCCACGGGGAGAGGTGTGGGGGCAGGCACGGCTCCAGTCACCCGGGGTCGACTCCCGCTGGCCCTCAGGTCTAAGGGGGGTCTCTGCGGGCTCCGGGCCCAAGGCCAACATTGGCAGCCCTCCCAGGGCTGAGCCCGTGTTTTCTCCAAACTTAGACCAACTGTGTTTACGGCAGACACAGCCTGCGATGCCTCCTTGTCCCCATGTACCCCTGCCTCCCACTGCATTCCCGGAGCTGGGAAAGTTTTGGGGGTGTCTCTCGGCCGGCCCTGCTGAGACTAAGGCACAAAGGACTCCACAGACGGCAACAGCCGGGCCTGGGCCGGGTGGTCTCTGGTTCGCTCGCCCGCACGGGCCCTGCCCGCCCCGGAGCCCCACGCATCAGTGGGAGCAGCACAGCCCGGCAGGCAAAGAGCACGCAGGGGCCACTGTCCACCAAGGGCCACTTGTGGTCGCGCCCGAGGGTTGAGGACTAAGTCTGGCTGCAGTCCGGGGAGACTTCCTAGAAGAGGCGACAGTGAGCCAGAACTTGAAGGGCGGGCAGGACTTGGCAGGCACACGAGGGCACAGCAGCCTGAGCAGGGGGTGGAGACTGGGGGCCGGCAGCTGGGGAAGGAAAAGCCCCAGGTGGCCAGAGCAGGGATGGGGGCAGGGAGGGGGCGTGGAGGTGGAGGATGGTGTCACTGGCAGGGGCCGCAGACCTGAAGGGCTGAGGCCTGGCTACGGCCGAGGAGCTCGGAGCCAGGCGGAGTGGAAGCGGGCCCCTCAGGTGCACGTGTGTTTCTGACCCAGGTGACTCCAGCTGCCACGGTGTGGACAGGGGCCCGGAGGCCAGAGACTGGGGAGGGGGCAGGGCCCAAACGAGCCCAGGGCTAGGTGGAAAAGCCGGGCAAAGTCACAGAACAGAGGGGGCAACTAGGTGCAGCTGGTAGAAGTTCACGGCTCCAAGGTGACCTGGAGGCTTCAGACTTGGGAAGATGGGAAACTGGTTCCTCCTCCAGGAAGTCCTCCCTGGCTGCCGGGCCAAGCTCTCTCTTCCTGTGCCCCAGCCCTCCCACCGCCTTTCCCAGCCCGGAGCCTCACCCTGGGAGAGCTGGCGCACGTAGGCCTGGTTGCTGAGGATGTACTGGATGCCCTCCTGGGAGTTCATGACCGCGCGCACGCAACTGATGCAGGTGAGCTGCAGCAGGGCGTCGGCGATGCGGGCCACGCAGCGGCCCGACAGGCGCGCCAGGGCCTCGAGCAGGAGGTCCAGGCCGCTCTGCTCCAGGAACTGCACCATCCAGCCACCGTCGCTGCTCTCCAGCCGCTTGCGCAGCCCCGAGTAGTTGACCACGGAGGGCATCTGCAGGAGCCGGATGCACAGCTCGGGCTCAGCGCTCTCCAGGTTGGCCTCCGTGGGGTCCGAGTCCTGAGGCCCCAGCTTCTCCTTCAGCGCTGCCCACTTGCGTTGCGTGCCCTCCTTCACCGACATCTTGCTGAACTGCGGGGCCAGAGGAGAGGGGTGTCAGCCCGGAGCCCGGGCCCGGAGGGGAGCCACGGCCCAGCTTGGCCCCTGGCTGGTCAGTGGAGGCAACGTCCCCTGCTCCGAGCCTCCACCTGCCAACTGGGGACTCACTGCGTTTCTTGCTGATGCCCAGGCCTGCCCGGGGGACACACTACTGGCAAACCCTCGTCCCACCAGGGCTGCCACTGCCCCCTGGCTTCCCCTGTGCCAGGCTCTGCTTACACCCACCCCTGTCTCGATCATCATGGCAACCAAGGAGGCAGCACCGTTGTCCTCGCTGAAGGCACCAGGACCCCAGAAGGCTACACTGGCAGGAATACCACTGACCCAGCGGTGATCAGGCGGCAGAAATGGCGTCTCCGGGGCTCCCTTGTCCCCCAGGGTGCTTCCCCTGCCCAGCGGACAGAATCAGATGCGGACAATAGGGTGGGCGGGGACAACTCCAGACCCTGGTCATTTCTAGCCTGCCCACAGCATCGGGAATGTGCCTGGGGAGGGGGGCTGACTCGAGGGTCATGTCCACCGCCCACCCAATTCTGGGCAAGACCAGGGTCCTGTGGGGAGCAGCCCTGCCAGGCCCCAGTTTCTGTGGGCCTCTGTCAACCTGCGTGCAGTGGAGGACCAGTGTCCCCCAGGCCTGTGGCTCTCGGAGACTGACCCGGATGCAGCTGCAGGAGGTATGATCGCTGCCCAGAGAACATCCCCCGGAGGCCGAGGGTGTGGCCCAGCCCAAAATGACCCCCAGACGTGCCCTTCCCAAACCGGAACAGCGGGACAGGCGGGCTGTGCCTCTGTGTCATCATCACACCCAGCGAGCCCCCTCCCTGGGGCCCCGGGCTGTGACGCTGTCCCCAACCGCAGACCCTGGGACCGGCCCCCAGAGGTCAGGGGCAGTCCAGGCTCTTCTGCCACCATGTATGGCTTGGTCTTATATTTAGCGTGTGAGAAGGGCAGCGTGGAGGGAGGCCTCAGGGGCAGGGCACGGCAACACCACTGTGCCTCATGCCCAGGGCCTGGTGCCAGCACTGCCCGCCCAGACCCTTGGCCTCCTACGCCCCCACTTCACAGGAGGGGACACGGAGGCGGCACCCAGGGAAAGCAGATCACGTGCCCATGGCCCCATGGATGGAAACGGCAGAGCTGAGGTTGGACCCCAGAGGGCGGCCTGAGGCCCTCGAGATGCTGGATGGCCAGGGCAGCGTCACCCTAAGGGCTGCCCTGGCAATTTAGCGGGGAGACCCGCGGGGCCGCCTGAGGTCACAGGAGACAGGCTGAAGGGGGCCAAGAGCCCAGGTGCCTGTCCCCGGCGGGGCTCGCGGTCCCCAGCGCTCGCTGCTGTCACTCTCGGAGGTCCCGCTCCCCCTCCGCCTGGGTGAGGGTCTTGGGCATCCTCCCTCGAGCTTCCGGAACCACCCCCCTCGCCCCCGCCTGCCCGGAGCACAGAGAACAGCCAGAGGCCTCCTGGAGTTTCAGCAGCCCCTCCTCTGTCTGCAGTGGGTCCGCACCAGGAGTCCAGCACCCTCCCCCCACCCTTCACCCTCCACCTGCCCAGCTGCCTGGCGGGGCCCATGGGGTCCTTCCGGGAAGCAGCCTGGCTGGGGGGAGAGAGGGCTGACCCGCAGCGCCCCCAGCTCGGACCCTCCCAGCAGACCCCGGCCGAGCCTGTTTCCTCACCTGGACCAGCGTCAGGCTGCCGGCAGCATCCTGAGGGGTGGGAGGCGAGGGGCCTGCGGGGTGCTCCTCGGCCCTCCCCCAGGGGCCCCCACGGCCTGCGTCCTGTGCTGGGCCAGGCCGGGTGGAGAACCTGGAGCCCTCCCCATGACTGCACCCTCCCAGGCCCGGCCGCCTCAGACGCCCAGGCACTCACCCAGATTCGCAGGACCTTCCGGCTGCCTCGGCCCATCGATTCTGGGCCCTGCCCCCGGCTGCCCCTCACACTCTCCTGGCGTCTCATCGCTGCTGACCACTGAACTGCCCGGTACCAGCCGTGGCCCTGATCCCTCCCAGGCAGCCTCTCAGTGGAGGGGAGGGGGCCACTCCCACCAGCACCATGAAGAGCACGGCAGACGGACCTCCGCACACACTGCCACCCGCCGTGGGTGCTGCTGCTTGAGGAGGACCCAGAACCGACCCTCCCTTCCCGCCCTGCCTCCGCTGGCCCGAGTCCCTGGCTGCTTGGCACAGGCTGAGTGGACAGAGCGCGAACTCTCCCAGGCCAGCACTCCGGCCTCCAAGTGTCCTCGCCAGCCAAGAGCCCCAGGGGTCCCTGGATGCAGAGGCAGCCCATGTCACCAGCACCACCCTTCCTGGTGCTGCCCCGTCCTCCCAGTACACACCCAATTCCCGGGCCCACCGGCTTGCTGTCCTGAAAGACCCCCCACATGGGAGCCCTGGGTCTGCGGGACGGGAAGCACAGCAGGCGACCAGCCCTGCCCGCCACCGGTCCACGAAGGATCCTATGCCATGTGCCCTGGCACCGAGCTCTGCCCCAGGCGCCGTGTGGGGCAGCGAAGGTGCGCAGGGCTCGGCTGGCTGCGGCCCAGTGAGCACAGGGCATCCAGCTGGGAGAGCGAGCTCAGCTAGGGACCCAGAGGCTTAGGTGGGGCGGCTTTTCTCCCTCTGTGACGCCCACCAGGCTGCCCAACATCATCCGGGGCCGTCAGGCCCTGGGCCAAGGACATCTTCCTAGAAATGTTCCAACTGCTTTTCAGGATAAAGACTGACTACGTAAATGGACCACAACCAGATCATATACAAACACGGAGCTCTGAGCCACAGCTGCGGCCACCAGCCCTGGACACCCAGCCACCATCACAGGAAGCAGCCCGTGCCCTCTGCGCCAGACCTGCAGGAAGTCAGACCTCCATCTCTAGTGACAGCCCAGGAAGCTCTACAACCGCCCTGTGACATCACCCCACAGCCGGGACTTGATCAGTAACCCATGCCTTCCATTGTTTTTGTCCTCGCTTCCAACTGAGGACCAACTGGGGAAAACCAGATGTGCCCCCAGCCATCACGTGGGCGCCCCGCGTCTTACGGGCCGTCCAGCTTCCCCAGTCCCGCAGCCCCCATCATGACCGAGGCCCCCTTTTTCCTGTAAAGAAGCTTTCTGTACACAGAAAATATTTTAACATGTTCACATATATTACATAATACGTATGCAGACGGGTATGTGCGTATGTAGCATTCCACGTCTGTAGTAAGCAGCCAGCAGACTCCCCGGCTGCAGCAGCTTGGAATAAACAGCCTTTGCCTGCTTCCGTCTGGGTGGTAGCTGAGCACTTCCAAAGGGAGCACCGCAGGAAATCAACCTCTACTGCTCTCAGGAGCACAGGCTGCGGGGACGGCCCTTCCTGACAACACCCGGGACGCTGCGCGGGAGGGAGCGTGGTGGGAGGCTGGTACCTCCTTCCCGGGCTCACCGGCTGTGCGCCCAGGGAAGTTACTCTGCCCCTCTGTTCTCCGTCTGTGAAGTGTCTCAGGGGGCTGCAGTGGGTTTCCGTGCAGAAGCTGGACCCGGTGGGCAGAGCGCGCGCGCAGGGCTCTCCCGGCTCTTGTCACCCTGTCCGTGGATGCCTGCCTCTCTGCCCTTGGGCCCTGCTCAGCCCTGGCCCACCGCGCAGCCAGTACAGGTGCCGGGTCTCAGCGGGGCCGCGGGGACCAACCCAGCTTAGTCTCGCCAGGGCGGGGCGGGGCCGGGCTGCTCTGGGCAGGGGCGGGGCCCCAAGCTCAGGAAGGTGTTCCCAGTTCTGCAGGCCCCCCCAGATGAGGGGTGTGGCCAGCCTGCCCAGGGCAGGGCCTGCACAGGAATTTGGAATGGCAGAACTTTTTTTGCAGCCAGCACGGCAGACTTAAGAAGAGCACGACCACCTGGGGCTCCCAGGGGTCCAAGTTCAAGTGGCTCAGGCCAGCCCCCGTCCCTTGGCAACTGAAGGGTCGGGGAGCTGAAGCACCCCCATCTGTCCTCCAAGCAGTCCGCCCCACCCCTGCACCAAAACTACAGGGGCAGTGACCCTTTGCAGAGGGAGACCCTGAGGCTCTGACATTAGTGGGATGTTGCCCGTGGATCTTTAACGTTCACCTTTTCTCTTCCATTAACGTGGGGTTTCCACTTGGACGGGGTCATGCCTTCCCCTTCGGACGGGAACTCCAGAAGGTAGGGTCTCCTCTGAGCTTTCCTAGGGTCAGCCCACTGATCTGGGTGTCCTGCTCATGGGCACTCGCCCAGCCCACGCAGATGCCACTTCCTCAGACAGCCATCTGGCTCTCCTCCTGCACCTGGCCAGCCTGACACGGTGACGCTGGCACCTCCACCTGGGCACCCTCATGCTTGGGCAGCTGTGCAGACTCTCGGGAAGCCACCGCCCCTGCTTGGCAGTCGTCAAACTGAGTGCGTGCGTATGGCGGGGGTAGGGTCAAAGCTGGCCTCCCAGACCTCCCAGACCAGCCCCTGCAGATGGAGAAACTGAGCCAGAGAGGGCGAGCCGGTCCAGGCAGGCACTGGGCACTGAGCTGTGTCCTGGGAACGGCTGCTGGGAGGCCCTGCACGGGTCCATCAGGCTTTGAGCAGCGTGGTAGGGTGGGGAAGCCCAGACTCCGGGCTAAGCACTTGGCACCTCATGGAGGTGGGTGAGGCCTTCTGTTCCTCAATCCCTGCAAGGGCAGGCGGAGGGACTCTGGGGCCGGGGCGGGGGCCAGGGCTAAGGAAGGCGCCGGTGAGGGGGACCGGCTGCCTGAGGCTGGGGAGACAGCTTTGGGGTAGCCCTGCCAGCATCAGCAAAGGGGCTGGGGTGCTTCTGGGCCCAGAGCCAGCGAGGGCGGGGGCGGGTGCAAAGAGTTAGCTCGTCTTCCCCCGGGGTGGGCGTAAAACGGCAGGAGGGGGGTTCCGGAACTGGGAGGCAGGGGCTGCCACGCTGTATTTTTAGCTCCTACAAGAACCCAAATTTTTCCACTGCCTGGCAACTCTTGGATTACATTCCTGGCAGCTCCCTGGAGCTCAGGGGCAGCCCGGGCCCTGCCGGGTAGGAGGGGGAGCTGAGGCTGCCCTGCTATGACCTCGTTACCCCTCCTTTCCAGAATCTTGGCTCCTCTGTGTCATCTTCGCCAGGCCCCGAGCCCTCAGGGTGCCTCAACTCAACTGTGTGGGTCACCTCGTGTGGACTCATCCCAGGTAGGGGGTCCTGTGCACAGTGGGCCTCGGGGAAGGAACTGGGTGTCCACCCATCGCCTGCCCATCCCTGGGCGTGGAGTGCGCAAGGTCCTCACGGTTCCCTGGCCCGTCTCCCGTCCAAGGAGCCCTCCTGCCCGCCCCACCTGCCGTCTCCAGGATGGGGTGTGAGACCCCTGCCTCCGGAGCCCTCACTGCATCCAGCGGCGGGACAGAGGGGCCCGCTGGGAGGTGGGTGGGCGCCAAGACATTCGCAGCAGCACCAAGTTAATACCCAGAGATGACAACCAGGATGCCAGGCGCACTGTGTGGGATCCCGACCACGTGAAATGTGACGTGTCGCGCAAGACACGCGCCGAACACTAAGAGGTGATGCATCCACGGCGAATGTGGTCATTTTCATAATCATAAAGGGACAGAGCAAGCAAGACGGCAGGAGACCAGCAGCATCTCAGAGGGAGCTGGGCTTAGAGCAGGTCCACCCCCAGCTCAGGTCACCAGGGGTGAAGGGACGGACCTGGGAGCTGGGTCTCCTGTACGGTTAGCTAGTGGAGAAGGGCCGGGGGCCCGGGTGGCCCACTGTGCCCAAGGATCTGGAGCAGGTTGGAGTCACGACCGACATGGCCTGCTCACACCCTCCTTGTTAGGAGTAGAAGCTGGTGGGAGCCACACAGGGGGGCCCTGGTGCAGGGAACTGACTCCGGTGAACAGGAAACGCCTGCCGGAGGTGGGTGGGTGGTGCCGCCCTACCCCGGGCTCACTGGGAGGAGGGTCCCTGCAGTGCAGCCCTGAGCTGGGCACTGTGGGTGTCTGGGCTTCTGGGAAGGGGCTGGGGGTGAACTGGGAGCCCCATTCCCTGGGGATGGGCCAGCTCGGGTGCAGGGAGAGGACAGGAAGGGTGGAGGTGCCCACACCAGGAAGCCAGGCTTTCGCTTCCACCTGCCCTGCAGGCTCACAGGAACCGGGTCTGTCCTCGCCTCCCGCTGTCACCTGGTCGCTGGGCCTCGGCCTCCCCAGCTGCACACAAGCAGAGCCAATGGGGAGCTCCCAGAGGGCCGGGCCACCTCTGCCAGTCTCAGGGCTCTGGTCCAGGTTCTGGGGGATCCCAGGCCGGGAGGGATGGAGCGGCTCAGGGGCCAACGGTGACAGAGGCCACTGCCGCCTTCTGGAGCTGAGTCAGCTCTGACAACGAACACTTGAGGGAAGTGATGTGTGCAGACCCGCGGTTAGGGAGTGAGCGAGGGCGAGGAACTGGGTGGCCCCGCGGGTGGCAAGGGGGCGTCTGGCCACAGCTTCCACCTGTAGGGCTCCGCTGGGCCGCACGCAGCCCTCAGGCTCGCCACCAGCGTCCCCTCCGCGTGGGTTCTCTCCCCCAAGAGCAGACAGAGCTCCAAGCAGCCTCCTCCAGGAAGCCCCGTGTCCCTCCCCCCGGCCCCCTGCTGCCCTCAGGAAAGGCCTCTCCCAGCAGGGAGGAGGACCCTTGGTGTCCAGGGAAGGAAAGAGGTAGGCCAGCTTCAGGCCCTGATCGCCCTGTACTTGTCTAGGCCTCAGGGCCTTGGGGTGGAACATGAAGGCCACCCACCCCCGCCTGTCTTGCATCCCCATTCCAGGCTGCCTGCCCAGAGTAGGGAGAACAAAGCAGCAGATTGTGGCGGGGAGGGGCCCAGCCTGCGCAGCCTGGCACTGCCAAGGGCTGCAGCCAGGGCCTGGGGGCAGGGGACCGCTCAGGTTCTAGTTGAGACCAGGCTCTGCTGCTGACCGGCCGTGCCCCTTGGGCAACACACAGGACCTGCTGGGCCCTGGACTCTGTCCTCTCACAGGCATGAGCATGTTGGTGCCACCTCCCCACCCCAGTCTGCCAACAGAGCCACGGATGCCATCTGCAAAGCGGGCCCCGTTACTGCCAGGCAGTGCTGTGCCCTGCTGCCTAGCAGTCCACTGTGCGTGACGTCACCTCGGCCAGGCTGCCGTGGCCGACACCGAGCTGGAACGGAGCGTGCCTCTTCTGCAGCCCCAGCTCAGCATCCCCGGGCCACCCGCCCCGGAGAGCCGGCGCCAGGAGCCCGGCCCTACCGGGCAAGTGGGATCCTGGGCATCGGGCACAGATGCTGTGTGCTGTTCCCTGCCAGGCACCGAGGGGCCAGGCCCATCCTGGACTTGGTTTTCTCATCTGCAAAACGGCCAGAATGTCGTCCAGGGACCGTGGGTTGGCTGGGCCAGTACCATCTGCACAGGCGCCAGGCCTGCCTGGCCAGTAAGGCCCCTCCCAGGCGGCTCCCCTCCTCCTCTCAGAGGTGACCTCCTAGGTCCTACCCCTGGGCCTGTGTCCCGGCCGTCCCTCCCATCACTCTGCCACCTTCCACAGGCAGCCCCGACTGCTCTGCCTCCATCTGCACGGCCTGGCCCAGCCCCTGGGCGGATAGGCTGGAAACACCAGGCAGGGGCCACGGATGTCCCCAGAGAGCGCAGCATCCGATCTGGGCACGCGGGGCTGGTGTTCTCAGGCCACTCGCGCCTGTGAGTGTGGGGTGGCGGAGCCAGGCCGGGAAGGGGGACAGGCAGCACCCCCTCCCCACCCTGGGGCTGGGTGAAGGGCAGATGTCTGTTTCCCGGCTGCGGCGTGCAGGCGGCAGTGCCGAGCTGTACATACTTGGAGCAGAAATGGGGACGTGGGCTCGGGGACATGGATGGTGGGAGAGGCAGGCTGCACACCGAGGCCACATCCCAGGGCCCCAGAGGACCGGGACCAGGCCGGACGGGGAGACTGAGGCGCTCTCACCCAGCTGCGCAGGGCCCGTGCTGGCACCCACGCCCACACCCACCAGCACTCGGCGAGGACCAAGGTCAGGCTCAGGGACGGAGAAGCCCCCGCCCCACCAGCTGGGTCTGCTAGGACTGCGTGCACGCGTGTGGGGTGGGGGGACCGGCAGTGTCTGGCACAGCGGGGGGCTGGGGCCGGCCTCTGCTCACACAGCCGAGCGGGGTCTCAGAGGTAACGCAGGGAAACCACGGCCCAGGGCCGTGATGCGGCCCGAGTGGGCCGCCTGGCCCCGCCCCCGCCCTGACCCACGGCACCCTCTAGCCGCAGTGCTCCCCTTCGATGCTAGGCCTCGGTGGCACCACCTGCAAAACAGGAAGCAGAAACAGCCTGCACCTCCCCAGGCGTGTGCCTCCCACCCATGGAGGGCTGCGCTCAATGGCCCCCGGCCGGCCGGGCCTCCAGCAGCGCTGGCCTTGCCCCCCTTCCCAGGGAGGCCTCCGCCTTCCCAATTGGGTGGGCCCAGGCACGACCTCATGGGAGCCGGTGGTCCTCCAGTCTGCCCTGCCTCTCCCTCCCCCTCCCTTCCCACTGGGCCCAGCTCACAGGATGGGGGGGGGGCGGAGGGTGCTCTGGCAGGCCGTGAGCAGGGGCCCCTGCCCAGGGCACCCAGGAGGCGCAGCTGGGAAAGCTGCAGCGGGGGAGGGGGCTGCGATGGGGCAGGAAGGGCAGGCGGAAGAGGAAAGCGGCCTCGGCCCTCTGCCCTTCTGTTTTAGACAGCTCAGGGAGAGGGGCTTTTTCATCACTCACCCACCCGCGACTGCTTCCGCCCCTCCCGCCCCCCGCCACTGCCAGGAGGGTCCACCGCCCTGATGGGCCGGCGGCTCCCGGGCTCCAGGGCAGCTGTCTGTCTGCGTTGGCTGCTCTGCTCTGCACTCACACAGGTGGGTGCCCTGAGGGTGGGCCGGCACCCCCTCCCCGCATTGGGGGCCAGGGGCAGGGGGCGCTGCTTGGCCAGGACAAAGCTCTCCTAACTCCTAGGGCATCAGGCCTGGAACCCAGAGGCTGCTGCACCCACGTGCTTGCTCTTCCCGTGGGAACTGCGGCGGTGATGAGGGGCAGGGGGACAGCCCTGTCCTCCAAGTGCTCCCCGGGGGCCGGCCAGTTCTCCCCCGGCCCCCAGGGCAGCACCTCCCGCGTGCCCAGAGTGGTGGATGCCACGCTCTGGCCACCACAGCGGTGAGGGGAGCATGAGCGCTGACGCACACAGTAGGGGCTTTACAGACATCTCTTGCCAGGAGGGCAGCACTGGTTCTGTCACCCAACCACCCCGTGTCTCAGTCTCCTCTTCCCGTGAAACAGACAAGAATCCCAGGACCCACCCTTACCCAGGGACGGCGTGAGGGTCAGAGATCACGGTGGGAACGTGGCGGGCTAGTTCACTCGGTCCTCCTCTCCTTCATTCATTCAGCCCACAGACCCTCAGACCGTGGGGGGACTTCACCTCTGGGTGCCCTCAAAAGCCAGGGGCTCGAGCTCACCTCAGGGAAAGCCCCCCGCCAGGGTCCAGGCCGGGCCAGCTGGTCACACCTGCACCCAGGGCGGCGCCCCATCGTCATCCAGTTACCATCTATCCCTCCTGCAGTCCCACAAACCACTAACTTTTCCAACCTGGAAAACAACTGCACTTTGATGAAAGGCAAACGGAATCTATTCAGGGTACAGCTTCCAGGTCCCAAATGTGAAGTGTGTGCAATTAGCTGCGACAGCCTGTCAGCACCTCCACAAAGCAGGGGCCCCCACCTGACGGTTAACTCTTTGCCGCCAAGGAGCGGAGCCTCAACGGACTTGCGGCCTGGATGGGTCACGGGATGGGCAGCCCCACCCGGTCACCTGGGTTCACGTCCCCCGGCAGTGCCCCTCCCCGCCTGCCCACCCGCCCCGATGACCTGTCAGCCCCGAGCTGGGGGCCGGGAGCTCTTGTGGAAGAGACGGGAGGGTGGGCCTGGGCAGCGGTCGGGACGGGCCTACCGCACCAACCTGGCTCTTTGAGCAGAAAGTTGATGCCGGCCTGCAAAGGGGTGGGGACAGTGTGAAGTCTCAGACTCCAGACCTGGAACCAAACGCCCATCCACAGCTGCTACGAGAGAGCTGCGGCGTGCACTACCCAAAGCCCGCCACCCTGGGAAGCACCATGACGGGGTCTGGGGCTTTGTTCTGGGTCCCCAGCTCCTTCACTGCTGGGCGACAGAGGAGGTTCACGCCTGAGCAACTGTCCCCACCCTTCAGGGTGCAGGTGGGGAGACAGAGGCCCAGAGAAGGCCAGAGTCCTGGCCGGTTCCCACTGCCAGAGGGAGAAGGGGGTGGGGCTGGTGGGGAGGGGACTTCCCAACTCCAGCTCCTTCATGGGTGCGCCTGACCTCTGGCCTTGTTCCTGATTCCCAGCTGGGGCAGGGTCATGGCCACCTTAGGGGCTCTGACTCCTGGTGTGTGTGTCCAGCTGGGGTGGGGCACTAAAGCTGCGGTCACAACTGAGGCCGGCCACCACGCAGCCTGGGGCCCTGGGTCACAGAGGCTCAGGAGGCCAGGCAGACAGTCTCCCTTCGTGTCTCCCCAGGAGCAGCCAGGGTTGGTGGAAGCACGGATTCCCTGCTGAGGCTATGGTCACCCTCGGGTTCCTCCCCAGGAAAGGGGCCCAGAAGTGGGACCGGAGGAGCACAGGGCCAGACTACCAGCCCCATTCTGGAGAAACCCAGAGCAGTGACGGGGGCTCGCTCCCCCAAGGCCTGCCTATGGGGGTGCCAGGGCCCCGTGTGCGCCCACCCGCATCCAGGCGGCTACAGACCCAGCAGCCCAGGCGGGGCCGCAGGTCGCCGCATGCCTTGTGGTGCCACCGGGGCGGTGGACGCGAAGTTGAAGTTTATTTCCCCAACTGTGGCTGATTCATAATCAGGATGTAGTAGCCGTGAGGCGGGTAAATTCTGCCAGCACCGGGCAGGGCGGAGGCCCGGCCGATCCTCGGCCCACCACTCGAGGGCAGCGCGCGCTCGGGCGGCGTCTCCGCGCCGGGGCCGGCAGTCCGGGGTGGGGCGCGAGCCGGCGGGGCCGGGGCGCCGCGGGGTCCCCGCCCGGGCGCCGGGATCCCGCCGCCCTGCGCCGCGGGGCTGCTGGCCGCCACCACGGGCGCACGCGCCGCTCCCCCAACCCCACTCCCCGGCCCCAAGCGCCCCCACGGCCCGGACTCAGTTTCCCCGCGGCTCCTGGCCGGCCCAGAGGGCGCGGACTTACCGGGAGGGGACGGCGGCGGAGAGCGGGTATATTACGCCGGCGCTCGGTCCGCGTCGGGTCAGGAGCCGGGTCAGGAACCGCGGACGGCCGGCGCACAGCGGGGCTCCGCACAGCTCAGACTCCGGCTCCGCTGGGCGCGCGGGAGGAAGAAGAGGCACCGCCCAGCCCCGCCCGCCGGCGGCCACGTGGGGAGCGGGCGGCGGCCGGGGGCGGAGTCTGAGGTGGGGGGCCCGGGAGAGGCCCCGCCCACTCCTGCCCGGCGGGCTGGGGCGCCGAGGGAATCTCCCCGCGTCTATAAATACCCGGCCCGCCTCCACCGCCGCTCGACCCGTTCCCGGCCCTGCCAGTTTCGCTGTTCGTGGGCCGGGGTGGCGCTGGGGAGTGAGACACACAGAGCGGGGAAGGGGTGGGGGCGTCCTGGGAAACATCTGGAAGTGGTCTCCCCGCCTCAGCCCTCACTGCCCGCCCCCTCCCTGGGCTCCACTGCTCCTCCTCCCCCAACAAACCCCCTGCAGGTCCACCCGCGCTGGCAGCGCTCCAGGTCACCGGCTCACCCACTGAGGCTCCCTGTCAAAGCCCGGCGGCAGGTGGGACCGGCTTCCCACGCTTCGCTCACTGCGCCCTGAGTGGGAGCCCCCCTTGGGCCCGCTGATCGCACGTCCTGACGTCTGAGGCTCCCTCATGGGAGACTGGTCTTCCGGGTCTTCCGGGATGGAGAGTGTCCCGGTCAACCGGGCCGGACGGTGTGGACCCCTTCCAGCAGTGCTCCCTGATCCCCAGCAGAGACGGGGTCTGGGTGGTCTCTGGGCAGCCTGGACCCTGCTGGGTGGTGCAGGCAGCAGGCCTGAGGGTCCTGCACGGTCAGGGTGTGACCTCAGGCTCGGGCTTGAACCTCAGGCTCGGGCTTGACGTGCACCGCCGAGCCGCAGTCCCCCATCTGTAAAACATTGACAACTACGTCTACAGGTTACCAGGTGAGATGAGCACACGTGGTGAAGTGTCTTGGTTTTGTCTTGCCAAACCTCTCCTGAGACCTGCCGTGTCTGGGCCATGGTGGGGGCAGTGTGGGTGGAGAGGGCTCATGACGGGCCGCTCAGGGCAGAGGGAACAGCGCCGGGTCCAGGCAGCTTCACAACCTTGCTCCTGCTTCTCCCTGGGGCCAACCACACGCCCCCTGGCGCCCAGCCTGCCCCTGTCGGGTGGGGATAAGAGCAGCGTGTGCAGCCCCCGGAAGTCTCCTTGGCTCGGCCCCAGTGAGGGAGCAGCTTCTGGCAACGGGCCGGTGTGGAACGAAGGCCTCTGAGGGCTGGGCGTGCCCAGGTGAGCCGCCAAGGAGGGCGCGCTGGCTCCTGGACGCCCTCCAGCCAGGGGACGTGTGACCGTGGAGGCCGCTCCCTGGCGGGAAGCTGCCCGGACTCTGCTGTTCTTGGAATGCGCGAGTCCTTGCTCCGAGGGCCGGCCAGCGCCCCGACTGGCTCCCGGCCCCTCTCCTTGACCCTCCCGTGGAGCAGGTGTGGCTTCCTCCTGGAAGCCTTCCAATCCTCCCTGAGCTGGATTTCAGGCCCCTCCGTGCCCTCCTGGATCCCAGCAGTTGGCACCTCTGGGGGTGACACCAGTCGCTGACTCACCGCTTCCCGAACCTGGCTCCTGGCTGCAGCCGGCTGTGGTCAGTGGGTGTGTCTGTGGATCCAGTGGACGGAGAAGCGCAGGGGAGGAAGGTGGGGCGTGACTTTCCAGCCTTCAGGCTGGGCTGGCGAGGGTGACCCAGCTGGGAGAGCAGCGTCGGGCGGGGCCTCCCGTGCCCTGGACCCCCAGCTCTTACCAGCTGGGGCGGGGAGCAGGCAGAATCCTGAGCCTCTCCCAGCGGCTGAAGCGGGAGGCCTGGCTTTGGCCAGGGATCTACGGCTCGGCCACTGGCAGCCCTTCTGTGGCGCACTCAGGGATGAGGACCCCTCCCTGACGGAAGAGAGGGAAGCCCTCTTGCCCCCAGAGCTGGTTCCTGCCCAGGGCTTTCTCCCTTGTGCTCCAGCCTGGGGCAGGTGGGCACAGTCCCGACTCTCCCGGTCTGGCGGGTGTCCTGGATGGCACCGATGGTAGAGGCCCTACCCGAGGGTCAGGTCCGTTCACCGCACCCGGCCCCCTCCAGCATACACCCACAGTGGCACTCGCGCAGGCCTGAGACTGACCCGCAAAGAGCCCGCACCCACGGCACCGTGCCTGGGCCTGTGGAGAGCCTGGCACTGCCTCCTGCTGGGATGCAGAAAACAGAGCTTGGGATGAGGGGGCAGAACAGGCTTTGGGCGCTGACACGTGAGCTCTGGGAGCAGCCGGGCGGGCACGGGAATTTCTCAGAGACAGGTCTTCCAGCCCTATGTTTGATGCCAGGACAGACCTGAGTGTAGTGAGCGGGCACTTGTGGGCCAAGAGGGGAGCCTGGGGCCCACCCGGGGACCCCAAGCAGCCGCCTGGCCTTGGGTTTCATTTCCTGTGTCAGTTCAGCACCAAAAATGCTTTTTACCATTTGCCTTTTGAAATGTTTTTCCTTTTTTATCCTGTTGGGGTGCCCTGATGTGACCCCTGATACTGCTACAGAATAAAGTCAGCAGAAGTGTGCCCCCCATCCATTCACCCACCCACCCACCTACCCACCTAACCACCCATCTACCTATTCACCCGTCCACCTACCCATCTACCACCCATCCATCCATCTACCCATCCATCCACCTACCCACCCACCCATCCACTCACCCACCATCCACCCATTACACCCACCCACCCACCCACCCATCCATCCATCTTCCCATCCTTCCTTCCACCCACCCACCCACCCACGCACCCACTCACTCACTCATCCATCCATCCACTCATCCACTGCAGGACTAGGTCTACCTGGTGAGTAAGACCTGGGGTACCTAGCTCTGCTACAGAGCAGCTATGGCACCTCGGGCAACCGTTCTGCCCCTGTGCTTGTTGACAGGAACCTGACCACTCTGGCCACCTCCAGAAAGGTGGGCTGTAATGCGGCAGCAGCTGCAGGCTCCGGCCCTGGGCCCTGCTCCCCTCAGCACCCCTGCCTCTCCTTCAGCGCCTTTCCTCTGTAGCCTGGCAGCTTTGGCCACTGTAGCCTCAACACCCCCTCGTGGCAGAAGGTGACGTCAGTCAGGGCCCATCCCTGGTCTGGGGAGGGGAGGTGGGACTCGGGACCAGATTCTCAGAAGGGACAGTGGGCGGGCCGGTCAGTCAGAGGCTCGGGTGGGTCAGTAACCTCTAGCCTCTTCCTCTGAGTAGCGGTCACACGCTCAGGAGATCTCATCATTTGCAGATCTGTATTTGGGAACTTGCCTACTTGCTAAAATCTATTTGTGACCCTAAAATCACTACTTGTTTTGCAGTCTTTTGCTGACATGTGTAGACCGGCAAAAACTCTGTGAGTCCCCAGCTGAGGTCGGACGAGGTGATGCTCTGTGCCTTCTCGTTTAATCGCCTGCTGCAAACACGGCCAATTTAGTGTTCAGTTTTCCACATTTTTGTGCTTTTTCGGGAGGAGATTTCCCTGTCTAAAGGGGCCCCCAGCACAGCCCTGAAGTGCGTCCAGTGGCCCTTAGCACAGGGAGGTTGGATGTGCCTCACAGAGAAAACGCCTGTGTCTGAGGACCACACCGTCCACGTGAGCTACAGGGCAGCCGCCGCGGGTTCAACGCTCGTGAACCAACAATACAATCGTACCAAATACGGTGTCTTTAAACAGGAATGCAAGAATACGTAGAACAAGATTATGTATCAACTGGCTGAAAGAATGTGGCCCGAGGCTGGTGGGACCCTGACCCTGGGCTCCGCCTGGGGTGATGGCTCAGTTCTCCAATATTCAGTGTTTGTGGCGACTCTACAGACCAGAACCGCTGCGTCCTGGGGCTGGCCGAGACGGTGTGTGGCTTCCGCATCGGGGCAAGAGGCCCATGGGCTCCCGCACGGACCTCCCCGCGTCTGCAGGCCCGTCCAGCCAAGGAAGCCACGATGCAGAGGGGCGGAGGTGTCGGCAGAGCTGGCCGACCTCCGGGCTCCTGGTCTCTCTGTCCGTAGCCACCTCCCCTCTGGTGCCTCTCTGAGCAGCTGGGCCAGTGGTCCTGCAGTCCCCTAGGGCAGTGGGTGGCCATCCCTGGGGAGTGCCGGGGCCATGCCCAGAGATGCAGCCTGCAGAGCGGAGAGGGGAGGGCCTGGGGCCTCTGCTGACCCACCAAGACTTGGACTGTCCCTCGCCTCCTGGACTCCCTTCGTTGCCTCAGTTACCCAGTGAAGGTCTAGCTGGGACAGTGGTTTTCTCCTTGGTTCTGCAGAGATAACCCAGTGTGACGGGGGCACACAGCAGCTCAGCGCTGACTTCTTTATATAGGGGAGGGGGGAAGCATCTTTAACTCAGGATAAAGGTTCTGCAGGGAAAGAGGCAAGAAACCACTGGGCCGTGCAGCCCTGGCTCTGGGAGTGCTGCAGAGGGAGGCTGCCGGCGGGCACACCCGCTGGAATCCCAGGGGCCTCCTTAGGGCTTCGACGGTGAGGAGGTGCCTGAGACCCACCCTGCCCCAAACCCAGTGTCTCCGTCCACGTCCACGTAGCAGTTTTCTACTCACTTTGCCCTTGGCCTTGAAGCTGCAGACTCAGAAGGCGGGTCTCCCTTCTCCCCCCTAAAGAGGCAGGGCTCTGAGGGGCAGAGGTGACTTGGGAAGGGAGGGGACAGGGCATTTAGGCTGAAGAATTGGGTCCCCCCTGGTGTTTGCTGAGAGATGGAAATCAAGGCTGGAATCCTTGCTGCTGGTTTTGGCCACTGGGCTGTGTTTCTCAGAGGCACAGCGCCAAGCCTGGGCCTCCCAGGTCTTGGAGGTTTTGTCCTGGCGCACCTGCCTCACTGCGTCCCACCCCTCGGGGCTCCGGCCTCCAGGCCCCCCCACGGGGCAGTCCCCTGCTTCTCCCAGGATAACCGGCTCCATTCGGCTCCCAGCCATCCTTGAATTAGGCTCCCAGCCTCTCCTGTGTGGAAAAGAACCCGCTGGCATCTGAGCTTTCCCGGGGAGGAAGAGTTCACAGATTTCAGGCGGGGATGGAGGAAGGGGCTCCTGTGGCCCCCCCACCCCCCAGCGGCGGGGCTCCACTCCCTCAGCCCCCAGGACAGGGCTCTGCCCCAGCCCCTCCCGCCCCCACCCCCTAGCTGTCTGCTGCTCAGCACCTTCCTGACCCCATCACAACTCTCCTTTTCTCCTCCAGCCCGGTGGGGAGGTTTAAGGGTTAAAAATAACCCCCAAACCAAAACCCGAATACGGTTCTTCCGCATACACCGGTCTGGCTTGCCAATTCCTAGCCCAAGACCTCGCGGTCTTTCCCGTCCCT
Source organism: Eschrichtius robustus (assembly GCF_028021215.1). NCBI lineage: Eukaryota > Metazoa > Chordata > Mammalia > Artiodactyla > Eschrichtiidae > Eschrichtius > Eschrichtius robustus. The sequence goes on from NC_090824.1 coordinate 1,168,004, forward strand.
CTGCACAGGCCGTGGGCTCTGCACGGGCTGCCGCCCACTGCCCTCGTCCCCCACCCCCACTCCCCGGGCACTTCCCCTGGCCCCGCACAAGGACCCCCTCCACGGGGACGCTCCACCTCTCCACGCCCTTCCGGCCCCAGGAAGAATCACTGCGTTCCCCTCTCCCCCAGGAAGCTTTGACCTCTGCTCCCCTTGCACAGGCCCGTGTGGGCGTCATCCGTGTCCCTGATTGGATTGTGAGTTCCAGGCGGGGCGTGGCTGAGAGTCAGGGTGCCGGCGGCCCTGGAGTGCCCGGTGTGTGGGTATGTGTGAGGTAGGAGTGAGCTCCAGCCCCTACCCCACCGCCAGCTCCGCCCGCCCTGTCTCTGCGGCGTGCCTCAGAATGGGCCCCGGACGGGCCCCACTCCGCGGTGCAGCTCAGGACCCCGCCAGGCTCTCCGTGCCCCGCGCGTCCTCCAGCCTCCCGGGGCTCGGCACCCCGCCCCTCCCCAGGGAGGCCCTCTGTGGCCGTCCCAGGCGGCGTCACCGTTTCCCTTCATCCATCAGTACCTTAATTACCTTGGCCATATTTTTTTTTTCTTGAAATTAACTAGAAATCAAGTTCTAATTTGAGGAGCGGCGCGGGGACTCAGCACCGCCTCTAGCGGGTGGTAACCGCACCGCGGTTAGGGACGGCGGATTGCTCCTTGAGCGCCCTGGGGTGGGAGGCTCCGTGGGCGCGCACGTCGGGGCGCGCGGGGTGCCGGGTGCTAAGCCGGGGCCCCTCCACAGTGAGTCCTACCCGACCCTCCCCAGGCCAGGCGAGCCCAGCTGGGGCGCAACCAGCACCGCATCTGGTGCCACGAAGGCGAGGGACAAGCTTTCTCTTGATGGCTCTCAAGGGATTTTCTTTTCTTTCTTTTTAAATTGGATCAGTTTCCTTATTGAACACTGAATACATTCTTAAGATCCAGAGTCACCAGCCGGTAAGGGGCGGAGGAGAGGCAGCGAGATGCCCCCTGCCTGCTTTAGCTTTTGGGAGGCCCTAACCCCGGCGCTATTTCTTCCCGCGACGCGTCTGTGGATCCCCCCCCCCCACCTGCTGCCCTCCCACCCCGCACCCCCCAAGGCACAGCTCCGTTTCCTCATTTGCTCCTGTGCCCAGCACGGGGCCTGGCTCGGAGGGCGCTGGGTGATGGGCGGGTAGCTGGGTATGGGTTGGGGGGCATGTGGCCGATGAGCCCAGAGAGCTCCTCCCTGGGAGACCCCACCTCACTGTCTCGGGCTCCTCTTCCACGGGCTGGGCTGTCGCTGGTCCGGCCCCACCTCCCGCCCAGGGTGGGCTTTGTGTGTATGTACGTTTTCCCCGGGAGAGGCCTCCAGGGCTCTGGGAAGGGGCAACGGTGTGGTTGGTTCAGTCCTGGCCAAGGGTCCCTGCTGATGCCAGCTAACAGAGCCTGGGCGCTTCAGCCCCCGCCAGCGCACCCCGCCACCTCGTGTTGGCAAAGAAGTGGCCACGCCCTTCTCCTGAAGCCGCTGCCTCAGGCCTGCATCACCTGGAACAGCAGCTGAGGGGGGAGGGGCGAGTTGGGGGAGGGGCAGGCTCCGCCTAGGTTGGGGGCGTGCAGAGGCCCTGGGGGATGGGTGCAGCCTCGCCACTGCCCAGCAGGGCCCTGTGCGCCGCCCACAGGCCAAATTCCAGAGCTCTGAGCCTGTCGTGGCCCGTGTAGGGAGGACCCTGCTGGAGGCCAGGTACACCCCGTGGGCAGTGTGGCCCAGTGGTCCAGCCCAGGGATCCTGTAGCCAGACAGCCTGGGCCCAGATCCTGTTTCTGCTGCTTGGAGCTGGGGGTCCCCCGCCTGGGGCTACGGAGGCTTGAATGGGGTCGTCTGAGCGGTCCCCCTACCGTCTGCGCATGGAGCTGAGTGTCGTGAGGTGTGGGTGGGAGATGGGGCTGAGCTGCCGGCAGCCCTTCAGTGACCTGGCCGAAGTCCAGGGGTGGTGGTGCTGGGCCACTTTGTTGGGGGCAGGGAAAGTTCCTTCGGACACACCAGGAGGAGGGAGGGGCAAGAATCAGTGCGAATATTACGCAGGGCGAGGAGAGTAGGTTTTACTCTGAGATCGGGGAAGAAGTCAAAGGGGTTTAAGCAGGGGTGGGCGTGGGGCACCCTGACTTATGGCGTGAAAGATCCCCCTGGCGTAGGGACAGACGGTGGGGGGCAGGGCCAGGCGAGGCTGTGACGCAGGGGCCGCGCTGGCAGGTCTGGTGGGGGTTAGACATGAGTGCGCATGTGGGAGCCTGTTGAGAGGTCAGTTTTCCGGGGTGGGGGGGGGGCGAGGAACGGACGCAGGTGCCCAGTGGTGAAGGCCGCCAGGCCCTTGGTATTCACTGAGGATGAAGTAAGCTTAGGCCTATGGGGACAGCTGGCAATTTACAAAGGTTGGGGACACTTGGGAGCCTGTCTCGACTACGGTGCTGCCTTCCCCCGGGGCCTCAGTCCCCGCTCACCCCGTGACCGCCTAGAGAAAGGCCAGAAACCCCTGCAGGGGTGGCAGGCTCTCCCGCAGCCCTTGGCAGGTCCTGGACTTAAAACCATCAGAGCGACAGAAACACACCAGGCCCGGGACCCTGGGAGCTGGGTTTCCCTCTGGCTTTCTCTGGGTGGCTCAGTGTGGCCTGGATTCGTGGTTCACCTCATTGGTGGATGCGGGCCAGTACCCAGGGCCCCAGAACGTGCAGTGGGCAGCCAGGTGGGCAGATGAGACGAGGAGGCCCAGCCCTGCCCTGGAAGGGCCCTGAGCTGGCGGGGGTCCCAGTGGTGGCCCAGAGGTTTCCGGGCTCCCACCCAAGAGTGTCTTTGGGGGCTTCCAGGGGGAGGACTTGGTGGGGGGAGGGGGACGCTGTCCCACGCTCAGCGCAGTTAATGTCCCAAGGGGATTCCTGGGTGACGTCTGCTCCCCCCTGACCCACATTCTCCCGGGAGGAGGCCAGCCTGCCTGCTTCCGCGTGGACCCCTGCAGGTCAGACTTCTTGCATCTGGAGACTTCTCTAGTCCTTGCTTGGGACTCCCTGCCGGCCCTCCCCTCCCCCTCCCCTCAGCCCTCCGCTGGGCCAGGGCAGTGTCCCTGAGTACCGGAGCTCAGCCCAGGCACCTGGTCCAGTCCAGGCCCCTCCACTGCCCCACTCCCCAAGCTTCCCCCCGCCTCAGACACCTAGGGGGGCCCGGAACACGCCGGTCTCCCTACTGCCTGGGCGTAGGGTGCTGGTGCCAGAGGGTGAGGGGGGCGGGAGAGGCCTCCGCAGGGTCAGCCCAGGTTGGGGGGACACGCAGCTCTTCCCCGCCCCCGGGCCTGGGGTGGGGGCCCTGGCAGAGATTTTCCAGCTCCTCCGCCCTGCGGCCCCCAGGTGGAGTCTGGAGGGGGCCTGGGAGCCCCTGGGCCCCTGCTGGGGTGGGGGAGGGCAGGCTGCAGGCTGCTGTGTGGGGCTGAGAAGGCAGCTGCATCTGAGTCATGCTCCGGAAAATGAGAGGCTGCTTCCACCACCATCTGGCTCCTCAGGAGGAGGAGGAGGAGATGCGGGGTGGGGGTGGGGGTGGGGGGCGGAGAGGAGAGGGCAGGGGGCAGGGCTGCAGGGGGAGGGGGGGGCCGCACCTGGACCCTTCTTCCCTGTCTGTCCCTGGGGAGGACTGGGGTGGAGGTGGAGGCTCTTTCCCAAAGCAGCTCTGCCTCAACCCCCAGAGGGACCCCGCAAGTCAACAGGGAGGGGCGTCTGATGCTCAGCATAGCAAACCCAGGCCACACCAGGCGCTCCCGTGAAGGGTCTTTTCGGGGACTCCCTCACCCCAGTTCAGGGACCCCAGAGCCTGCAGGGGTCTCCTGAGCACAGCCCGGTGCAGGGCGCCAAGTGCCCTGCCCCCACCCCTGACCAGATGTCCCCCGTCCCCCAGGCTGGGAAGCCTTGGCTCAGAGCCTTTGAGCAGCCCCAAGCCTCCCACTCAACACATCCCTGGGACCACCACCCTGGCAGCTCTGCAGGTGGGGGCTGGGTGTGAGTGGGGTGGCTCTGCAGCCCCTCCTCTGGCCTCTGTGGCAGCCCCTCCCCCTGGGGCTGGGTGGGTGGAGGGGATGCCCTTTCTGACTGGGGCACCCCCTTAGGCCGCACTGCCTTCCCACCCTCCTGGAATTATGACAGATTCCCCTTGTCATGTTACGTGCAGATGGGGCAGCTGAGGCCTGAGAGGGGAAGGGGCTCCTGGACCCCTGGTCTCACTGCAGGTCTCTCTGCAGCTGCAAAAACAGGAGCTGGGCTGGATCAGTGGGTTCTAAGGTGTGGAGCATTAGGCGTATCTTAGCAGTGAAACCTGTCCCGTGAGAGCTTACCTAGACGCTAACGCCTGAGAGCTGAACTTCAGCCTGCCCTGCGCTGTGCGCCCCCTCGAGCAGACATGGGTGCGGCACCCCTTCCTAGATGTATTCACCTTTCTGAGCTTCGGGTTTCCTGTCTGAGATGGGACTGGCAGGGCAGAGGATGTTCATTACGGTCCTTGCTGCGCCTGACGCGGGTCACAGTCAGCAGCAAGCCACCAGATGGGAATGGTGTCCGCGACCCCAAAGGCCGGGAGAGGCGCTGCTGGGCTGGGCCCCGTCCTGGGGAGGGGCAGCGCCGGGGCCTGGTGGTCCGTGTCCAGGGATGCGGAAGTGGTCAAGAGCCTTTTGGTTGCCAGGGTCAGAACCCCAACCTGGTGGAGGAGAGAAAGAGGAGTTGACGGACGGGAGTCACAAGGGCAGGGGTGCACGGGTCAGGAGCGCCTCTCCATCCCCTGGCTCAGCTTTGCCCTGCCAGCGTTGTCCTCCCCCAGGCTGGTGCCACGTCCTCCTGTAGCTGCCGCCCACTATTCCTTGCCTGGGGCCCTTGGAGGAAGAATCCTGGGGATGGACAGTCTGGGGTGGGCTGGGGGGAGGGGAGACAAGGTGCTGTGAATGGGAGGCCTTTTCTCCAATGCCTGGGTTTACGGGGGGCAGCTCTCCAAAACAGGGGAGGCGTAGCTGGTTAGCAAGACGCACCTGGCGCGGGTCCTTCCCGACAGGTGGAGGTGGGTCTCTCTGGAAAGACTCGGTTCCCGACCCCGAGGCGGGAGAGGTGTATCCTCCCGGACACCAGGACTGAGGGGGCCTCTGGAGGGCTGCCGGGCGACACAGGCGGGCTTGGCCATGGCCATGGGCGTGGTCGGCCGTCTGGGAGCAGCTCCTTGGTCCTGGTCACCTTTGTGTGAAGGTCGAGGCTGGGAAGTCAGGGATCTCAGCAGGGCTTTGAAGCCGGCCGGCAAGTCATGTTACCCACCTCCCCGTGTCAGGAACACGCAGCCTATGCCCTGGCACACTGGCTTCTTCTTGTCTGGGGCACGACAGAGCCTTCCCATTTACACATACAGAAGCTGAAAAGGACGGTGCCAGAGATAGTGAGATGTGTTAGAGCTAGGGGTCTGCCCATCAGCAAGCACTTCCTTTGCTCCTGTCCTGGCTCTGTCATGAGATACCTAAGGCTGATTAGTGTTAAAACCTTTACAGAATCCAACACCCATCCATCTATCCATCCATCCATCTATTCTTCTATCTATTCATCCATCCATCCACCCACCATCCATCCATCTACCGAACATTTATTGGAAGCCTGCCATGTGCTGGGCATAGGGTTAGTACTGGTGATACCAGGTGAGCAAAAGCATAGCATCACCCTCGAGTAGTGTTGCCAGCTACTGTAAAGAGAAATACAGGACACCCACCTGTCTTTCAGGCTGGGAGAATCTGGCTCCAGGTATTCCTGACTTTCTGGTCTTGGGGCCCTGCCCAGCACTGAGTGCTCCGTGTCCCTGGGGTCGGATGCTGTCTCCGTGTGGTCACGGGGCCCTCAGGAGGCCTGCCGCCCCTCACCCCCCGGCCCTGGCCCACCCCTCCATTCCCTCCTGGCCCTGTTTCTCTGCCCTTCACACCTGCTCGCTGGCCACCCCCAGGGCAGCAGGTGGTGAATTGGTCTGGGCTTGGGTGTTTGCCTCATCTTGTGCTGCTGGTCTATAATCTCCTTGCAGGAAAGGCCAAGTCTGTTTGTTGTTTCATCCCCTATTCACGCCTGGCGACAACAGCAGCAGCTGCTGTGCCTCACGGGCCTCTCCTACCCTATGGGTGCTTTGAAAAATGATCTAATATAATTCTTACAAAAACCTATGAACTTGGTAATATTATTATCTACATTTTAAAGTTGTAAATAGAGAGGCTCAGAGAGGTTAAGAAACCTCTTCAAGGTTACCCAGCTAGGAGTGGCTAAACCAGGGGCACAAAAGAGCAGTTTTATCATCTTGAAAAATGCTTATTATTAAAATATCTATTAATGCAAAAAATGACGGAAAAGGAAGTCTGTAAAAGTCAGTTGAAATCCCATCACTAAGAGGTAACCATCGTTCAATTGCCCCACCCTAACCCAGACATCTTGCTTCGCAAATACATAGAGGGAAGAGGGTTGGAAATAGCTGAAAAGCAGCTTGAGCTAATACTATAGTGCTTCACTCTAAAATAAAATGTCAAACTTTATTTGGATTTAAACGGAAGGAGTTGCTGAATTTCAAATATATATTTTATGACAACAAAAGAGACTGGTTCCTAAAAGATCTGCATGTTTTCCATAGTCATGCTTTAAAATCTGGGCGTCCTTATGTTTACGTAACCACGAAATTGACAGCAATCCAAAGGTACTGAGCCCCTAGGAACACGCGGGGAGGCAGCTCCCGGGCTTCTGCCCACAACCACTCCTCCCTCTACTTCCGCGTGTAATAGACGCACAGGAAAGTGCTCCAACGTAAGCAGGGCTCGATGAAATTTCACACACCCTGAACCCACCCGTAACCACTTGCAGATCAAGGGGACCATCCCAGCCCCCCTCAAAGCGCCCCTCACCCCTCCTCCCATCAGCACCCCACCCAGGGAGGGCCATGAGTTACTGGGTTTGGTTGCTTTCCCTTTACTGGACTCAGAACCAGGTGTGGGAGGGTCGCTCTGGGCCCCCTTGCCGAATGCCATTTCCCCCGTGCATGGCCCCGGATTTGTCCACCTGTCCCGTTTTAAGGCTGATGGGCACTGCAGGGGTTCCAGCTTTGGCCTCTTTTGTTGCTCTGAACACTCAAGCACCTGTCTTTAGTCCAGACCCTTCTGCTGGGTAAATCTTAGGTGTGTGTCTGTGTAGGTGCAGTTTTCCTAAGTGGCCACACCGGCTTTTACTGTCACCAGTGATCATGAGTTCTGCTTACTCCACATCCTTGCCCATACAGTAAGTCCCCTCCATACGAACCTTCAAGTTGAGAACTTTCAAAGATGCAAACGTGCCCCAGTATGCCCGCTGTGGTGCTGTACTACTGTACTTTTCAAGGTACTCTACTGTAAGATTAAAAATGTTTTTGTTATTTTTTGTTTGTTTTTTAGGTATTATTTGTGTGAAAAGTATTATAAACCTACTGCAGTACAGTACTATATAGCCGATTGTGTTAGTTGGGTACCCAGGCTAACTTTGTTGGACTTACGAGCAAATTGGACTTATGAATGCGCTCTCGGAAAGGAGCTTGTTTGTATGTAGGGGACTTACTGTAATTGGAAGTTTTCATCTATATCACGTTGACCACTCTGCAGGTTTGTGATATTCCATTGTGATTTTAATTTGCATTTCCATGACGGTTAATGAAATTGGGTCACTTTTTATATGTTTACTGATCTCTTGACTCTCCTCTTCTGTGAAGTGTCCGTTCAGGTCTTTTCACCTATTTTTCTATGGAGTTGTCTGTCCTTTACTTGTCGCTTTGTACATGTTCTTTATATATGTATATGTTCTGGACATTAAGTCTTTGGTGGTCTGCTGCACATGTATTGCAAATATCCCCCACCTTTATTGTTATGCATGTAGCTTTACTTATATTTTTAAATTCTATAAGATATTATGAGGGACTTCCCTGGTGGTGCAGTGGTTAAGAATCTGCCTGCCAATGCAGGGGACACGGGTTCGAGCCCTGCTCCGGGAAGATCCCACATGCCACAGAGCAACTAAGCCCGTGGCCCACAACTACTGAGCCTGCACTCTAGAACCCACGAGCCACAACTACTGAGACAGCATGCCACGACTACTGAAGCCCACGCGCCTACAGCCCATACTCCACAACAAGAGAAGCCACCGCAATGAGAAGCCCGCGCACCTCAACAACACTTGCTGCAACTGGAGAAAAGCCCGCGCGCAGCAGCGAAAACCCAACGCAGCCAAATAAATGAATAAATAAACAAATGTATTTTTAAAAAAAGACATTATGAGTATTGTTTTGCAGTCTATAGTCATTTCAATTTGCCCACAAATTTTATCCTTTTTGGTATTCTTTATTTTTTCCTACATTTTCATGTTTACATCTGGGATCCTTTTCCTTTTGCCTAAGTAAATTTCCTTTAATATTCCTTTTAATGCAGATCTGGCAAAGATGAATAGTTTTAGTTTTTGTTTCTCTGAAGTCTTTTTTTAAAAAAAAATCTTCTCAGGTTTTTTTTTTTTTTTTTAATATTTAGTTATTTATTTATTTTTATTTGGCTGCGCCAGGTCTCAGTTGCGGCACGTGGACTCCTTAGTTGTGGCATGCGAACTCTTAGTTGCAGCATGTGGAATCTAGTTCCCTGACCAGGGATTGAACCTGGACCCCCTGCTTTGGGAGCGTGGAGTCTTAACCACTGTGCCACCAGGGAAGTCTCTGTTTCTCTGAAGTCTTGGTTTCATTTTCATCTTGGAAGGATATTTTTGAAGGGTGCAGAATTTTAGGTTGGCTGTTTTCTTTCCTTTCAGCACCTTAATGATATATTCCTTTGTCTCCTGACTTCCATCAGTTCTTTTTCTTGAGTCTCAGTCACACTGTCCTGCTTCTTTGCATGTGTATTGGTTTTATGGTTTCCTCCCCTGCGCATTGTTTTAGGGACTCTGGATTCTGCTGTGTTCTCTTTAGGATTATTAATTTTTTTGTTTGTTCTATTCCGTGGTTAACTCAACTGAACTCAAACCGTACACACCGCCTCCCCTGTGGTGGTTGGTGGGTAAGATCTCTGTTCTGTTCGCAGAGCTGTTTGGAATCCGTCCTGTGCAAGCACAGCTCACAGACCAGCCAGAGGTTTGAGATGAGTTTATTATGGAGTATTTGGGGCTTCCTGTCTGTGGCTCTCTCTCTCTCTTTTTTTAAAAAATTAATTAATTAATTAATTAATTAATTAATTTTTGGCTGCGTTGGGTCTTTGTTGCCGAGCGCGGGAGAGCGGGGGCTACTCTTTGTTGCGGTGCACGGGCTTCTTGTTGCAGAGCACGGGCTCTAGGCGCGCAGGTTTCAGTAGTTGTGGCACATGGGTTCAGTAGTTGTGGCTCGCGGGCCCTCGAGTGCAGGCTCAGTAGTTGTGTCATATGGGCTTAGTCGCTCCGTGGCATGTGGGATCTTCCCAGACCAGGGCTCGAACCCGTGTCCCCTGCATTGGCAGGCGGACTCTTAACCACTGCGCCACCAGGGAAGTCCTGTGGCTCTCTCTTTTCTGGGATTTCCCCTCACTTTCTAGCTGCTCTGGTCACCCCAAACTCTGTCCTCTGGTTCTTCACGTCAGTAAGACCGCATGTTCCATCGTGGTTTTAGCTACCCTGTGTGGCCCAGATGGGGCTGCCCTCGGAACATGGGAACCCCAGCTGTTCCCTTCTCCCCTGTGTCCATCCCCTACAGCCTCTGTCTGGTCCTGGCTGCTCTCCGGTGCTGTCAGACAGTTGTCTTTGTATCCAGCAATCGTAGTTGTTACCTGTGCAAGAGTTGGTCCAGTTGGAGCCACCTGGCCATTACTGGGAGCAAACCCTCAGGCAGTTACAGGGCTGGAGGAGGGCAGATCCCACAGCCGGATCAGGAATGACCTGGGGCTGGAAGGGGCTTGTCTGGTTTGGGGACCGGTCTCTTCAGAGATTCACCTGAGAGCTTGCAGGTCAGCCTCCGGCCGAATACAGCACCATGACCTTACAAATGTTTTGTAGTGGGGGTGGGAGGCCAGCGGTGTGTTTAAGGCCCCTGAATTCTCTAATTTGTCCACTTTTGCTCCTGGGACTGTGCAAAACTTTGCTGATTCCTCTTCTCTGCAGCTGCTGGGGCCAAGCCCAGTCCTCGGCCCAGCACCCAGACCGACGAGTGTCCCCAGGGGACAAGACGGCTGTGACCATCTGCCCATCTGGACAGTTCTCCCGTCCCCAGAGTTTCAGGTCCTTAAGTCCTCAGGGCGCCACAGTTCTCTGACCTCCGCAGCAGGATTTTTGTAATGTGTCCGGCCGCTCTCAGTGGCTGTCTTCAGGACTGATGGCCTTCTATGTGGGATCCACCCTTTCCTCCTCAGAAGTGGACGTCCAATAATTATTTTTACACTTGTTATTTCCGTTCTGGTCTGCTTCCTGTCATTTAGCCTCAAATCCAAAGTGGAGTGTTTCCGATGCTCCCTCTAGGCTCAGCCTCCTTCGGTTTGTAAAGATCAAATGAGAGATCAGACCAAAAAAAAAAAAACACACAAAAAAGCGCTGTCCAAACCTCTGCTTTCCAGTTGGTATTTAACCAAAAAAGAAACCTTTAAAATGCAAGTGCTGGGACTTCCCGGGTGGCGCAGTGGTTCTCCCAATGCAGGGGGCCCAGGTTCAATCCCTGGTCAGGGAACTAGATCCCACAGGCATGCCGCAACTTAGGAGCCTGCCTGCCTCAACTAAGACCCAGCGCAACTAAATAAATAAATATTTTAAAATAGATTTATTTATTTATTTATTTTTGGCTGCATTGGGTCTTTGTTGCTGCGCATGGGCTTTCTCTAGTTGCTGCAAGCAGGGGCTACTCTTCGTTGAGGTGTGCGGGCTACTTAGTGCGGTGGCTTCTCTTGTTGCAGAGCACGGGCTCTAGGTGTGCGGGCTTCAGTAGTTGTAGCACATGGGCTCTGTAGTTGTGGTTCACAGGCTCTAGAGCGCAGGCTCAGTAGTTGTGGCACACGGGCTTAGTTGCTCCGCGACGTGTGGGATCTTCCCGGACCAGGGCTTGAACCCGTGTCCCCTGCATTGGTAGGCGGACTCTTAACCATTGCTTCATCAGGGAAGTCCCAATAAAATAAATATTAAAAAAAAAAAAAATGCGAGTGCCTTTTGTCCCAGCAATACCAATCCTGGGACTTTATCTCAAGGCAAGAATTTAGAATGTGCTCAGAGATCAAGATGCCAGGATGTTTACGGCAGTACTACTTCGGATGTTGAAAGAAAAACTGTAGAACAATAGGTAACTTGTTGAAAAAAAATTTTGGTTTATGCAGAGTGTCAAGTCGTGTAGTCGTAGTCGTTAAAAGTATGGTGGCAGATGTAGTGGAAACACGCTGGGGCTTTACTATTGATAGACGTTTGCAGGATCCAAGTCCGTGTGTGGTCTGAAGGCTTTGTGGCACGTCGCCACGGGGTTGAAGGAGGGGTGTCTGGCGGGGCCCACGCACCTGCTCTCACAGCCGCGGACTCAGGGTGCAGTTATTTAGTATCTTCTGGTTGTCTGTGTTTTCTGATTTTTTGAATAATGACTATTTTTTGATTCTGTGTTTTTGAAGTGTGAGTTACATACAGTAGAATGTGTAGACCCAAAGTGTGCAGTTTGATGAAGTATGAGAATAAATAGCCCGTGTAACCCTCACCCAGAACAAGGCATGTTTCCACCTCCTCAGAATCCCCGGTGCCTCGTTCTGGCCTAAGGTGAACTGTGGGTAAACATGGCTCAGAGAAGCTGTGTTTGCAGCCGGGTCCTCAGGGAGGCGTGTCCACATCATCCCCCAACTCTGGGCCCTGCGGCCGGGCCTGGGGAGTGGGAGGGGCTCTGCAGCGGGAGGGGCCCGCCCGGCCCGAGGCTACACCCCCTCGGCTCCTGTGTCAGCTTGGGGTCACCTGGCCAGAGGGACAGAAGACCTTTGCACCAGAGGCATCTTCTGCCCTGCAGTGGAGGCGGGAGGGGAGAAAGGCTGCATTCCTGGGGGGGGCGGGGCACTTCCTTCTGAGCTGCCAGCCAAGTGTCAGCTGCTCCCAGGACCCAGCTGGGGCTGCACGGCTTCCGGGCTGGCGGTGGCACCTCTAACCGGCCTCACGGCCTGTGGCAGGCAGGGTGGGCCGACTCGGGGGAGAGGAGCTTAGTCTGGGGGCGAGCGCAGTGCCGGGTCCCGGGGGCTGCTGCTGGCCTCAGGGACGTGTCTGCCAAAACCTCACGGACTGCGTGGCTTAGTCCACAGCCGTTTATTCCTCTGGGAAGGCCTCTTTCTTTGGGTGGCAGGCGGCCGCCTTCTCACCGCGCACACGGGGGAGAGATTTCGAGCTTGGTGTTTGCTCCTCTTATGAGGACACCAGCCCTGTGGAATTGGGACCCACCCTTCCGACCTCATAGGCCCCATCTCCAAATACAGTCACACTGGGGGCGGGGCTTCACCAGTGAAGTTGGGGGGCACACGATTCAGCCCACAACACTCAGGCACCGGGCCAGGGCCCGCGGGGCGGGCGGTCCTGCTCCCCTGCCCTGGTGGTGGGGGTTCCTGCAGGGGAGTCCTGAGCTCCTTCTCACCTCCCTCCCCAGGTGTCCCCAGGTGCGACCCACGCAGTTCTGCCAGCTCAGTCCTTCCAAGCCCAGGTTTCTCTCCTGCACAGCCCCCTGAGCAGTGCTGGCCTCGGAGGCGGGGCCTGATTCTGGGGGAAGCCCGGAACCGGGCCTGTGTGCCAGCCGCTGGAGAATCTGAGAGCGGAGAATCTGAGAGCGAACGCACCTGCCTGCAGCAGGATTGCTGCTGTGGTCACGCTGAGAAGTGAAAACGCCTTCTGTTAAGCACTTGGGCTCTTATTTATTTATTGAGGCTAATGAGTACCTTGGCCCCTCCCTGCCCTGGATTCCCTCGCAGATCTCCCCATTAATCCCACTGTGGAAAATGCCCAGCGACGGGAGCAGGAGGAGGGTGTGAAGGTTGTGAGTGCATGTGTATGTGTGTGTGTGTGTGTGTGTGTGTCTGTGCACACGTGTGTGTTGGGAGGGAGTGGTCCCAGCCCCCCTGGGCATTAGACCCCCTCAGCGGGCCCCCTTCTCTCTCCCCATGCCCTGCCCCAGGGTGGGGGGGGATGACCTCATCCACGCTATCCTGTCCGGGCAGGTCTCCCTTTAACCAGCCACAGGTGCCTGCTCTGCAGAGGCTAAGACATCGTCACCTGGCGAAGCTTCATACAGCACAAGAGGGGGAGCGGGGATTTGGGGGTCCACAGTCTTCCCATGCAGGTCCCCCCTGGGGCCTGTCTTCCCCATCCTGTCTGGATTCGTGGTTCGTATGGGCTCCTCCCCAATCAACCCCGGGAAACCACAGAGGGCAGGCAATGATGGCTCTGTGGAACCGTAAAAACCCAGCAAGACCCCAGGGAAACCCCTGAGATGGAGGTCGTCTTCAATGGGGTGGACGCGGTAGGGGGCAGCCACGGCCAGGCTGCAGGGTGGGCGTGGCAGGTGCACCTACACATGCTGGTGGGAGGGATTGATGAGCACTTGGGTGGGGTGTGGGGGAAGGCCAGGCGCTGATGGAGGGCTTCCTGGAAGAACAGGTACGGGGGGAGTATGATTCTGACATCAATTCCCTTGTGAGTTTCTTCCCCACACCAAACAACTTCTCCACACCAGCCAGGTGTCCTACAATTCAACTCGATTCTGACAAGACCTGGAAACAGTGTCAGATCCTACAGGTTAAAGCTCAGCCCCACAGGACTGCCCCCTCCCCCCACCTCAGACCCCAGTCTTGAGTCCAGGTTGTGACCGACTGGCTAGACCAGAGGTTCCCACGACCCCCTCCTTGGGTTCCATTAATTTGCTAGAGCTGCTCATAGAACTCAGGGAAACAGTTTACTCACTAGACCACCAGATTGTTATAAAAGGATATAACTCAGGAAGAGCCCGGTGCACGAGATGCCTGGGGCGAGGCGTGGGGAAAGTACGAGGAGCTCCAGGCTCCCTCCGAATGAGCCCCTCTCCCCGATTCTCCGCGGGTTCACCAGCCAGGAAGCCCTCCGAACCTTTTCCTCCTGTGGTCTCATGGAGGCTTCTTGCATGGGTGCAATTGATTAAAACATTGGCCACTGATTGTTGGCTCCACCTCCAGCCCCTCTCTCCTCCCCAGAGGTCGGGTGGGTGGGACCGACAGTTCCACCCCTGTCATCACGTGATTGATTCTCCTGGCAACCAGTCCCCACCCTCAGGTGTTTCCAAGGTCACCTCATTCACACAACTGAAGACACCTTGACCACTCTCTTCACTTAGGAAATGCCGAGGGTTTTAGGAGCTCTAAAAATGCCAGAAATGGGGATTAAGATTAAATATGTATATCTTTCTATTGTAAATCACGGCATCACAGGGAGGCACATCACTTGTCCTCCTTGGGCTCTGGGAATTACAAGCAGCGGGTGCAGCCCTGCAGAACCAGAACCAGAACACGAGTTCTCACCAGGAAGGGACGCCGGCTACCCAGCAACATCCGCGGTGTCAGGCACTATGATTGGAACAGGTGGACCAAGAGTGTGACATAAGCATAAGATTAAAGTGGAGCGAATGGGATAGATCTACTCAAGTGGATAAAGGAGGAGAGCAACGATAAGAAGCGAGCAGCAAATTGAGAAAGAAAGAACCTCGCGGAAATATTGGGTTTCACAACCGTGATTGTGGAAATGAATCACACGACAGATAAGACAAATAGCAGGATGGATACAGCTGAACCCACGGGCGGGCTGTAGGGCCAAGAAAGCATCCGAGGGGCAGCAGGAAACCATGGCGAGATGAGACTGAAAGTATACAAGAAAAGCTGAGGGACACAGAGGACAAAGTGGAGATGCCATCCCTGGGACATAGGAGTTGTGGGCTGGGAGATGGGGGGAGCATTTGAAAACATAAAGAGGAGACCTTTTCAGAATCTGTGTTGGGAGAATTCACGGGCTCAGATGTGGATGGGAGAGGTAGGGGCATCCAGGTATGTTTTTGTTTCCAAATATTGGAGACAAAAAGAAAATTCTAGATGTTTCCAAAAAAAAGAGAAGAAGATTCCCCACCAAAGAGCACAAATCAGGCTGATACCCAGGGTCTCAGCAACAATTCTGGATGCGAGATAGTGGAACAGTGTTGGCGGAGTTGGACCCGGGAGCCTGTAGTCAAACCACACCCAAACTCGAGGGGGAAAGAAAATATTCTCAGGCCACAAAGCCGCAGGAATTTTGCTCCAAAGAGGCCCGCAGGGAAAACCGGTTTGGAGGAAGTACTCAGCGGGGAGTGAAAGGAATCCGGGAGGACGTCCCTCCTCCCCCACAAGGCATGTGGGAAGGAGGGGGATCCCACGCCTTGGTTCAGAATATGGTCCTCCGAGAAAGTTCAGGACTAAAGGAAAAGGAGCCGTGTATTCACAGCACTCGGGTGTAAACTACACGGAGTGCCTGAGCTGGAACGCATTGGGGACGGAATTCGGGATGTCCGTGAACTCCGACGGCAAGAGTCCCATCCTTACTTTCCAGACCCCTCACCTAAACTGAGTGCCCGCCTGTGAAGGCAGGAGGAGCCCCCGAAACGCCCTGTCATCTTCCAGCCGCCGTAGGGGCTCAGCAGCACTTTGGCTGATGTTTCGGCACTGGTGGTCATGAGACTGGCCTCTGGATCTCCCCTAATACCTTAACAGGAAGGCTCCTTTATTACCGTATAAGGAAATTACACTTTGTGTTATTTTGGTAACCGTATTTCAGTGTAGGTGGTTTCCTTTGCAACTCGATGTGTTTTATTTTATGCATTTACAAATCGAGTTCTGGGAAGGGAATCTGCAGGCTTCCCCAGAGGGGCCATGGAAAAGGCTAACACCCGCCCCTGCCACCGGGGGTCGGCTAATGCACTTGCACAGCCTTGGCAAGTCACGGCACTGCTCTAGGCCTCAGTTTCCCCATCTGTAAAACAGGGACGATAAAGGTCCCACTTTACAGAGTTGCTGGGAGGATAGATGAGTCATGGCACATCCCATGTCCCACACGCGACCACACTTACGGCTGCTTCAGGACCGCTGGGTCCAACAGGAAATTGGACATTCTTAGGATTAAATAATGTTTGCACCACGTGCCAAGATTTGCAAGACACAGCTGTGCAGTCCTTAGAAAGAAGCTTATAAAAAACAATAGGTTCCAAATTAGAGGAGGGCTGTGCACAATACTGTCATTTCAGATGATAAATCTGAAAACCTAGATGGAAGCGGGTAAACTCCTTGAAAATGTGAAATACTAAAATTGGCACGAGAGGAAATAGAGAGCTTAAATACTAATAAGTACTAAGGAAATGGAAACGGTAGTCAGACTCACACTCCCCTGCCCCCGCCAAAACACCCACCTAGCCCCAGTTGGTTTTACAGGGGATTCTACCGAACTTTAAAGGATCAGTTAATTCCTTTCCTGGACAAATTGTTTCAGAAAAGAGAAGACAAAAGAACCACAAGCAAGGTGGCCCAGCTTGTGTCATGAGGCTAGAACCAACCTTGACTCTAAAACCAGGTAAATGTATGAAAAGATAATCTGTCCATCTCCTCTGTGAACTTAAGCTGAAAGTCCTGCATAACCTACTAGCTGAGTAGGGCTGGGTGGCTGGCTGCCCTTGTCCTGCCCACTCCAGCCTCTGGCCTTGGCCTTGGCCTGGCAGCCTGGCTGGAAAGCCTGTCTGTGGACTGAGGACCCTCCAACTTCTCACCAGCTCAGCCAAGGGGGAGCCCTGGTTGGAGATGGGGGTTGGGGGCAGGGGGGAAGGGCCTGGCTCCCCATTTCCTTCTTCCTTTCTTATTCTGGCTTTTGGAGGGAATGGGTCTAAAAGATTCTGTACTAAATGTACTTAAAAAATAGCCTGTTTGGGACTTCCCTGGTGGTCAGTGGTTAAGACTCTGCAGTTCCACTGATGGGGGCATGGGTTTGATCCCTGGTCGGGGAACTAAGATCCCACAAGCTGCGCTGCAAGGCCAAAAAAGAAAAAAAAAATAGCCTGTTTATTTTAGAATAGTTTTAGATTTACAGAAAAGGTGCAGAAATAGTACAGGATTCCTGTCTACCCTGTACGAATGCAGCTAATGTTCACATCTCACGTTAGGGAGACCTCTGTCACGACCACTGAACCAATATCCATGCGTTACTTTTTAAAAAATAATTAATTAATTAATTAATTAATTTTTGGCTGCATTGATTGGGTCTTCGTTGCTGCGCATGGGCTTTCTTTAGCTGCGGTGAGCGAGGGCTACTCTTCATTGCAGGGCGCGGTCTTCTCATTGCGGCGGCTTCTCCTGTTGCAGAGCACAGGCTCTAGGCGCACAGGCTTCAGTAGTTGTGGCACATGGGCTCAGTAGTTGTGGCTCGCGGGCTCTAGAGTGCAGGCTCAGTAGTTGTGGCGCATGGGCTTAGCTGCTCCGCGGCATGTGTAATCTTCCCGGACCAGGGCTCGAACCTGTGTCCCCTGCATTGGCAGGCGGATTCTTAACCACTGCACCACCAGGGAAGTCCTCGATGGGTTACTATTAACTAAAGTCTGCTTTATTCCGATTTCCTTAGTTTATACGAATGTCTTCTTCCATCCAGGACCCAATGCAGACCCCACATTCCACTGGTCATCGTGTGGTCTTAGGGTTCTTTGAGTGGAGACGGTTCTTACACTTGCCCTTGCTGTGGGTGGTTTCGAGGAGAACTGGGCAGGTATTCTGTAGAATGTCCCTCAGCTGGGGTTTGTCTGATGTTTTCCTCATGGTTACACTGGAGTCACAGGTTGGGGGAAGAAGAGCACAGAGGGGACGTGCTGTTTCCATCACTTCTTTTCAAGAGGACTCAGTGTTACCATGACGTGTCATGCTGGACGTTCATCCTGATCACCTGGCTGAGGTGTGCTTGCCAGGTGTCTCCGCTGCTGAGTGACTCTTTCCCCACTTGGCACACTGTCCTCTGGAAGGAGGTCACCCTGCAGCCCACACCTGAGGGCTGGGGAGCCACCCTCCACCTCCCTGAGCATCTGCATAAACTATCTGGAATTCTTCTGCAGGTGTTAGCCAGCTCAGGGTCAGCTGCTCGTCGCTCAAGGATCCAAAACTGAGAGACAAGTGTTGGGTAAAAGGAAAGACAGATTTACTGAGGAAGCTGGCAATCCTGGGGAGAAGGTGGACTCACGTCCCAAAGAACCAAGTCCCCCCGCCCCCGGGCTTTGCTTGGAGATTATACAGGGAAAAGAGGAAGGGGCTACATGCTGGGGAGGGGGTAATCTTCTATTTTTAGAGATGATTGTCTCCATTATGTGGCTTTAAGTAGCCGCCACGTCTCAGTTGTGATTGGAACGTTATCTGAGCCTTAAATCTCTGGTCCCCTGGTCCTTCTGGTTCCAGGGGTCTACGTGCTTATGGGCAGCATGCAGTTAACTTCTTCCACCTGGTGGGGGTTTCAGTATCTGCAAAACAGCTCAAAGGACGTGGCTCAGAATAGTACCTATTGCCCTTGAGGAGGAACTAAAGGTCCTTGACTTTGCTTAATGGCTAAATTGTTATTATTTTGTCTTGTTTGCTTTCCTTTCTTTCTGTATTTTCTCATTTCTTTGATTAAATTTGTTCTTTGGAACTTGGGGAAAGCCTAGGAGGCTAAAGTTTTTCTACAAACAAGAAGCAGGCAGAGGGGCTTCCTTGGTGGTGCAGTCATTAAGAATCCGCCTGCCAGTGCAGGGGACACGGGTTCGAGCCCTGGTCCAGGAAGATCCCACATGCCGCAGAGCAACTAAGCCTGTGCGCCACAACTACTGAGCCTGCGCTCTAGAGCCCATGAGCCACAATTACTGAGCCCGCGTGTGCACCTAGAGCCCATGCTCTGCAACAAGAGAAGCGACTGCAATGAGAAGGAGCCTCTGCACCGCAATGAAGAGTAGCCCCCTCTCGCCTCAACTAGAGAAAGCCCGCGCACAGCAACGAAGACCCAATGCAGCCAAAAAAAAAAAAAAAAAAATTATTAAAAAAAAAAGAAGCAGGCAGAGGACTTTGCGGGAGTGGGTGGGCCTGTCCTGGGAAGGCCCCATAAGGTACTGCTTGGTTACACAGGGAGATTTCTCTCTTTTCTTCTATTATTTATTTAATCATGTGTTTATATGGCTATGTCATTTGAATACTTATTTCATACTTTGGATTAAAATCCAGTGCTATTTATTTTATTGCTCAAATTGTTCCGGCCTTGGCCATTGAGCTCTTTGGGTGGCTCCTGTGTCTTTGACATGCTTATCTGTTGACACTTTCTTACTTTCTGGCACGACAAGAAACTGCAGGTTTTCTGGAATTTTCTCTGGCCCAGCCCTAGAATCAGCCATTTCTCCAGGGACCCCTGGTTCCTCTTATTGGAGAATCCTATTAGAAACCAAGATCTGGGCCCTAGGCGTGCTGGTTGCTACTGGGGTGTTGCTGCTTCTTGGCCCTCTTGGCTGACAGAGCCAGGGAATACGCGTGTGTACTAACTCGTGTACATAAACGCATGTCTGCACGTGTGTCCATATGTGCCCGCCTGCATCCCTATTAAGCTACACGTGAGTTCCTACAGACATCTCCACCTCAAATCCATCACCATGTGGGTCGTTCTGAGCTCCTCCTCGTGCCCACCTGAAAATTCCCACCCATCAGTGAGACACTGGCCCCCACCCATCTCCCATTTACTTCATCGTTACACTCCAGCGTACATGGTGAGTGGTTTGAGAATTGTACCCCCGTGGGAAACAACCGTGCTCATGTACTTTTTTATTTTAAGTTTTACAGGCTTTAGTGTTCCGGTTTCCACTCATTCCCAAAGTTACTTAGGTTAGCATCTGTCTCTTCCACGGGCTTCCAAGAGGTTGTTTCATACATTTGCAATAACTGTTAGATTCCCTTGTCACTGTCTGCCTCCCATCCCAGGGCACCTGACCTCTTAAATGACTTGAAACTTGCATACGTTAAGGTTTGCTCTTCTGCTGTCAAGTTCTATGGATGGTGAAAATCATAGTGCCCTGTATCCACCATTCAGTGCTGCACAGAATAGGCCCTAGAACATGCCCTGTACTTCTCCTGGTCAACCTCCCCCTCCCCAGGCCTCAGCAACCAGCGCTCTGTTTACCTAAATACACTCTTGTCGTGGGTTTTCAGTGAATTTATCAAGTTGTGAATGTTTCCTTTGCCTCTATTCCTAATTTGCTGAGAGACTTTTAAAAAAGTCACAGATAGGTGTTAAATCAGGTGACTTCTCTTCATCACCTGAGAGAATTATATGCTTTTTGTCTTGTAATCTATTCATATGGGATTTGCATTGATTGGTTTCTTATGTTGAACCTTCCTTGAAATCCTGGGAGACCTTAGATCTCTCAGGGTCTCAGCAGGAAAGAGAGTTGCATTTAGATTCGGTTAATTGCAGGAGGCCTTAGTCAAGGGGCGGGTGTGGGGGACCCCCCAGGGCTCCCAGCGCGAAGGGGGAGAGAGGTCTCTGGAACCTGAGAGGAGAGTGTGTGGAGAGCGGGACACCTGGAGAGGAGCCCTGACAGCCCCAAGGTGCCAGCTGGGGTGGGGATGGCAGGTGGGCCTGTGGAGTTCCCTGGGGGGGGTGGGGGGTGGGTGGGCCAGCAGGCTCAGTGGGGTCCCTCGAAGGGGGACTGTGACCTCAGGGCAGCTCACGAGGTCCCAGGTTTCGATTCACTGTGGGGTAAACGGGGAGGAACCCCGCCCCCCTCAAGGAGAAGGGCTGATGGCCTGGGTGCCCTGCCTGACCCTGTGGGCTGGGTAGACCCTGGTGGGGAACCCAGGGAGCTGTGGAGGACCCGCTGCCAGTCGGCTGCGCAGCCTGTGATCTGGCTGAGACGTGGGTGCTTCGGGGGGCTGGACCAGCCAGGGGCCCCGCCAGAATCCGGACCGCCTGTGTGGAGTGCTGGAGGGGCTGGGCAGCTCTGCCACATGGCCCACTGTGGACCCTGTCGGGCACCCCGCCACTCCGCCCAGATGCGGGAGGGGTGGAGCCTGCCCCCGCTCCCCACCCCCCCTCCAAGAAGCCCTCCAAGAAGCCCTTCCCCTTCTGGGATCAGCTCACCTCTCCCTGAACGATCTCTGATTCAGCATAAACCAGAAAATAAGATTCCAGAAACCAAACTATGAGAAAATGGGACGTTTTCACATTCAGTTCCTTAATTTCCCCTTTAGAGAGCAGGAAGGGAACTCACCCGGCTCAGCCCGATGGCAGGGTCCTGAGCCCTCCCAGGAAGGAGCCGCCTCAGTAAGGCCCCCTGGCTTCGTACAGACAGGATGACCTCACAACTCAACCTCCAAACCAGGATACTTTTGACAGAGAAACGGGGCATCCCAGTGATGGCACCAGGACACAGGGATGACCGGGTCTCTGGCCGCCCTCTGCAGAGTAACCGGTCCTGCTGCGGGCTGACCGGCCACAGGCAAAGTGCATCTATCTGTTACTGCGGAACAAAGTGCCCTCAAACTCAAGCAACAGTGACCGCTTCTCTGATTCACAGATCTGCAGTGAGCAGGGTCGCCTCAACTCTGTCCACATGGCAACGGCCAGAGTGGCTCAGGTGGCAGCTAGGGGATCCACTCCTGGTGGTTCACTCACACGTGAGCAAGGGTCCGCTGGTCCAAGAGCGGGCCTCCCTGCGGAACATGGGGAGGGGCTTCCAAGTCACGCAGCATCACTTCTGCTGTTGCCAAGGCCTGCCCAGATTCAAAGGGAGGGGACTCTCCTTCCGGACAGGGTGCTAGGAGGACACATGGGGCGGGAGACAGTGTGCGGCCACTTTTGGGAGGTGCAGCCTGCCCCGTGGGGATGGAGGCTGTCCGGGAACCTTACAGAGAACAGCCGGATCCCTGTGGGGGCCTCCGCCTCTCAGCAGCGCCTGAGTGAGCCAGGAAGATGCTTCTTTCCTAAATACGGATTTGGGGCTGCACCTCCCTGCCCCGGCCGTTCCTTGAGGAGTCATTTGGGGGTTTTCTGCAGGCTGTAGACCGGTTCCGCTCCCTCCTTTGTGGGTGCCGGCCCACACGGTCGTGGTTCCCCTCTGTCCCCTGCTCGGGCGGCCACAGCAGAATGCCAGAGGCTGGGCTTACACGGCAGAAATGAACTCTTACAGTCCCGGAGGCTGGAAGCCCAAGGTCAAGGTGCCGGCGAGGCTGGTTTCTCCTCTCTCCCTCCCTCGGTGTCCTCACAAGGTCTTCCCTCTGCACATGTGCCCCGGTGTCTTTCCCTTTTTGTGAGGTCACTGTCCTAGTGGATTAGGGCCCGACTCCTATGACCTCATTTAACCTTTATGCCCTCTGCACATGTGCCCCGGTGTCTTCCCCTTCTTGTGAGGTCACTGTCCTAGTGGATTAGGGCCCAACTCCTATGACCTCATTCAACCTTCATGACCTCCTAAAGACACTATCTCCAAATAGAGTCACCCTGGGGGTTAGGGCTCCCGCATGTGGATTTTGGGGGACACAGTTCCATCCACAACATCCTCTCATTCCCTGGCTGCAGCATCTGAGTCCCTGTGTCAACTCCCTGTCCTGACTCTAAACATCTGAGTGCCCAGGGCGTGGTCCTGGGCCGCTTCTCTTGTCTCTGTCCCTTTGCACGTGGGGGGTTGCATCCTGCCCGTCTGTGAAGACTGCCTGTGAAGACTGCTGACCCCAGGGGTCCCTCCACCCTGGGTCCCTCTCCTGAGCTCTGCCAGGCCTCCACCCTCCCTCCGCTCTCCCCGTGTAAGTCCGAAGGGACGCACAGCTTGCCGAGGCCAGAAGAGAGCCCGTGACCCTCTCTCCGCCCCTTCCCCTTCCCCCTGCAGCCTTTTCCATCCCAATAAATCACCCCAACGCTTTGCTGGAGCTCCAAACCGGGCCTCGCTCCTGACCCTCACACGCGGAGGGGCTTGTCTGCTCCCTAAACCTCTCTCACATCCGCGGCTCCCGCCACCACCCGGGTCCACGGCCCCTCCTTCTAGTTGGGCTCCTGCAGGTTCACCATGAGGGATCTAGTTAGTGCTCCTTTATCCTGCTCAAGATTATTGGGCTTCTTGAAACCGAGGCTTCAATAGCTGATCAGCTCTGGAAAATCCCCCGCCACAGCCCCTTGCCTGTTGCTTCTCCGCATTATGCATACGTTTGCCTTTCGGAGAAGCGATCAGAAGTGCGGCGCCTTCACGTTCTCCCTTCTATGCCTCCTCCTCTCTCTGCTGGATCCTGGGGGGCCTTCTCGGACTGTCCACTGGTTCACCATTCCCTCTGCATCTACATCAGATCTGCTGTTAAACCGATCAATCAAGTTTCAGATTTCAATGACGAAGCGTAAGTTTAGAGTCTATAAAAGTCTTTTAAAAAATCTGTCTGATAATTTCCGGTAGTCTCGTGTACCTTGCTCATGTTTGCAATTCCCTTTAATTTTTTAGAAGTTTTCATTTTTATCAAATTTACACACCTACATAGATCCAAGAGTCAGTGGGGTTCTACACAGCTGTTTTTTAAAAGCTCTAACTTCTACCAACTTTATACATACACACAGTATAAGAAGTCAAGGACTTCTCTGGTGGTGCAGTGGTTAAGAATCCGCCTGCCGTCTGGAGCCTATGCTCCGCAACAAGAGAGGCCGCGATAATGAGAGGCCCGCGCACCGCGATGAAGAGCGGCCCCCGCTCGCCGCAGCTGGAGAGAGCCCTCGCACAGAAACGAAGACCCAACACAGCCATAAATAAATAAATAAATAAACCCAAAGTTTAAAAAAAAAAAAAAAAGAATCCGCCTGCCAATGCAGGGGACACGGGCTTGAGCCCTGTTCCAGGAAGATCCCACATGCCGCGGAGCAACGAAGCCTGTGCGCCACAACTACTGAGCCTGCACTCTAGAGCCTGCAGCCCACAACTACTGAAGCCCGCGTGCCTAGAGCCCGTGCTCCGCAACAAGAGAAGCCACCGCAGTGACAAGCCTGCGCACCGCAACCAAGAGTAGCCCCCGCTCGCCACAACTAGAGAAAGCCCGCGCGCAGCAACGGACCCAACACAGCCTAAAAAAGAAGACGTCGTCAATGTGGTTTATAAGCATTTTATGTCCTTAATTTTTTTTTTTTTCTCCAAGACAACAGTCCATTACCACTCTAGCCTGGATTCCTGGCTCATAGGGGGTGCTTGTTGCCCTAAGGCATGGAAACATTCTAGCGTCCTGGACTTGCGGAAGGATGTGTTAGGAGTGGCGTAGGATTTAGCTCTCCCCAAACCCCACAAACCCACAAATCCACCAGGACAGCGAAACCAAAGTGCACGGACACCATCTGCAAGAAGCCAGGTGTCAGGGCATCCCTCTGTTGGTGGCAGGAAAACCCCGCCAGCAGCGTGGAGACCTGTGGCCTTGGAGCAGGAGGAAGCCAGGGGAAGCAGCTGGGCATTCGGCAGGCCTGAGAAACCAAAGTCCCAGGGAGAACTTCCTCAAATGCTCAGGAGCCAGCATGGAAGCAGCAGCGAATGCTGGTGGGTGGGGTGGGGTTGACACAGCAGTGGGGTGCGTTCCTTAGGGGACCAGCAGAGTCGGGCCGGCCCATGAGCTCTCAGAGGAGAGAGCGCTGGGAATAGACCCAAACTGGGAAGCACAGGAAAGTAGGAAGAAGTCCAGGCCGAGGAAGGGCAGGAACGTTGGAGCTGCCGCCGCGGGTGGAGCACTTCCCAACATCAGCACCAGGGGGATCTCGAGGGTCGTGAGCTGGAAATACGTCTGAACCACATCGGTTCCAAAGCACCGGGAACCCGGTTAATATAAAAGTGAGCCACAGAAATGGCTTGTCGTCAGATCCTGACCCTGCACAGAGATACTCCAGGAAAAGAAAGGGTCAGGCGTAGCATAACATCCCCACAGACGAGGACAGACACGAGAAGAGATGCCCACACAGCCGACTCTATGGGTTTCCTTTGCTGCATGAGGAACCACCCACCAGACGGTGGTCATGACAACACACCCAGCCACCGTCTGTCATGCTTGCTGTGGGCTGGCCCTTAGGGGCTCATTTGGGAAGCTCGGGCTTGGGGTCCCCCGTGTGGCCAATGTTTGCCTGGGTCGCCGTCATCTGAAGGCTGGACTGGGGCTCAAGACCTCCTTCCAAGGCAACTGGTTCACTGGGGGCAAGTCAGGTTCACTGTGTGGACCCCTCCACGGCATGGTCGAGTGTCCTCACAGCAAGGCGGCTGGCCTCCCCCAGGGCGAGTGCACCGAGAAACCAAGTGGGGGGAGGCTGCAGTCCCTTTGTGACCTGTGACCAGGAGTCAACACTGTAAAGTCCCCCGGTGTTACTGATCACATGAGCCCACCTGATTTTAATGTGGGCGGGGACTACACTTGAACAAGGACGCTGGGATCTGAGGATTAATGAGCCATCTTGGACGAAAACGCAACCTAATACTTCAAAACAAACTTAAAGATGGTAAGAAAATGATACAATATATGAAAAAAGTAGAAATCAGTATTAGAAAAACTTAGAAAAGAATAAGCAATAAAAAGAAAACTATTTTGGGAAACTAAGATTAAACCAGAGGGAACACAAGAGTGGATAAACATAAAAGAAAACACTTTGAGAAAGATAAAAAGAAACGAAGAAAGACATGAAAAGCATTCACGAGAAAGCGGAAAATACAGAAAACAGGCAAAGAAGGTCCAATAGAAATTTCTCCAAGAAAGGCTGTATGAATTTCTCCATCAAGCACATGAACACATGCTCAACAACAGCGAAATGCAAATCAAAGCTGCAGTGAGAGACTGCGTCATACCCAGTAGGACGGTTAAGATAAAAAGACAGGCAACAGCAAGTGTCGGTGAGGATGTGGAGAAGGTGGAGCCCTTGTGCACTGTCGGTGGTGGGGAGGTGAAAGGGGGCAGCCCCCGGGAAGACAGCTCAGCAGGTCCTTGGGAGGTTAGCGTTTCCATACGATCAGCGTTTCTACTCTTAGATATCCACCAAAGAGGACTGGAATCTACGTCCACACAAAAACTGGTACATGAATGTTCATAGTAGCATTATTCATAGTAGCCCCAAAGTGGAAACAGCCCAAATACTCATCAACTGATAAACAAAATATGGTATATTTATATAATGGAATATTATCATGCTGTAAAAAGGAATGAAGTACTGACACCTGCTACAACATGATGAACCTTAAAAAACCATTCTGCGTGAAAGAGGCCAGTCAGGGAAGGCCACACATTGTATAATTCCATTTATACAAAATGTCAGAATAGGGAGATCTATAGAGACAGAAAGTATTTTTCCAGAGGCTGGGACTGCTGATAGGTATGTGGTTTCTTTTTTGGGGTGATAAAAATGACCTAAGATTAGATTATGGTGATGGTTTGGTTGCACAACTTTGCAAATGGACTAAAAACCACTGAACTGTACATTTTAAATGGGTGAATTTCATGACGTAAATTATATCTCAATCAAGGCGTTTAGAAAAGAAAGAACAGGAGCCAACGTACATATACAAGGAATTCCTGGAAAAACAAAAACAAAAATCAAAAGCATTGGAAGAGAGCAGATATTAAAAATTAAAATCAAACATGATTCATCTAGCATAAAAAGATCTGAAACTTATATATTGAAAGGACACATTCCATACTGAGGGATATTGACCCAGAATGACCAACCCTGAGACATATTTTTGTAAAATTATTGGATATTAAAGAAAAAAATCCTGTGGACAGCCAGGCAAAATGCCTGTCGTCTATCAGGGGAAGAAAATCAGATTGTCTGCGACTTTTCACAAGCAATGGTATATGTAGGAAGAAAATGCAGCGATATATTTAGGACACTAAAGGGGGGACAAGGGAGCTGGGGTTTTCATGTTTGGCCGAATAACTTGCACATACAGTGGCTGTTGACAGACTGCCATCAACACGCAAGAGTTTAGGGGTATTGTCCCCACCGTCTCTTCGTTAGAATCCACTAAGAGACACATCAGACAACTGAACGGCCGGGAGACACGGACACAGATAGATGTTTACCGGTGGGACTGAGCCTGGAGTAGTGACGAGAAATATGTTATACGTGTTCAATGATAATTTCCAAAGACGAGGAAAGTTACAAGCCTCACGCAGATGTAAAGATGAGCACTTGTTCCTCGAATTGTTTACGTCACGTACGCGCAGGGTTTTTGCGTAGGTATCAGGGGCACCTCAATAGGCTTTAGCAACAAACAAGCCGGCACCTGGTGAAGAGCTTCCTTAGCTCCTAAAGAAGGAGCAGGCAGATGCCAGGTGGAAGCACGATCCAGAACAGACGCGTTTATGAGAAGATCAGGAATATCAAGGCGGCTGGGCGGCCCTCCAGGGACGGAAATCCTCTGCGCGTGTGGGGAAGAGTGATTTCTCTTGCTGTCAGGTGTCCACAGGCTGGGAAGCGCTGACCTGAGGCTGCGAGCATCCCTGTGCCCAGACTGTGGTCCCAGAAGACCCTTTCCCACTGGAGCAGCCGGGGCCTCTTGGAGGGAGGAAGGGCCGACTCCAGACCCGAAAGTACGAGAAACACATGCTCACAAGGAGCAGCCCCGCCACGGAGAGGCAGCCTCGCAGCTGCCGCCCGGCCCTGCCCAGCGTGAGGGCGGGACCCCCGTGCCCTGTCCGCCCGCTTCCCGCACGGCAGCCTCATGTTCGCGGCCTGTGGCCTTTATCTATTTCCAGGATAATTGGGCTCAGTCAGCAGGACCTGGGGTGGGGGGACCAGACGAGAGGCCACGAGCCTCTGGGCGTCTGTCCTTTGTCCCCGGCTCCCCTCCCCGACTCTGGCCCCCAAGCCGCTGTCCCTGACGGCTCTGTGGTCTCAGCGGGCCAGGCACTGAGCTGTGCCTCTCTCTGTCCACCTCCAGGTCACCCTCCCCCAGTGAAGGGCCAGAATGTCCCGCCAGGGGCGCCCCAGTCTGAGGTCATGGGACCCCCACCCCTGTGCCAGGACCCTGGGCTGTCAGGATCTCCTGTCTGTAGGACACATGTGTCTGCAAATCGCCCACGTGGTAGTTTACACTTGGAGGATCTGGGGCTCTAAGGCCTTAAAATATCTAAGGAACTAAGGAAATCCTGGAGAACGCCCATCCGGGCGAAGGAGCTGCAGTCTGTGTGGGCAGACGGCCCTGCCTCAGCTGCAGGGACCCGCAGAGCCACGGGCTGTGAGGACAGACCAGAGGCCTTCTCAGGCTCCTGTGCGCACCATGAGACACAGTGCAACACAACACGGGACAGGACAGCGCAGGGCAACGCGACACAGGGCGACACGGGGCAACACAGCACAACACGGGACAGGACAGCACCCTGGTCTCCTCTGTCGGGGGAGGTGGAGAGCTTCCGGCAGCCCCTCCTCCTCCTGGGCCCCCAGGTCACTTGAGCCAGCCCCATGGGGTCTGACCCCCTCAAGGGTGAGCCGCTCCGTGGGGGCCCAGGATGTGGAGCGGAGGGGGAGGGTGAGCGGTCCAGCAAGGCGGCCTGAGAGGAGGGACCCGGCGGAGCCCGGCTGCCCCAGGCCTGCAGGGACTCCCTCATGAGCTTAGCTCCCAGGACCAAAGTATCCACCCCCCACCCCACTCCCCCTGCTCCAGGGCCGAGCGGCGGCTTCCACCACTTCAGGGAGGCTGAACCGTTCACCGGGGCCCCGAGCCCGCTCGGACGTGTGGGTAGAAACATGGGGACACGTGAGGGCGTGTGTATGTGTGTGAAGCCACACGTGACGTGGGTCAGTGTGTTGGAACCTGTGACTCTGTAAGGCCGGCCTCCAGCTTCCCCAGGCCTGCGAGCCTGCCTTCTTTTCCATCTTCAGACAGGAGGACAAGGCTGGGCGGGGGCGGCTGCGAATCCAGGCTTCGGCTGCCCACGGGGGCCCCCTTCTCACCCGAGGGGACTCAGTGAGGACCCGCCCACCTGGCGTCCATCCGTTCCCCCAGACCTGGCCCTGGCCGGCCGGGCCCTTCCCCTCGGGCCTCTGGGACTTTCCTCCCTAATGGGGGGAGGGGGGCCCTAGCCCCCGCCAGTCCCGAGGCCTGGGCTGGCCCCTTCCAGGGCCCCGAGTTCCCGAGCTGCTTCCAGAGCAGTGGGCAGGGCAGGCGTGGGGCTGCGGGGGACCCACCTCCCAGACAGGCCCCGGGACTCCCGGGAGGGATGCGCGCTCAAGGGCCCCACTGGACGCCAGTCCCAAGGGACGCTGACGGTCAGGGCCCTGGGAGCTGCTGAGGCAAGGAGGCTTCTCTCTGGCTGGAACGGGTCTCGGGGGTTCCGGGCAGGACCCTCCCAGCAGCGTCCCTCTGCGGCCCCTCTGTCTGCCCAGCTCTGCCACATGCCCAGAGTGGGAGCTCGTCCCTCCTGACTGCATGCTGTCCCTCTCCTCTTGCCCGAGTGACCTCTGCCCTCGTCACCCATCCCAGGCCCCAGGTCGGTCCCTGGGCCTCAGGCTAACGCCAGTCCTGCCCACCTGGGAGTGCCCAGAGACCCCCTGGCCCCATGTCAGCTGTCAGGTCCAGTTTCCGCCTGGGGCCCTTCTAAGGAGTGGCCGCAGCCCTGACAGAAGCCCTTCTCAACCGACCAGCCCCCCGACCGGCCAGGAAGGAGGGACCCTGCGCCTGCTTTGCACAGAACCGGCTCAGGGCCTGGGGGAAGTCCTAGGGTGAGACCTCCAGGCCCCCAAGCTAGGCCCCGTGCTCCCAGGGCTGGGGCTCGTCCTGCTCGGGGAGCTCCAGGCAGGGGCTGTGTGTGGGGCCTCCCCTGGTCGGGGGTGGCCCACAGCCCCTGGGAGTGAGCTTAGTGACAGGGGTGCCCACTGCGCTGGCAGACTGGCCACCCCCCCTGGCTGGGGCCAGGCTGGAAGAGGGCAGCGCAGTGTCCCGAGCACCCAGGCTGGAAGAGAGAAATGCCGTGTCCCGAGCACATGCTACATGATGGACACTTCAGCACACGACCTGTTTGCCCCCCAGGCAGAAGCCATCAACTCCCTGCTCTGCAGAGGGGGAAACTGAGGCCTGGGAGGTGATGTGGTCCAGGCGGAGCTGGGCTGTGATGCAGAAGGTGGGGAGTGAGGGCCATGGGCCAGACCGGCCCTTGGGCCCTTGGGGCGGGGGCGCCTTGCCCTGAACTGAGGGGCCCCTGGGGTTCAAGATCCTAGCCGGGGCTCCTCTTTCAGGGCTTCATGGCTGAGGCCTCATCTGCCAGCCTGGGGTGGACGGGGCAGAGGGGACTCAGGACATGCCCCGGCGGGCCTGGGGGCACGCTCCGCCCTACACTGAGCCACTGTTACCACATGCAGACCTGAGACGGTGGGTCAGGGGCTAGGCCACGACCATGGGGGGTCACCCGGCTCCTAGCTGACCACGCCAGGGCTCAGCCCAGGCGACTGCCCCCCTCCCCCACTCCGGGAAGCCCTGTCATTCCCTGAAGGGGTACAGGACCCGCTCCCTGGAACTCAGGGGCAGGTGCTTTGCAGAGAGGACTGCGTGCCCCCTGCCCCTCCCAGGACCTCAGTCGGTCCCTGTTCCAGCAGGAGGTCCTGGGGGTCTTTCTGGGGGAGGTGGTCCACCCCGCTCGGGGGACCCCACACCCAGCCAGAGCTCCAGGGCACTGTGATGTCGCCAGTCCCCCTGGACCCAGCTGCTCTGCCCCAGAGTGGGGCCAGTGAGAGGAGGGGGCTGGCCAGGCCTCCAGCCAAGCCCCTCAGCCAGGAGAAGGGGAGACCAGGGCGCAGCCCCGGGGCTCAGGGCTTCCAACCCACTCCAGCCCCGGGCAGGTACACATAGGGCAGGTACATGGAGCTCCCTGCTGCTGAGGCCTCGCCCCTCCCTCACCCCAGGCAACTGCAAGGACCACCCAAACCTGCCACCGGACCCCTCCCCAGGCAGGCGTACTCAAGCCCTCTGCCACCGGTCCTGGTCCGTTTGGGGCCTGGCGCGCCCTCTGGTGGCAAGATGCAGCATCACATTTCTTGTCTTCGCTGAAAGGAGGTTCCAAATGGGGGGAGGCGGCGGGGGTGGTCTCCAAATCCGGGTTTGTCTACGTGAGTGACACCAGCACCGGGTGGCAGATGGCTCTGCAAGCAGCTGACCACGAAAGTCACTTTTGATAATGCATCTCTAGGTAATTTTTGGAATTGCTGTAACAAAACTCCTTTTGTTCCTGTATACCTACTCATGGGAAAAAAGTCGCTTAGTGCTAACATCTTTATTTTTTAATTTATTTTATTTTTATTATTTATTTTATTTTTGGCTGCGTTGGGTCTCTGTTGCTGGGCATGGGCTTTCTCTAGTTGCGGTGAGCGGGGGCTACTCTTCGTTGCAGTGCACGGTCTTCTCATTGCAGTGGCTTCTCTTGTTGCAGAGCATGTGCTCTAAGCACGTGGGCTTCGGTAGTTGTGGCACGTGGGCTCAGGAGTTGTGGTTCGCGGGCTCTAGAGCGCAGGCTCAGTAGCTGTGGCACACGGGCTTAGCTGCTCCACGGCATGTGGGATCTTCCCGGACCAGGGCTCGAACCCATGTCCTCTGCATTGACAGGTGGATTCTTAACCACTGCACCACCAGGGAAGCCCCCCTTCCTTATTTTTAACACAGATGAGCACAAAATACATTACACTAGGATAAAATTCAGAGGGCAAAGTGGAATGAAACTACAGGTAAATTAGAAAAATATTTATGCCTATTAAAGAATTGCCTTTTTAAAAATCATCGATGATGGTGGGTTTTAAATCACCATATTTAGATTTTGTTGGATATATTTAAAAGACCAATCCAACACTTATTTTCAAAATGTCAATGCACCTATATGTGCAACATCATGGATGAATCTCAAAAACATGCTGAGTAAAGGAAGCCTTACACACAAGAGCTTCTTAAAGGAAAGCACAGTTTCATTCTTTCTTGCCTTCTATCAGAATTCCTTAAGGCTATCCATTGTCCTTAGGGAGCTGCTTTGGTTGCATTCACGTTTTTTGACATGTAGTGCCCTCATTATCAAATTTGTCAAGAGTCTGTAATGGGATGTTTCATTTTCTCTTTAACTCAGAAGACTGTCTGCATCTCATCTTACATTAGTGATGGCAGCTGACATTTACTGAGTGCCCTCTGTGTGCCACGTTTACCAAGTGCTTCATCACGTTCAATCTTTGGAACACAGAAATGTGCAGGTGACAGAGTGGCCCTCCTTCTGCAGATGAAGAAGCAGGATCATCTAGCCTGTAAGTGGCAGAACAGGTTGGGTGTACTCTGCTTTGCCAAGCTGACAAGAGGTCATAACTTTAAAAACATCATCTGATGTTAGTTCTGTGTTTTACTACATGTGTTCAGGGGGCGCTGCCTGCGTGATTTCCGATCTTAGGAATCTATTGAGATTTTCTGGGAGTTCTCACACATGCTCTTTTTTTGTTTGTTTGTTTGGCATTTGAAAGGAATGCACTTTCTTTCATTGTGGAATGTAAAGTCCTGTATATCTAATTTATGGTGGTTAATTGTTCTATTAATATTCTCTTCTCCTTTACTCATTCTTTTGATCTGGCAATTGCTGCTCGAGGTGTGTTGGTCTCCCACTGTGACTGTCATTTAGGCAAATTCTCCCTGGGTTTCTAACAGCTTTTCTCCATATGTTTTGGAGCAAAAGGTTAATAACTGTGATGTGGTCTCAGTGGATGTGTCAGTCTGGCCCAGCTGGGGGCTCCGCCGTGGTCTCTGCCAAGTCTAGCATCCAATTTCTAAATTTAATTTCCTACAAGACTGTGTAGGATTTTGCTCCTTAAGGATTTTAGAAAACAAAACAACCATCCCACCTTCTTATACCAGTTAAAATAGATTTGAAGACCACGAAGCAATAAAGCACAGAGTGATGCCTGAGCTGGATTTGCAGGGAGGTTCTCTTGCTCTGAGACCTTCTGTCTTCTGGTCCTGCCTGGGAGCTACTTGTCTGGTAGAGAGAAGGCTCAGGTCTCATAAATAATTGGCTGGGACTTCTTCTTGGCCTCAGTTCCCAGATCCCATGGAAGCTGGGACTTTTGATTTGATGACTTCATTGCTCACTGCTGCCTAGGTAGCGTGTGTGCCCACTGGGACTGCACGGGCGGCTGTGGAGTGTCCCTGGGAGGCCCGCTGTGGGCTGGGCTTGGGAGCCTCACGGATGGGGCCGTGCTTGCCATTGGAGGTGCTGACATCATGACAGGGGCAGAGATCAGCCATGGCTGTGATGCGCATCTTTGTCTCCCTGTCATGGTCACAGGCACAGGATTGAGATACCAGCAACTCAGAGCCCACACCGTGTCCAGGGATGGATGGTGGGCTGGCTACCTGTGATGGCTCATTTCATGTGTCACCTTGACTGGGCCACAGTGGGCCCAGCTCTTTGGTCTAACAGTATTCTGAGTGTGTCTGTGAGGGCATTTCTGGATGTGATTAACATTTGAATCAGACTGAACTCCGCAGTGGGGGTGGGCCTCACCCAAACAGTTGAAGGACTGACTAGCATAAAAGGCCGAGTAAGAGGGAACTTCTCTAGCCTGACTGTCTTCCAGCTGTGACATCAGTCTCCTGCCTTTGGACTCAGACTGGAACTTACACGATTGGCTTGCCCTGGGTCTCCAGATTGTTGGCTGCAGAGCTGGGGATTTGTCAGCCTTTGTAATTGCACAAGCCAGTTTCTTATAATAAATCTCTCTCTCCCTCCCTCCATATAGATATAGATGTAGACATAGATACAGATATAGACATAGACACACACACCCTATTGGTTATTGGGTCTGCTTCCCTGGAGAACCCTGACTAATGTACTACTTATATTCTAGACTTCTGGATCCCTCAGTTTATCCTCATGTTCTGAGATGCTTGGACTGTTTTCCTGCGTGCAGACCCTGCCCCCTTGGGAGGCATGGAGGAAATGTGTGGCTGTTGGAGCTGGGCAGGTGGTGATATGTGTGTGTGCAGCGTCTGTGCATCTGCAAGGCACGACTGTCTGGTCACAAGGGCCACAGGGGGCTTACCCTCTCCTTGGAGGCCAACCCATCCTCCAGGGCTCGCCAACAGGGTCTAAATAGAAAATCTTCTTTATTCCATTTAGTACTTTTACCTTGAAGTCAACTTAGTTGGACACTGACATTGTCACAAATTCTGCATTCTTTTTTTTTTCTTTAATTTTTGTTGGAGTAGAGCTGATGTACAATGTTGTGTTAGTTTCAGGTGTACAGCAAAGTGAATCAGTTATACATATACACGTATCCACTCTACTAGATTCTTTCCCATATAGGTCATTACAGAGTATTGAGTAGAGTTCCCTGTGCTATACACTAGGTCTTTATTAGTTATCTATTTTATATATAGTGTGTGTATATGTCAATCCCAATCTCCCAATGTATCCCTCCCCCCCTTACCCCCTGCTAACCATAAGTTTGTTTTCTATCTTTCTTTTTTTTTTTTTAAACTCACCTGTTATCTCTTTGTCCATCCTTATATAGTCAACCTGTGGCATTTTGTTTTTGGTGCATCCGCTGTAAACAACACAGCTGGATTTAAAACAACTCGATTTGAGAGGCTGTGTCTCGTCCGGAGAGTTTGCCACGTTTACGTTTATTGGGCTGAGTGTACGTCTGGCCTCGGGGTCCTGCCGTCTTGCTCTGTGCTTGTGGTGTGTCCTGCCCTCTCACTACAGGACACGTCGGAGAGCGCCCCCTGAGGGCCTCAATCCTCGTAGCTGTCTTTTAGCTGAAGCTTATTCCTCCCAGGCTCAGAGGAATGAAGTTAAGTCCCCAAGGTCACAGAGCATAGAGCAGCGGGGTTGGAATAGACACCAGGCCTGCTGGAAGTTTTACATTTCATTTGCATTTTATTAGTGGTCAGCCTTAATTTTTTTTTTACCGAACTGCGCAGCATGCAGGATCTTATTTCTCTGACCAGGGATCGAACCCAGGTCCTCAGCAGTGGAAGTGCGAAGTCCTAACCACTGGACCGCCAGGGAATTCCCTTAAATTTTTAAAATGAAAACATCGAAGGGTGTTTTCCACTCACACTGCATTTTAATCATGTCTATTTCCTCCCTTTGAACAGGACACGATGCTTGACACCCATTTAGTCCTTTCTTTTTCACCCTCATCTCTTGTTTGGTTGATGTCTTCCAGAATTTTAGCTTCTAGCTGTTATTAATGCCTTTTACCTTAAATATCTACTATTTTTAGGAATCTTTTTTTTAATAATCACGTTAAACATGATGACTGCACTGCTGATAATTATCAAGAATAATTTTCTGTTTTATGGTTTCTTTGCTCATCATCATTCCTTGATTTAAATTTCCCCTCTTTCTTGAGTTTACTTTTCCATTTTGCCCGTGTGGGTACATGAGCACCCTGCTCTTCCAGAGGGGGCTTCAGTAATTTACTGGTCTTTGCATCTCTGGGAATATTATTCCCCACCCCCCGATATTTGAATCGTAATTGGCCGGGGTGTTGAGGTCTAGGAAACAAATATTTTCCTTTGATAGATGTTTTCCTTTGGAAGACGGTGCTTCATTATCTATTGGCCTTTGGGGTTGCAAAGGAGCCGTCGTCTGCCCACGTGGTGTGCGCTGCTCACCAGGTAATCTGTTTATTCACATCGACAGCTTTTCTTTTTCATCCCTGGAGTTCAGAATTTTCACCTGTGTGTATTTCCTTTATTTTTATTTATAAAATTAATTAATTAATTAATTTATGTTTGGCTGCGTTGGGTCTTCATTGCTGCGCGCGGGCTTTCTCTAGTTGCGGCGAGTGGGGGCTACTCTTTGTTTTGGTGCGCAGGCTTCTCATTGCGGTGGCTTCTCTTGTTGCGGAGCACGGGCTCTAGGCGCGCGGGCTTCAGTAGTTGTGGCTCACGGGCTTAGTTGCTCCACGGCATGTGGGATCCTCCCGGACAAGGGCTCGAACCCGTGTCCCCTGCCTTGGCAGGCGCATTCTTAACCGCTGCGCCACCAGGGAAGCCCCTGGGTGTGTTTCCTTTAAAGAAAAAAGTAATTCCATAAGTCAGGCAGAGAAAGACAAACATCATATGATATAGCTTATACTGGAATCTAAAAGAAATGATGCAAATGACCTTATTTACAAAACAGAAACAGACTCACAGAGAAAGAAACTTATGGTTACCACGGGGGAAGGGTGGGGGGCAGGGATAGATTGGGAGTTTGGGACTGACATGTACATACTGCTATATTTAAAATAGATAACCAACGAGGATCTGCTGTATAGCACAGGGAACTCTGTTCAATACTCTGTAATAATCTACATGGGAAAAGAATTTGAAGAATAGATACATGTGTATGTGTAACTGAATCACTCTGCCAGGTCTGAGGGTTTTGTTTCCTTCTCCCTCTCTGCCATCTTCAGCATGTAGACTTGTTGCCTCTTGATGACAAGTTGGCTGCCACAGCTTCCAGTCATCAGGTTCACAAACACTGTTTAAAAGCAGGAAGCAGGGGACACCAGTGTGGTATGAGTTTCCATACGAGCCTTTCTTCTTTTGTAAGAGAGAAATCTTTCCCAGAGACCCCTCAGCAGATCCCCAATTGCACGTCATGTGACAACACTCGTTTCAAAGGAGACTGGGAAAATGAAATGTTGACTTTTTCAGGCCACAGGGCGGGAGTCGGGCAAAGGGGCAAGAGCCAGTGACCGTCAGGAACAATTGATGCCCCTTGTCGTTTGCTGTCTCATGTCCAGACAGGCTTCTGTGACCGCATTTCCCAGGCTCCTCACTCAGGGCTCAGTGTCATCTGAGCTGCCATTCTTTCCGTGGAACTTCACGTCTAACCCCAGGAACTCTCCGATGTCCTTCCCCGGCGGCCCGTTTGGTTCTGTGGAGTCTTATGAACTCTTTGAACTTTCCTTCTGTTTCCTGCGTTATCTCTATCTCCTTGTGAGTTGATCTGTTTATAATTTTAAAAAAATATTTATTTATTTATTATTTTATTTATTTATTTTGGCTGTGCCAGGTCTTAGCTGTTGCACGCGGGATCTTTAGTTGCGGCATGCGGCCTCTTAGTTGCGGCATGTGGGATCGAGTTCCCTGACCAGGGATCGAACCCGGGCCCCCTGCATTGGGAGCGTGGAGTCTTACCCACTGGACAACTGGGAAGTCCTGATCTGTTTATAATTTTTTAAAAATTTTAATTAAAAAAACTTTTATGGAGTATAGTTGATTTACAGTGTTGTGTTAGTTTCTGCTGTACGGCAAAGTGAATCAGTTATACATATACATATATCCACTCTTTTTTAGATTCTTTTCCCATATAGGCCATTACAGAGTATTGAGTAGAGCTCCCTGTGCTATGCGGTAGGTCCTTGTTAGTTATCTATGTTATATATAGTAGTGTGTATGTGTCTGTCCCAATCTCCCAATTTATCCCTCCCACACCCCTTACCGTTGGTAACCATAAGTTTGTTTTCTACATCTGTAACTCTATTTCTGTTTTGTAGATAAGTTCATTTGTACCCTTTTTTTAGATTCCACATATAAGTGATATCATAAATTTGTCTTTCTCTGTCTGACTTACTTAACTCAGTATGTGAACCTCTAGGTCCATCCATGTTGCTGCAAAAGGCATTATTTCCTTCTTTTTTATGGCTGAATAATATTCCATTGTATATATGTACCGCATCTTCTTTATCCATTCCTCTGTCAATGGAGATCTGCTTACAATTTTAGTGCTTCTCTTGCACTTTGTTGCTTTTCCTCAATTATCTGGGGGTTCTTAGTTTTATGTTTATATTTTTAAGTAAAGGACTAGATTGATCATTATGTATCACTAACAGTACACCCGGTGGGTAACGAGTGTGGTTGTTAGGGGGGTCTTTTCTGTCTCCCCAGAGCCGAGATCCTTGCCAGATACTCACTGTGTTGGCTGTGGGGTCACCGTTTGTACAGCACGGGAGCCTTTGGACCTGAGGTGTGACCTTGCTCACCTGCGCTTGGCTCTCGCCAGCCCATGGCCTCCTTCAGCCAAATATCCAGGTCTCACTGGACTCACCCAGTGAACATGTCGGGGAGGACAGAGGGCTCCGGCCTCACCTGGGACTTCAGGGAAGTCTTGTTGGAGGAAGTGACTCAGCCCTAAAATCCAAGCAAGTGAAACCTAGGTAAAAAGAAGGGAAGACTGTTCCAGGTGGGGAACAGCAAGTCAGGACGCTCTGAGGCCTGAGAATAGCTGGCATTGAGGAGCTGCCCGGGGGTGTGGAGAGGTCAGTGGGGGCCAGGCTAGGCAGGGCAGGGTGGGCAAGAAGATGGTTTTTAAGCAGGGTGGTGCTGGGGACAAATTGACATTTAGGAAGATCCCTCTGGCTGCCTGTGTAGCAGGAGGGGGCAGGTGTGGAACAGGGAGCATCCAGGGGAGAGCAGATGCTGGGGGGGGGGCCAGGCACGTGGAAGTGGGAGCCAGGCCGGGTGGGGTGAGCTGGCGCTGAGCAGAGCGCAGGCCGTGGTGCTGACCCCCGGGGACAGCGGCCTCCAGCCCCACCTGAGAGAGGGGGCTGCGCGGGCGGGCTCTGCTGCCGCCCCCAGCTCAGAAACCTCCGCGGGGGCGGCTTCCCCAGCCTTCTTCTCCTCCCAGGCATTGGTGGGGCCCAGGGGAAGGGCGGCAGGTGGAGGGACGGGGCGAGCACAGGAGCCAGGGCGGGTGGGGCGCTGGGCTCGTCCTGCCCTCCCCTGGAAATCCACGGACCCCCCCTTCCCTGGGGGAGAGGAGGGCGGCAGGGCACAAAGACCAGGCCACAGGGACCCCACCCTTGGTAAGAGTCGCTTAGAAGGGCCTGGCATCCCATAGATGGAAGCGGGTCACCCAGGCACAGTGACCCCAGAGGTGTTTCTGGGTGGGAGGAGGGAGGGCCAGGGCTGCCAGGCTCCCAGGGTGGGGCGGGGCTGCCTCAGTAGGAAATGGGGGGCAGAGGTCCTGGGCTCCTCCCCCAGTCCCTGCAGGACAGTCAGCAGGCAGCTTGACCCGGGTCGCGGAGACAAGCCCGGGCAGGGGCGGCTGCCTCAGGTCGCGCGGTCAGGGCCGGGTCGCGGACTCCCGGCCGCTTGTGGGGTTGCCCCTAGTGGGCGTGCGGTCTGCCTCTCCCTAGGCCGCGAGCCCCTCGTCTCCATCGCGTCCTCGCTGGAGGTCGTGCCGGCACTGGCCACGCGAGGGCGCCCGAGCTCCACCCACGGTCCCCGCGCCGGAGGGAGGTGGGCAGTGGGTGCGGCCTCCGGGACCCCTACTCACTCGGCTTCCAATAGGAAAACCCGGTCTTCTCCGGGCGCCCGGATCAGCTGGGGCTGGGAGTAGCCCACCCACACCAGGCGGGGCGGGGGTCGCCGGGCGACGGAGGGGGGGATCGTTGGGCTGGGCCAGGTCGTAGGCCCTGGCACCCCCAGCCAGCGGATGAGGACGGGGAGGAGGGAGGGGGCCGGGCGCCGCTTCCTCCGAGCAGGCCTGGAGGGCTTCCTGAGGGAGGCGGCACCTCTGGCAGCAGCCCGCGTGGGGATGTGGGCTTCCGCGGGCCGCGGGTGGTGCGGTGCTTAGGAGAGACGGCCCGTGGGCAGCCTTGTGGTCAGAGCTCACCCCACCCGTGGAGAGGTGTCCATCTCGTGGACTCCTCAGCCCCGGAGGCCACGGCCACGTCCCCCTCCCCCTCCCGCGAGAAAGCCCCTCCCCCAGGAGCCCCAGGAGTTGGGGGGCAGGTCCCACCCGCTTCCCTGGGGCAGAGTTGAGGTTCTCGGTGAATAATGGATGTTGCACAAACAGAGGTATTACCGCGCGGCTCAGAGTGGGGGAGGGACGCATCCCTTGTTAATATTTATTCAACCCACAGCCCCGTCATTCAAGAACCTCATAAATATTAATTCCCAATTAAACATTTATATGAAGGAGATTGTTTCTCCTCCCCCTCAAAAAACCTGTTTGAAGCTGGGGCTGCTGGTGGCCGGGGGAAGTGGGGTCTCCGTGGGGGAAGGGAGTGGGGGGGGGGTCTGGCCGTGGAGCGACTCCCCTCTGTGCCTGGGCCCCAGCCAGCAACCGGCCAGCGCCCCCTCCCCACGCCAAGCCCTGCAGAGGGGCCGCTGCTGACACCTGCAGGGCCCCCGTGGTTAGGGCTCCCGTGCCGGCTGCCAGGTCCGTGTCCTGAGTGATGTACCCGCGAGATCAGTCGTGGGCACCTCATGAGGTTTATTTGGCGGAGGGGGTGGGTGAGGGTCTAGCGGAAGAGGGCAAGCGGGCCGCCCTTCGGGCCCAGGCTGGCGATGGTCTGGAGCTGTCCCTGCAGGCTCCTGGGGGCAGTGGCAGGGTCTCCTCCTCAGTGGGTTTTGGGTGTTGATATGGAGGTCTGGTACCTGGTGGTCCTCAGTGCCCTGCTCTGTCGGCCTGCACACAGTACCTGCCTCATCCCCACAGCTCCTGCCCAGCCCCCGCTCGGAGCTTGCACTCCGAGAACGCTTGAATAAGTTGGGACTGTGTACAAAGGCCGGGGTGGGCGGGCAGGGGGGTGGTGTATGTGTGTGTTTACTCACAAGTGCCATCTGCATGGCTCTCTGCGTGCGGCTCCAGGGGCAGACCCCAGACTCCACTTACTGTGGTGGCGTCCTGCAACTCCCTGCCTTTTGTAACCCTCGGGGTGGGGACCCTCCTGTCTGCCCTTCTGCACGGCTGGCTGTCTGAAATGGCGATGCAGGGGACCCCCAGCAATGCAGCCCCGCCAAGCATGTTGCTCTGATGCCCAGAGCACCGTGGGGCTCCCCATGGGCTGCCCGCGGGCACTTGTTCCCCACGTGGGCCGGTGCCCATGGGCCTCTCACACTCGCCCTTAGGTCCACGCCTGCGATCCATCTGGAGCCAGCTTTTTTTAAAAAATATTTATTTATTTATTTATTTATTTTGGGCCGCGTTGGGTCTTCGTTGCTGCACGCGGGCTTTCTCTAGTTGCGGCGAGCGGGGGCTACTCTTCGTTGCGGTGCGCGGGCTTCTCATCGCGGTGGCTTCTCTTGTTGTGGAGCACGGACTCTAGGAAAGCAGGCTTCAGTAGTTGTGGTCCTCAGGCTCAGTAGTTGTGGCACACGGGCTTAGTTGCTCCGCGGCACGTGGGAACTTCCCGGACCAGGGCTCGAACCCGTGTCCCCTGCATTGGCAGGTGGATTCTTAACCACTGCGCCACCAGGGAAGTCCCTGGAGCCAGCTTTTTATAAAGACCAACCTTCTCTCCCCAGCGGTGAGCCATGTCCCCAGCACGTGTCACCCGGTCGTGGGTCACTGGTCCCCGTTGGAGCCTACGTGTCCCCAGGCCTGTTCAGGGTGACTGTGCTCCTTTGGCAGAGCTGGCCTGTCACTTATGTTATCGTAGTGACCATGGCTTTGGGGTTGTCTCCATTCTGGGGGAGCGAGTGCTTTCTCTTTGCTCTTTTCCAGTTCACGTCCCCATTTCTGGGCCTTTATTCCTCCGCGGGCAGATTGAGGAGGGGTTTCCTAAAAAACAGGCTGCTGGGATTTGGATTTGCACAACATTGATCTAGACACTAACTTGGAGACAGTTGTCAGCTGCGCTGTCCTGACGGAGGCACTTTCTCCATCTGTCACTCATCCGTGTCCTTCTGCGGAGTCCCAAGGAGCTCACTCGCACGTCTGCTCTTTGGTACTTAATTCCTGGCTTCGGCTGCCGTTGTGAGTGGTGTCTTATTTTCTGCTTATTATTGCTGGTGTGGAGCCTTACTACGATTTCTGTAGGTTTATCTTGTGACCCATTAGTTCCAGTGGTTCTTGTGTTGATTTGGTTACACTTTCTACAAAGACAGTCGCATTATCCACGAGTCACAAGGGTCTTATCTCTTCCTTTCCAGTCTTCACACCTCTGACTTCATTTGTTTGTCCGGCACGTTTCCTGGGACTTTCAAGATTACGTTCAACAGAGTGGCGACAAGGGACATTCTTGATTTACTTCTGATCTTGAAGAGATCATGTCTTAGATTTCTCTTTTAAGTCTGATACCTCCTGAGGCTTTTTGGAAGGTAGGTTTTATCAAGTTAAGGATGTCCTCTTGTATTTGAAGCCTTCCGGGAGTTTTTAGAAATTGTAAATAGGTGTTGAACTTTGTACAGACCTTTTCTGTGTCTGTGGAGATAATTCATGTGGCTTTTTCGTCCTTTGGTCCTTTCAGGAGACAACTCATGTAAGGGCGAGCTGTCCAGACTCTGCTGGACTAGGGGCTGGTACTCTTTTTAAGCACATCTGGTGGAACGGCATTGGTCACAAGGAGCACCGTTATTGTGTGGACCTCTAGGAAAGAAAAAGTGCCGCCTGTACCACCAGGAACCAGTGCTCATCATGTAAAAGCTCGATTTTATATTCACCCAGGCACTCCTCTGGACTTCCCTAATCGTGGGATTTACACAGCTCTCGCTCATGCACGCGTAGAAAGAGAGTAAGAGTGCAAGGGGTGGGTTCAGGTGGCCCCGGACGTCCTCGTGCACAGGGGTGGCTCCTCTGGATCACTTCCCACTGAGTGACTGGGTCCTTGTTTTCCGCACGGAACGGTCCCCGGTCCTTCGGGAGTGGGGGGTGACACCGCGTTCCGGGGGAGATGCACCCCGTCCTGCCGGCTTTCCTGCCAGCTGCTGACAGCGCCTGGAGGTTTGACGCCGGTGCTTCTGTGATCTTTCCA
Source organism: Eschrichtius robustus (assembly GCF_028021215.1). Taxonomy (NCBI): domain Eukaryota; kingdom Metazoa; phylum Chordata; class Mammalia; order Artiodactyla; family Eschrichtiidae; genus Eschrichtius; species Eschrichtius robustus. Next base: position 1,210,734 of record NC_090824.1, read on the forward strand.
GAACCCGTCGGGGAAGGCGGTCAGACGTCGGCCAGGACTCACGCTCCTGCCCCAGATGGCCCTTCCGTGCTTTGTTCACAGACCACCAGGCCATGCCGGCCACTGTGGCCGCATCACGCTGCTGCCCCTGCCAGGTTGGGAAGCCCCTCGCTGGGGACGCTGGCTGTCCTGTGTCCTGACCCGCCCACCCTTCCCTGGCCCGGGCACTGAGCTCGGTTCTGCACGGACCCCTGCAGGTGGCACAGGCCACATGGTGAAGGGGCGTCCCCAGCAACACCGCCCCGTGAGCAGCCTCTGGGCCACCCCACTTCTGACCAACTGGCCACACCCCCCAGTTCCCATGGGGAGGGGAGTGCGGCCGAGCTGGGAGTGGCCCAGGGCCACTGGGCGGGCGGCCCTGTAGGACACTGCCCCGGCTGGGCTTCCTGCCCCGTCGGCTGGGTCATCCCACAGGCCTGCCTGCGTGTTCACACACGTGACCCCAGGTGTGACCTCTGGCCCTGTGCAGGGCAGAGAAGTGGGGTGGTAGGTGGGGTGCAGGGTCGGCCCGGCTAGGCTGCCAGGCTGCGCCCCCGAAGCTGGTCACCCAGCGGACGCAGTGGTGGGGAGTGAGTGGTCTGAGGGGCTTGACCAGGGCCCGCTGCACCTCTTGTCTTTTCTGGGGGGGAGATGGGACCGGTCTCTGCCGTGTTGAGCTGGCTCTCATGGGGAGGGATGGGATGATCCCTTAGACTGCTGCTCAGGGCCTGTTATGGGCTGAATGTTTGTGTCCCCCCAGTTCAGATGTGGAGGCCCTAACCCCCAATGTGATGCTGTTAGGAGGTGGGGCCTCTGGGAGGTGATTAGGGCGAGATGAGGTCATGAGGGTGGGGCCCTCACGACGGGGCTGGTGCCCTTTAAGAGGAGGAGACAGAGACGTGCCCGCACCTTGACCTTGGACATCCAGCCTCCAGGCCTAGGGGGCACAGGTGTCCTGGAGGCATTTAAGCCCTGTCTGGTGTCTTGCTGTGGCCACCTGAGCTAAGACATAACCCTTCTTCTTGTTTCCGGTGCCCCTCTGCCCTTCTCTCTCCAACAACCCCCTCAACATGTTGGATTGGCCTCCAGGGAACAGTCACCTCTGTCACAGGGAGGACAGGCCACGAACTCCCTCACCTCTTCTGCTGCTTCTACTGTTCCTCTGACCGGGCCCCGGTTTCTCCCAGGGCACAGCCCTCACCGCCCAGCCGGGGGGACCCGGTCTCCCCTAGGGCACAGCCCTCACCCCCTAGCCAGGGGGCCCGGTCTCCCCCAGGGCACAGCCCTCACCCCCCAGCCTGGGGACCCGGTCTCCCCTAGGGCATAGCCCTCACCCCCCAGCTGGGGGACCCTGGTCTCCCCCAGCGCACAGCCCTCACCCTGGCCTCCCTCCTTCCTAGGCTGTGTGCAGTGTGGGCTCCGGGCTCTGAGGCCTGGGAGCCTCCCGCAGGTTGCCATCAGCTTTCTACCTGCAAAGTCGCCAAGTCTCACCTGCAAAGCAGGAAAATACTAGACCCTGTGCCCAGGGTGGGAGGGGAGGGAACGTGGAAAGTCCTGGAAAGGCTGCCCCTCCTGTGAGTCCTCGTTGGGTCAGGGACGGTGAGGGAGCCCTGTGTATCGCAGGCCTGGCACCCGGGGCCCTGAGCCCCACCAGCAGGATGGCAGGAAGTGCCTGGTGGAAGCCCAGGCGTGCAGAGCAGCTGGCCGCCCTGAGCTGGACCACTGGTGCCTGGGGCTGCCTGGGTGTCCCTGTGCTCTGCAAGGGGCCCAGCACATGGTGGGCGTCAGGGGCAGCTGGGTACGGGAACGGGAATGGGGGGAGCGAGGGCTGGGGGAGGGGCGGGAGGACGGAGGGATCGAGCAGTGCAGGGAGGGAGGGGGAGGGTGGCGGCACTCCATGGGCCGCTCAGTGTCCTTGCCTCTCTGGACAGGCCCTCTGCCACTGCCTCCTCTTTACTCAGGGGCCTGTCACCCGTGGACCCTTCCGGTGCTGCTTCTCTGAGAGAGAGGGAGGGGCGTTTCGGGGTCAAGGTCAGGGGTCGTAACGGCGCAGCTCAGGTCATTGTTCAGACCACATCCCAGACAAGGGTAGTCCTACGTGGCAGCTGGCTGTGCGGGCAAGGAGGCAGAATCCCCTGGACCATTAGACTGGTCAGTTCCCAGGCCCCCGGGCCCAGCAGAGCTGCTGCCCATTGCCGGGGTGGGCGTGAGGACAGGCCACACGGCTAGCCCTGGGTGACGCTGCCCGCTGGTTGCTCTGGGGGGGCTCTTCCGGCCAGAGCTGACCCCTAGCGCCACCCCCTCACTCCAGGGGTTTGCTGAAAATCAGCTTTGGGGCCAGCCTGGTTCATTATTCACTGATTTAAATGAGATAGCCAAGGCTTTTTATTGATTTGCATATAAAAGTTACGAAGCCCAATTTATCCCGGACTCGAGCAGATTAGTGGGCCATAAAACCACCGGCGGCCGGCGATCTTCCGGGAGCTTCAGGCCGGCAGCCGGGCTGGGAATAAAGGTCAGCGGGAAAGACGGATGGACGCGGCTGGAGATGCGGGCTCCGAAAGACGGGCGCTTTCCCGCCACCATCACTCCTCTCGGGCATCTGAAATGCGCTCGTCTGTAGATAGTATTAATTTAGTCGTAAATTAAAGGCAGTAGCTCAGAGAGGAGCCCGTGTGAACCATTAAATTCAAAGCACCGTGTGAAATATCTGCGTCTAGGCCGTCGGGTGGGCGGGGGAGACACTGGGGTGGGGCCTCCACAAGGGCGTGAGTGGCAGGCGTGGGCTCAGTTCTCCTCCCACCCAGCCCATGTGGACCTGGGACCTGCTGCCTCGGCCGTCGGTGCCCCTGGGGGAGAAGCCCAGCTCAGAAGTATCCGGCACCCCTCCTCCCCATGCCCTCCCAGCTGATTTCGGGCTCGAATCCCGGGCTGCTGCAGGCGGTGTGTCGGGCTCCCTTGGGGCTGCAAGCCGGCCCTGGTGGGTCTGCTCAGCAGGCGGGACGTGCCTTGCCCTGCTTCCCGGCCAGCGGGTGCTGGGTGGCCGAGCGCCACCTCCAGGGCCAGGCTGGCGCCACACAGAGGCACTGGGAGACAGGCTGCTGGGACTGAACTGTGTCCCCCCAAGGTCCTATTTGAAGCCTAACCCCCCGTGTGGCTGAATTTTTAAAAAATATTTATTTATTTATTTATTTTGGCTGAGCCGGGTCTTAGTTGCGGCATGTGGGATCTAGTTCCCTGACCAGGGATCGACTGCAAGCCCCCTGCATTGGGAGCGCAGAGTCTTACCCACTGCGCCACCAGGGAAGTCCCCAGGGTGGCTGTATGTGGAGACATAAAATAATTAAGGTTAAATGAGGTCCTAAGGATGCTGCCTTGGCCCACTGATGCAGGGCTTGGTCCACTGATGCTACCTTGGTCCATGGTCAGCGGCTCAGTCAAGGTCCTGGGTGGGGCTGGAGAGAACCCAGGGTCCTGGCCAGGACTGGCAGGATTGTGTGGGACAGAGATGTAGGGAGGGTTCTGCCCGCCTGCAGGGCCCAGCTGCTCACATTCACGTGGCCCTGGGTGGACATGGCCCCGGTCCTCCGTGGGTGGTCTCTGAGCTGGCCTGCTCATCTGTCTCCACTGCCTGGCCTGCTGTGGAGACCTAGGGCTGGGGGCGGCCTGGGGCTGGGGTCTTGGTCAGCAGGCAGACAGCTGGGTCTGCAGCCACCCTGCCGCCCACAGAGCCCAACGGACAACCAACAGCAGTGATTTTTCCCCGGATGGCACATGGATGTTCTCTCATACAGGTGTTTAATCAATGCCACTGGGAGGGAAAATGGATTGGGCTGAATTTGTTAAAAACCAGGTGGAGGACTTCAGTGATGGGAGAGTGACAGCAGGTGCACGGCTGGCCACGCTGATGGGGTGAGAGCCAAGGCTGGGGTTCCGGTAAAGTCAGTGTCCGCTGCCCAAGCAGGAGGCCACATGCAGGGATAAAAGATGCCAGAGACCCAGTGCCCCCCTTGACCATATCCTCGGCTCCCTTTTCAACTGAGTTATACGTCTTTTTCCTTTTCAGATCAGTGTTTATAGGAGTTGTTTATATCTTCTGGGTTCTAATAATTCATTACTCACACGCATGGCAACAGTTTTCTCCAAGTCTGTGTTTGCTTTTCACTCTGTTTGTGGAATGCTTTTGGCATTCAGAGTTTCACATTCAAGCTGGACAAACTTATTATTATGTTCCTTATTGTCTGTTTATGTTCTGCCTTGTTTAAGAAATCGTTTGCTTCACCACTATCCTAAGCATACTCTCTCTGTTTTCCTCTAAAAGTTTTATGGTTTGCCTTTTCACATTTCTGTCGGATTTTAATTCCCCTGGAATTCAGTGTGTACGTAGTGTAAGACAGACACTGAATTGTATCCTTTCTGTGTGGAACGTCAGTGTTCCTGGTGCCATTTGTTTTATTTTTATTTTTTGGCTGTGCCACACGGCACGGGGGATCTTAGTTCCCCGACCAGGGATCGAACCCGTGCCCCCTGCAGTGGAAGCACTGAGTCCTAACCACTGGACTGCCAGGGAAGTCCCCCAGTGCCATTTGTGAAGCAAGCCTACCTTTATGCCAACACTACAGTGAGGTAGCCCAGAGCCGCATGTACTATTTAAATTTAAACTAATTGTCATTAAATAAAATTTAAAATTCAGTTTCTCAGACCCGTTGGTGATATTTCAAATGCTCAATAGTCACACGAACTGATAATTATAAAAATGCATAAGGATAGGAAAGATGTAAAAACACAATTCCGTCGTGTAATCGCGTGAACGTACGTGGGCAACTGCACTAATCAGAGGTCATCCTTCTTAAGGGTGGAAGATTTACAAAAATTGGCCACATTTCAAAAATACCAACAAGTGGGTCCTGCAGGCCACATTCTCTGCTCAAACAGTAGTCAACTTAGAAATCAATAGCAAAGGGTATTAGCAAAACCCACAGTTTCGAAATGAAAAAACGCTTCTAAATAATCCAGCTTCAAAGAGGAGCTCATAAGGGAAATGGGAACATGTTTAGATCTCAACAGCAATTACTTATCAAAACTTGTGGGGCGAAGTGGGGGAAAGGCCATTTGTTTTGTGCACCTTTGTGTAAATCCAGCGTTTGGTTTGTTGTTTCTCTTTATTGATTCTTTGTTCTCTGTTCTATTGATTTCTGTTCCTGCTTTTGTGGTTTCCTTTCGTCTACTTTCTTCAGTTTATTCTATTATTTTTCTACTTCTTGAATTGGATTCTTAACTCATGAATTTGTATTATTTATTCTATTATAATATTTGCAATTTTAGGTTACAAATTTTCCCTTAATTATTGCTTTGGCTGCACCTCATTAGATTATGCTGCTTAATTGTGCTTGTCACTTCTTTCCTATTCTTACTCGTTTTTATTATTTTTAGTTACTGGGTAGTTATATTAAAATCTCCTACTCTAATTGTCAATTTTCCATTGTACTACTGGAAATTTTTGATTTATACATATTTGAGTCTATGTTCGCCATTCTATAGTAATTTTTAAAATCATTACTGATGATTTTTTTCCCTTAAAATCTGTTTTGTCTGATATTAATGTAGCTCTATAAACTTTAAGGATATAAAATAGTATTTGCTATATTTATTTGTTTCTTCCTTTTTGCAGTGAAAACTTTCTGTGTTCTTATATTTTATGAGTTTCTCTTATGACAGTATCGAGCTGGATTTGATTTAGTCACATCTCCATTTTAACTTGCAAATTCAGTTCATTTATATTTATTGTCATATTTGGATTTATTTCTATAATTTTATTTTGTGATTTCCATTTGTCTGTGATTTTTCTTTGTTCTTTCCCTCTCTTTTTCTGCTTTCTACTGGATTAATTTTTCTTTATTATTTTTTCTTCCCTGACATGGTGTGGACTTTTTAGATTCTATTTAGATTCTATTTATAAAAACATGTACACTTGGCTTAACAAAGTCTAAATTCAATCCAAATCTCTACAATCCACCAGAACATTAAAAGGACCTTAGGATGTTTCAATTCCTATCATATGATTCTGTTTTACATGTTATTCTGAACTATTTTAGCTTCATCTTATTTTTATATCACAAAATCTGCCATTGTTATTATTTAATAATAATTAATCTTGTTCAGATTTGTTTACATATTTTATCTTTTCCCCCCATCATTGTTTCTTAAATCTCACTCCTTCTTCTGTTTTTTTTTTTTTCTCTTTGAAGAATATCCTTTAATAGTTTTTTCAGTGAGGGAATGCAAATGTTAAATTTTTGTTTGTTGAAAAGTTTATCTATATGGTTCCCAATCCTGACTGGTAATCTAGCTGGGTATAAAATTCTAAGTTGACAGATATCTTCTCTCAGCATTGTCAAGACATTTTCTGGCTTTCTTCTGGCTGCTGTTGCTGCTGTTGAGAAATAATGTTGTCAGTTTAATTATGGCTTTGTTGTAGGTTATCTGTTGTTAGGAACTGAGCTGTGTCCGCCCCCCCCCCCTCCCCGCCCCCCCGCCGCCATTCATGTATTGAAGCCCCAATCCCCAGGACCTCAGATTGTAACCGTATCTGCAGATAAGGTCTTTAAAGAGGTGACAAAGTTAAAATGAGCCCATTAGGATGGGGCCCTAATCCAACATGACTGGCATCCTTAAAAGAAAAGGAAGAGATACCAGGCGTGTGTGTGTGTGCACGTGTGGGGACACAGCAAGAAGGCAGTCACCTTCAAGCCAAGGAGAGAGGCCTCAGGAAAAACCATACCTGAGACACCTTGTTCTGGGACTTCCAGCCTCCAGGATTGTGAGAAAATAAATTTGTTTTATTTTTAAACATCTTTATTGGAGTATAATTGCTTTACAATGGTGTGTTCATTTCTGCTTTATAACAAAGTGAATCAGCTATACATATACATATATCCCCATATCTCCTCCCTCTTGCGTCTCCCTCCCACCCTCCCTATCCCACCCCTCTAAGTTTCTGTTTTTTTAAGCCACCTAGTTTGTGATATTTTTTTTATGACAGCCCTAGCAAACTATAATACATCTCCTTTCCTCTCTGTTTGCTTTTAATATATTTTCTTTATCATGATGTTCTGCAGTTATACTGTGATATAATTAGGTGTATAATTAATTTAAAAATTCTGCCTAGAACTGTTGAGTCATGGATCTGAGAATCCATCTTTCATCAATTCTGGAAACTTCTCAGCCACTATCTGTGCAGAAAAAGAGTTCACACAGAAGGGCTGAGACTGCTCTCCTTAGAAAGTCCTGCTTGTAAGAATGACCCTTGGCTGACCTCTGGGAACTTGGATTTCGGGAGAGTTCCTGCCACTTCTAGAAAAATTGTGCAAACAGTATGGTTTATGTTGAACCACAGATGGGTAGAGGCTGCCCACATGAGCAGCTCCCAATAAAACCCCAGGCCCTGGGGCTCTGATGAGCTTCCCTGGCAGACATTTCACTCATGTCATGATCAGTTGCTGGAAGAATTAAGTGCGTCCTGTGTGACTCCACTGGGAGCAGACTCTTGGGAGCCTGGTCTCCTCAGACGTCACCCCGTGTGCCTCTTCCCTTTGATGCTCTTGCTTTGTGTTCTCTGACTGGAGGACATCGCAGCCGTGAGCACCATTCCTTTTGAAGCTGCCCAGCCCTTCATTGTGTGAGTGCATCATGGTTTATTCAGCAGCTCTTCTGTGCCTGCATGTGGGTATAGAGGCTGCTTCTGACATTTTGCAACTACAAACAAGGCTGCAGTAGATAACCCTGGGCCCTTGATTTACAGGGTGCATCCCTAAAAGTGGACGGCTGGGTCACAAGGTAAGAGCATGTATCGTTCTGTAAGACACTGCCTATCCTCTCCAAAGCGTTTGTTCCAGTTTGCGTTCTCATCAGCGTGTATCAGGGGGCCTCTTTCTCCACAGCCTCACTGGCAGAATGAGTTGTCATTCCTTTCTGGTTTCATCAGTGTGAAATTGTACCCCAGTGTAGGTTTTTTCTTGTTGTGGTAAAATAAACATTTACAACTGTGACCACTTTTAAGCGTACAGTTCTGTGGCATTGACTACACTCACATTGTTGTACAACCATCCCCACCATCATCTCCAGAACTTTTCAACTCCCCAGACAGAAACTCTGTCCCCATTAAACACTCTCTCTCCATCCCTTCCCCCAGCCCCTGGCACCCACCATCCTACTTTCTGTCCCTGAATCTGACTATCTAGGGACCTCCTATGAGTGGAATCATGCAGAATTGTCCTTTGGTGACTGGTTTATTTCACTCAGTATGATGTCTTCAAGGTTCACCCATGTTGTAGCCTGTGTCAGAATTTCATTCCTTTTTGAGGCTTGGGTTTTTTTTTTTTTAAATTTTTAAATTTATTTATTTATTTATTTTTGGCTGCTCTGGGTCTTCGCTTCTGCTCCAGGGCCCCCTCCAGCTGCGGCAAGCGGGGGCCACTCTTCATCGCGGTGTGCGGGCCTCTCACTATCGCGGCCTCTCTTGTTGCGGAGCACAGGCTCCAGACGCGCAGGCTCAGTAGCTGTGGCCCATGGGCCCAGTTGCTCCGCGGCATGTGGGATCTTCCCAGACCAGGGCTCGAACCCGTGTCCCCTGCATTGGCAGGCAGATTCTTAACCACTGCGCCACCAGGGAAGCCCTGAGGCTTGGGGTCTTAATTTGCATTCTTTAGTTATGTGTGAGGTTGAATATCATTTCATATGTTTAAGGACCATTTTTACATCTTATGGGGGAATTTTCTGTTCATGTTTTTTCTCCATTTGTGTCTAGTGGGTTTTTGTTTTTCCTTCCCCCTTCAATAGTTAAGAACTTTTTAAAAAAACAGTTTATTTTATTTTTGGCTGTTCGTTGCTGCACGTGGGCTTTCTCTAGTTGTGGCGAGCAGGGGCTACTCTTTGTTGTGGTGCACGGGCTTCTCATTGCGGTAGCTTCTCTTGTTGCAGAGCACGGGATCTAGGTGCGTGGGCTTCAGTAGTTGTAGCACGCAGGCTCAGTAGCTGTGGCTCGCGGGCTCTAGAGCACAGGCTCAGTAGTTGTGGCACGTGGGCTTAATTGCTCCGCGGCATGTGGGATCTTCCCGGACCAGGGCTTGAACCCGTGTCCCCTGCATTGGCAGGCGGATTCTTAACCACTGCGCCACCAGGGAATTTAATATATTAGGAATATTAACCCTTTATCTATGATATGTGTTGTAAATACTTCTTCCTAGTTTGTCAGTTATCTTTTGACTTTGCTTACAGTGCTTTTTCTATGCAAAATTTTTGTTTAGTCAAATTCTCCAGTCTTTTCTTTTATTGCCTTTGGATGTTGAGTCATAGTTAGAAGTTGTTTCCCTCTGTCAAAGTTAATGGCATTCACGCTTAGTTCCTTTGGCACTGGTATGGTTGGAGTTTAATGTTGTGTATGGTGTGAAGCATGGATCTAATTTATCTTTTTCCAAGTGGCTACACTGTTGTCCCAGCACCGTTTGTAAAAAAAAATAGTTTCTTTTAAAAGAAACTACTAAACTTCCAGAGTGACTGTACTGTTTTACATTCCCATCAGCAATGTCTGTATGAGTGATCCAGTTTTGCTGTAACATCAGCAGCATTTGGTGTTATCAAATTTTTTATTTTAGTCATTTTGATAGGTATGGTTTTAATTTTCATTTTCCTAATTACTAATTATATTGAACATCTTTTCATATGCTTATTTGCCATCTGTGTATCTTCTTTGATGAGATGTCCACTTATGTCACATTTTTGCCTATTTTCTAATTGGATTATTATTTTTTTTCCTGTTTCGTTTGAGAGTTCTTTATAAATTCTAGATACAAGCCCGTAGTCAAATATGTGGATTGTCAATATTTTCTTCTGGTCTGTAATATTTCTTATTCTCTTAACATGGTTTTGCAGAAAAAAAGATTTAAATTTTGATGAGGTCCATTTTATCCATTTTAGAGACAGTTTCTTTTAAAACTAAGAATGCACTCATGGGGCTTCCCTGGTGGCACAGTGGTTAAGAATCTGCCTGCCAACGCAGGGGACACGGGTTCGAGCCCTGGTCCGGGAAGGTCCCACATGCCGCAGAGCAACTAAGCCCGTGCACCACAACTACTGAGCCTGCCCTCTAGAGCCCACGAGCCACAACTACTGAAGCCCGCACGCCTAGAGCCCATGCTCCGCAACAAGAGAAGCCAGCGCAATAAGCCCACGCACCGCAACGAAGAGTAGCCCCCACTCGCTGCAACTAGAGAAAAGCCCGTGCGCAACAACAAAGACCCAACACAGCCAAAAATAAATAAGAATAAATAAATTTATATATATAAAAAAAAGGATGCACTCATGACCCAACAATTTGCACTCTCTGGCATTTATATCAGAGAAATAAAAACTATGTTCATGCACCTGTCCATGAATGCGTACAGCAGCTCTGTTGGTAATATCCCCAAGTTAGGAACAACCCCTGTGCCCTTCAGTGGTTGAATGTTTAAACAAACTGATACATTCACACTCAGCAAGAGAAAGGAACAAACTATTGATGCACTGGGAATTGTACTCAGTGAAAGGAGCCAATCTCTGAAGGTTGCCTGTTGTGTGAGCCCATTTGTATAACATTCTTGGGGTAATGCAATTAGAGATGGAGGACAGATTAGCAGCTGTCAGAAGTTCGGGTTTGGGGGCAGAGAGGTTAGGGGGCTGTAGAAGGGTGGCACGAGGCAGCCCTGTGGATGCCTTCTGCAATTTGCTTGTGGTGGTGGGTGGGCATGTGCAGGGAACATGCTAGGAAGTGTATAAAGCTGTCATACACACACACACACATCATGCATGTGTAACTGGGGCAGTCTGAATGGGCCTTGTGGACTGTACCAATGCCAGTTTCATAGCGTGGACATGGTGCAGTTATATAAGATGCCAACATTGGCAGAAGTGGGGTGATGGCTGCATGGGACCTCCCTGTACATTTCTTTACAACTTCTTGTGAATCTATAATTATTTCAAAATAAAATGTTAAAAAAATACATACAGACAGACAACAGACACACACAGAGTCCATCTTTGCCCCTATGATTTGAGCTGCCATCTTTATCACATACTAAATTTTTGTCTATGCATATGTTTATTTCTAGACTTTCTCTTCCATTCCCCAAGTCTGTTCATCTACTCATGGGCCAGTGGCCACTCTGTAGCTATAGCAGCTTTATAGTATGTTTTAAGATCTGGTAGAGAGTGCTGCCTTACAGTTTTCTTTCCCCGCCAGTGTTTTCTTGGCTCTATTTGCATATATTCTTTTCCATACAAACTTCGGTATTAACTTGTCTAGCTGCATAAAAAACCTTGTTTGCATTTTATAGTGATTCCATAAAATTTATAAATTTACTGAAAGGGAACTGACATCTTTATGATGAGTCATTTTATTCAAGAACAGGAGATGTCTTTCCAGTAGCTTAAGTCTTTCATGAGCATTTTAAAGTTTTCTTCATATAGGTTTTGCACTTTTTTGTTAAGTTTTTTCCTACGTACTACTTAATCTTTGTTGCTGTTGTAATTGGGGTTCTCTGTACCAATATGTCCTCTAACTGGTTAGTGTTTTGTGTATATGAAGGCTATTGGTTTCTGTATGTTAATTTTACATACTGCTACCTTATTGAATTATTTTATTGTCTGAGTTAGTTTTATCATTGGTTCCTTATGAGTGTTCAGAAAATACTAGCTTATCATTTATAAATAGAGATAGTTTAAATTCTTTTCTAATTCTTATGCTTCTATTTAATTTCCTTTGTCTAATTGCATTGGCTAATACCCCCAGTACAATAATGAATAGTAGCAGAGATACTAGACATCCTTGCCTTATTCCTAATCTTAGAGGAAAGTCTTCTTAATATTGAACCAACTCTGTATTCCTGGAATAAATTCCACTTGGTTATGGTACATTATTTTCTTTATGTGGTATTGAGTTCTGTTTGCTACTACTTTACTTAGTGCTTTTGCATCACTATTTATACTGGGTTACCATTTTTTTAATACTGTATTTATAAGATTTAAGTATATCACTAAAAGGATGTACATGTTTTCCTTCTTTTTCAATGATCTGCGACAATTTATGAAACATTGGAACTATTTGGTCTTTGGAAATTTGGTAGAAATTGCCTGTGAAACCATCTAGGCCTGATGCTTTTTTTTTTTATTTTTAAAAAATTAATTAATTAATTAATTAATTAATTAATTTATGGCTGCGTTGGGTCTTCGTTGCTGTGCATGGGCTTTCTCTAGTTGTGGCGAGCAGGGACTACTCTTTGTTGCAGTGTGAGGGATTCTCATGGTGGTGGCTTCTCTTGTTGTGGATAGGCCTGATGCTTTTTTATGGTGAAGTTCCTTGACAACTTTCTCAATTTCTTCTCTGGAAATTATTCTGTTTATATCTTCTGTCTCTAGTTAGGTCAATTTTGGTAATAGGCATTTCTTTAGGAATTTATCTCTTTTATCAAGTGTATTAGTTTCCTAGGACTTCTGTAACAAAGTAGCACAAACTGGGTGGCTTAAAATAACAGAAATTTATTGTCTCAGTTCTGGAGGGTAGAAGTCTGAAATAAAGATGGCAGCAGAGCCAGGTTTCCTCTGAGACCTGCAGGGGAACCTTCCTTGCCTCTTTCTGGCTTCTGGTGGTTGTTGACTATCTTTGGCCTTCCTTGCCTTGTGGAGGCATCACTGCTCTCTCTGCCTCTGTCTTCACATGGCATCTTCCCTCTGTTTGTCCAAATTCCCCTCTTCTTCAGTCATATTGGACTAGGGGCTCACTCTACTCCAACGAGTTAAGGTGGGTTAAGGTGACCTCACCTTAACTAATGATATTGGCAACAACTCCACTTCCAAATCAGGTCACATTCTGAGGCACTGAGGGTGGTATCTCATATCAAAAATAGTAACTTTTTTTTTTTTTTGACAGGGGACACAATTTAACCCACAGCATCAAGGTTTTAAATATTATTTGCATGGATGTCTGCAAATTGGTCCCACGATTTAAAATATTTCTTCTGCTCCAATGGTTAGTTTCTTCTTGTCATTTCTTATTTTGTGTATTTGATCTTTTTTATGATCAAGTTAGTTAGTGGTTTGCCTATTTTGTTAATTTTAAAAAATCAGGATTTGATTTATTAATCCAGCCAAGTTTTTTCTGTTATCTAACTCATTAATTTCTACTTTTATCTTTATTATTTCATTCCTTGAGCTTTCTTTTGGTTTAGTCTATGGTTCTTTTTTCTAGATATTTAAGCTGGGAATTTTATTCCTTCCTTCCTTCTTTCATGTTTATTGATAAAAGTGTTCAGAGTTGTGAATTTCCCCTTGCTCACCACTTTAAATATATCCCATGGAGTCCCACATGTAGCATTTTCCCTACCATTATTTTTAAAAGAAAGTATGCAATTTCAGTGTGTATTTCCACTTTCACCCAATAATTATTTAACAGATTAAAAAAAAAATGTCCAAGTGGAAGGGCCTTTTTGTTTTTTCATTTTGTCACTAAATTCTACTTTTATTGTATCATGAGATGATTGTTTTTAAATTTACTTATTTATTTATTTATTTTTGGCTGCGTTGGGTCTTCGTTGCAGTGCGTGGGCTTCTCACTGCGGTGGCTTCTCTTGTTGTGGAGCACGGGCTCTAGGCGCGTGGGCTTCCGTAGTTGTGGCTCGAGGGCTCTAGAGTGCAGGCTCAGTAGTTGTGGCACACGGGCTTCGTTGCTCCACGGCATGTGGGATCTTCCTGGACCAGGGCTCAAACCGTGTCCCCTGCATTGGCAGGCGGTTTCTTTCACCACTGCACCACCAGGGAAGTCCTGTGAGATGATTGTTGATTGCAATATTTCTACTTTATGAAACTTACTGATTTTTCGTGACCTCATCTATCACCAATTTTTGTGACTGTTCCATGAGTGCCTGAGAAGGTGCATTTGGGGTTCTCCACAGGCTTACTCTGTGTGTGTGTGTGTGTGTGTGTGTGTGTGTGCGTGTGAATGTAAGATCTATGAGGCCGTCTGTAACCTGTGGCCGCATGGAGGTGTGTCCCTCAGGCGTTCCCACCAGAAAGAACCTGTGGGGAGAGCAGCTGGCAGGTGGTCTCCGGCTCAGACTCAGGGATGGCTGTGTGTCTGAGCCACAGCCACGTCCTGCCCCCCACCCCCCGGGTGTCCCGACAACGGCAGTGCCAGGTGGGGCCCTGGGACCTGCCAGGGCTGCCCCACGTGGGCTCCACTAATGTGCAGGCTTGGCTTCCAAGTGCCTCAGGGATTGGTGGAATCTCCCAGGTGTGTCTCCCAGTCTGAGCCTCTTCCTGTCCGATCCTGTGGACCACCCCCCTTCATCTTTTACGAACGCCACCCCTTGACAAGCCTCCTGCGTTCCTGCCTCACCTCCCGTCTGCTTCCTGGAGGACCTGCACTGACACCCCTCCTTCTTTCCCTGTCCCCCGGGTCCGTCTCATCCTGAGGGGACGTGGTGAACCCCCTGTTCTTGTGTCTCTACGACTCCTTGAATTCCTGAGCTTTCCCTTCACACAGGTGGCCGCTGTGTTATTTGCTGCATAACTGTTCTGTTTTTGTTGGGAATTGTGTCTTTTTGCATTAAAAGTCCTTCTTTGTTATGTTGAATGCTTTCTGTCCTGACGTCTACTTTGTCCACCTATTTCCTTACAGCTTCTGCATGCCTACCGCACCTTCTCAGGTGTGTCCCTCCTGTAGGGCATATAGTAGGCTGTAGCTTGTGAGCCAGATTGAATATTTTTCTTTTAATAGCGCGTCAAGTCCATTAACGTTTATTAATGTGACTCACAGGTTTGGTGTCAGCTGTTATATTTTATAATTATGTGTGCATTATAATGTTTGCTATGTGATGTGTGTTCTTTGCTCTTTTTGTTGTTGTTGTTTTTGTAAGGGTTTGTACCTTTTTCTCATGATTACCTCTGTATTTGTACTTTTTAAGTGCCCTTTAAGTTTCCTTATTTACGCTCTCGCTGTTGGTTTGTCAGTTTTTGATGGTAACTCACTCCACCCTGCTGTCCGTGCAACGCTGATGAGTGCATTCTCTTTTCCTCTTTTTCTTTCTCTCCTCCTACTTCGCAAAGGGGCATTATTCCTATTGTGACACAACACATAATATTAGTGAATTAGTTTTTCACCCTCCTCACCCCCCCCCCCCCAACATTAGTCCTTTTGCTGAAGTTTTCTGAGTCATCCTTTGGGTTGGATGAAGTTAATCATCTAGAAGATTCCTCAAGAAGGGCTCCTGGTTCAGAATTTCACAAGTTCTTGTATGTTTGAAACGGTTTTCTATGGCCTTGATACTCGAAGAACACGTTGATACACTTTTGTATCTAAACTTATTTATTTCATCCTGAATGTAGGTAAGCACGAGATCTCTGGGTTAGAGGAAGACCAGGGATTTGCTTACAGAATATCTCTGCTTCGGTTCCCTGTGAACAGTCCCCACTCCAGGCAGCAGGTGAGAGCAGGATGGACCCTGCTTGTGCAAAAGCTAGTTTTGCCCACTGGAGAGGGACCCAAAATTATGAATCCTGCAGCTTGTATAGGAACTGCTATACAGATTACCCCCTCCCCAGCCCAGCACCCACCTCCCTAGGAGCCAGAGAAATGAGTCGTCTCTTTCTAACGCAGAGAACAGAAGGGAAGGTCCCTAGTTTACCACCCTTCGGGATGTAATGGAATGTCTCTCAGTTTTATCCCATTTTGAAATCTAAAGACACAGAAAAGGGAGATAGACCTGGATTCCTCTCTCCTGGGTATGTCACCATCTGAAACTTCAAGGCTGGTCTGCCTTCCAGGCACCCTTTAACCCAAGTTACCAGTACTTCTGGCTCAGAAAGGCACAGCGTTGCAGAAACACAAAAATATTTTTCTCTTCAGATACGAACTCCTTGGTTCAGACTTTCGTTGGTATTTTGGGAAGGTTGGCCCATTGCTGCTTTGCTTTGCTGTTAGTTCTGAAGCCAAGAGAGTTCTTTTGCTCTTGTGAGTTATTTTTGCTTTTTCTTAGAGGCGTAATAGTTCCTCTAGGAAATGTCTCAGAGTCGATCCTTTCAGGTTAATTATCCCAGATATCCACGGGGATGGGCTTTCACTGTGAGGATTCCAGTCTTCTGTTTCTGGACCATTTTCTTGGGCTGTGGTTGTAAATATTATTCCCGCCCACTGTCTCGTTTTCCTCCTTAGGGGCTGCAATTACACGTTAGAATTCCTTCTTTGCTTGTTTTCCTCATCCATCCCTTTCTCCCCGGCCCCTTTTCACTTCTTTCATTATCTCATTTTCAGGCTCTTGGTTGCCTTCCTCTTTTCCTCTGATGCCTTTGTAAATTCAAATCTATTCTTTCTCGGGCATCTTGAATTTAGTCTTTACTTCGTGGATGATTTTGCCTGTTCCTTCCTTTTCTTTTCTGATTTCCACCAGCCTTTTCATTTCTTCTCGCTTTTGTCCATTTGTGTTCTTAGAGTTTGAATTTCTGACTCAAGGTGAGTTTCCGTATCCCCAAATGCTTTTGCAAGTATATTTAATTCAGTTTGGAGTGTTGCCTCTCAGTATTTTAATGCTTCATTTGTTTTTTTCGAGGAAGGGTTTTTTTTTTTTTTTTAATCAGCTGAAGTGTGTCAATGTTCATGTTCTGATTTTTGTAGTAACTTAGAATAGAGGTAATTTTTATCTGTTCATTTTGTGGATTTTGGTGGTTGACAAGATTCCTGGTTCAATGGCCCCTCTTCCATCCGTGCAGCAAAGAGGAAAGTCCAGGTTCCTTAATGGATTTATATTTGGTGGTGGTGGGAGTGGGACAAGTTGTGTTTCCTCCAAAGTTTTGGTTCAGTCTTTCTAACAGGACCTGAAATCTCCTTCTTTTACTCCTTTCTGCCTTTGCCTCGTGACACCTAAAGGGCACGGCTCCCTTCTGCTTTGCTTTTTGCTTCTCCTGACACCTTGCCTTTCAGAGGTCTCCCTTTAAATGGATGTGCTTTTAAGTCCCGTGTCTGCAGTCAGTGCTCTGGTGTATCGGAGGCGTGTTCAGTGTGCGCACCCGTGGGGCCACCCGTGCAGACTGCGGGACCAGCCCTCGCCTTCATCTCCCCTCCCCGTAGTCATCCTGGGCTGCTCTCACTCACTGCAAAGGGTGGGAAACTGCCTGCTGGCATCTCTGGTTCTTTCTTCTTTTCTTTTTGCACTTACGGTTGTTTTGAAGTCGGGGCATCCCTGTCTTCTGGTTATGCTGAGGGCACGGCTTCCGTGTAGTTTTATTTGTTCTTGTTCTGCACTGATTCTGGAGGCTCTACAGGGTAATGCAGACCCAGGCAGCATCTCTGCTCTTTGGTTGCCCCAAGTCCTCTTCGGGTAGCTTTAGTGTACATTTCTTTTCTTTTCTTTTTTTCTTTAATTAATTAATTTATTTTTGGCTGCATTGGGTCTTCATTGCTGTGCACGGGCTTTCTCTAGTTGTGGTGAGCAGGGGCTACTCTTCGTTGTGGTGCGCAGGCTTCTCATTGCGGTGGCTTCTCTTGTGGCAGAGCACGGGCTCTAGGTGCGCGGGCTTCAGTAGTTGTGGCACGCGGGCTCAGTAGTTGTGGCTCGCGGGCTCTAGAGCGCAGGCTCAGTAGTCGTGGCGCACGGGCCTAGTTGCTCCGCGGCATGTGGGATCTTCCCGGACCAGGGCTCAAACCGGTGTCCCCTGCGTTGGCAGGCAGGTTCCTAACCACTGCACCACCAGGGAAGCCCTAGTGTACATTTCTTTATGAGAATGATTTAAAGATCCCGCTCATGTGTTTAAGACTCAGTTGATTTTATTTTCTGTCATGATTCCTCTTGCTTGAAAATTTCTTTCTACTGACTTGTGGGCCCTTCTCTTATTGATTTTTAGGAAGTCTTTACGTATTAGGAAAATTGTGACATGTCTTGCAAAAACTTGTCCCAGGTTCCTAGATTTTCTGTTGGTTTTGCTGATGGAGCGATGTTGTCAGCTCTGAGTGCAGGGTGAGCCGTTAGGCCTTTACGTTCACTTGGGGACCGGAGATCTGAGAACAGGACCTGCATGTGTGGAAGGCAGGATTCAGGGATGAGGAGCCTGGGGCAGAGGCGCTGGGGACGGGGGGGGGGGGAAGGAGGCAGCAGAGAGGGACCCAGGACCGCAGAGGAAGAGAGCAGGAGAGTGTGTGGTGGGGGTCCTGCAGCTCCATGAGAGGAGGGGAGGGTGGTGACAAATGGAGCCGTGAGTGCATTAGAGGCGCAGCTGCGCAGAGTGGGGGACCATTTGCTTAGATACTGCTTGCAAAAAGCAATTAGTGGTTCATTTACGTGCAGCGAAGTAGCAATTTGCACTTTTTTTCAGGAACAATTTCTTTGCCTCTGTGCACAAATTCGATGTGTTACCATTGGCCTTTGATAGGAGGGCATGGCAGTTTTTTATTTTTGGTTCTTCTCTTGGTTTCCTGCGCTACAAAAATTTTCTTTTAAAAAAGGAGGTGCCAAATTAAGGGCGGAAGTTCTCCAAACTTGCCCTCCCTGCACTGGTCCCTTTACCCCCCTTCCCCCCCCACCGCCCCACCCCAGCTAGCTGTTCTCCAACCGGAGACTGTTTCCACATTCCGTCTGTGGCCACAGACTTGTAACAATAGTGAGTGGGGACATCTGGCCCGTGGGTGGGAGACAGAGCCATCCCTGGGCGTGGGGCACCCCAGGAATCAAACAGGGTCTGCTCGGGGCACGGAAAGGCCCCTCTGTTCTCTGAAGGCTTCCCTCCACCCTGTACAAACCGTTTTCTAGACCTCTTAAAAAAATCGATGCCTGTATGTAAATGCAGCCTTCTCACCTGGGCAGTGATTGGCCACACTTGCATCCCCGTCTCCCCACCTTTGATCAGGCTCAGTGACCAAGGGTCTGCCTAAACCAGGGTCAATGGCTGTGGGATCTTGGTTCAAAGAGACAAGGCATGTCCTGGGGTCCAGTGACCCTGGGAAGGGAGTGGAGCACCCATGCCCAGTCTGTACCCAATAACCCCAATCAGGCATGGCCCGCCCTCCCCACTCCTACTGGAGATTGAAGTTAAGTCTCAGCCAAAGCTTTAGCCTTCTCTTTGTAGAAGAAAAAAAATTGCACTGGACACTTTAAAAAATGGCAAGGGAGACTTTATTCAAGACTGTTGCAACAGGAGAGAGAAACGGGGCTCAACTCTGAATACCCAGGGACAGGTGGGCAGGGTGAGGGAACGGATGGAAAATTACCAAGAGGGACGTGGGAAGTATCAAGGGTGGGGCAAGAGGAGCTTGGCTGGGTTTCAGGGGTGGGGGATTCTTTTTTGTTTTAAATAAGTTTATTTATTTATTTTTATTTTTGGCTGTGTTGGGTCTTCATTGCTGCACGCGGGCTTTCTCTAGTTGTGGCGAGCGGGGGCTACTCTTCATTGTGGTGTGCGGGCTTCTCATTGTGGTGACTTCTCTTGTTGCGGAGCACAGGCTCTAGGCGCGCGGGCTTCAGTAGTTGCAGCACGCGGGCTCAGTATTTGTGGCTCGCGGGCTCTAGAGCGCAGGCTCAGTAGTTGTGGTGCACGGGCTTAGTTGCTCTGTGACATGTGGGATCTTCCTGGACCAGGGATCCAGCTTGTGTCCCCTGCATTGGCAGGTGGATTCTTAACCACTGTGCCACTAGGGAAGTCCCAGTGGTGAGGGGTTCTTGATCAACTGGCCTCAGCAGACCAAGGACGAGGCTCATTTGCAAAGAGGGTTCAGAGGAGACTGAAGTTTGGTCACGAGGAGCCCTTGTCACCCCCAAGGGTTGTGGCAAACAGTGCAGCAGGTGCATCATGGGGAGGCACCACTGCTAAGGTGAACTCACCATCAGGCATCACCCAGTTTCTGAGAGATGTGAACCTCTACGAGGACAAAGGGCAGCAGAGTTAATGGAGCCAGCAGGGCAGACCTGAAGCAAGTAAGATTGGGATCCTGAGAAATGAGACAGGCAGGTATTTCAGAGAAACCATGAGAGGCTTGGGATTTAAAAAGTCATTAGGAGGACGTCCCTGGTGGCGCCGTGGTTAAGAATCCGCCTGCCAATGCAGGGAACACAGGTTCGAGCCCTGGTCCAGGAAGATCCCACATGCTGTGGAGCAACTAAGCTTGCAGGCCACAACTACTGAGCCTGAGCTCTAGAGCCCATGAGCCACAGCTACTGAGCCCACGTGCCACAACTACTGAAGCCTATGCACCTAGAGCCTGTGCTCCGCAACAAGAGAAGCCACCACAATGAGAAGCCCACGCACCGCAACAAAGAGTAGCCCCTGCTCACTGCAACTAGAGGAAACCTGCGCGCAGCAACGAAGACCCAGGGCAGCCAATAAATAATTAAGTGAAGTCATTAGGAACAAACCAAAGATGTGTCTGTGGATGAGCTGAGTGGAGACTGGAGGTGCTGTGGCAGAGGCAGTGGGCTGGGAGAGGGGCCGAGGGTTCTACTAGAATGGGGGCAAAGGGACAGAGTCGGGACAGAATCGGGATGCATGGGACAAGCTGAGACGTGGAGGGCAGGTCTGGAAGCCCCTGTACCCATCTGCAAGGATTCCAGGGGACAATCAGGGGAGGGTGGGGGTGGGCACTTTTCCAGAGGTAAACTGACCTCACCAAAAGAGACCACCAGATGCTAAGCAGGACAAATGCAAACAGAAATCCCCAAACTGGCTTCTGGACACATCAAAGTGCAATGTGGATCATTGATGAGACAGAGAAAATCCTGAAGGCTTCCAGGTTGGGGGTGGGGGTGTGGAGGAGGAGGTAGGGGACTTTACTGAAAAAGAACAGGGACCAGATTGACACCTGTCTTCTCAGTGTTGGAAACAACAAGACAGCAAAATCTTCCCAGTTCTGAGGCAAACCCCTGGATAATTCATTATTTATGTGTGAATAAAAAAGACATTTAGGGACTTCCCTGGCCGTCCAGTGCTTACGATGTCACGCTTCCAATGCAGAGGATACGGGTTCGATCCCTGGTCGAGGAACCAAGATCCCGCATGCCGCGCGGTGTGGCCAAAAAAAAAAAAAAAAAAAAAAAAAGACATCTAGCTCCCACAGTCCACCACTCTCTGAAAGAATTGCTAGAAGATGTGTTTTAGCAAGAAGAAAGGGGACCCAGGTGCTGCTGGCGATGGTTATTGTTATCGTTAGCTCACTGCTAAGTGCTGCACGTGCATTACCTAATTTAGTCCTCACAGCAATGCTATGGGTCAGGTGCTGCTGTTCACATTTCACAGGTGAGGATGGAGGTGCAAAAATGCTAGCACACTGTGAACTTCAAATAGGTATTGACTATAACAAATGTTAGCAATCTGAAACTAAAAGTCCATGTGGGATCAACAGGGAAGGTTGGGGGTGATGTGAGGTGTGGAGAGAAGTAAAATTATGCTATAGGTCTTGTCTTGGTTTGAGGTATCTAGTCTTGGACCACTGCCAGAAAAACATAAGCCAAAATCTATAGGCAATCAAGAGAGGATTGGAAATAGAATGTAAATATTTCAAAGCCAGTTGAGGAAAAAATGGAATAAGAGAAAACTTTTCTCTAAAATAAGGTAAGACAGGGGAAAGACAAATAAAATAGAAAATATAAAGTAAGATTTTATTTTGCCACAAATCACAATAAATGTCAATGGGTTAAACAAACGTGTTAAAAGATAGAGACTCTCAGATAGAATAGAAACAAATAACAAAAAAGGCTGAAAAAAAACTACCAAAAGTGCCAACAAAAGCTAAGTAATCCTAGCAATATTTACATCATACAAAATAAAATTCAGGGCAAAATATTTAAAAGGGGCTGAGGAGGGCATTTCTAATTGGCAAATAGAAAAACTCATAAAGAATACGTGAGAGCCATCAACTGCAGTATGATGAAACATAGGCAAAGCAAAAAGGAATTTATAAATCCAGAATCCTGGTGGAAGATCTTGCCCTTCCAGCTCTGTGTCCTCCAGAGGTGGTGGTGGTGTCTGATGGGGGTGTTCCTTCCAGAGTCTTCCATTTACAATTCTCCCACTTTAAAGAGCTCTCAGGTGTGCCTTGGCCCTGTTTGAATTTCTTGACTCTCCCACCTGGGCCCCACCCAGCTCTCCTGGATCTTTCTGGACCCCAGTCAGATCAATGGCTTCCTCTGGCCCAGCATGGCCTATGGCTTGGGCACCTACAGTACCTACGCCTCATTTAGTTAGAAGTCTGTCCCCCATCCTCCAGTCTGGGGGCCCTGGAGGGGGGACCAGTGCTTGGCTCAGGGCCGTAATGGAGCAGGTGCCCACGAACGGTCCACGTAGGGGGAGGGAGGGACCCCTAAGTCAATGTCATCCTTAGAACAGCTCTGGGTAGTGGCCCTGCCCCTGCACACACCTGGCCTGGGGTGGGGAGATATTGCCCCAGTTTGCAAATGAAGATGCAAAGGCTGCAGGCCAGGGATGAGGCTGGAGGGAGGCTGGGCTTGCCTTCTCCACGCCACTCTCCTGACCAGAGGCAGTGCACAGGCTCTGCCCTGAGGACGCTGGTGGGAGCTGGCGCCAGTTGTCAGGCCCTGAACGAAGCCACTGCATTTAACTCAGGGGTGACTGCCTTGAACTCCCACAGTGTTCCTTCAGTTGCCAGTAGCATGAGATACCTGTCGGCCAAAGCGGGACAGACGGATGTGAACATGGGCTGCTGGCAGTCTGAGTCCTCCCTGAGGGACAGTGGGCTGGCCTGCAGCCTCTCCTTCTGGGTGCGCACATCTCACACATGTATCCAACACATAGCCAGACTTTTTAGGTACAAAAATGCATAACACTGTGCACATTACTTTGCAACTGGCTTTTTTTCTGTTTTTTTAAAAATTGATTATTTTAAAAAAATTTATTTATTTTTGGATGCGTTGGGTCTTTGTTGCTGCGTGCAGGCTTTCTCTAGTTGTGGCAAGCAGGGGCTACTCTTCGTCACGGTGCACGGGCTTCTCATTGCAGTGGCTTCTCTTGTTGTGGAGCACAGGCTCTAGGCGTGTGGGCTTCGGCAGTTGTGGCTCGTGGGCTCTATAGCGCAGGCTCAGTAGTTGTGGCGCACGGGCTTTGTTGCTCTGCAGCATGTGGGATCTTCCCAGACCAGGGCTCGAACCCGTGTCCCCTGCATTGGCAGGTGGATTCTTAACCACTGCACCACCAGGGAAGCCCCCTGCAATTGGCTTTTTTTTTTTCTTGCAATTAGATTTTTAAATTTAACTCTGTGACGGTTGAAACCACGTGGAAATTTGAACCACAGCCCCATCTGGATGTGGCGTCTCTGCCAGAGCAGAGTAATGTGCCCCCTGGTACAGGGCATCTGGCCACTGATCTGGTGAATATATTCCTTTCCATCCCCACCAGAGATGGTTGCATTCATGTGCGAGGAACAGCAGTGTTCGTTACAGTCTTGCCCCAGGGCTGCGTCAACTCTCCTGTCTTCTGTCATCACGTAGCCGAAGGGCCTGAACCATCTGGACAAACTTCACACTCTCGCGAGGTCCACTGTGTCAGTGACCACGTTATCTGTCAGAAGGAGCAGGCAGTGGCAAGTGTGCTGGAGGCCTCGGGAAGACGCCTGAGCTGTGCAGGACTCAGGGCCCACCGCATCAGTATCCTTTTAGGGTTTCAGTGGTCTACAGCATGCTGGACCGTCCTCTGTGAAGCAAGGAACAGACCACTGCATCCGGCACCTGCCACCACGGAGGAGGAGGAGGGACATGCTCAGAGGCCCCTTTGGGTCTGAAGCTCACAAATCCCGCACCTGGGGGCCCTGTTCTGACTCATTTACTGAGCCACATGGAAGGCCACCACCTTTGACTGGGTCCCGGAGCAGGAAAGACCCTGTAGAAATTCTAAGCTGGGTACAAGTGGCCCCTGTGCTTGGGCCGTACAAATGGGCAGGTCTCATGCCTATAGTATTAGAGGTATTGATGGGGGGGAAAGGATGATATGTGGCGTTTATAAGCCCCAGTAGGTTCCTCAATGTAGACCCTAAGGTTCTGGAGCGAGGGCCCACCATCCACACGGGAGAACTGAGTACCATTTATGCAACAGCTCCTGACGTGCCACTGGCCCTGGTGGAGACAGAGGGCCTAACCGTGGGGCATCAGCTGACCACACAGCCAGGACTGACCGGCATGCGCTGGATTCTATCTGACCCACTACATCACAAGGTCATGCCCACCCAGAGGCAGCCCACCAGAACACGGAAACTGGTATATTTCAATCAGAAGCAGTCATGGTGAAAGTCACAGGTGAGCTGCACAGGCGGGGTTCTGTTGGCAACTACCTGGGGACTCACAAGAGGAAGGTTTGTGGGACAAACTATAGCTCCATCTCTGAGTCTGGCCCTGAAGGAGAGGTGAGGGGAAACCTTCGGGTGAACAGAGCTTTAGAGAAGCTCGGGATCTATACATAGCACGCAGGGCTGGGCTGCTCAAGGTGTGGACTGCGGTGAATGCCGTGGTCAGGGGCTCACACCCCCTTCAGGACAGACGGACCTGCTAATGGACCACAACTGTGGCTCTCTCTAGAAATTGCTCTCTGCCATGGGAAGCTGCCTCACCCAACACAGTTCATTCCTGCCAGGGCCGCATGCCTTGTCTTGGTCTCCATGGCTCAGCTTGGGACACGTCTACCAAAGCTGAGAGCTTCCTGTGGGATTGGCTGAGGCCTCCGTTACAGCTGCATCACAGGCCGACGTCCCCCTTCGCCCAGTTCTGCTGCTTTGCTTCTTCGCGCCATGTGTTGCTGCATGTAGATTTCAGAGTCTCAGAGTCTGTTTCCCAAGGAACTGACCTAAGATACTAGTTTAGAGAACAGCTACTGAATTTTGTATGTTTATCTTGTGTCCAATTATCTTACAAAATTCTCTTGTAAATTCTAGTAATTTTTAAAATAGAGTATCTTGAGTGTTCTGGGTATATAATCATATTATCCTCCAATAAATATAATCTTGCCTCTTTGTTTCCATAGATATACTGCTTATTTTATTCTCTTGACTTGTTTCATTAGGTAGAATTTCCAAACAAATCGTCATAATAGTTGTGACAATGAGAATTCTCATCTTGTTTCTGATTTGAGTGGGTGCAGATTTTCAATGTTTATAGGCAGTTTTAAAAAATCATATTCAGGTACATGTCTTCTTATTTTACATAGACTTAAAAAAAAAGAATGGATATTCAATTGTGTGAATGACTTTTAGGTATCTCTTGACAAAAAACTTGGTGGTTTTCTCCTTTATTTGTTGGTGTAATAAACTATTGATAAATTTCCTAAAGCTAAGCTGTTCTTACGTTTTTAATAAATTCTGCTTGTTCATATTTTCTTGTTTTCTTAATACATTGGGTTGTATTCAATACACCAATATTTTCTTTGAAAATTTTTACATCAATATTTGTAAATGAAATCCCCTGTTACTTTCTTTCCTTCACTATTCTAATAGGATTTTAGCATTAGTGTAATGCTGACTTTTACCACATGAATTTTGGAGTTTTCCAGATTTTCTATAGATTGAAATTATTTTAAGAACAAGGGACTTCCATGACTTTTGAAGGGTAAGTAGAACTCATCTCTAAAAATGCTGGTGTCTTGTGCCTTTTAAAACGGTAGATATCTAGGGGGGCGGAGTCAGGATGGCAGTGTGGGCAGATGCAGAGTTAGCGTCTCCCCACAACAAGGGCACCTGCCGGCAGCTGCTGGGGGACTATGACCCCCAAGGAGACGGGAGGAAACCCAGAGTGAACCAGTAGGACGGACGTCGGGGGACCGAGGGGGGAGGAGAAGTGGAGGCCAGACAGGATCGGCGCCCCTGAGGCGGGGGAGATCAGGAGAGACAGGTGGGAGGGGCTCTCCAGGAGGAGCAAGAGAGGCGAGGAGGGCGATCGCCTGGCCCACTCGGCCGGGGAGCCTGCTGAGCTCCCAAGCTGCTTCCCCCTCTCCAAAGCCCCATCCAGGCCGCCTGGGTCCTGGGGGCGTAGGAGGGAGGCCGGGGGATCAGGAGAGGCAGGCGGGAGGGGCCATCCAGGAGGAGCGGGAGAGGAGAGGAGGGCGACTGCCCCGCCCACTCGGGCCCGGGAAGCCTACTGGGCTCCCAGGTGAGGTCCCTGCCCTCTGAGACCATGGCTGGGGGGCACACCTGGGCCCCTTCTGTTCCCTGAGCCTAAGCCCCACCTCCCACAGCCCCCAGGGCCTTTTCCAGCCCTGTGGGTCCTGAGAATTGGCCCCGGCCACCGCCCAAACCTCGCCCCTGCTTAGGCCCTGCTTTCCACAGCCAAAGCCTTCCCCCTCAGCTCTTTTTTTTTGTCTTTTCCCTCCTCCTCTTGTTTACTATTGTGGTACTGATGTACCTTCCAGTTGTTGATTCATCTATATTTTTATTTTTACATTCTTTCTAACATATCTGTTACTTTCCTAGTCTAATTTTACTTTTTACTTTGTTATTGTCCTCTCTGTTTTTTTTTTTTTTTTTTGCGCCACCCCACGCGGCTTGCGGGATCTTGATTCGGGAGCCTGGGGTCAGGCGGAAGCTCCTGCAGTGGGAGCTCCGAGTCCAAACCACTGGACTAACAGAGAACCTCAGACCCCAGGGAATATTCGTTGGAGTGAGGTCTCACAGAGTTCCTCATCTCAACACCAAGACCCAGCTCTATCCAATAGCTTACAAATTCCAGTGTTGGAAGCCTCAGGCCAAACAACCAGTAAAACAGGAACACAATCCCACTAAAAAAAAAAAAAGAGATGGCAAAAAAATATGTCGCAGATGAAGGAGCAAGGTAAAAACCTACAAGACCAAATAAATGAAGAGGAAATAGGCAATCTACCTGAAAAAGAATTCAGAGTAATGATAGTAAAGATGATCCAGAATCTCAGAAAAAGAATGGAAGCACAGATTGAGAAAATACAAGAAATGTTTAACAGAGATCTAGAAGAACTAAAGAACAAACAAGCAGAGATGAACAATACAATAACTGAAATGAAAAATACACTAGAAGGAATCAATAACAGAATAACAGAGGCAGAAGAATGAATAAGTGAGCTGGAAGACAAAATGGTGGAAATAACTGCTGAGGAGCAGAATAAAGAAAAAAGAACAAAAAGAATTGAAGACAATCTTAGAGACCTCTGGGACAACACTAAACACACCAACATTCGAATTTTAGGGGTCCCAGAAGAAGAAGAGAAAAAGAAACGGTCTGAGAAAATATTTGAAGAGCTTATAGTTTAAAACTTCCCTAACATGGGAAAGGAAATAGTCACCCAAGTCCAGGAAGCACAGAGAATCCCATACAGGATAAATCCTAGGAAAAACACACCAAGACACATATTAATCAAACTAACAAAAATTAAATTCAAAGAAAAAATGTTAAAAGCAGCAAGGGAAAAACAAAAAATAACGTACAAAGGAATCCCCATAAGGTTATCAGCTGATTTTTCAGTGGAAACTCTGCAGGCGAGAAGGGAGTGGCAGGATATACTTAAAGTGATGAAAGAGAAAAACCTACAACCAAGATTACTCTACCCAGCAAGGATCTCATTCAGATTTGATGGAGAAGTCAAAAGCTTTTCAGACAAACAAAGCTAAGAGAATTCAGCACCACCAAACCAGCTCTACAACAAATGCTAAAGAAACTTCTCTAAGCGGGAAACACAAGAGAAGAAAAAGACCCACAAAGACAAACCCAAAACAATTAAGAAAATGGTAATAGGAACATATATATCAATAATAACCTTGAATGTAAATGGATTAAATGCCTCAACCAAAACACACAGACTGGCTGAATGGATACAGAAACCAGACCCATATATATGCTGTCTACAAGAGACCCACTTCAGACTTAGGGAAACTTACAGATTGAAAGTGAAAGGATGGAAAAAGATATTTCATGCAAATGGAAATCAAAAGAAAGCTGGAGTAGCGATACTCGTATCAGAGAAAATAGACTTTAAAATAAAGACTGTTACAAGAGATAAGGAGGGACACTACATAATGATCAAAGGATCAATCCAAGAAAAAGATATAACAATTGTAAAAGTTTATGCACCCAACATAGGAGCACCTCAATACATAAGGCAAATGCTAACAACCATGAAAGGAGAAATTGACAGTAACACAATAATAGTAGGGGACTTTAACACCCCACTTACACCAATGGACAGATCATCCAAACAGAAAATAAATAAGGAAACACAAGCTTTAAATGACACAGTAGACCAGAATAGATCTAATTGATATTTATAGAACATTCCACCCAAAAGTGGCAGAATACACTTTCTTCTCAAGTGCACATGGCACATTCTCCAGGATAGACCACATCTTGGGTCACAAGTCAAGCCTCAGAAAATTTAGGAAAATTGAAATCATATCAAGCATCTTTTCTGACCACAACGCTATGAGATTGGAAATCAATTACCGGAAAAAAACTGTAAAAAACACAAATACATGGAGGCTAAACAGTGCGCTTCTAAATAACCAAGAGATCACTGAAGAAATCAAAGAAGAAATAAAAAAAATACATAGAAAAAAATGACAATGAAAACACGACGACCCAAAACCTATGGGACACAGCAAAAGCAGTTCTAAGAGGGAAGTTTATAGCAATTCAATCTCACCTCAGGAAACAAGAAAAACCTCAAATAAACAATCTAACCCTACACTTAAAGCAACTAGAGAAAGAAGAACAAAGAAAACCCAAAGTCAGTAGAAGGAAAGAAATCATAAAGATCAGAGCAGAAATAAATGAAATAGAAATGAAGAAAACAATAGCAAAGATCAATAAAACTAAAAGCTGGTTCTTTGAGAAGATAAACAAAATTGATAAACCCTTAGCCAGACTCATCAAGAAAAAAAAGGAGAGGATGCAAATCAATAAAATTAGAAATGCAAAAGGAGAAATCACAACTGACACTGCAGAAATAAAAAGGATTATAAGAGACTACTACAAACAACTATATGCCAATAAAATGGACCACCACGAAGAAATGGACAAATTCTTGGAAAGTTACAATTTTCCAAGGCTGAACCAGGAAGAATTAGAAAATATAAACAGACTTATCACAAGTGATGAAGTTGAAACTGTAATTAAAAATCTTCCAACAAACAAAAGTCCAGGACCAGACGGCTTCACAGGTGAATTCTATCAAACATTTAGAGAAGGGCTAACACTGATCTTTCTCAAACTCTTCCAAAAAATTACAGAGGGAGAAACACTCCCAAATTCATTCTACAAAGCCACCATCACCCTGATACTAAAACCAGAAAAAGATAATTATAAAAAAAGAGAAAATTATAGACCAATATCACTGATGAACATAGATGCAAAAGTCTTGAACAAAATACTAGCAAACAGAATCCAACAGCACTGAAAAGAATCATACACCATGATCAAGTGGGATTTATCCCAGGGATGCAAGGATCCTTCAATATACGCAAATCAATCAATGTGATGCACCATATTAACAAATTGAAAAATAAAAACTATATGATCATCTCTATAGATGCAGAAAAAGCTTTTTGACAATATTCAACACCCATTTATGATAAAAACTCTCCAGAAAGTGGGCATAGAGGGAACCTACCTCAACATGATAAAGGCCATATATGACAAACCCACAGAAAACATCATTCTCAACGGTGAAAAACTGAAAGCATTTCCTCTAAGATCAGGAACAAGACAAGGATGTCCACTCCCACCACTATTATTCAACAGAGTTTTGGAAGTCCTAGCCACGGCAATCAGAGAAGAAAAAGAAATAAAAGGAATACAAATTGGAAAAGAAGAAGTAAAACTGTCACTATTTGCCAATGACATGATACTATACATAGAAAATCGTAAAGATGCCACCAGAAAACTACTAGAGCTAATCAATGAATTTGGTAAGGTTGCAGGATACAAAATTAATGCACAGAAATCCCTGGCATTCCTATACACCAACAATGAAAAATCAGAAAGAGAAATTAAGGAAATACTCCCATTTACCACTGCAACAAAAAGAATAAAATACCTAGGAATAAAGCTGCCTAAGGAGGCAAAAGACCTGTACTCAGAAAACTATAAGACACTGATGAAAGAAATCAAAGATGACATAAACAGATGGAGAAATATACCGTGATCTTGGATCAGAAGAATCAATATTGTGAAAATGATTATACTA